>NC_142132.1:77332840-77957840 GCF_024610735.1 Ursus americanus
ATTAGGAAGAACCCATCCGCCAAATGAATTTGGATGCAACCTAGAACTGTGGATCATTTTTTTCCCTATAATATTCTTCTAAATGTTACTGGAAGAGTCACACAAAGCCATGGATAGCCAAATCTGAGTCGAATAGGTTGCTTCTCTCAACTCTAAGTCCCATGGGAGCTGGATCCCATTCTAAGCACTAAGTCAATATTTCTGCAGACAGTGAGTAGAGTCAGAGAGCAGATCCCCTACAAGGCCCCTACCCGGTGTATAGCCCATCTTGCTCTATTGCTCTGCTCTCTCAGAAATGTCAACCTCCACTAAACACGAGCTGGATTCACACCCACCTCTGTAATGCTCATTTCTTTGGGAAGTAAGTCTCACATTATCATGGTACCATGCTACTCTCTCATGTCATCACCTAACACAGTTGTAGTTTTACATTAAATAGTCTGATTGTTCATTACTCTTCCTTTTTCCCATTAGTCTAGAAGCTGTAGGACAATTTTCCTCACTGTGTGACTTCAGCATCTCATAAAGGTCCTGAAATATAGTAGGTGCTCAATTCGTATTTATTAAATGAGTCAATGGATGGCTCATAGGAAAAGCGCTGGGTACCCAAAGAGCTGTTGAGGCAGCAAATTTAAAGAGGGAAGAAAATTATTGTTTTTAAGTCAACTAAAGACGTAATATAAGAATTAGTTATATACCCACAACAATGAAACTAAACAGAGGCTAACTGACTTTATGTAGTTATCACAACTAGTGGCCATGGACTTGGGTCTGAAACTCAGATCTCTCATTCAAATGCTCCTTTAAGAACACGTTTTCAAATATAAGCAAATGGCCCCAAGTTGATGAAAAACAATAGCTCCGTTTAACTCTATTGACCTCATTTTGCCAAAAAGAGACAGAAACCAGTTGAGATTGAAGGAGCACAATGAATTCTAGTTCAATTGAAAATAGCTTATTTTTAGAAAGAGCTTAGAGTGAGGACATCTATATATTTGTTATGAGAAAACCACCCAGAATGTGGCTCCAAAGTAAATTACAAAACTGGGAATAAGTTAACATGATTTCACTAACCCAGAGCACATAGTCAGACTCAAAACATGGTACCTGTCATTACGATCATTATTACCAAGCACAACACTAGAAAACGGAGGCCTGAGAGAAAAGATGATCTGAGTGAAGTTTGTCATCAGCAGTGGTCTGAACACAGAGGTATTTTTGGTAAAAGCTGACTCAGTGAGCACTTTGGGGCAATTTGGGGCAAAAAAAAATCACATCCTTTCAAGCCAAGGGCACCAAATGCTTTCTACTTCTCAATTTCGCCAAAGGACAGCTGGTTCTGTGCACATTTCCATTAAGAGAATAGGGCCCAAGGGTGATTCGAAAACTCTTCACATTGCAACTGAGACTAATGGTCTTCTGTTCTCTATCAAGCTGATCACATGCTTCTGTAGACTAACCCGCAGGGACATGTTCAACAGAGTCTAAGTCAGAACTATTCTGTCTGCAACCCAATTACACATCATCCCAAAGTGACTCTGATTTAGTTTCTAAGAAGATCAGATATTTGCCTCTGATCATGCAGAGAAAACACCTAGAAAATCAGCTTCTATGCTGCACAGATTATACACGCCGATTTAGTCAGTCATGAGATGAAATTTCAACAGGGCAGAGCACGTGGATGACATGACCGGTCCCAAGAGAAGAACATCACTTTCTCCATTCTTGTAGGTTCTATCAGCACACCTCCCATGTCAAACGGACAAACAGTATTGTACCAGCACGTACCGTATACCATCATAGTAGACACTTAAATACATCGGTAAAAAGAAATGTAAAGTACTTCACACCTAAATTAAAAAGGTATTAAGTTATGCCTGAATTTACACAAAACTGCTTAAAATTTGTGTGCTCTATAAATTTGTTTTTCTAATTTGATCAAATTGGTCACGTGGACTCTGAATTAGGTGCACAAAAGGACAACCGTCCTGAGTCACACCTATGCCACTGTTAAGACAAAGCCATTACTTTCCTTCTATACTTCATGTTGGCTGCAGTATGCTGTCTTAAGCCAGCTAAATATGTATTTCCTCTCTCACGGAGGACACTTGTACAACATGGCTAAAGTCCTACATGAATGTTTTGATTTTCTTACCCTTATACTGGGTATATCAGTGTATTTTTAAAAATATTTTTAAAGATTCTATGTATTTACTTGAGAGAGAGAGTCGGACAGAGAGCATGAGCAAGGGGAGAGGCAGAGGGAGAAGCAGACTCTCCACGGAGCAGGGAGTGGGATGCGGGACTCGATCCCAGGACTCTGAGATAATGACCTGAGATAAAGGCAGACACTTAACAAACTGAGCAGCCAGGCTCAGGCTCAGTGTATTTTTGATAGAATCAGCACTTAGCATTTTACAGCTTGGTCCATGAGATAGCCCTATTGGGAACTGAGGTAATATTAATAATATATAAATTAATCCTTTTTTAGTTTTGAAATATTATTTGGACCCCATTCCCTCATTACTTTCATAAACCTGGTGATGACCTCTTTCCTTGAAGTTATTGCCCTATGTGGAAAGATACCTTTTCTCATGAATTAATCCAAATCTGAAATCAGGTTGTAAAAAAAAAAAAAAAAAAAATCCTAGAAGTACCGTTCAAGTTCAAAACCGATATAAAAGATTCAGATACAACATCTGTATATCCTGTGGACTTGAACACTTGATTTTAATTTGATTAGACAAATTAAAAAAAAAAAAAGCTACTCCATCAAAATCTTTACCTATACCTAGAAAATAGCCTTACATTCAGCAAAATAGACAGTACATTTTACCAGGTGATCTAGGTATCATTGATACTACTTTTGGGTTTTTTTGCTGAAAGGCAGTTGTACAAATATTTAGCAGACTCTGACAATATCCAACCATTTAGTTAAAAAAAAATTCCTTTTTTACTCTTGCATTGTCGACTCTTTAAACGACACTGCAGTAAAATGTATCCTATCAAGAGGAAATAGAGCAGTGGATTTGAAATAATTCTAATTTTTCTCTGTTTTTTTTTTTTCTAAGACTAAAATTAAAAAAAAAGGCAAGACAACTTTAAACTCTGAAAAAATCTACAATATGAACTGGCATCCATTCCAACAAGGCTGCCTCAGAGTTGGTGCCCATGTCTAAATTTGGGTTAGCTCTCCAGAGGTTTATTTCAAAATATTTGGAAAGAATTTATAGTCCTCCATAACTGGGCCATTCAATGACCTATTGACTGAGCAAATGATGACATATTTTCTAATAGAATTTGAAGTCTCCTCGGTAAGACAGATGGGGTACAGATAGTAAATGATTGCCTACAATGGCAGAGTGAAGCCACCAATTTTGAATTTTGTGGCTTTGAGGGATGCCTCTTAAATTCTGCCCATGCAGCTCAGTTTATGCTAAAGAAACATACCCAGATTCAGGAGCAAGAAAGAAAGACGGACTTCCTCATCTTCAACTTTAATTTTTCCCTGGAAGCAAAAATTATGTATCATGTATATGAAAATAAGGAGGTGTTGGGGGGAGGGCATTTGTTTTAACACCTCAAGGATTTCTTTATTCTTTATGACTATTGCCTGTGACACTCAAAAACAGTCACTTTATTTATCTTGGAAACACGACCTGTTGCCTGATCAAAGTTGTCTGTCTGCTTTATTATTTCAACTTTATAGAATGGAATAGCAACAACAAAAAATGAGATTTTAACAAATCTTAGTCCTTTTGAATTCCCCTGGGTTCTTTTGATATCAACATCAACTGAATTCTTTTGTACAAGCAAAATCCTAGGCTTTAAGAGCAGCTCTGGATTTGAAGAAAAGGTGGAAATTACAGGACCAAGTTTTTGAGTGAAGGGCAAGAGCGAAGAATGGTCCAAAGTTTTAGAACAGAGAGGGACTGAGGAAGGCAGTTCAAAAATCAGGGTATACGACAGACTCTTAATGTTATGATATAGTTTTATATTTCAAAAGTAGAAAAATAACCACTATTTTTATGGCACAAACCATCAAGAAGTTTGCTTTATGGGGACCCACACCATCTAACTCAACAGGGGACACAGCCAGGAGCCTGCAGGCAAAGAAATGATTCGGTAAACCTACATCAAATTTAAGGACTTTTGTCTCACCGGCTTTTACTGCTTTTCACTTATACACTCCCCTAATAACAGTTGAGTAAAATACTTGGAAAGTGAATTCAAAATACAGTTTAATTAGGTAGCACTGTTTAAGAACAAACACATCATAAAATTTATCCATTCGGTTAATAGGAGAGCACCAAAACAAACAAATGGAGAACAAAAACATGTGGCAAAGGTTGTATGGCAATTCTGAACTCACGGTGACCACCAATAAAACCCAGGAGCAGCTAAGACATGCTAAGAGCCAAACTCAGTTTTTTGGTTTTTTTTTACTTTACCAAATTTCATCGAATTTCCGATGATTCTCAGTGGCACCATCAGTGTTCAAACAAAGAAGCTAACTCATTTATTTCCTCAAAGCAGAACAGATCAAGTAATATGTTTGGGTCTCTTCAGCCAACAACTAAAAATATTCAGCCAATAGCTAAAAAATATTGCGTGTTGATAGAACTGGAGGATATGTCACTGTATGCAGAACCGCGTTCGGTCACACATTATTACAGCAACGGTACCGACCTATTTCAGGAAGCCCTAATCACATACCTGCAAATAATTAATCCACTAGTTATATCTATTAAAGATCATCACCTTACATGTAGGACAATACCTTAAATGTTCTAAAATTGGTCAAAACCCATGTTTGGTAAAGTAAAATTTTTCTTTGTTTTTTGGTTTTGGGTTTGGGGTTTTTTTGTATCTGGGAAATGAGATAAAAAATATTTGCTAATCCCTCTTTGGAATAAAATATTCAAAAACCATTGGATGGTTTGTTTAAATATTGAAGGGGAGTGGTCACAGCAAGAGGACCAGGATACTTGCATTCTGTTGAGTCGACATGGCGTGGTCGGGTTAAAGTCTTCTACTGCTGGGTAAAGGAAACTGGGCAGCATTTTTAGGGAGAAAATAAAAAGATAATAGGTGACTTAAGAGAAACAGGCTTTTATTTAAAAAGATTTTGTTTATCTATTTTAGAGAGAAAGAGCGTGAGCTGGGGGAGAAGCAGAGGGAGAGGGAGAGAGAATCTCAAGTAGACTCCCCACTGGGCAAAGAGCCCGACATAGGGCTTGATCTAAGGACCCTGAGATCACGACCTGGGCAGAAATCAAGAGCCAGACACCTAACTGTCTGAGTCACTCAGGCACCCAAGAAATAGGCTTTTTTTTAAACCACTGAATCATTTTTAAGTATACAATTCAATGGCGTTAAGCACATTCATAATGTTTTGCAAGCACCACCACTATCTATTTCCAGAACTTTTTCATCTTCCCAAACAGAAATTTTGTATCCATTAAACAATTAAAGTCCACATTACTCCCCCTCCCCAACCCTCTGGAAACCACTATTCTACTTTCTGTCTCTATGAATTTGCCTTTTCTCCGTACCTCATGTAATGTTGAACATTTCCAAGATTCACCCATGTTGTAATACGTACCAGAATTAGAAGAACACCTTTAAGATAAACAAACAGCCAGAATGATGTCTTCTTTCACTGAGCAACGACTTCACAAACAGAACATTATCTCAAAGTGGTGTTACAGTCAGAAAATCAAACAGATTTCGTATAGACATTTTTAAAGGAGACAATAGAAGAAAAAATACTTCTTTTTCAAGTTTTTATTTATGTAAGTAATCTCTACACCCAATGTGGGGCTTGAACCCATGAACCCAAGATCAAGAGTTGCTTGCTCTACTGACTGAGCCAGCCAGGTGCTCCAGAAATAGATTCTTTTAAAAAATTAATGGTCCAAGGAAATTTATATAATAATCAATTTTAACACATTCCCTGTTATTCATTAATTAAAAGATCTAATAACTTTTCATCGGCTTGGCATGCATTCTAACATTAGTCACCTACAAATATCATAGTGCGTTCATGAAAATTTCCATTCAAAATTCATTCAACTGTATGCCACCCTACTCTAGACCACACATCTGATCCTATAGCTTCTATTCAATTTCTTAGAAGTTCAAGTTTCTCTTGAGGAAAACATTCAATTATATTAACAGTGTTAAAGTATATTGAAGCTTAGGAGTCTTTAATTCATTCATCTGACTTCCTTTACTGCCTGTATATATCTTTCTCTTTCATTTAGTCAATTAAAACCAAATGGGAAACTTAAAAACCTGGAATTAAATTAGCATCACAAAAGGCTATATTTATAAAACACAAAGGGGAATTTAAAAGTGGCCCCTTTATGATTTCCTTGATTACCTCAGGATGCTAGGTTGTCTCATCATCAGATCTTTCACTGACCACTTCCTTGATCAACTGCAAATGATCAGTGGGCCATGTGTTGAAATAGAGCCTCCATACTGGTGTTTTAAATGGGGATTATTTGGTTATATTAATTAGATTGGTATTTTTTCTTAAAAAATTTTTAAAAACCCTCCAATAGGCACTTTACAAGTTAGCATCTGCCTCTGCAAACATTAAAGAGACTTCTAGAAGGAGCGTTTTATTCAACTTGGTCCATTGGCTTCATCTATCCATACTCAAAGCTCCTCAGAACTAGCATTCATAATAGAGATACTCCAGTGACTTCCCTTGCTTCGTTTTTGTAAGCACATCCGTATCACCACTGAGCAAAGTGTGGCCAAGGGATACACTGACCTGACCTAGATCAGAGAATGGCATCCATAGGAGTTGAACTGAAACTGGAAAAACTGGGATGGTGCTGTGTTTGGAATCAGAAAATGGTGGTTCTTTCCCAAGGAAAACCAGTGCTTTCATTCTGTTCATGAGGGAAGGAGTAGGTGTTTAGAGGAGAAAAGGAAACAAAACAAGATGATCTCTCTAAGAGTAAGTCCACATAAAGACCAGATTGCAAAACCTAATAGTCATGAAACATTTTTCTATAGTCCATTCTCTGTGATTTTAAGAGGATGTGATTTGGAAAGGCTTTCCAACTTGGCGGTGAATCTGATTATGCCTTTCACCTAATTCCAACTGAATTATCTGCTCTTTCACAGAGATGAAAAACATAGCTAATTGATTAAGAAAATAATATAACATAGCAACAGCTACACTACCTCTTTTTCAATAATTTCGAGGCAGCAAATAAAGTATCAAGAATAGGAAGGTCCAAGCAGCAGTTAAAGGGATGCTCAGAGCCATTTCAAAAGCCTTGAATAAGTCAATAACTCTCTCAAGCTCTCTTTTTTCTTTAATCTGTCAAATGGGTTTGATAACCTATGTGTTAGAGTTTTGCCAGCATTCACTTGTTCAAATCCATACTTTCCAAATGCTCATGGAAATCTCTCCTGGCAGAGGAGAGGGAGCTCGACCCCTGGGGAGTCTGGCAGCACATCTCAAAGTCTTAGAAAGTATTTCGAAGTCTATCACTTTATCTTAAAATGTATCTTTCACACGTGACTCACAAGATATCTATGTGTAATATAAAAACCTCACCTGAAATTATCAACTAATACAGGGAATTCAAAAGGCTTCCTCAGACCTACCCTGTAACTTGATGCCTCTCTTACACACGTCATCTTTGATATCATTTAGAGGGAACCCCATGATGCCGTATCAGGCTGTGCTTTTCGAGGGCCAGCTTAGTGCCGCCCTTCATCCTTGATTGCAGTCAAAAGGGTGTATACTGTCATGGACAAGGGCATGGATTTTGCAGTCAGTGTCTGGGCTCAAATCCTAGGTCGAACACTTATGATGAGTACAGTCTTGGGCAAGTCACCTAAGAGCTGCGTGCCTCAGTATCCGAATCTTTAAAATAATACAGTAGTCCTCAGCTCTTAGCTTGTTGTAGTATATGAATTAATACATGGGGCATTTCTTACATGAGTGTCTGGAACATAGAAAGTATCATGTAGGTATCACCCATTGTTACCATTACTGTGGTTTTTAAAAATTCAAACTCGAGGCTGAGAAAATCGGGAAAAGAGTCTGATCCTATTATTCTACCTGCCTCCCCCATCTCCTAGTCCAACAATGCTGTGGGAATGGAGAGACTTTTTCACAAAGTTAAGCAAAGCGAAGAAGTCAAAATACACACAAAAAGTAATAAGCTTACTAATTTAAGGTCTATCAGACAGTTGAAAAGAACAAAGGCAGATTTCAGAATCCATATTAAGGAATGTAGAAATAAAAGCAAACTGTAATTGAGAACTATCATGTTTTTTTACTAAAACTGTTTTGATTTTGTTATTTCTCTTGGAGGCCAAGACCTGGTGCCTCTTTCAATGAGATAATCAAATTAATCTTTGATCGGATCTAGGACACTTGGTTTCTATACCATATCAGAATTCATTCAATATCAATTTCTATGCAATCTCTCATCCTGATTTGTTCCAATATGAAGTGGCTACTTTCTGTTCCTGAGATAGAAAATTTAATAAAATGATCCGACAGTGCTTGGCTTATAATTTAAATAGTAATGCCATGAAAGTATTTCTAACCACTTTATCTCAAAAGCAGATTTTATTCTCTTCCACATAATAGTTACAAATATATATTCTGGACTAGTTTATCAAATAGGAGGTTTACTATTTCTGAGTGTAAGAGTAATTTCTGGTCAAGAAAATTCTAAAAATCAGAAAATAATATCAAGTACTTTAACTACCAGTAATTTTACCCATAATTAACATTTTGATGTACTTCCTTTAAGTTACTCCATGTATATTTTTTCCATTTTTATCTACATATACATATATTTTAGCATATAGCTTTTCTTCCATGTCAAACATTTTGTAGAATTAAATATGTATATTTAATCCAATAAATGGCACCTTATTTAAAGTATATTTTAATATATTTATATAAATGACATGTTTATATAAAATATGTAAAACATCTGAATAGCTACCTGATACTGTCTTTGTTTCATTTTCCCCTTTTAAACATTTATGAAAAACACCTGCATACCTATTTCTTTGCTGCATCTCAGACTATTTTCCTAGATGAGGTTCCTAGAAACGGACTGACTGAATCACAAGGTATGAATATCTTTAGGCTTCTGTCTAGAGAAATATAGCTCAACCGCTTTCTTGAAAAACCCTATCAACCAATAATATATGAGAATTCAGGGGCGCCCGGGTGGCTCAGTTGGTTAATCATTCAACTCTTGATTTCAGCTCAGGTCATGATCTCAGGGTCGTGGAATTGAGCCCCCCGTCTACCTACGCACTCAACAGGGAGTCTGCTTGTCCCCCTCTTTCTGCTCATCCCCCAACTTGCTTGCTCTATCTCTAAAATAAATAAATCTTAAAATACACATATATATATGTGTGTGTGTGTGTGTATATACATATATATATACACATATATATGTGTGTGCTTGTGTGTGTGTGTATATACATATATATATACACACACACATATATGAAAATTCATAGGTCTCTGCACCAGTACCAACAGTGTCATGAAAACTCTTTTTCAGAATGATCTATGAAAGGGCAGTATTTTCCTTGACCCTTTTTTCTGGACTGCTCTGAAGCTTGAATAGTCTCAGTCGTTTATGAGAAGTGACAGGTTAGTTAGCCTCTTTATTCTTCAAATTCCTCATTGGTATAAAAAATACACCCATATGAAAATTGCAGTATCTCACACAGATACTTTGAGAATTAAATAAGTACTAAGCCAGTGCCTGACACACAGGAACACTCAGTAAATAGTGCGGGCACCGAATGATTCTTAAATCCTATCTCCATGTTCAGCTTAGTTCGATATTATATATTTAAACTATGCAACTTAGTTTTCTTTTTTTTTTTTTTTTTAAGATTTTATTTATTTATTTTTGAGACACAGAGAGAGAGCACAACCGGGGTGGAGGGGGTCAGAGGGAGAGGGAGAAGCAGACTCCCCACTGAGCAGGGAGCCCCATGCAGGACTCCATCCCAGGACCCTGAGATCATGACCTAAGCCGAAGGCATCGCTTCACCGACTGAGCCACCCAGGCGCCCCTAAACTATGCAACTTAGTTTTATTTAGGTGACTTCATTACTAAGTATGTATTGGGAAATGCAGCGTATCCAGCATCTACTGGACAAGGACCCCAAACGTAGAGCCATTGGAAGAGTTCCAAAAGAATTCTTATGCTTTTATTTTTAAATCAAAGAGATAATAAGATTATTATTTACACTGTGAAGACAGTCCTCTTTGCTAGAAATGTAACTTTGCTCCCATGAGTGGAGAAGTCCATGGAGACCCTGGCTCAAGGCCAGAGGAAATACTCTGATGGAATCCTGTCTGGATGCCAGAAACAGCAGCCTCACCCGCTGTTCCCTTGTGCAGGAGAAACGCTTACCTTTCAATTATTCTTGGAAGAAAGAGCTCCAGGGGCCATCACTGAGAGTGGGACCAAGTGGCAGGAGGAGCACAGTTCGGAACAATGAGCCCATATTCAGTTGAACCCTAGTAAATGGCATCGGACGTCCCTCCAATCAGGTGAAAGCGAGTGAGCAGCTCTTGAGTAGTTCTCCAGTCCTTCGCCACTATAGCTCTTCAGTTCACACCCTGTTCCTTTTCACCCGACCGTCCGTCCAGCTTCTTAAGCACCATCCCGTTCCCTGGCCAGGATACTAGCACGAACTGATTCTCCAAAGTGCTTCCAGCCAGCCCTTGTGATAAAAGTCAAACTCAACTAATGTCATTTCCCTGTTTAAAATCCACTGGCTTTAAGAGGAAAAGACTTCATGCCAGAATCTGACATACGCTAGCACAGTGGCGTTTTAACTGCAGGGCCCTCCGAGGTACCTGGCGGGCTAGTTTAATCAGTTTCTCAATCAGGGCCCAGGTGGGGCCTGAGAATTTGCATTTCTAATAACCTTGCAGGTTGCTGCTGCTCACTGGGGAGAAACGCTTTGAGAACCAGTGATGTCACAATTCCTGCCTACCCCCTGAGCGGGACCGCTCAACAGGGGCATCCTTCAAATTCTGTAGTTCTCAGTCAGTCAAACACTGCCGTTGGCTCAGGTCATGATCTCAGGGTCTTAGTCCAGCATCAGGCTCTCTGCTCAGCAGCGAGTCTGCTTCTTCCTCTCCCTCTGCCCTCCCCCCTTGCTCAGGCATGCTGGTATTCTCTCTCTCTCTCTCTCTCAGATAAATAAAATCTTTAAAAAAAATTCTGTAGTTACGCAAATTCATCATGTTCTTTCTTGCCTGTGTGTTTCTTTCTCCACATGCTAATTCTCCTCTCCTACCGGGCATGCCTACCCTCTCTGCCCACAGGTTAATCTCTACTCCCCCAACCCCCGCACCCACAGCTTCTGCGTCCCTGTGATAGTACGCATTTCCTTCTCTCCCGTTGTGTTATCACACTGTGCTACAATTGCTCCATTATTTACACTCTGTGGTGGGGTCCTTGAAGGCCACTAGTCTCTTATCTCTGTATACTCAGTACCTAGTAAAATGCCTGACATGCGGTAGGAAGGCATTCATGTTTTTTCAGTGAATGCTGGTGACTCTGTATCAGGCACAATGACTCTAATACCTTGACCACATGCCAATGACAGTTACATATATGATCGTAATCCACGTCCACTGACTGATGAGTGGGACTATCCTAGAAGGGTCCACATGCTCGCTGTCTGAGTTGTAAACAAAAAGCTGCAAAGATCTCATCCTACCCTGGACATAGCAGAGAGAGAGCCAGAAGGGGATGGGCAGGTGGAGAGGAAGAAGGCCGCCTGGGGCTCTGGCTCTGCGGGACCAGAGAAAAGGTGGACACAGGGAGCCAGGAGAGGTTGAAGCTCTAGAAAGCCCTGTGGCGGACCCCCAGGCTGGTATTTTTGTTCTCTTGTCTATCTAGATGATAGGTGTGACTGTTTAAATATTTAACGCCACAGAGCTTTCATCCAATGACACTCCGCTTGGTACTGGATTGAAGATTTAAAGATCAGAATCTTCGTTAAACACATCAAGGCACAGTTATACTTCAACTCCAAGCAAAGGTTTGCACCAACAGCCGCCAGCAGTAAATACAGATGTCAAAGTCGGCTGTGTAGCTGGGCTTACAGTGCTGTCATCCACCAAATAAAATACTTCCATTCCAATTATATTCGGAAAGAAAATCTAATTCCTGAAATATAATGAGCTTTTCACACTTCCAACACAAAGAAATTTTTGCTAAAATGTCTTTCTACCGTGCTACTGATTTAGCTGGGACCTAAACGCTCTCAAAGGGCACGAGGAATCAAAACTTGCAGCCCACTTAAAAATCAGCGATGCCCAAAGTACATCTAGAGAATTAGGTCACAAAGTCGAATGCAAAGCTCAGTCTTCGTATATTAAAGAAGGAGTGCCATGATAAGAAGTTTGGGAAAACCATTCATACTGCTGTCAATGTTTCCTATGTTTCGGCTGGGCTGGGCTTTCAGATCACTAAGTCAACCACAGCTGATCTGGCATTTATCCTAAGTGTTATGAAGAATTCCAATTAGATTGTGAGAATTTTCCCACTGACTCCTCTTGATTACTCTATGGTTTTATTTTAATCCTAGAACAACGTACTCTTGATACTTGGTAGAAAACGGGAACTCAATAAATGGTAGTGGAGTTGAAATGAAAGCTGTTTGCTAATTTTTACAATTATATCAGTACAGTAGGGATGTTCAGCTATTTCTGATTCATGACGTCTGTAGTCCTCAAATATTAGGAACAAAAATAATTCAAAGAAGAACTCAAATACTTTATTGTATATCCATGATAACTGCCATAATGTGGTTTCTAGTTTGTTTCCAGTATACATTGCTTTTATTTGGCAGGGATATCTTCTCCAAATTATTTGCCAGTAAGTCATGAATGAGTTCTGTTGTCCAGAGAGGTTTTGGTTTAGCTTTTCCATTGGTGAGACAAACTCCTTAAGATTATCTTAACGTTGGTTTAAACCAGTTCCAGTTTGATCGGCTTCTTCCTTCACTTTTTTCTGTCTTCTATTCATTTGAAGCAAGTCACCAGGTCCAGCCTATACTCAAGGGGAGTGGATAATTCAAGGGGGTGAACATCAGGAGTCTGGGGCTTTGGGAGACACATGACCTCAGCTACACAACTTCCTATTAACTTTTCGTATCTTGCCTCGGACTCCTACTAACTCCTACTTCATACTGATGTTTATTTTATTTGACTCTAGCGTTCATACTTGTACAGTAAAATTCTTTATTTCAAGATATTTTACATTACTGATTGTAAAACACCAAAAATATCCCTCTTTTCCACACACACACACACAAATTTCAAACTCCAAATCTCCTGGTAAATTATAATTTCCCCTAACAGAAATAGGTCAGATTGAAATTCATAATTTTCAAATTTATTCTCATTTTTAAAATGAGGGTTCAAGGATTTAGAACTTTTAAAATTATATTTGACATTTTTATAAGAATTTAGAACTTCTAAGCTGTAGTTCAAATTCTAGATACTCTGGGGGAGCCTGAGTGGCTCAGTCGGTTAAGTGTCCGACTCTTGATTTCAGCTCAGGTCATGATCTCAGGGTTGTGGGACTGAGCCCCACCTGGGGCTCCATGACCAGCGGGGAGCCTGCTTTGGATTCTCTCTCTCTGCCCCTCTACGCTCCACTGCTCAGAGGTTCTCTCTCTCCCTCTCTAAAAAAACAAACAAACAAACAAATTCTAATCTTTTTTTATAACAGGTGTTACTGGCTTGGCAGTATTTTGTAAAGTTGGTATACTTTTAACTTCACATTTTGTTTTTCCTTTTTCAACCTACTAAAGCAAGTTCTGAATGCCTGTACTCCTTGCATCTGGGAATGTTCCTCAACATCTGTTAGGATCTACTGATGCCTTTATGATGGTGATTTGAATATAGCTGGAATTCTAAGACAGATCACCCCTTGAAGAACGATATTCAGCAGAAAGATAACCACGTCGGGGTGCCTGGGTGGCTCAGATGGTTAAGCATCTGCCTTGGGCTCAGGTCATGATCTCCAGGGTCCTGGGATCAAGACCCACGTTGGGCTCCCAGCCCAGCGGGGAGTCTGCCTCTCCCTCTCCCTCTGCCTCTCTCCCTGCTTGTGCTCTCTCTGTCTCTCCCTCTCTTTCAAATGAATCAATAAAATCTTAAAAAAAAAAAAAAAAGAAAAAGAAAAGAAAAGAAAGAAAAATAACTACCTCGCTACAGAATTTAAGAATTCCAGGGTGACAAAATAGTGAGCTCTTGGAATTGAGTTAAAAGATTTGGAAGTAACATCCTTTCGGTAAACAGGCATGAACTTGTTTCAAGACGATGTGCCTTCAACGGTGTCCAAGTCCACTGAGTAAGCTCAATACTTCCTGCATTAGCCTTGACCCGAAAACTTAAAGCTCTCCTCAAAGGAGACGACCAAGAAGAGTAGAGGATGTCTCACTTCTCCCTAAAAAGATATTTCAATTTTGAGATTACTCAGCAAACGGAGAGGGCTATCACAGGTAGTCATTCAAAGGCCAAAAAAAGGATGGAAACACCACCCTTCAATCAAACGTCTGGCAAAACTTAGCGAGTTTTTATAAATGTACTTAATCATTAAAAACCAAGAGAGGTGCTTCCCAGCGGGGTTTGGAGAAATGGGAGGGGTAGGCTGATAAGGAGGGTAACTGACATATCTGTACAATACAGAAAGGAAGAGAGACCTCTGGTTCTCCGGAGAAGCACTGCCTGAAGGGGAAGCTGGGTGGGGGGCGCCCCCCTCCCGGGGCATCATTAGCAGGGATGAACACCTGCCGACGCCTGGAGTTCCGCTACATCATAGCGCATCCAAGTCCTAACGTGACACCAACAGTGCCTGCTCTTTTCTTGCAGGCATAAGACAACGTGAAAGTAGTCCATAGCAGTCGGAGAAGAAAAATTAGTCTCCCATTCCTTTTGTTTCCAAAGAAGCCCTTCCCAGCTCACCATGTGCAAAACACAGCAAAAGCAAACAATGTAACTGAAAGTGTTCTGGTATTTATTTAGTGATAACATGCATTTTAGTAGAGCCTGTAGGCACATGCTCAGGAGTCTTGCCTCACTTGATCATCTTTAATCACTTTTTATTATACTCGGGGATTTGCATGTGGGCTGTCATTCTTCGTAATGTAATTTTCTTATTGTTTATTTAAGAATCCATATACTGAGTGAGGCTTGTGAAACCAAGCTATGAAGCAATCTAATTACTTCCAAGTTCTGGTACACAGACGCTTACTGCAAATGAGTTCTGTCTAACCATCTTCAGGGAGAGATTTGTTATTCAAAACAAGAAAATCCTCAAGGCAGGAACCTCGTTGTCCACTAATCCTGTGAATAATGCCAAGTGGTTTCTTTCCAATAATTGGAACTCCAAAGGAAATGTTCCAAAGTTTATTGATGTAACTATGGTCAACCAAAAATGTAAAAAGGATAACCAAACACTCTATTTTCTTCTATATTTTAGAATGCATTATATATAATATATATTCATATATACATCAAATTGTGGCCAATAAAGTGGCTAAAGGGTGCCTCTATATTAAGGAAGTCGATTTCACTATAAGCCTTGCCTAGGGTGCACCAGGGGGACTCAATCGGTGAAGTGTCTGCCTTTGGCTCAGGTCATGATCACAGAGTCTCTGGATCAAGCCCCACGTTGGGCTCCCTGCTCAGCGGGGAGCCTGCTTCTCCCTCTCCCTCTGCCCCTCTGCCTGCTCTTGCTCTCTCTCTCTCTCTCTCCCTCTCAAATAAATAAAAATCTTTTTTTTTTTTAAAGCCTTGAGTAAAAGACAGGTATTAGATTTTCTGTTTGTCTAAGAAAACTGTTGGCCCTATTCCTTGATCACATGGAAAAGCATTGAGCTCAGCTTCCCTAATATTCAATGCCTTTGATTCTGCACCCACTTACTCAGGTTGCTGATACATACCCCTCTTTGCCACTCAATACTAATTCTCTGGATCTTTAAAAGAAAGAAGCAAGATGGCCTGGTCAAGCTGCCAGGTGTTAAGAATAATAGAACAGCAACAGAAAGGAATGCTTCCGGTAAGGATAAAGCAGACTCTGGTTTTCTGAACAAAGTTAAAAAAAAAAAAAAATACAGGTTTCACAATTCAGATTTGAAAAGCATTCTTTTGTTCAGTTGATTTAGGGAACATAAGCTTATATAACATATCGCTAACTCTCTAGGGTTAATTCATAGAGGAATTCAGAGTGAAGCAGGGAGTCTCGCGGGGGCTTTCAGGTAGTAGGTGCTCGAGAAAACCATGATGGAAATAGAGCACACGTTTAAAGATGGAGTCAATGAGAAGACATAGGTGATTCCTCTTTCAGAGTCCAGAGGAGATGGCCTTTAGATGAAGACAAGGATCACTTTTACATGCAGAGGTTGCTTTTAGGAGCCCAGTGAAAGGGTACCAGCTCGGCAATTGGCTGTTCCTACGCAAGAGCATCGGCAAGACAAGTTGGGGTGGAAACCACTTACGGAATTCCGTGCATGCCGCGGCCCACTTCGAATAAAGGGTTTCTATCATTAGCAAGTTCAGTCAGCTCATCCAGCAGAATTACTCCGACCTTATCATTTCATGCATCAACAATATTTTCAGAGTCACAAGTAGAGTAAGATGAAAACAAAGCTTAGGAATATAATTAGCTTACAGCTACTCCTCCTCTATTTTCACGGGTCAAAGAAAAGTCTTGCTTATAAATCTGCTTAGATTATTAGTTTCCCAAATTAACTCAATATCAAGAGGAGGGAGGGGAACTTTTAAAAGTACTGTCAAAACTTAAGTGTATCAGTGAAAACATTATCATGGTATCTGCAGATATTGTGTCTTCAGATTGTTTAAGATCCTGCAAGAGAGTATTTTAAAGCCTTAATAAGTAGTAATGGATACTCCAAATATAACATCATCAAGAAATCTCCATGGTTTACTTGCAGGAATGCCTCTCTGAGAGCATTTTAGCTTCTTGGAACATCCTTGATAGCTGTCACAAATTGAATTCTTTATTCCGTGAGTACCATCCCCAACTTCCAGGCAGTTCAATACAAGTTTCTACAGAAATGTGGAAAAAAGCAAAGTGGAAATGTGGAAAAGGTAATGAAGTCATCGTCTAGACCTATAAACCCTGACAACTTAGTGAGACATCATCACCATTCATGAGGTGTAAACAACGACGAAATAAGAACAAAGGAGAAGAATGCTGAGTAGGACCTTTAATGGGCAGAGATGAGATAGACATTTGTACATGGAAGCCATTCTAAGTGGAAAGATTACCCTACACAAACGTACGAGAATGGGAAAGAGTCTAGGAACCTGAAATCTGTTTCTCAAGTTATGGGAACATTACGATGGTTCTCCTGGGACAGAAAGTCATCCTAACAATCACGATTTATTGATTTCATATTTTTTTCTGGCACAAAATCAACACTTGGCATGTAATACCTCACATAAGCCCCACCACAAGCAATGAAATATGCCTTTTTGTTCCTATTTCACGAAGGTGGAAATTTCGCTAATGCCCGAAGTGAATAGGCATTCATCCCACTTGGGCTGACTCCAGGACATCCCCCTACTTCCATGCCACCTTGCCTGGAGGAGGGCGGAGAGCCTGGAGCCACAGCTTGGGGAGTCAAAGAGAGCGCCATAACCAGCTGCTTCTTTCAGAAAAGTTGGAAAGGAATACAGTTAACTTGGTATCTATGAGCAGGGTAGATGTAAGGGGAAAGAGACAGGAGCCAACCCCACAAGAAAGAGGGAAAGTTCCACTGGAGGTGAGCTCCGCCAGTGGCTGCCTGCCCTCGGAGTTGGTGACGGAGCCATGGACACGAAGCTCCATTATCCATCCGGGTGGTTCCATTCTCCCTCCTCATGCTGGGCATCCTCCTTGATACCAAAGTCGGGCCTAAGTTCCTGGCTTTCTGTCCCCTGCCAGAGTCTGTCAAGGCGAACAGAGTCTACACGGAAGGAAACTGGAGGTCAGAGGGAAGATGGAAAATCATTCCAATTCCTTATGTCGGTTTACCATGCGTCTCTCAGGTTTCCAAGAGATTTCCAAGAATTTTTGAAGAGTTCTTTTGAAGTACAGTCATAATGGAAAAATCTAATTTCTCTTCAAGTTATGAAGATGAGCTCAAAATGGATTTTTTCCTATGACTTATAACCTTTTTTTTTTCTTTTGAAAACAGGTTTTTAAATGCCGGCAAGCTTCTGTGATTCATAGGAGCAGGATGTTATATCCACAATTTGCTAAGACATTTGGAAATCATGTCAAGGCTTCATTTAAAGTACTAAGCAGAAAATATCAGCACTAACAGAAAAATGAGCCTTTCCTCAATTATTAGTGAGTTCCAAAGTTTTTATGATTTCTCTTAAGAGGAATAAAAATAGGGTGTCTGGGGGGCTCAGTCGGTTAAGTGTCTGCCTTCAGCTCAGGTCATGATCTCAGGGTCCTGGGATCGAGTCCCGCATCGGGCTCCCTGCTCAGTGGGACGCCTGCTTCTCCCTCTCCCTCTGCCCCGCTCATGAACTCTCGCTCTCTCACTCTCTCTTTCTCTCTCAAGTAAATAAATAAAATCTTTAAAAAAAGAGAGAAAAGTAGGTGCTGATGGAATTACAGCAATAGCGAGTTACTTAGGATGTACGATTTCGAGTAAACCCATCATTAGGGACATTTTAATCAATATACACGTACAATAATGTATTCTATTGAACCCAAGAGTCTGAAGAGTCAAGCAGCCTTATGTTGTACGGATATTCAAAGCTCACCCATTTTTCTGCCCCTCTGTATCATTGCTTTATATCAAATGAATTTCTTTCAACAACCGGTTAAATCTACCCTGCAGGAGTGATATGGGTGCCATGGACACTGGACACTGTCTGTGTGTGTGTTAGCCTCGCTGGTTTTCTTTATATGTAAAGGCGTCCACGGGCTTCGACACTCAGTGGTTCTCCTGTCTTTTCTCCAAGTTCCCGTGTAGCTAGCCAAGCACTAGAGAGAGAACATTCAGTATAGTGTTCTCATTTTTAAGCTCTCTTTCCAACATTTAGGTACATCACGTTTTGGTCTCCATGAACCAAACCAAATTTTTTAAAAATTTAATAAAAATTATGTTTTTTAATAAAAATTTGCTTGTATGTTTATATTCCTTCATAAGCATTCTGAACTCTGCCTTTTCTTTATCCTTTTTGACTGTCCACTAGACCTCATTTAATTAAGAAATGTTAAGGCTCGGGACACCTCAGTCAGTGAAGCGTCTGCCTTCAGCTCAGATCATGACCTCGGGGTCCTGGGGTCAGTCCCACATGGGGCTCCCTGCTCAGCGGGAAGCCTGCTTCTCCCACTGCCTGTCGTCGCTCCCCCTGCTTGTGCTCTTTCTCTCTCTGACAAATACATAAATAAAAATCTTTAAAATAAAAAAAAATTGATAAGGCCCAAAACCCTATTTACAAGTCTCTCCATATTATCAAAAAACCCTATTAATACCTTCCTATCAATACTCTCTGTTCTAAATGTTCCATTGTGAAAAAGAAAATGTATTTTATGGGCTTCTAGACAGCACTGGGCCAAAGCCAAATTTCACAGCTGCTCCATGATGGTCGAATCCACTGGACTCTTGGCCATTGGCCTTCTGATCAAGATATGCAGCTTTCTTTTAGTTCCCGAGGAGGTGATCTTAGCTGCCATCCCATCGCTCTACTGCCAAAGATGATGTTTGAAGAACGAGCCCAAATTATAATTTCTATATAGAATGATAATTATACAAAATATGAATAAGCGATACTTTTGAAGGGCCTACGTGGCGGGACACTCGTTACTGGTACGAGAAGGCAGAGGAGCACTGTAACTCGCGATGGGAGGACTTCAGAAGAACACCTTTTGGAAAGGAAGATGATATCAGAAGGTAGCTTACCTGTATTGTGGGTATCAGTTCATGAAGCTCATCTTAAAATCTGGAAACGGTTCTGGGTAGTTTAACCACATGGACCGACACGGTGTTCCAAACATCAGCAGCAATTGAGAATCAGTTTATAGGACAAGCCGTCCAACCTCCCTCCCCCAAAATGCCATAAATCTATATGCCTTCTCAGCTCCTCTGGAAGAGAAACCCAGTGCTTATGTAACTAATGTTCTGAGACATTAATGCCGTGGCTGTCAATAAATCAAACTCGCCAACATTTATTTTTTTCTGAAAGGATTCTGCCGAGCAATTAAAATCAATCAACATAATGATTCCGTAAATTTTAAGCTATCAGTGACTCAATTCAGTAAAACGTCCAAGTCATAAAATAGAAGTGCCAGCAGGTCATTGCGAAAATTGGGAAAAACCCAGTTCAAATACTCCACCTTCATTTGAAGCTGGGCCAATTCAGCCAGCAGAGAAGTATTACAGCTGAGCATCTCTGTAAAAAGACCCCAGGGGCGCCTGCGTAGCGCAGTCATTAAGCATCTGCCTTCGGCTCAGGACGTGATCCCAGCGTTCCGGGATCGAGCCCCGCATCAGGCTCCTCCGCTGGGAGCCTGCTTCTTCCTCTCCCACTCCCCCTGCTTGTGTTCCCTCTCTCGCTGGCTGTCTCTGTCACATAAATAAATAAAATCTTTAAAAAAAAAAAAAAAAGACCCCAACTCTCTCATACTCCTTGCTATCCCGGTGTCATCAGTCTGTTCACAAAGGGCTTGCCTAAGAGCTTCTAATCCAAAGTATTCGTAAAACATGCACACAAAGTGTTAATATTCCAGTTCAAGTTATCAAGTTGCCCAGACCAAGAAGAATTCGCACATCAAGATCAGGGAAGAAACCACTTTTTTTTTTTTTTTAAGATTTTATTTATTTGATAGAGAGACACAGCAAGAGAGGGAACACAAGCAGGGGGAATAGGAGAGGGAGAAGCAGGCTTCCTGCTAAGCAGGGAGCCTGATGTGGGGCTCGATCCCAGGACCCCAGGATCGATCCCAGGACTCCAGGATCATGACCTGAGCCGAAGGCAGATGCCTAAGGACTGAGCCACCCAGGCGCCCCAATGGAAGAAACCACTTTTTAACAGCAAACACTGAGCAGAAAAACACCGGGAAACAAGGATTGGAAGAAAAGGCACAATCATGTTACCGTACGACTGAAAAGCTCAAAGAGAAGATGAAAACAAAATCCAGCCACCTTGACCCTGAATAAAACCTTAAGAAGGACAGAAGCCCACGGCGACTATAAACAAATAATCAACTTTCAGAATTGGGCGTGTGCATTAGAAAGTGGAATGAGATGATCTTTCCTTTTAGAGCATTCAGGAAGGGAAAGAAGAAAGTGCAAAATGTTCAGAAAGTACTCTTTCTGGGTAGGGGGTTATAAGTGATTTTTAAAATCTCTTTACAGGTACATATGTTCCAAACATTTTATGATTAAAAAATATTTTAAAAAAATTTAAAGGTATGTTCAATTAATTCAAAGAAGTATTAGGGGGAAGAAAATCAACACAGAAAAATAGTCCTGCTGTTCTTATAATTATTTACTGTTGTTCTTGGCCTGAGCCATCTGGTTGAAAAACAGGAATTGCAAGTAGGAGATTAAGAGAATCAGTAAATAACATATCAGAGCTCTCGTTAGGTGTTTTCTTCTGCTGCCTTTTCAAATCTAAGACTCTTCAAGTGTCCTGATATGTTTTTTAAAGGTCTCTAAACATCTACACTCCCCTTCCATGTTTATTTGTCCTAAACCTAATGACACACAAAGGGAGTTAATTCTTGACGTCTCAGGTCTCTTCCAAACTCAGATGTGAGCTTCAGAAGATGTTTAGCATTTCAGAAACTCTATATATCTTTTTTTTAAATGATTTTTTATTATATTATGTTAGTCACCATACAGTACAGAAACTCTATATTATCTTGATCATCTTAAAACTTCCAATAATACATTTTGTGCTGCACATAGTTTGGGCCATTTCACATGAGAGAGAGTCCTTCCTCTTTTGTTTTCAGCAGCTCATCCTGCTCTGTGTTATGCTCAAACTTCATGGATAACAGTGACTGGATGTATGTCAGTGGTAAATTCCATGTAAATTGCTAGATATCTGCCTTAAAGTACTAAATGACAATGAAAGGCAGTAAATATGAACAATTTCCACGACTTGGGGCGACTAACTTTAGGGAAACCAGGAATTGCTTAATTCAAATACAGATGAAAGGCCAAGGTTTTGGCAGGGGAAATAAGGAGCTTGAATCTGTTGGGGGTGGGGGAGCAGAGTAGACAAAGGATTTCAATCATTCTTAAAACTGTGGCCATTGTCAGCATCTTTATCCAGAAAGGACATGGTAAATACAGAAGATTCATGTGCTTTCCTGAGGCATTAAAATGGGACAAACGAACGGGACACCAAAAGTGTTGAATTTTCAGGCTACACCTTACGATAAAAATTGTAGGTGGCATTTGTCTGAAATACTACTTTGGAAAATAATTGACATTTTAAAGGCATGTCCAATAGTATCTATTGTTCATCTGTCCAAGGCCTTGGTGCTCTAGGCGCCCACCCAGGGCTGTGCACACGTACCATAAACACACACATTTCTCACGGACGTCTTGAGAATCCAGCCCAGGAGGGAAGGGAGGACAAGAAGACTCAGACGACACAGTATTCTTTACTTTCGCACCATCCAAAGGCACGCCTTCAAACAGAAGTGAGATCTCACATTCCCCAACATTCCTACCTGTACTTTGGGTTCGATGTTAGGGTTTCTTGGACCACTTCATTCAAACGGTACATCTGAACCGACTTTTCTGGGTAATGGCAGTGGCGAAAGGAGGTCTGTCTCTGCATGTGGGATGTTTCCAGGGACATCAGCCTCTGGAACACGTTCCCTTCCCACACCTGTCTCCCTCTGGCTTTCAGACTGGGCTCTGGGTCCCTCAGTGGTACTCCTCAGGTTCTGCAGGTAATGAAGGTCCCAGCTACTACCTAACCCTTTCGTGCCTTTGTAGTGTTAGTTGTAATGACGACAACTGTGAAAGAACAGTTAAGTGCTTACTGGATGCATTCCATGCTAGGTTCGCACGAAGCCATTCACAGATAGCCCCTCATTTAATCTTTGCAATAATTATAAGATAGATCCTTTCTACTTTAAAGGTAAAAGAACGGAGGCCCAGGAACGACTGAGACCCACGAAATTATTTTCCAAAGGGCAGACAGCAAGTGGCAGAGATTCAGAACCCAGACAACAGGATTCTAGAGCCTAGCCTCTGAACTAGTCTACTCTTGAATTTAGGCACAGGTCAGTTTCCATCTCCACAGAGCTCGTCCACGTCAGCCCAGAGCCATTGCTCCTCCCCTCTTTCTTGAAGTCTCTTGTTTGCCAGGAATTCCTTAACATCTCTCTTAATCCACTCTCTCCAACTAGATTACAAATGCTTTACTTGTAGGGCTATGCCCTCTCTCCGTGACGCTCGCTGGAGTGTTTAGCACTGCCTGGAGAATTTGATTCCAGCCTAAGACATTGCCGATAAATGACAACACAGATTAGAAGTTGGATCTTCATGGATCAAGTGCCGGGAACAAAGTTTGAGATGATACAGTTCAAAGTCTTACTGGGGACTGCCTGGGAGAGAGGTACCGGGGAGCAATCTAGATGTGTGAGCTTAAGGAAGTTACTCAAACCTTCCACGGCTCTGAGGCTTCACCTGTGCATTGGTGTCATTGATCCCTAGGGAACAGGGCACTGTGAAGTTTAGAGAGAGAGCCATGGCCAGTGTAAAGGATGAGAGAGCAGAAGGCAGACTGAGGGCCACGCACAAGCTGACACCCCACCACCCGCAGGTGGGATCTGCGTGACATTCCCCAGGTGCTCCTGCCTGCTCTAAAACTAAGGGAAGGAAAAAAAAAAGAAAAAAGGCTCACCGACAGAGATCACAGTCCTGCAGGATGGAGTCTCCATCAGTTTACCAATGTCATAGTGATTTACAAGCAAACAGCATTCTTATCAAGAGCCTAACTTCCAGAGACCCATAGACTCAATTTCCTGGGGCCCTAACATCGCCCTCCCCTCAACAGTGGGGAGGGAAACACAGGTAGAAGGGAATGTAAATAAAATAAAATGTCCTTATAACCTGCAGCCCACTGACAAATACTCGAGGCAGGTAGAGTATAACCTTCCTCCAGGGAACTCCCACCTGTCTTAAAGTTAATGCCTTGCTAGAGGGAAAAGCTACCTTAGCTTGACAATAGCCAGGCTTCCAGTATCCTGTGAGTCTTCTGTAGCATGTCAGAGTCCTCTTGGACACCCCCTGTGTCCTTACCTCCCCCAACTCCCAAGAATATAATCAGTCACCCCTCACACTGCCCACAGGTCCTGTCTGCACCAAAGACATCTCAAGAATTCTTTCTTGGCCGTCAGCTCGGGACCTCATCAACATTCCAAAACTATATCATAAGTACATGAAGATATGAAGATAATTTATCAAGAATTACGACTACTGGGTACACAATGTACCCCTGGATTCAACTAGAGCTGTGTTATCTGAACCAAAAAAAAAAAAAAGCCTTAGAAGTGCTGAATCCACGGATAAGAGTAAGAAAGCATGAAGAGTAAGGGGGTACAGAGCTACTAGATGGGGTTCCTGGAGGCTGCCCCCCATCTGTCACCAGCGAAATCTGCTCATATAAACTTCATACACAAAAGCACGCCATGAGATTTTGCTTTAGAAAGAAAACAAAAAAAGAATTGTTATGAAGATAGTTTGCACAACACTGTTAGATCCTGTTCAGAAAACTTACAGACAACAATGCTTTCAAGTCAATAAAAAGTTGCTTTATTACAAGTGGGAGGTATTATGAGGGCATAGAGTGCTACTGTTAGCAGACTGTCCTTTAGAGAAAACAAGGCATAAGGAACGCTTTGGTATAGAAGACACTGTCTAGCCTCCGAAGCCCCCACCCTTTCTCAGCCCTCTCCTCCCTGCCTTTCTGAGCACCTAACACTAATTTTCTAGGATCTACTGCCACATTCACAGTCAAAACTCAATTCCTTCAGACCAGAGCAGAAATGAGCTGGCTAGCTTCCTCACAGGCAACCTGCAACACACCAGACCTCAGAAATCTACATGTCTTAGTTCCAAGCAACCCCCCATGTCTTTCTCAACAACTGAAATACAATCTTCTCATCTTCTAATTATTAGATGCTAAGAGATCTGCAATCTACCTAGCACTGCTGAGCCCTTCATGTGAATTTGATCAATAACCACCTGCATGGACTAAAAAGGACCTTTTCCACTCTTGGTCCAATAGAGTGGATTTAACCCAACAGGGAAAAAAACTCTACTTATTCAGATATTTCCAAGCCCCTTGTTCTCTTAAAAATGTCCATCCATATTTGTTTTCACGTAATCCAAACTACATTCATGACTATGAGAAAGAACAATAAAAATCAAATGAAATTCTTTTCTTGTTCTGTTTTCCTACCAACATCTTAGCCATTGAATTCAATAAATCTAAAAGCTATTCTTGTTAACAACATAGCCCAGCAGTCCATGATTTTTTAATTTTTTCCTTCCCTCTCAACCTGTTCTTCTTTTAATTCTACTTCTCACTATTCTTCAAAAGAACATGTTAATAACCAGCACAGGGCTGGTAGTCTTCCACTAAGGCCTTGTTTCACTCCTTAAAAGAAGAACACAACTTTTCTTAAATATCTCTGCATGACAGCAATAAAATAACTAGGAGGGGAAAAAAAAACCTAGAATGATGCCCAGAATAATAGTAATTATTATAGTGTCTGTAATTTTTCTTTTAAATACTTCAATATTGACAGTTCAATGCAGGAAAGAGTGTGTTGTTTGAAGGTTAATACAAATTAAGTACCTGTAGGATGTAGATCACTGGTCCTCAAACTCTGGATGCCTCTGAATCACCCGGAGGACTTGCTTTACACAGATCGCTGTTGCCTGCCCCAAAGATTGGAGAAATGGAAACTCTCTGGCATCTTCTAACAAGTGCCCAGGGGATGCTGGGGCCGTCCCGGGCACCATACTTTGATAAATGCTGTAATACACATTTGAAGCTCCCTAATCAAGAGTCCACACTTGGGTGTGGGTAGTGGGCATCTTATGGACTTCACTCAAAGGTCTACCTGCTTGAGGGAAGGAGGGGAGGGAGACCTAGTGACTGCCTCAGGACTGCTACCTAACTTGGCATCAGTTTGGAAATGAACTAGCATTGATGGACTCCATGATCTTGGCCTCCACTTTCTCATCTGCAGAATCAGAGACAATTTCTCTCACCTACTAGACTGGGATATTTTGAGGATCGCCTTAGATAAAGCATGGGTAACAGGGTGTAAATTTTAAAGCTCTCTTCATGATTACTTAGAAACATATCCAGTCAACAAAGGGCATCCCATAAGAAGAGTGGGCTGCTCAGACTGACCAATGAATCGCCAAGATTGTTTTTCCTCTAGGGAAAACAAGAGTAAACGTGTTTGTCATGACTCTTGTTTTTTCTTTTAATAGATTTGTTACGTAAGAAAAAATAAAACAAAAAATTCCTTTATTAAATGTTTCTGAATTCCCGTTTAAATTTTTGTAATTCTTACTTTAAAGAAATTCATTGACTGGTATATTTCATAAAAGACATGTGTAGCTACTTAGTGATGTCTTAAATGTTGAACCATACAGTTGCATCATATGAGGCACTCAACTATTTCAATACACCACACAAACTAGATCCCACATTTGGTTCAGATTGCTTGTTATGGGTCTCCAAGGCTTTAAGCTTATGACCTTCTCTTCATTCTATCACAGGATTCATCCTTTTGTAACAGATGTACTGAATGTGGGTCCATATGTTACAGTTTAAAAATTTTAAAAACCCACAATTATAACACGCTGCGTCACTTTTTTATGGAAATGAAGCCTGAAGCCTTAGGTCAACAGAAACAGTCCTACAGATACGCTCGTGTTTAAACGCAAAATGAGCCACTGCAGATGAAATGTGAAAGCTTACGAGAGCAGCAGAGCAAAGCGGTGTCATACTCATGGACCTCCCTCTAACCACACAGCTACGTGCTATGGGGCTGTCGCTTAAGCCCTGTTACTTCAGCAACAACGTGAGGGTAACACCACGCCACCCCAAACACTCTGAGCTTAGAGCAGCGCCCTCAGCCTTCGGATGTTCTCTGCTGGCATTTGTTGCTCCTGTCATCTATCACAATCCACGGACAGGAACGTTTCATTTTAAAAAATAATAATTACATAACATACAGTATTGACCTATGTTACTACTTTGCTTTTTCTTCTTTCAATCAGCTGAGTAAATACTAAAATTACCTCTTAGCAAATTCTTGAATAAATTAAGATTCAGTATCCCAAAACGGACACAACCTTTACATTGTATGAGAGCTTTCCTTCTTTCCTTCCTTCCTTTCTTCATCAGTTTCACTTATGTATTTTTTAATGTAAGCTCTATGCCACACCTGGGGCTTGAACTCATGACCCTGAGGTCAGGAGTCACCTGCTCTACCCACTGAGCCAGCCAGGTGCCTCCTGTGTAGGAACTTTTTATGGTGCAGGCCATTGCAGAAAATTCTGCAAGATTAAAGAAGCTGCTAAAAAAAATTTTTAAAAAATAAAAATAAATCAGCCTTCCTTGCCCATCATTATTTACTATTAAATTATCTGTGATCCTTAAAAATTCATATCCCATCCGGGAAAGCCTGACTATTCTCTAGATATAGGGAACACTCAAGGTACTCCATTAATTAAAGGAGGGAGGGAGAGTAATTTATGTAGCCAAAGAAGGAATTAAGTAGTATTGCCCTCCTCTGACGATAAGAGGTATTCCCTTCCTCCCCCAAGAAGCATTTGCCAACGTATGCCTGACACCTGAGCAGAGTCAATATTGAATCCAAATCTCCTTTTAAAAGTAGATAAATATAAATCAAATACATTCTGACTACACCAATTCCCATCAGGACTAGAAAAAAAATTCAACCTATAAAAGAAAAACATTGTAGGGGCACCTGGTCAGCTGAGTCAGTAGAGCGTACAATTCTGGGTCTCTGGGTTGTAAATTTGAGCCCCACATTGAGGGTAGAGGTTACTTAAAATCTTAAAAAATAAATAAATAAATAAATAAATATTAAAAAAAAAAAAACAAAGAAAAACAGTGTAGTTTACTGTTTTCCTCTTCTCCGAAATTCACTTTTATTTCACTCAAACAATAGAGAAATGAGAGGAAATAGGTTTTGTATATGTGTTTGTTAGTCTATTATGTGGCACCTTGGGTACCTAGTGAATTGATTCCTTTAATAAAGAAATGTATTTCTCAGGGATTACATAACTGGATTTATGTTACTCATTTCACAGTATTCTTTAATAGACAAGTGTTTTACTAAAAGGGATATTGTCTAACTCATTAAAGAAGGGTACCTACTTCCCCAGGATGCGGCCGGACACTGTTTTGTTGTCCAGGATGACAATTCCTGGGCTGTTTCTCGACTGTTCTTCTGTAATCTGGGTCCTACTTCTCGTCATCATCAGCCTGAATTTACTTTGTTTCTCCTTTCTCCTCAGGATTCTTGGGAGAAGGCATGCATTAGACTAGGAGAATGCAAAGCGTACATCTTTTTAATCGGCCTCGAAGGCAGAATGGAGACATTCTCATTAGCATGCTTATGTCCCGTGCTTCCGTGCTCTGGCACAGGGAGTGTGACAGTCCCAGTCCATCCTGCTCATTAAAACCCCAGGTAATAACCGCATATAGGACAAACGTTGGTGTTCGCAGACAATGTTGCTTCATTTCCACAAGTGAACGTAACTTTATCACAAATGATGCTTTATGGAACGAAACAATGATATTTCCTAAAAAGTGCCTAACTGCTTACTTCTTCATTCAATCATCTTCATACTTAAGGTTCACAGCCATTAGAAGAGCTTTATCTAGGACTCCTTTTTATTAATAAAATTGGCATTCATTTCTCTGTGACTTTATCGATAAACGGCACTGTTGACCTTATAAGAATTACATTTAGAGCACACAGAGGTATTTGAGCAAGAAATGTTAGTCATATCTTTTAATTTCTTTTCCCTATTCTTTAGTGGTTTTTGTTTTGTGTTTTCTTTTTTTTTTGACAGTTGGCAGATTTCTCTCAGTCACGTTGAATAACAGATTTGAAACAAAGCTATGAGGGAACATACAAGCCACCTTAATGAGCAGACTCAAATGTATTTTAAAAATTAAAAAATAAACTGAAAAATCCAAATCTTTGAACTTTGTTCTTAAAATGCCTATGACACACTGAGATATCTTGGTCAACTCCCCCTGTACAAATATCCTAGGAAAGCTTAGGTAAACCTGACAGTATTCAAAAGCGGAGGCAGAAAGTTATTTTTAGCAGATGTTACTGAAGTCATCAATTTCTTATAGAATATTTAGGCTCTTTTATGTTAATACTCAAGTATTTTAGTATCTAAGGAATGTTTAAATACCTGCTATAAATAATCTAAGGAAAAATAATTACTCAGATATTTTGCTCAAATCAATTCATGAAAGAGCCTCACACCCCACACCCCTCCCCCCAAAAAATTTTGCAGATAATTTTCTATGGTTTCAACTTATTCTGGTATTGAGAGATTTTGCTACAAAGAGAAGGGCTGGGTTTTACTAGAGCCTATTTGAATGAGACTGTTTGAAGAATACACTGCCTAAGGTTGGGGGATTTGCAAGCTAGACACTCAAAAGTAGGAGGAACAGATGTCAATTTAGTATCTTCAAGCAAAAATACCCCAATTCACGTACAATTGTAGTTGGGAACAAAGAGGCAAAAAGAAAAAAAACCCTATGTAGTTGTGAGACCTGTTTGTGGGGAACGCAGGTAAAACAAGACCATAGCATAAATGTCCTTGCAAATTCACACACGGGGCATGTGTCACTGAACACCTCGCTCATTGTAAGGTAAATGCTTTCCCATTCTATTTGTAAGTTTCCAGCAACTTCAGTGTCTCCGGGGGTGTGTGTATGTGTGTGTGTGATTTTAAGAACCTTGGGCACAGAAGCAAGGGAAGAAGCCCAGGGTGAGTATAAGCTGATACTGCTCAGGCCGTGAGGTAGTGAAAAGTTAAACCTCCACCAGAAATGACATTTTAGGAAGAGAAGATGGTAATAGGCCTCCAGGTATGGGAACCAAGGGAGCAAGAGCTCTATTAATGGGTGTATTCCAAGTCCCTAACCTTTGTGGGGCTTGAAAATGGATAGTAAAACTCTTTTATCTACACAATCCCAAAATATTTAGAAAAAATGTGAAATTCAAACACCACTGGAGACATTGTTTGGTGTCGTGGAAATCAGATGTAACAACTGATTTCTTTCCTCCCCGTGGCACCTGGAGCGTTCGTGAGGGGCCACACAATCCAAGTGGCCACGTTTACAGACAGTTAAAGAATACTTGCGCGTTTAACCCAGGAATAACCTCAAGACATTTGTTACTATTTTTTCCAACAAAATGTTACTTTTATGTATTTTGATATACTCATTCCTCTAGCGGAAAAAAAAAATCAATGGTGCTGTTTTCTAAGATAGGAAGAGACTCTGAATATAGATTTCCTTCACCATTGTATGAGGTTTTCCTTCCATGTCATTATGGTTTCAATTCTAAAATGGTTATTCTTGGTGCTATCAGATCGCATTCCTGGTGTTACCACCATAACCAGTGGTACACGTTTATTTATTTCCAGAGGAATGCCAACTGATTTCTCCCAGATGAAAAACAAAGGAGTTGTTTCAAACTACTACGGAACTTCTTTCTGTTGAAGCATTATGAACAAGCATATCCTATTTTATAGCCTCTATCAATCTATAACTTTAATAAGAAAACTTTTTTGATACCCTAAGTTAAAAAATAAAAAAACAAAAAACCCACAGGTAATAGAATCTTCTTTGTTAGCAGGAAGTCACTGGGATTTATTTATTCATGGCCTGATACAATTTCAAAAAAGTGCTCTTTTGAACAAGAAATGACTCATATACATCGAGGAGCTCTTGAATGTCACCCAGGATTCAGTTACCACTGTGAGATTAAAAATGCATTACAATGCTCAGCAGCTTTCAGGCTGATGAGGGAGAGAGAAAGGAGAAAGGGATCATGAAAGAAAGTAGGTGATGTTGAGAGAAAGGGGGTCACAACCCATGTAAGTGAGAAAGAAAGAGGCAAGATAGACAAGCTATCAAATAGGATGGGCGGTCTCCTTGGACTTAGACTCTTAGACCCAAGTGGATGAATCCATTTTGAAAGGTATTCTAAGCGGTCATTACTGGCAAAATGACGGTTAAGAAGAAATGGACAAGAGTCGGCAAAATCCTGAATCCTGAGAAATGACTGGATCTAAAAAGCCAAATAAGGACATTTTGAAATAGCACACATAATGAATAAGACAGCACTGGCGGGGGGGGGGTTATATTCTGTAGACATTTGGTATAAGTAGCATCCATAATGGAACCTAATCAGAATTATAAAGTGATCAGCTTGAGAGTTGAATTTAAACATAAACTGAAAGTGGTACTTAAGGATCGTGGTCACAAGTATAATCTCCCTGCATAGTGTGGGAGACGGGACAAAGGTCCCGCCTAAGAAGTAGTTATTATTCACAACGTACAGTTCTTCACAAGACATTCCGAATATGTTGGCAATAGATATTTTTCCTTATTCATCCAGAAACCTCTGCGCATCTATACAGGCAGACATGGTCTGCACTCCATCACCCTTAGGTTCTTTTCTCCATACAAGCTCCACATCTTAAGAAGGCACTATGAACACACGCGTGCACACGCACACACACGCACACGCACACACACGCCTGGGCACGTGCACCTTTTCTGCGGCTGTGTTAAAGAATGTGCTCCATTACTCACTGTCTATGACGTAGATGGTCTGACGCCCCCCAAATGGCTAGGATTCTAATTTGCATTCAACACCTACTTCCTCCTCACTGAATCAGATCCAAAGTGTGTGTTTAAATTTATCCAACATGAGTACGATAGCTCCTGCGGATGAACACCATTTTACAGGAACCTAATAAATTTCACAAAGCAAAGCAATCATCTCATGAACAAAAAATCTTTGCCGCAAAATTAATTTAAATACATTATTTAGTCTATCTCAAAGATTTCTTTCATAATTCCAAGTTTCAACAGATTAAGCACATGTTACTACCAACTACTGACCTTTTTGGAATCATGGTTTTTCATTAGAATTAAATGAGCAGCGTACAAGGCTGAAATATTTTAAAATATTCACAACTCACTATTCACCATTCTGAGAAAGCCTGTTTTAATCAAAATGTGTTATTCTGGCCTTTCGACCTACCAGGATTGTAGTTCTCAGAAAAATGCAGCATGATAGCATAATCCGTTTCACTTAATAGTGTCATGACTATTCTTTTCTACTTAAGGCACTCCTTATGCGAGTTCAACTTGTGGCAGATTGTTTTGCTTCACTGGGCTTCATTATTCTTTGAGTCGTGCAATTAAATGATCACATAAAATAAAAACCTGGTGGTGCCCATCATTCAAAAGAGTTTTGTGCTTTCAAAGATCAAGAATCGAATGCCAAGAACTCATCCTAGGAGGGCCCCCACCGCAACTGACGTCCCAGCGACCGACTTCAAAGAATAAAAAGGCGATTCACTAACAAGGCATGTAGGACAATTTCTGGGATTCTGGCTAGCCACGCAGTCTGAATTCTCTACAATCCAAGGTTCAGTGGCTTACTGGTAGCCATAGGCCACACTGCTGAGAAAAAGAACCCCAATATACTAAACAGTCAATGGCATCCAGCCAAAACTAATTGATAATCTGTCATTCCGCCAATAGCATTTAAAAAAAATAACAAAACCTAATCGAAATGATTTGTGATTGCAGTCACCCACAGGATTATGTGTCAGAAGAACGTCTCCATCATGAAATGCATCTGTCTAAAGATGTAATGGACCTTCCATTGTTGGCTTTTGCATTCAGCTCTGTTTCCACGCTCCTTCCATCCTATACGACCACTTCCCCTCACCCCCCAACTATTGCAGCTGTTTCTACTGAGCAATAAAAGTTACTAGAGAAATCATATATACACATACATGTAAAATTAGGGAAACAAGCTGCTTTATTGCCCCGATTTAAAATAAGCTCAATCAGTAGAAAAGAAAAATACTATAATATACAGCTTGATGAGCAGCTGAAGACAAAAATATACTCAGACACGATTTTAGAATTCAAGCTCTCTCTAGCTCAATGATGTTTGAATGAGATGAAGGACATTTCTCCTTTAAATTTTTTCTAAACCACTGAATGAACACGTGGAATTTGTGGGGGAATGTAACCCAAAATAGACAGATACGTAAAAATTCCTTAAGTATTAGCATGAGGCTTTAAAGGCAGGAAAAGGAAGGTCTCGTTTCTGTTTCATATATAAAGTGATTTACAAAATGTTTTTGTATATATTGGTGTTTCATATATAAAGTGTTTTGTAAATCTTCATTGATAAGAATTCGACATTAAAAGCATACCTTCCAGAAGTCAGTATTAAATTTAACTTATGCGGAAGTGACTGTTAATCCTCCTTTACTAGGGCAAACAAATAAATAGATCAACCATAGCGCACGGTAAGAACTCAAATACCGATTCACAAAATTAGAAAGATTAAATCATGAGGCATGTTCATCAATATGTCAAAGGTCTAGGGGAAAAGACACTGAAAGTATTGGCAAAATACGAAAACAGCCTTACTTTTGACGGTCGCTGTCCGGGTACAGTTGTAAAGAATCGCCAACTCGCCAAACACTTTTCCTGGCCCCATGGTACAGAGCTTCACGCCTTCTTTTGTAACTTCAACCTTACCATCTAGAACAAAGAGACAACATCATTTTAATTCTCTTCCACGCTTCATTTCATGTGTTGCATTTTCGATACGCAATGGGGAGTATGAGGCTCCTGTTTAAAACTGCAAAGCAGTTACCAGTGGAGACCAGGCCTCCACCCAGAAGCAATGCAAGAAATGGAATAAATCAAGTCCGGTAAGAAATCCCATTCTTCTTTAAATTAGAAACTGAGAGGGGGCGCCCAGGTGGCTCAGTCGGTTAGGCGTCTCCCTTCGGCTCAGGTCATGATCCCAGATCCTCGGATCAAGCCCCCTCATCAGGCTCCCTGCTCAGCAGGGAGCCTGCTTCTCCCTCTCCCTCTGCCTGCTGCTCCCCCTGCTTGTGCTCTTTCCCTCTCTTTGTCTAATAAATGAATAAAATCTTCTTAAAAAAATTAATCACCAATAAGATCTGAGGTAAGACTCAAAGAGAGCCCCAGAAAAAGGCAAAAAGGTAAACATGTGTTTTCCCAAATATGGTATTAGAAAACTATGGTAATTCCAATTTTGATGTCATTTGAATCCAAGAGAAAACCTGAGTAAGTGGGTGCATTTTCTACAGCACACTTCATACATGGGAATTCTCATTTGAGTAAAGCACAGTTATTACGGGAAGGGAGATTACTTTGACCCTTGGGCACTGTTTAATTGCAGCTCATGGTATCTTTTATTTTTAAGCATCTTATCTGACTTGGGCAAGACTGTTTTATCTGCTTCCCAGCCCGGCAACACCGGCAGTAAGGAAAAATAAACTAGGAGGGTTGTGGGGGAAAGAAAGAGACATTAGGACCATTTATGTTCCACAAGGACTTGGAAAATGAAATGATGAGGAAGGAAAAAGCCAAGGATACATGGACCCTAGTTATAGTTTGTTGCCTGCAAGGAAGGCAAATGCTATCCAAGAGGGAAAAGAAAGAAACAGGTTTTTAAAAAAGGTACAGCTACACCGGAAATTCTCTTACCTCACACAGTGCTGGTGGGGTTGGAAATAAATGGGCAACACAATCCATTCTAGACTAATAGCCCCCCTCCCCACTTCTATTATTCTTCCAAGTTACTTATCCACAGTCTACAGAAGAGCCTTCTGCTTGGCATTAGCTAGTGAATGAATGAAAGGAGCTATCACTACCAAGTTCTCTCCCAAATTCAGACCTATACGCATCGACTTCATAATTGTTCCTGTATCTACATGTTTCCTGTACTATTTAACCTTTTAGAGTTTGGGCTTTAAACATACTCCCGCTTTAAAAAAACAAACAAACAAATAAACAATCAGCCTAGTTTCAACTAAGCAATAACATTTGTAAAATCACAGGGTCGATGTGCTAATTTCTTCAAACACCTATTGAGATAAAATCTTCGATATAAAAAAACTTTCTGGGAAAGTGTAATCCACGTACCAGTCAGGTGAGGTCAACCCTTCAGAGAACATTGTTCTTTCGACCCTGAAAACCATTTCATGTAAATGCTATCAATGGAGAGAGAATTCTGCAGTAATTAGGATAAAATTTCACATAAGACCTATTTGCCAGTCTTGAACTGTGTGTGGGCCCCTCCTCTGTGTGTAAAGAAGTCCTTCAGGAATGAACAAATCCAACAATTCTAAAACTTCGGACATACTTTCTTAGACTCAAAATTTAGTCTACCTTTGTCGTGACTTATTTCTTGACTGCAGAAACTTAAACTCTTTCTTGTGATGGGTAGATCAATGCCAGCCCAGTAAATCTGTATTTTCACAAGGCACATGTGTCCCCCTTCCATTTCAGTGGTAAGCCTGTCCCCTTACAAATTTCATCTGCTACTTGAGAATGAGAAACAGGCTCAGAACCTAATGTGGTTAGGAGGTTTATAAGTCATTAGAAGTCAGACCAGGAGTTAAATGCTGGTTCTCTTATCTGTTCCTTACAAGCCTTGGGACCTCAGGCAAGTTATTAATTTCTTTATGCCTTGGTTTCTTCATTAATAAAATAGATGAAAGAAAAGCACCTATCTCATCAGGTGGTTGATAAAATGAAATGATTAAAACAGGGGCAATGCTGAGCGTGATGCCCGGCATATAGCAAATGGTCAATAAATATTAGCTCTTATTATCGGTGTTATTTTTATTATATTTCTTATCTAGAAGGAGGGAGGGCTTACTAGATAATACTGAAACACAGTATTCCAATATCTATTACAGAAACCAATCTAGTCTACATAGGTTAGTAGGTTTTTGTGGGGTTTTTTTTTTAATGGAGAAAGGATTTGTTCCAGATTCTCTATGGAGGGGGGCAGCGCGTTTGAGAACTTTTGGGTTCAAATCAGTATTATACCCAAAGAAGACAATGGCGTTTCAAGAAGTCACAGTGATCTACGTGGCAGAACGCATTCTCTTTGTGCTCCTCCCCACTTGGTCATGTGCAGCTAACATCTGACAAGCATTGCTTTAGCAAGTACCGTCTTACCGTGAGACTCCCGTGAACGACGAAGTAACAATGTCCTAGTGCATTACAACATTTTCTTGACTTAAAGCTCTAGCTTCAGTGATATTAAAGGAACTAAGAACAAAGTGAGCCATGCCTAAAGAACTTCCATACATAACTGATTTTGCACAGGTCTGCTTCTCTCTCTCTTTGGGTCCCATCGCTGGAAGTCTTCGGTGGACAGGGACCCATGGGAGCAAGACCACTACTAAGAATCCTGCTAGACGGCTTGACAATAAGGCTTCTTAACTAATAAAAGATGAGAGACACAGAACTCTCATTTTTAGGACGTCTGTGGACCTGTCACATCAGAGCTAATTAATAAAATGCAGATATTCCCCACCCTGGGAAATTATAACGGTCCCTACACCACAATGACCACTGTACTTGGTCTTAGTGCCCCTCACTTCTCTGAGAAACCACGCTCATATAGCACTGACTGATTTGAACTGATAGCGAACTTGAAACTGATGATGTTCCCTTTGAGATATGACCTCTAGAAAGCTCACAGCCAGAATTATATAAGACTCTGGGGCTGCATTTCTGGTTCCAACTCATTTTCTTGATCCTATTTTATATTCACCTAATTTATTCACATCTAACTCATTTTTTTAAAGATAGGTATGCATAATTATATATGTGTATATATGGATATACAGACAGGTATAAATAAGTTTATATATGATAGATATGCATATATATGAATCATTAGTGTTGGTAACAGAAGGTTATAATCCATATTAATTAGAAGAGCAAAAAAAATCTTTTTAAGAAGAGATTTACTGGAGCAGATTGTATTTGAGAAATAGAAATTTGGGTGTAAAGCATCTTTTCCAGGTTCAGTTAAATACTACAGGTTCAGTATATTCACAATAGCCAAGGAAGGAAGGAGTCGGATCACATATGATAGATCAGAGGGGTCCAGACAGCACCTTTTTTTTTTTTTAATGAACAGAAATATCTAAATGGTAAGCAGAAACACAGTGTTTGTAAAATGTTACTGAGTCACAGTGAGATCACTTTTCCTTCCTTCTACCTGCTGTGTGGGTGGAAGAAGTAATTCAGGGAGGCAGGATCCACTGGGTGTTAAAAAGTTAGGTACACACATGGCATTAATTAGAGAGTTCTTTCAAAGACATTTGGAAGCGTTCTGATTTCCAAGAGGCCAGTACTGTAAGTTATTAATGTGAAGTGTGAATTTGGTTAAGCTCATTCACTGTGCCACACAGCAACCTTGAGGCAAAGTTAGAAGTGCTCATACACCTACAGATGATTTCTGTACAGCGTGCGGTCCGCCTATGAAACGTAAGAATAGGACCGTCACAAGCTTGCTGCACACACCCGTCCTTACGGGTGTCAGCGCCATCTTGAAACCACTCCCCTTGGAGGTCTTAGACTTCCCCCCACACTTTGTTCCACTCCATGGCTACCTTTGAGGTTTGGTTTAAATTGACTTCACTTGCATAGGAAGTAGGTAGGTCTATGGGTGTTTATTTTGGTGGTGAGGGGAACAATGTAGGATAAGACAAATAGGGAAGAAGTCACTTAGGCTCAAAATAGAGCATGCTTTTGCCAGAGGCTTCTACCAACTCAGAAAGAACCCAGCGTGGAGGTTTCTATATAATTATAATTTGCTATTAACTTCAGGAGTGCATTTTGATGAATATACTTCAGGTCAGCATTGATTAATGTAATTTCTATTTCTCTTAAAGAAATCGCAGAGATTCATTAGCATGTATTCACGACTGTTTAATACTTTAATTTTCAAATATGCTAGATTCCAAATCAAAGATTTTTTTTCCTTCAAGAGTAGCAGAAAGGCATTTTCAGAACATCCTAATAAAGTTCTAGACTTTTCCATCATTTTCCCTAACTGAACTTGAAGTGACTAGAGGCTATTAGAACTGTTATTTGGGCAACTAAGGCCCATCTGAAATGTGGTCCATCTATACATCCTGCTTGTGTTCTTTTTATCCACTTCTGCTTTTAAAAACATACATTATACTGGCATTATTTTTACTATGCACACTCCGCACCATAAAAAAGAAACATCTGAATCATTTTTATTTGGATTTTGCTAAACTGCTAGTTGTTTACAGGACAGGTACTGGAACAGTTGCTCATAAAAGATTTCAGGGTGACTGTTCCATTCAGTTCTTATCACCCCTGCAACGAGTGTGACTGATTGAAAGCTTTATCATAGCATCTTGAATGTATTGTTTTTAAAGATTTTATTTATTAGAGAGAGAGAGTGTGTGCACACACAAGTGGGGGGAGGGGCAGAGGGAGAGGGAGAAGTGGACTCCCCTGAGCAGGGAGCCCGATGTGGGGCTCGATCCCAGGACCCTGGGACCATGACCTGAGCCAAAGGCAGATGCTTCACCAACTGAGCCACCCAGCCACCCAGCCACCCCCCTTGTACATATTTTTTATTCTACTTCAGGTCCATATGCCCATTGCTGATGGAATGAGCTGAGCCCTAAGTCCTGATATTTGCCACCTTGACCAAAAACCAACCCACGTTCTGCTTTCTGGCATCACAGTTCACATGCCACCCTTGGGAGATGCTAAGTGTGAGGAGCTCCATTACAAAGTATCTATACTTTTGTCTATCTTTCGTAAGAATTGAGTAGGTCCTATAAATAAAAGAAATTGAGTTTACAAGGAGAGCCAGCATTGCCTGGCTTTGTGTATCTTTCTGGGTTTCTCACTAACCTGTGGTTTTGTGCCATAAGGACTTTCACGATTAAGGCAAATCAGCTTAGAGATTTATTACTGGCAGGCTGAACTAGAATGGCTGGCAATCACCTAATTATGAACACTTTGAGCTTCGTTCCAATAACCTTGGTTGGAACGTTCAGGACAACTTGATTGGCCATTACAGCCAGATAGGTGTTATATCAAAGGTCCCATCTAGACAAGACCTCCCGTCCCTCCCCTCCTCCCGTCCGGCTGACTACACCTTCATGATTTTGTAGGTTTGAGCCCACGGCTTATACATTATGGATTCTCTCCTATGGGTTTCTGTAGCTGCTAGATTCTACAGGAATATCCAGCACGTGATGGTTGAGCTGTGTCGTCACCAGCCCGGGCATATTCCCTCTAGGAGATGAGGCTCACTTACGGATCTGTTCTTTTTCCTTCTTTTGGTTTTATTAAGATGTAATTGGCATAGAGCACTGTATAAATTTAAGGTCTATAGAAGGATGTCTTTACTAACATAGAATGCTAAGTCATTACCACAGTAAATTTAGTGAACATCGTCATCTCACAGGGATAAGAAGAAAATGTTTTCCCTCTTGGGATGAGACTTTTCAGTCGCTACTTTCTGCTTTCCTAATGGATTAGGGATACTATCTATGTTGTCTGACTTGCCTCACAGGGTTATTTTAGATTGGGGGTGTTTCATGTGGGGAAGACACTAGAAATCGCTAAGGCTGCCACGGGCCACAGGGAAAAACCCATCCAGTTGCCAGGGACAGACTATATTCGTAGATATCCCCTTCAAATCTGTAGTTCATTTAGCTGGATCTTTCTTCAGTCAGGGTAAGAAGGAAAAAGACAGCCTCACTAGGAGACTCGAGTTTGTTCTTGAATTAAAGAACGACAGTAGGTCAGCACCTTACCAATTTGCCCTTCAAGATCGCTTTCAAATCCAAATAGGTATGGTCTCTCTGGACCTAAACTCTTACTCCTTAGATGAGGTGTTAATCTTGATGATTGAAAATCATTCTTTGGCCACTGAATGAAAACCTGTGAGAAACTGCCCTGTTTTAGGATGCATTTCTTCCAAAGTTTGTGTCACCCACTTCTAGTTAGGGATTTTGCTTATTAGTTTTCTCCTGGGGGAGAGGAGGAGGGAAGGGTTGTTGTTGGTTTTGTTTTGTTTTGTTTTGTTTTTCCCTAAGCTATTTGTGTTACAGTTTCTTTAATCATCAGGTTCTTATCCTACTTTGGTTAGGACCAAGCTTCCCATTCAAAGGAGTCACTTTTTTTTTATATCATCATAGCAATAATTCTTCCAGGGAGCACAAAGTACTAGTTACCCAAGTGGAATGAGTCAGAGTCTGAGGTTTAAGAAGTGCTTTGAAGATACAGGAGTGAAGACCTTTGTTTCTTCTTCAATTAGGCAATCTGATTTCCCTTCTGGTCACGACTGCTATCAATACCCTGGTCTCTCTTTTGAATGAAAGAATCAAAAACATAAATGAAGTGTCCAGAACTAAAAATCTGACTATCCGACTTATGGAGACAGAGAGACACACAGAGAGATAGAGAGAGAGAGAGAGAGAGAGAAAACCCTAACATCCACACCCAGATACTCGAACTTTACTTTCCTTTGCTTCTATCTCTGAGGTCATAGGGCATACGCACATATTTACAGACAGACTGAAATTTAAGCAGTTTGGATCCAGAGAATCATCTGAATCATCAAAGTGGAAATATGGAATGAACAACTTACATTGCAGCATTTCTGCCCTCGGAGAACATACAGAAACTATCATAGATGGGTCAGCCACTTACCTGCTATGAACAGGATTCTGGAAGGATTTCACAAGCATCCTAAGTCTATAATCTTTACACACATTGTGTTTTAAAACTCTAGCACTTTTTTTTAAAGATTTTATTTATTTACTTGACAGAAAGAAGAGCGCAAGAGAGCACAAGCAGGAGGAGAGGCAGGCAGAGGGAAAGGGAGAAGCAGGCTCCCCGCTGAGCAGGGAGACAGATGCAGGGCTCGATCCCAGGACCCCGGGATCATGACCTGAGCTGAAGGTGGACATTTAACCGACTAAGCCACGCAGGAGCCCCAACTCTAGCACTTCAAAGTATACAAAAAGCACTAGATGAATGCCCGTGGACTAATTTCAATTTCTAGTGATAAGAAAAGCGAAGACAGAGGACAGATATACACACGCAGGAAAGGAGAGTAGACTGATCATTCCCTGAGTAAATGAGAGTTGAACCGATAATTTGTCTTAATTAAGTCAAGTTTATTAAGCTGAATTCCAGCAATATATAATGCATTCTTGCTCTATCATTTCTGTAATTCATGAGCACCTGCAATTAGCCTCAACAATTAATGGCCCGTCCTGTATTTCCTTAAAGACAGGCACATAGCAAAGTACCACTAACACCATCAGACTTGTGGGCGTCCCTCGGGTTTTTGTTTTGTTTTAATATTAAGCTTGGGAGAGTTCACTGTAAGACAGCATTCTCAACTGGGGGCGATTTTGTTCCCAGGGAATATTTGGCAATGTCTGGGAACATTTTTGGTGGTCACAACTCGGGGACAGGGTTTCCCCCTGGGTTTTAGTCAGCAGAATCCAGGAATGTGGCTAAACACCCTAGGACGCAGACACCCCCCCCTCCTGCCAACAAAGCATCATCCAGCCCCAAATGGGAGCAGTGTCGACATAGAGAACACCTGATTTAATCCGTGCACGTACAAAATACTCTACATTTAAAGGGAAATTTTTGACTTCCACTATTTGTTATTTAACCTCCAGGATATAGAAATTGCAAGCTAAAAAAAAGGTTAACACCAGGTTGCAATATTTAAGCAAACCCTACTGCCACTGGATTGAATCAAGCCACAGAGCTATTTACTGGATAATTTTCCCCAGCAGATGTCATCTGAAAAAGAAGTACAGAACATTTTGAAGCAAGACTTAACAAGAATATCCTACTGATGCTGGAGTGGCAGTCTTTTCCAGACACACTTGAGAATACCAGGACCTGGCTGGGGGGCTGACAGACTGCAGGATCTTGAAGAAATGATTGAACTCTGTCTCGATGACCTCACTACAGATTTGTGATAATAGTATCTTATTTTATAGGGTTAGGACAATTAGATAATACTGTGGCAAGACGAAGATACAGGTTGAGTCGTTCTTAAAATTTCCTTTAGAACAACAAAAAAAAAAAAAAGGCAGTTTTAAAGAGTGCTCAAGGCAGGGTCCCAAGGTCATCATGCTAAGGATCTAGAAGGAGCAGAGGGATACAGGAGCCAAGGCAGGGAGGGGAGAAGGGAAATGGGCAGGAAGCCAGGAATTTCCAAGAAAGGGGCCAGTAGGAAGCTTCAGGTTTTAGGAAAAGGGGTGTCTAATGTACAATATTCAGCTATTTGTTGCCAGAATTAACGTCCTACCTTTCTCCCCAAATGAGTCTGCTTCACAGATCTCTGGTGCGCAGGGCTTGGAGAGGAAAAGTGCTTGGGGGAAGGTGTCCTGCGTGGAAAGGTCCAAGAGGAAGTCAAGCAGGTTCTGGGGCAGATGAGCAGAGATCCGGGAGGAATTACGTAAATCATGCAAGTGTGAGAAACTGACAAGGGAGTTTGCAGATCCTTGAGGGGTGGGTACCAGCCTTTACACATCAAAAGAGCACTTCATTCAACTTCACCTGAGGCCAGAAAAGTATCTACAGTCAACAAGTGAATGATCCTGGCTTCAGTCAGAGAGGAGCTCTTTTCCTAAGCCCCTCTGGCACCTTTGTTTAGCTTTGTAAAGGCTCTTCTGAAGCTAGAGGAGGAAAGATTTAGAAATCAGAAGGTCTAAGCCAGCTTGCTGTTCTCGCTGCTCTGGTCATGGCCATCATTCGGCAGTTTCTGCATCTGTGCGATGGAGATCATCACTAGCTGCTTCAAAGGATTAATGTGTGAGATTTATCTGAAAGCGTGGTGTGTGTCTTCCACAAATATTAGTAAGCCCTAAACTGATGGAGAGGCAACCATGCAACACCTGCTTCTAAGTAGTAGGGGGTCAGTAGGTACTCACTGGTGACCAGATTGAAATATCAGTGAGGATGACCACATCGGTGATCACGCTTGGAAGACAGAATTCGGATTTCACTTTAATTATACTGCCTATGTAGTCTACAAGAAACACACAAATTAAAAGCGTCACCCTCCCATCCCACTTACAGAAGTATTTCTGTACTTTGTTACCCAGTAGTACATGTCACACAAAGAGAATTATTATTTGACGCTTTAAAATATCTATACTTGATGTAAACTAACGTGTAGTATTTTCCCCCTTTACACAAGACCAGGATTCTCCAGGGTAAATGGTGAGCAGTCACCTTCCTTCACATTTTTAAAAAGCAGAGAGAGAAAAAAAAAAAAGTAACAACCATCTACCCTGGAAAATACTCTAAACATCTACAAAAAGATGAAAAAGAACATTTGAATTTATTCTCTCGAAAGCTGTTGTACAAATGGCCTGGGGCAGGGGAGGAAGGGGAGGATTCTGTTTGAAAGCTGCTGCCCATACGAAGAAGAGGGTGTTCACCCTCCTGTAAACCACAGAACAGAATAATGCGAAGTCAGGGTAGTATTTTAAGAGAACCAGAGGGTGGAAGAAAACAGCCAAATGCACCTGTCCTGTGCAGTCTGGGGGAATGGCAGAATGCACGTCCCCCACGCTCACCGAGGACCTAGCTAATGAGCAGATAAACAAAATGACATGTTATTCCGCCACACTAAGGAACGGAGTACCGAGCTCGCAATAGCACGGATGAACTCCGAACACACACTAAGGCAGTCAGTCACAAAGACCGCGCTCTCTAGTACTCCATTCTGTGCACCACCCAGAACAGGCAAACCTGGAGCGGCAGAAGGCACCCTAATAACTGTCTAGGGCCAGGAGGGATGGAGGGGTTGGGGTGTGACAGTTCAGGGATACAGAGTTTCTTTTGGGGCGTAATGAGATGCTCTAAACTGTACGGGGGGGTTTGGATGGTTCTGGAGGCACAACTTTGAATATTCTAGACCAGATTGAAGCAAACACCTTAAAAGGGTAAATTGATGGGATGTGAATTATTTCCCAAATAAAACTGTTGAAAACATGGGGATTTCACATGGGCACCTAGTAACTGCTAAATTAGAAGACTAATGTTCTTAGTGCTTTATTATCCTTTACAAGAATGTTTAGGAGTCAGAGACACTTTGGCCTCTCACTCTTCCTCAAAGAATTGCTCTTGCTGCCTTTAGGGCAGTCACGCCAACCCTCGTCATCATGGGTGACCTCATTTTCCTCCCCCAATCACCATCCATCCCTTCCCAGCTTCACTCTGTGACTAAGGACGGCACGTCATCTGTACATGACACAAGCAATAAGTACAAATACCCCTTACAGTCATCAAGCCCAAGCCACCCCATTTGTCCCTTCACTGAAACTCTACCTGTAACACCTTGTTCACGATGCTCACGGCCCCTTCCCTAGATTCTCGGCCACCCAACTACAGAGCGAAGAGAACAAATCATCTTCCTTGAGGGTTATTCTGATAAACCATCCCCCTGCTAAGAAATTCACACTCGTTTCTCTGGGACCAAACCCAAATTCCCAGCCCTGGTGTGTCTAGTCTTCACACAAACTGGGATCTTCTCTAAATTAACCCAAGTCTGCAGCCTCACAGGTCAGCCTCACATGCCGATTCTAGATTTCAAATGTCACAGTTGAGTTCAAAGGTCCTTAACCAAGTACAGCTCAGGGGGCTGAGAACTTGGATAAAATCTTCATATTGTTATTTTTATTAACTTCTCATTGAAATGGGGCTTTTCCGTAGTAACAAACCGTATTATGGTTTAACATACTTATGATACTGTTACCAATAGAAATCACATTTTGTTAGACAGTTGTAGATACCTTTTTTTTAGATTTTATTTATTTGTCAGAGAGAGAGAGCATGAGCAGGGGAAGGAGCAGGCAGCAGGAGAAGCAGACTCACGGCTGAGCAAGGAGCCCAATACTGGACACAGTCCTGGATAGCTTTAAATATTGTTTATACTCACTCCTTCAAATTCACGGTAGTTATCAGACACAGTGTTAGATCTTATTATTTAATGTGTTAAAAAATACACATGTATTAGTGAATCACAACTTCTATAATTTATTGATTTTTGATATAATTGGTTTCCTTGGAAATCTAAAGTAGCCAATTTTATGCACTTAAAAATATTTTGAAATGAGGTCCCCAGGCATCAGATTTCCCCTGGCACAAAAAAGAAAAAAAAAAAAAAAGAGTAAGAACCCCTTGCTAAACGAATAATCCTCTAGACTCCTCATAGAGTCTTACCATGGTATTAATAACTATCATTGACAGCCCAGAATTTATCTAAGAGATAACGAAGTAGATTTATAATAAAACAAGTTGAAGACAAGCTTGTAGGATTGCTTGTTACAAGCCCCAAATCATGGATCCCATCTCATTGTTTGCCAACTAATGGTAATTGGTTCCCTGGCCATCTGGCCTGCCTCTTACCTTAGAGAATTATTTTATTAATATATCTTTGGTCATAGGAGGGACAGGGGAAATGTTGGCTTAATCAGCACAAATCCAATAATTAAAAAAAGGAAAAAAACTAGATACACTGTTTAAATGGAAATTATAAAAATATAAATTTTATCTTGGATATTAAAAAAACTATTATTCCACAGTAATAGTGTTAATGTTAATCACCCTTCTACTGTGTTGAGGGATTTTATAAAGAAACCCAGTAGGCTTAAAATATTTAAAAGGATGTGAAGTTCTACCTAGTCTTGAACAGTAATGAATAAATTTAAGAAATTAATTCCCATAGAAAAATATTATTCCTAATGACTAGCACCATCCATGAATAATTTGTCCCTATCTCAAAATGTCCTAACTTATGTTTCGAATTCAAGCACCTCTTAATGATCTCAAGGCCAATATTTATTTTTCAGTTTTTCCTGATTTGAGTTCATCCACTGACTCACATGAAGAACAGACCAGTTTTCATTTGAGCGACTAGTTTATTTTTTCTTTTATAAACTGTCTCCCACCACACCCACACCCCAGAGAAGTAAATAGGAATTGGCACTCTGCCTCCAGACAGGGTAGTGATTACCAACAGATCGAAAGCAAAATATACAGTATTTACATTGTGAAGATTACAAAACAGATGTTAAACGAATGTCATGCTTCTGTCCAATAGCTGGTTTTACAGAAAAATTAGAATATAAAAATAGACCAAAATATTATCAGAAAAATCCGGCATCTAACGTTAGGCTTCAGCATACAGGTTCAATAAAGACGACTTTTGGTGCGGGGTGGTTTTAAATTATGCCTGAACACTAAGAAAACACACTGTCTTGTATATCACTGCTGCCTCCCTGGGAAAAATAATATTAAAGTTCACCAGCCCTGGGCCTTTAGTTTTTAGGTTCTCCTAACACACTTTGAAGTCCTTGGTCTCTACTGGGAAAGTATAAAGACAGGAAAGATGGCATGGGGCCAGCTGACAACTCCAGGATTAGAAAGAATAAAATTGAAGCTCTTCAGTGAGACGGAGACAAAAGGGCTTACAGAAGTCCTTCCCATTTCCCACATATTTTATTCATTACAAAGCGCAGCAAAATCTGAAGACTTTCCTGTGCTGACACAACTCTGCGGAGAGGAGAAAACACTCGGGCCACAGGATTATTGAACCCATTTTGGGCAGTATGCCAGTTTGACCACAACTGAAATGTAGTCACTATAACCAGCAGGTTTTTGGTAAGGGGAAAGATTAAACAGGTCCTGGAAAATATTGTCCCAAATTAAAAAACAGAACAAAGCAAAAACAAAAACAACAATGAATCATAGCTATGTATTATTAGAGGAGGCAGCTTAAACATCCATTAATTAAGACTTCTATTTTCTTAAAAGCTGTCTGATATCGGTACACGGGGGTCAACCAAAGACCTGTGCTTTTAACACTCTACGAAGATAAAGGCAAAGAGATGGTCTTTTTGTTGTGATTGTTCATTTGCTCTGGGAAAAAAGAAATCACATCTGGCATCTGATATAACTTTCTGATAAATGAATAGGCATCAGTTTCTCCAATTCTATGGTTAGAAAATGCAGCCAGTCGTAAAGATGAACCTGGTAATGTCAGAAGGTAATACGAACCCCTTTAGTGGGTATCATGACAGTATCAAAATGAATTAAAAACAGAAACAGAGGGAAAACCTCCAGAGATGATTCACACCTGCAGTGAGACACAGATACTGTGAGAAGCACAGACCACCAAACAAACAGAAATCCCACCTAACAGAAAAATATGAATGTCAACGTGATGAATGAGCCCATGCTTACAACGGGCAAAAAGCATGTTTAGTTTCTCTCTGTGCCCAGTATGCCTATAGGATACTCTCAAAGATTTGATCCTGGGTTGAACCTGTCCTTATTAATGAGCAGCCATTTGTGAGCTCAATTTTATGGCCATATTCCAGAAGATAATGAGATGTTCACAAGAACATTCTGAATAGGCACATTCTAGCTTTTTGCAATTGCACCAAGGCATGTCACGAAACAAGTCTCCCAAAGTCGCTGAAACCATGAATTGAGTTAGTTAGGACTTCTTATAGAAGAGACTTGGACAAAACTCCAAGCCCCATGTACCATCGGTAGTTGCGGGGCAGACAGAGTATGAATATTACACTAGAGAAGGTGCAGGTGAAGAAGAGCCAGAGAAAAGACTCACAGAGAAATGGGAACGACGGCAGGTGAATTGTGGAATAACAGGAGAGAGACAGGGAAATAGGACGCAATGTAGCAAAGAGAAAAGGTAGTAGGTTAAGGTATCAGAATTAACAGCTCGGGGTTCTGATCGCCTGGAGCTCTGCATTGGCTATTAGAAGACCTTTCTTTCTTATATAAATCTTCTGACTACCGGTCAGAACCTCCAGCCATGCGAACTCTTGCTGATGGTCCTTCATGGAACTCTTTATGCACAGAGCCCAAACAGCTAACTTGTGTGGGTCATCTGAATATCCGCAGTCCCTGGGAGAGCGGCCTGTTGGGGGGGCCCGAGCCGTGATGTTGGTTACTATCCAGTCCTCAACTTCCTATCTATTTTTTAAAGTCCCAGGTAGTTTTCTCATTTGCCTTCATAACCCGACCTGACCTAGGAGGAGACCGTCTATAGTCTGTATCTGACCTAAATGACCATTTGTATATCTTGCTACGGGTATGTTCATGTGCTTGGTAGAGCGCTTGTCCCAGACCCAAGTGGGGGTATTATACAACAAGCAGTATATGGACCATATTACTCTTCTCAAGTCTGAAAAACTACAAATTCTCAAACCTCTGGCCCCAGGGGTCCTGGAAAAGGGCTTGCAGATTTGCATTCCACTGTTCTCTAGATGAGGCATTTCCCTTTCTTGGGAGGGGTCCTTGTGTGACCGTCATCTAGGGAAAAGTCTGCCCCTCGAATAGGATACGACTGACAGCAGGGAGCTTGGGAATGTATATGCACTGAAATCTATTTCTTATTCTCTTGGATTTTACCATAAGCTTATGAGGATGGTGCACCTAAGAAAATGCCCATGGTGAAGGGAACACCATTCAATTTTAAAAAATGCAGGACATTTAAGTCAATGAACATATTTACCTTTGGACTTTCCTTCTTAAGGGCTGGGACAATCTTTTCAAACGTATATCCTAGTCTCAAGTGTCTAGCACAAAAATGATAAATATTTGCTGATTGAATGTTTGGGCAGGGTTCAGGGGATAATGTGAAGATCTTTGTTCAGACAGACGAGTGGGTTTGTTTTGTTTTGTTTTTTTGCTTTTTTTAAGTGACTGTTTTCGTGAAGAAGAGCTGCAAGGCTATTTTTAACTGACTTATTCAGTTAGCATGGCAGGCAGTCGTAGATGGTGGAGAATTTATGTGTCCAGCCACACAAGACATTTTAAGACCTATGAGTCTTCCCCAAACATAATGTTATAAAATGTCCTTTTGCTAAAAATACTGGAATCAAGTAATTATCTACTTTTGAATTTTAATGAATAGGCCATCTGTTCCCTCAAATTGAAAAAATGAAATTTTTCTACAAATTAACTACTTGATGAGATATCCCTTGTGACTAAATCTGCTTCACTGTTTTTTGTCATATTCAACCTAAAGGTGACACACGGCATTTTAGATCAAGTTTTGTAAACTAGACAACGGAACAATATTTTTCCATAATCACAGTATCTGTTGGACAGGCTAGATTTATAATTATCAAAGACTAATTTTTATTACCGTAATTTCTAAAAACACTATTAAGATGAATCTCTAGAAAGAAAAATGTGTCCATTTTCCTCTGTGATGATGGTGACAAAGCTGTGATCCTAAACATTAACGCTTTATGGATTATCACTACCATGATGGACAATTGTTTTCAATCTCTTTACCCTCTTCTCCAAGAACATTTTGTTTTCTTTGTGCTGTACTCTCCAATATGGGAACCATTTGCCACACCGGGGCTATTTAAAAGTGAAGTTAATCCAAAATAACTAAAACTTAAAATTAAATTCTTCCGTTGCCCTAGACACACATCAAATGCTATACGTGGCTGCCATACTGAGCAGTGCAGAATAATCCTCCTGTCCTTTAGAAAGTTCTACTGGACAGCACGGCGACATCCTTTTTACTCTATTAAAAACAAGACAACGGGTCCAAAACGAACTTATGCTAAGCTCCAGGTCACCGAAACAAGACTTAACTGAATTACAATTTCGGCTCCCCCAGGAATGGGATCTTACACCCATCCTTTCATCAGGAACCGCCTGACCCACATTAGTTAGGCAATTGGCTTGACAGACCCCTGCCATCCCCTACAGTAACCTCTCAATAACCACCCCACTTTTTCACCTGGTTTAACTTCCTTGTTCCTGCTCCCTTCTGCCTCTAAAAGTCTTTCATTCTGTATAGCTCAGCTCTTCGACGCTCCTTTCTGTCTGCTAGATGGGAGACCGCCTGATTTGAATTGACTTCGGCTCAAATAAACTCCTAAAATTTTGAATATGCCTCAGTTATCTTTTAACATCTCTAACGGTCATCCCTCTGAACAATTATTTCTTCTTTAAGCAAGGAAGATCAATTTTTCACTTACACTCTCAGCAATGTTACTTTAAAACCATCCCCATATTCACTGTGGGTGTACACACACACACACACACACACACACACACACACACACTTAGCTTTAAAAGACCACACCTTTCTATAATTCAGTTGATTTATCTACTATCTCTTCTAGTTTTTAAAGTCTTTGGTGGGGGAGACAAATCATGTATGGTTTAGTGAAACAAACAAACAAACAAAAATCAGTAGCACATTATAAATAATGCATGATAGCAGCATGACTTTGGCAGAAAATGTGCTTCATTCATACCAGTCACTGAAGCTTTCAGTCTAATTAAAAATGAAAATACCATTACAATCTGAAATTATATCTAAGTCACCGAATTAGTATGCCTGATATTACAGTTACGGAAAGTATTCAAGATGCTGCCTTTTGGAAATGAGCTTGCTTTGTTTTCCCTTATTATCCAGATAAAGGCAGGTTCTCTACATACTGTGACTGAACTAGGATTGAAGCACCTCATTTAAACTTATTCAAGACCAGCTCTAGATTTGTATGCCCCTGTCACGTGGGATTCACCTGTAAGATGAAACGGGTTATGGTGGTAACAGAAAATAGGATTTTTTTCCCCTCCAAGTCTGACCTTTAACTTTGGATCCCATTTACCTGCCCACTCCCTTGCCTCCAACACACGTAAACACTCCATAGCAGCCTGCCCAAGGCAGGATTTTTTTTTTTTTTTTAAGATTTTATTTATTTATTTATTTGACAGAGACAGAGACAGCCAGTGAGAGAGGGAACACAAGCAGGGGGAGTGGGAGAGGAAGAAGCAGGCTCATAGTGGAAGAGCCTGATGTGGGGCTCGATCCCATAACACCGGGATCACGCCCTGAGCCGAAGGCAGACGCTTAACCGCTGCGCCACCCAGGCGCCCCCCAAGGCAGGATTTAATTCTTTGTCCTTGGCTCTTCTTTCCAGAAAGCTCCATGCTAAGACCCTCACTATTTCCCACAGCTCACGCATTTCAACATTATCTCGCCTACTAGCTATTCTAATTCCCACAATTAGCAACCGGTAGGAGGACTAAAATCCCCCTATTCCACCACCATTTATTTCCTCCCATACTCTACCTCTCCTTCTCTGTTCATGTTTCTTTATATAAAAAAGTGCCACCTCCCCCCCATCAAAGGCACTTGGTCTTTCTTAAAAAAAAAAAAAAAAAAAAAAAAGTCTTTCTAGCAGTTAATGAGCACACAAAGTCTATTTTCAGATCAAATTGGAGTCCGTTCCTTGCAAGAGGTGGATATATTTTTACTACCTTACAGATGATGGATTGCTTTATTGAGGATTTAACTAGACTTTAAAATGAACAATAGCTGTTCAGTGTTCTTCTTTAGGCACACTGCGTATCAATTTTTCAGTGCTGATGCATATAATCCAGCCCAGGTCCAGCAAACCAGGATCTCTGAGGGCAGGGTATGGATTTCTGGAATTCTTAACACCCTGCAGGTGATTTCCATTTGCTGACAGGCTGGGCTTGAGGACCACTGTACCCCGTAGTGTCTGAGCAAACAAGCAAAGGAACCCCAGAAGCAGACAACAAAGCCCACATTTGGGTGGTGGGGTGCCAACAGAAGGGAGGGCTTCTATTCTTAAGAGGAAAACCAGGTTTCATGGAAACTCTGTATCAGAGGACCAGGATAGGGTCATGGACACTCTTACAGTTGGGAGAGTCCACTTAGAGAAAAAGGCAATAGGAAAAATTCACAGGCAATAAAAAGTTTAATTCATGTAAGTATTAACAAGTGTCCTCAATGAATAATGTTCTTTAAAAAATGGAGACATTAAGGCAGGAGTTGGCAATTTTTTTTTCTGTAAAGGACCATACTGTAAACATTCAGGCCATATGGTCTTTGTTGCAGCTACTCCACTGTTTGGTTGTAGCGTGAAAGCCGCCATAGACAACACATAAATGTATGAGCATGGCTGTATTCTAATAAAACTTTATTTACAAAACAGGCAGAGGGCTGGAGTTGGCCTTCCGACCACACTTGGTCGATCCCAGCGTTAAGGAATATGATAGGACATTTTTTTTTTTTAAGATTTTTTTATTTGAGAGAGAGAGAACATGGAGAGGGAAAGGGAGAAGCAGACTCCCTGCTGAGCAGAGAGCCCCATTCAGGACTCGACCCTAGGACCCTGGGATCAAGACCTGAGCTGAAAGCAGACACTTAACTGACTGAGCCACCCAGGTGCCCCGATAGGACATTTCTTTCTTTACTTATTTTTTATAGGACATTTTTAAAATAATTTTTATTTTGTTATATTAGTCACCATACAGTACATCCCCAGTTTTTGATGCAATGTTCCATGATTCATTACTTGCATATAATACCCAGTGCACCGTGCAATATGTGCCCTCCTTAATACCCATCACCAGCCTATCCCATCCCCCACCCCCTCCCCTCTGAAGCCCTCAGTTTGTTTCCCAGAGTCCACAGTCTCTCATGGTTCATTCCCCCTTCTGTTTACCCCCTATAGGACATTCTTTTTTAAACTGCTAGGATTGATTGTATTTTCCAAAGATCCCATAACAATATCTCCCATCTTGCAAGGTCTTCTGCAACATGCCTTTACCACTCCCCCCATCAGGAGGTGGTTCAACCTCTTTAAATCTAGTCAGACCCTATGATTGCTTTGGCTAATAAAATATGGTGGAGACAAAGCTGGCCTGGCAGCTTCCAGCTTCTGCTTCCTGTCTCTGGAAATGCTCCCCTGGGAACCCAACCTCCATGTTGTGAGCTACTCAAGCTACATCGAGGGCTGATGTTTAGATACTTCATTTGAGCTCCGGCCAATGGCACCAATCGTCTACCACGCGATTGGGTTATCTTGAACGTCCAACCTGGCAAAGTAGCCAGATAACTCTATCCCCAGCTGCCATCTAACTACAGTCATACAATGGGTCCCACACAAGAAACATCTACTGAACCCAGAAAACACAGAGAACCAAGGGAAATAAATTGTTTTAACCACTAAGTGGTTTGGCATGTTACAATGTAAGTCAAACAACTTTTTTAAAAACACTTTTACTGTTAACACCACTTTTTCTGTTAATACAAATGCTTTTAACCTGATAGAAATTTATTAATAAATAGACAAAGGCAGGTGCTTTTTTATTCCCCCCAACTAGAGGAATGTTATTTCTTCTAGAAGTCATGGATAAACCACAGTTATTTTAAACCACAAGCCTAGGGCACCTAGAAGTGCAGTGGCTTTAATATTAAGTAAATCCATTTTAAAAGTATCCTAAGATTAACATGAATAAAAAATAATTTTTAATCATCAGAGACAAATTTAGTCATATTTGCACTGTGCAGGGAAAAAAGTCCTGACAAATTGCTTATGTTGTGGCCATATCTTCACCTATTACAAATGAGGAAGAGGGGTGATTTGGAGTCAGGGAATACTGTGATCCTGAAACTACCAGAATTAGGATCAGAAATTAGCCACGTGACTGAATTAAGTTCATCTGAAATAGAACTCACTTTCCTTGACACAATGAGAACCAAGTTTTCTTAGTAACTTAGCGCTAACAATATACAGTGTTCCAGAATCAACAAACACAGCACTTAAGCAAAGATTATTTCAAAAAACTGAAATTTTCAGCACAAAGCTTGATTTAGAGAGGATTCTCAAAATTTGAATGGTTGATGAGCTCACTGTCCACAAATAATCAAAATATTGAACGAGTGAGCTTTAGTGAGTAAATGAATATACACTCTTCTCTGGCAAAATTAATGAGAAGAGTACAACTCCCAAGTTTGAAGAATAACAACGGATAACCTCCACTGGGAAGATTATTAAAGTCAGAAAACTAATGTTCTTCTGGCAATTCAGTAAAGAGACAGATGCTTAAATCGGAAAGAAATAGCCTAAAGGCAAGAATCCGGATTCTGACTACCTGGAGCTAAAAAGTAGAGACTACAGAAGAAATTATAAACCTTGGATTAAGACAGAAGGGAACGGGCAAACAGGACTCGGGAGAGCCATTTCCTGAGAGTCTCCGAATACTTGAGCTGGGTCACGTCCCACCCTTGATTTTATAGAGGAAAACAATTAGGTCCCAGAAAACTCAACAGTGTAGCAAAAGGAAAAGAAAAGTGCTAGACGAGAATCCAAACTGGCACTCAGGCCTCCTGTGTAGACGTCTTTGGGCTTCTTGCCACTCCAGCACTGCTCTCCGAAGGCTGGAGACCAGGGCGTGGAAGTGCGGAGTCACGCCCCGAGCCCACTCTAGGGCAGAATGAGCACATCCCTTCCCCTCACTCCTGCAGCCAGTGTACAAGGGAAATACAAGCACGCTGGCCTTCGTTCTAGGGAAATGATGTTGATCAACTTTTGAAATGAATACCAAATAAAAAGTGTAGCTAAAAATGAATTCGTAAATTTTTGAAACGAAATTGACAAACGAAGAAAGCTTAGATTAGCCAACCGTGGTAGTCACCCATTTTAGGCTTTAGTTTCTCCTTCATAAATTCACGATGCATCGGGGCAGGGACTGGGGCGGGGAGAAAGTACTGGCTAGATATAACACGGAGGTGGTCTAACTAAGAAAGTGAGACTAGCTCTCAGGTCTTCGGTGCTTAGTTGCTACTTTTCCTCAACTGCCCTCTGTGACCACCATCCAGTGTCAGAACAGAACATAGGAAGGAAACGGCCCCTACGGAGCAGACACAGGACACACAGACGTGTAATAGGATAAAGTTACAAGGAAGTATCTCACTCTGGGAAGCAATAGGATTTTTTTTTTTTTTTTTTTGCAGTCGTCTCATGTTTTTTAAACCTTAATGGATTTTAAGATTTCAAATGCACATATTATACCCGTTCTTTTCCTGACTTTATAGCTTGCAAACATATCCTCTTTCCAATTGCATTCATTTGAGATAAAGCCAGGAAAATCCTATCTCTGGAATTTTCCCCAGCTTGACCATCTCAGTTGGCCTCTTCGATCATCTTTGGGTATGCCTCTACCTCTCCTAGAGAAGCATTTTTGGAAAGTATCTTTAATGCAGAGAAATGTACTAGCATTTTACCGTAGTGGAGGCATCAGATCCACAAACACAAGGATGTGACTCTTTACTTAAGAGCCACATTTTCGGTCAATGCTATTAGGACCTAATTTGCCACAATCATAAACTCTAGCTCGGATTTTTGAAATTGGTTACTGTGCATATATAATCATAATTGAGTGTGGACACATTTCCCTCCAAATGTGTTTCTTTCTGCATGTTAACATTGAAGCCATTCTGAAACTGTATCCACTTGCGCAAGCTCTTGAAATTTTCCACTATTTCCCCTTCTAACTTCACTATTTCCCCAAATAGAAGAACAGTGATCTTCACTTTGTGGCCTCTCATCCGGAAAAAAACAAAAAGCAAAAAACAAAAAAACTAAAGTGTTTAAATAAAAATCTCAAAGACTACAGCATAACAGAGCTGTGGAATCACCATGTCGCACATCTGAAACAACTGTAGCACTGTGTGCTGACTATACTCAGAAGTCCCCAACATTAAGAATCCCATAGCATAGAGAACATAGCCATAAAAATATCTTGTCCAATTGTATTTCATCTAATTATTTGTAAGTGTCACATTACATCAACCTTGTTATTTCCCTTTGACCTAATTTGGTAATGTTCCTTTAGTATCTTTACTCTTATTTCATGACTCTGCTGTTCCCTCTATAAACTTGTTATAATAAAAAAAAAAAAATTCCAACACCGTGTCACCTATAACTTACCCTAAGAAATAGGTTTTGTATAGCATTTTACTTAAAAAAAAAAAAAAAAAAAGCTGCATGAATACTACTCAGAGATACAATGCAGTGTGAAATATTAAATGGAACATCATACTTGGTGTCTAAAGAACTTAATTTTATCCCGGCTCAGTAAGCTGACTATGCACATTCTTCTCCTTTCCCATGGCTTCAGCATTCATCTACAAAGTGATCCCGGACAGTCTCAGGTTTGAGTCCAACTCTCTGATTATGGGATTCTTAAATGTTTACCGAAAAAGAAAATGAAAAGTATTGTAGAAAGTAAAGCTACTTTTTAGTATTTTTAAAGAAAGAGACTTAAGGAGTTATGTCTCCAAGCTCCACACAAGCATTACTGGAAGAACGTGTGCAGTGAAAGCTGGCATTTCGTCCATCTTAGAGACCCGCTTCCCATTACGTGACAACTTCTATCCCTTCACACATCACTGAAACAGAGAAACACAAGCAGTTCTTAGAGCCCATCGGTCCAAAATGGCTCCTGGGTTCTTTACATTCCGGCTTGGAGACCTCTGGGAACATCCTTCCTCAAGAGTCTAGGAGGAGTTGTGGGGGGAGGGTGGTAGATATTTTTGTGTCAGGCTGAAATTGTAAACTGCTGTTTGCTGAGGACGATTTACATGTCTAGACCACGATTAAGCTACTTCTATACCTCCTGAGTGTTTCTGGTGACCCACTGACAGCTTTGACTTTTAAGCAGAACACTGAGCTGAGGTCTACAGGTGGGACAGAAGCTCTCCAGTTTGGAGAAGAGAATTGTGGTAAGGTAGCAGTGCCACCAACACAGGTGGGGAGACCAGAGTCAGGACAGAGAGGAGTGCTGTGTTAGTCTGTGATGGTAACGGGTCATGGGTGGAACTTACATGGAGGTGGGTTTAAAAAGGTCAACGTATTTTTTTTTTTTTAATGAGAGAGAGAGAAGGTGAGGAGCAGAGGGAGAAGGACAAGAAGACTCCACACTGAGCACGGAGCCCAACATGGGCCTCGATCCCACAACCCTGAGATCATGACCTGAGCCAAAACCAAGAGTCAGATACCCAACCAACCCCCAAGTGGTCAAAGTACTTTAACATCTGTTTACCTCAGTTGCTTGGAACAACATAATTAAAGTGTACAGATAAAGAATCTGATAAAAAGCCCGAGACATAATGCAATCATAGCTACTACATGATGATTCATAAGCCACGGCGCAAGTGCAGGAACTGTGGCCCTCATTTTCCACCTCCTAGCACATCACCCTACCACACCAGGAGGCAGAAGTCAGGAGCGGTTTTGCAAGGGAAGCAAAATCTTCCCCCAAACCACCTATTTGAAGCCAAATGTTGATTTCCTATCTAATAGGTTTCAGGATGCAGAACTGAACTTACCAATTGGGTTTCTCATTTTTTGGGAAAAAAAAAAAAAAAAAACAATTAGTTGTTGGTTCCACGAGTGGTTTTCACTCTTTCAATTAATCAGATTTGCCCTTTCCTGCAATCTGTATGCTTCCCCAAAGAAAATCAAGTCGCCTAATCTGCGAAGTTGCTCATTTATAAATTTATAATTTGCAGTTCCATGCCTACAATAAATCTGGCAGTTGTAATGATGTAGGCCTTCAAAATTCCACCATGGAAGATAGCCACAGAAGGACAGAGCCTTGATTGGCCAGTAAAGCAAATATGAATCTGATGAAAGTAAATATAAGTTATAAAAATATTACCCAAGAAGAATCTCAGCCAGGTAATCAAGTTTGTCACAATCAGTGGTAAGTCATGTTGACAGCTGGACCCTTGATGTGATGTGTTGAAGAGGATACTTAGCTCTGTGGTCTTCCTCCAAACATCACATCATCCTGGTCTAACCATGAGAAAAAAACGCAAACTCCAACTGAGGAACATTTTACAAAATATCTGACCAGTACTGCTCAATACCACCAAATCATCAAAAACAGAAAACCTCTGAGAGACTGTCCCAGCCAAGAGGTGCCTAAGGAGACATGAAGATGAAATGAAAAAGCGATATCCTCAGCGGGATGGGGGAATCGAAAAAGAACATTAGGTAAAGACTAACAAAATACGAGTAAAGCCTGGGCTCTCCTTACTGGTGAAGTATCGATATTGGCTCATTAATTGTAACACACGTACCGTATTAATGGGAGATGTTTACAATAGGGGAAACGGCACAGGGTGCATGGGGACTCTCTCTCTCTCTCTATTTATATATATATATTTTTTTTTTGGTAAAGCTGAAACCATTCTTAAAGTTTATTTTTAAAAATAGCATTACTTGCTACCAGTGCTTTTTAAACATTCAGGGACATGCTCATCCCCTGGGGATCTTGGTAAAGGAAGACTGTGGTGGGTCTGGGCCAGGGTCTGAGAATCACTATTTCTAATAAGTTCCCAGGTGAGGCCAATGTTGGTCCAAGATCCAGTGTGAGTGGCAAGGTTCTTAATCTAGTGCAGGGTTTCCCAACCTCTGCATGATTACGATTTTTGGCTGGATAATCCTGTGTCATGGGGGATATCCAGGACATTACAGAATATTTAACAGTAGCTTTGGCCTCTATTCACTAGATGACAATAGCATCTCTTTCTCCCCGTAGTAACAACCAAAAGGGTCATCAGACACTGTTTCCTGTGGGGAAAGGGGTCACCCTCACTTGAGAATCACCCATTTAGGATATTCATTAAAATATGACTTTTAGGGGGCAACTTAGAGGGGAAAAAACCCTGTTTATTCATTTATTTATATACTTGGATGCTTCCCATGTTCCAGAAAAGTTACTTCCAGTTACTTCCAGTAACAATTATAGTTACTTCCAGAAGAGTAACTATAATTATTTTACAAATAGAGCTGATAGACATTATCGGCTATCTCTTTAAAAACAAGATTTAAAATAGATGGTGTCTGCTTTCCAGGAATTTACCGTTAAGTCATACACAGGAAGATACCCTGCTCAGTAGCCCTGGAAAGAGATATTATCCTAGTTCAGGAAACAAGCTCACAGCACTACTTGCTCAGCACCGAAGGAAAATTAAAGAACAACGATCAGACCCAGGTGTTGCAAATCCTTTGTCCCCATCACTCCCATTAATTCCTTTCACAGGAAAAAATTCTCTCTCCTAGCTAGGCCTCCGGGGGAAAGAGAAGACTTTATCCAGACAGAAGGGACGGAATTGAGGCAGTCAGCGAGGCTCGCAAAGATGCCAGAAGACAGGACATAAATAACAAAGCCGTGGACTGGCAGGGTGGTGGCGGGAAGACGGCTACCGCTCTCACCTGCGGAGCTCGAACTCCAGTAATAAGCCTGAGCTTCTAATTCCATCTCGGTAACTGAGTCAGGCAGCCTCTGACAAGGCCGTTCACTATTCCCAACGCTACGTCCTTTACTCTTGTCATGGGGAGAAGAGAATGCAGCTTACGTGTCTCTAGCGATGACAGGCTGGCTTCCGCCGATGACTGTCGCTGGGGGCAGACAAGGGGGTGGTTATTTGATCCACTAAGTACAGTCTGAAGTCCCCACCACTCCAGAGAGCCAAATGAAACATGCCTTTGGTTCGCAGGCTCACACCCAGACGGTGACAGTGGCATTCTATCCGACTATCAAGGCTGACTTGACACGAGGATGCCCTCAGGGCCCCTGTTCCTTTTGAGGAATTCATCTAGAGCCATTGTTCAGCGTGACCCACAGAGTTATTGTCCGTGGACCACGTGTTGCTTGGGCTCCGGGACGCTGGCCACGCCCTCTCGCTCGGTGACGCAGGAAGGAGGCGGGATCTGCGAGCTGGGGTGAATTTCCTCCGTCCAGCTCCCATCTTCCCAGGCATGCTAACTGCAGCGTCAGTGGGTGGACAATGGAACCCAAAGGTGCAAGTGGGGGATTTTCATAGCCAGTTCTTAGAGACTTAAACACAGATGCACACGCAAGCCAAAAACACAAAATCTTTCCCGTTCTTACGCTCGTACTTACACAGTACCTTGTTCAGCCGCGGCAGCTGATAATTAGCTTGCACCTGCCACGTGTCAGGGACGAGGGTGAAAAGAAAATGTACAGTAGATTCTCTCAACCTCCCAAACACCCTGCCAAGGAGTTACTTTTACAGGTAGCTGATCATCAGAGGGGGGTTAAATTACCCATTAAAAGTCACAGTTCATGGGCAAGCCCGTTTAAACATTATATTTTAGCACTCATTCAGTTTCTTCCAGGAGTCAGTCATTGTGTTTGAAGGTTCTCTCTGTACCAATAACCAGGATGCTAAGTAAGAAGGAAGTTTTAAGAAAATATCGGAAGGAAATGAATGGCATACCTGGGGTCACTCAGGCGCCCAGCTAAGAACACACAGCTCTCCTTACGCTGCCAAACACCTTGTCCTCCGCAGCACAGGGCACAGGGTCTGAAGTCACCTGCTGACTGCTCTGCACATCCCACCGTACCTCCCGCTCCCAGTGTTCAACTTGCACACCACCATCCCCACCTGCCAGCACAGTATCTGGTATAGTAGTCACCGCCCGCACGTGGAAAATGCAGTAAGCATAAACACAGTCTCCAACATACCATGAACATCGTTGCAGTCCTCTGTACTCTGAAAAAAGCAAGGCAGAAAGGACAAGGGAGAGAGAGACGGAGGGTAACAAATCACAAGAACATAAATGCTCATACCTCCAGGGGATAAGGCAAGCAAGAGTCAGGCGATGACATCCAGTGCTCTGCCTGCTTTTTAGAGTCAGTAACACCCTGGGGATAGACAGAGGGAAGAGTCATTCTGCCTTTATGAACCAAGAGTCCACACCTGTAGTCAAGCCCGAGGGAGAGTCAGGAAGTGCAAATGGAGCCCAATACTGCCCTTAAAGCCCTGAAAGACTACTAATAGATACCGGTCAGCTGTCAAAGCAGCAAACAGCCCAGCCAAAACTGCTGTTGGGTTTCTCATCCCAAAGCTGCCAACCACTGTGTAATTAAGTAGGAGTTGGGCTGTATACCGTGCGTTTTCTGTTTTGTTTTAAAGATTTTTATTTATTTATTTGACAGAGAGAGAGAGTGAGCACAAGCAGGGGTAGTGACAGGCAGAGGGAGAGGGAGAAAAGCAGGCTCTCCGCAGAGCAGGGAGCCAAATGCGGGACTCGATCTCAGCACCCTGGGATCATGACCTGAGCCGAAAGCAGAGGCTTCACTGACTGAGCCACCCAGGTGCCCCTATATACCGCGCATTTTATACCAAACGCCTCCACAGTCACGCCAAGGAAAGCATCTAGAGTCCCCACCTTCTTAAACTACAGTTACAATCCAAGTCATCCAGACACCTGACTGGGGAGAAAGAGAAGGCATTTTTTAAAAGAGCGATTAAAATGTTCTTCTTTGCACGCGAACTAGAAGTCATCAAATTTCATGCCAAAACATCCTACAACCGACCGCTTGCTTTGTTACACATCACTCCAGTCTTACTGCACGCAAGGCAGCAAGGGATCAAGACACAGGTAGTCTAGGGGCCATTCATTCAGCACATCCTTCTTAGCGGACTCGTGTAGATAAGTAGCATTTCCCCATCTGAAAGGACTTGCTCTCGTAAACCCACCTGAGAAAACTGGAATCTGCAAATGGTTCCCCTTTCTACCTCCCATGTATACACAATACACCCGAGCATCCAATGATCCCTAAAAATGACTTGAGGAGGGTAAAGAGAGATGAAAACACCATATATGCTCATCTTCTGCTTTAAACAGCTGATTTTCCTCAAGCCTGTGATGCATGTATTCTATGGAGATATTTTCACCTAAGTGCTATAGTTTGGTCTCGTAAAAGAAGAGCCACAAGATGAAAACTGCCTTTCTGTCTGAGCAGATGCTTCTGAAATCGATCCCAGGGTTGCTGCTATATTCATTTAGAATGCCTGTTTTGGCCAATGATCCTTTACCTACAACAATTACCACTCTCCACTGACTGGCAGCTGATATCATCGTCAATGCCAGAAAAATGCTATTTTCTTAAGAGGCGCCATTTGCCCCCCACCCAATGGCTACTCCGTCTTTTGATTTTGCTGTGAATATGATGAACTGGCAGATACACTGGCTGATGGCAGCAGCCTGGACAGGACAGCAGAGAGATTAAAAGGTTGCTTGCAGCCTGTGATATGGATTTGAAGGCACGTTGCCCTAAGGTTCAATCACCCAAAAACAGTGTCCCATGGCTGCGCATTTCAGCAGCCAGGCACCAGCTGCAAAGCTCGCTGGCCTTGTTGAGAGAAGTACGCCTGCTCTGAGAGGGACGGCTGAAATGCACCAGGGAAAACATTCCGGGGTTGGCGTTAGAAACTCCGGGGGTGTGCATTATACAGCTCTATTAGCTACTAGCTGTGAGACCTGGGAAAATCCTCTAAATTCCTATTCTGTTTCCTTACCTCTCTAGTAAAGGGTTTTGTTTTTTGCTTCTGAGAAAGAGAGAGAGAAAGCATGCGAGTGAGGAGGGGAAGAGGGAGAGGGAGAATCTCAAGCAGGTTCCATGCCCAGCGCAGAGCCCAACTCGGGCTCAGAACGCTGTGATCATGACCTGAGCTGAAATCAAGAACCGGATGCTTGACTGACCCAGCCACCCAAGAGCCCCAATAGTAAAGGTTTTAATACCTGCCTCAAGTGTGTGATGATAGAGAGAAATGATGGACGAGGTTTCCAATATAGAGACTAAGTATCATTTATGCCATCAGAGTATTACAGATGTCTGTGTTATACTGCTAGGTACTGTGTCTGAATATTCGAAGTTATATGGCACGTAGTATTCTTACCTTTAAACATTGCTTTATGCATGGATCCCACACAGTTGTCACCAGGATTGGGGCCTCCTTTGCACAGTCCTAAGGGAACATGCAATATTCTCATCCACATGGTGGGATCTGTAGGGCTCTGATGGGTCCCCATTACCGTTCAATGACCGGTATTTTACTGTGAGAAAGTTGGTCCTGCATGTTGGCTAAAAGCCAAATCCCTAGCAGGGAAACACTGTGATTTGTATCATTCATTATCCCTTTCATGTGGTTTTATTTCTCAGATTAGCATATTAAACGGTGGCCATGTATTGGTTTCTCCATATGCAATCTTTAATCATTACAACCAAACCCTTTGATGGAGAAGGATTCCAAGGCTCCAAGAGGGTACTAAAAACGCTCAAGCTAGTAAATGGGGCAAGCAGGATTCAAACCATGATCCCTCCAGTGTCAAAGCTCATGCCCTTTGCTTCTGTGTAAAGGAGTCCCGTTTCCTGGCCTTCCTTAGCAGCTTATCCAGGCCGCCCAACCGCTATCTCCATCCAAGCAACGCACTCCCCTTTCTTATACCTTTTCCTAATCACGTGCATCATTTCATTTTCTTTGTAGCTCCTTTCCAGAAAACGTTCCTCAACAACATAGTAGGTGCCAGGTTCTCCTTTCCGATAATGTCCCGAGACGCGCTTGGCCATTTTTAGAGAATTTTGTAGAGAACCTTCACGCTGTAAGGAAGACTTATTAATCATTTTCTTCATGCCTCAATGTCTGTCTTAAAAAGCTCTATGGCCCATTTTCTGAGGTGATGGTTATTCCATTTTTTCCAGACCTAGGAAGCGTGGTGATGCTATCAGCAGGATAGTTGTACATCCTTCGATAAATATCATGAAAGATGCTCAGTTTCAAGGACGGAGGAGAAATAAGAAATAAAAGGGGTGGAGGGAAGATGTGGGGGGGACAAGGCCAAGGAACCAAACACCCTGTGTGCTTGCTGGACATGGCTCCCATCTGAACCGAAGTCACCATCTACAACAGAGTGTGTTAGAAACATGTGTGTAAAACTGTAAGCAGACATCCTGAGGTCCTTGAGCCTTGTCTACCGGAGACATCATCGTAGAAACCATTTTCCAGCATCTTGTACCATTTGGGTGATCTGTTGCATTCCTCAGTATCAGGCAGTATTCTTTGAAATTCATTAGGAATTCACAAGGCACATTTTATTCATCTGTTTAAACATCTGTTGGACGATGCTGCTCAACTTGATTTTGTGTTTGAATTCCTGAAGCCTTCCCTCCTAAATCTCTGAAGTTGTGAGGTTTTATTTATTTTTTTCTCATTTCTCAGTTTTACAAATACCAAAAAGTATAACTTATATCCTTACCTAAAAATAAAGCACCAGAAACAATAACATCTGAAATCTTATCATTATGGTCATATTATTTTTATTTTATTTAAAGATTTTATTTTTTAAGTAATGTCTACACCCAAGGTGGGGCTCGAACCCACAACCCCAAGATCAAGAGTCATATGTTCCACTGACTGAGCCTGCCAGGTGTCCCAGTTATGGTCATTTTAATTAATTCCTTTATTAAAATGAGTTACCTGTGCAAGATGTACACAAGCAAATAAGATTTGCTTATTAATTTAAAATAGTTCATATTCAATTGCATGGTGCACTGGGTGTTATACGCAACTAACGAATCATCGAACTTTACATCAGAAACCAGGGATGTACTGTATGGTGACTAACATAATATAATAAAAAGAACATTAAAAAAATAAATAAACAAAAAATAGTTCATATTCAGATACTCATATATTTAATATATTCACATATATAATATAGCTACATATATAATATATCCATATATTCCTATATTTAACATGTTCCAGTCTCATGTTATTCTGGGCAATGAAAAATTATTTATCACTTAAAAAGACTTTTAATAAGTATATAATGGCTAATGCAAAGGATCTGAACTCTTCCTCTGCTCTCACAAAAATCAAACCTTGGGGCACCTGGGTGGCTCAGTCGGTTAAACTTCTGCCTTCAGCTCAGGCCATAATCCTGGGGTCCTGGGATCGAGCCCCACATAGGGCTCCCTTCTCAGCGGGGAGTCTGCTTCTCTCCCCCCCCGCCCCTCTGCGGCTCATGCTCTCTCTCTCAAATAAATCAAATCATATCAAGATAAAAAAAATCAAACTGTGGCAGCAGCACTCTAGTATTGATTATGGCATTCAAGATGCCCCCCTTCCTGGCACATGTATCCAGACTCTATTCAACCCACACCCCGTAAAAAGTATTCTGCCTAACTTTGCTGCCAAAGTATGAGTCGCACGTACTATAAAAGTGAAAAAGTATGTGTGCAAATGGCCGTATTTTTTCCATATGTTCGTTTAAAAACAGGTGGATGGACTTTTACTTTGTTTTGGTTCTCCCAAAGGAAGGAGAACCACTTTTGAAAATTATTATTATTGAAATATACTAAGAAATAAAAAAGATTCTACTCCATTGCGATTTTAACCCTCCCTTCCTTCTGTGTTTTCTCCAATCCACATTTGTCTATTTGGCATCTGTCCATCACAAGACCAGGCGGATTCACTATATTTTCTATATTCCTGATGCTCTGGCCTATGCGGCCCTGCTGATGGGAGAGACTGCCCTTCGGAGGGCTAGCCAGTTCTCAGAGATAGCAAAGGGGGAGCCTGGGCACACGCCTTTCAAGTGTGAATTAACTCATCCAGAGCCCCACACCTCCCACTTTCTCCTTTATGGCACACACACACCAAGCCAATATGCTCCTACCCAAATCAGCCCAGGGCCATGGGGCAGACAATTAGCGACAGCCCCTGTGCCCCAAGCCCACCAGAATTGCTCCAACCCACTAATCCTCAGCTGTTGACCCTGCTCCACCTTGTCTTCCCATGGCCTGGGCCTTCCCTTGCTCCTCCCTGCCTCCCGATCCAACCCGGAGCTTCCCCACATGACCCTGCACGACTTGGCCACCCCTTCTCTTGGGAATCTCGTTAGTGGCATTGAATTCTACCATAGCTCAGTCTCCTCCATGAACTAAAATCTTGCAGGTGCAATCATTCCTTCTCAGACCTTGTCTTCTCTTCCCTGTCTCCGTCCATGCCACCTGCTTCTGACAATAGCATCTCTCCTTCTTCTCTCTCTCTCTCTTTCTCTCTCCAGCTTTACCAAGGCATAATTTACACACTGTAAAATGTACTCGTTTGTTCAAGTTACACTTAGGAAATTTATAGAGCTGAGCAGCCTTCACTACAATCCAATTTAAGTACATTTCTGTCACCACGAACATCTCTCAGCCGCATTACAGCCAATCCTTGCTCCCAGCCCGACCTCCAGGCCACCACTGATGTCCTTCCTTGTCTATGTCTGTCTTTTTAAGGCACTGCACACGCATGGGATCGTATGATGTGTTGTCTTTTACATCTGGCTTCTTTCTCTTAGCATGATGCTTTTGAGATTCATGTATGTTGTAGTTCATTCCTTTGTATTATCAGAGGGCATCCCATGGAATGGCTACATCACATTTTGTTTTTCCATTCATCAGTTGATAGTTTTTTAGATTGTTTCTAGTTTGAGCTATGATGAGTAATGCTCCTGTGGACATCTGTGTACAACACTTTATACGGACATAGGTCTTCATTTCTCGGAAGGATATTCAGTAGGGGAATCACTGGGTTGTATGTTAAGTGTAAATTTTTCAGAAGCTGCCAAATTGTTTACCAAAGTGACTGTATCATTTTATATTCATACTAGTAGTATACAAGGCTTCTGGTCTCTTCCATTGTCCCCAACACTTGGTATCCTGTTTTTGATTGTAGCCTTTCTAGGGGCATGAAGTGCGTTTTTGTGTGTGGTTTTAGTTGCAATTCCCTAATGACTAATGACTTTAAACATCTTTTATGTGCTCCTTAGCCATTCCTATATGGTCATTGGTGTATCTTCTTTGGCAAAGTATCCATCTTTTCAAGTCTTTTTTCTCCTTTTTTAGTTGCGACTTTGACTTATTGTTGAGTTGTAAGGGCTGTATATACAGTCTCGATACAATGTTTTATCAGATATATGACTTGTAGATATTTACTCTGTAGCTTGTCTTTTCATTTTCTTAATGATGGTTTTTCAGGTAAAAAGTTTTCAGTTTCAATGAAGTTCAATTTATTCAATTTTCTTTTATGGATCCTTCTTAGGTGCCATAAATAAGAACACGTTGTCCGACCTAAAGTCACGAACATTTTCTGATTTCTCGTAGAAGTTTTATATGTTTCAGTTTTCGGTGTAGGTCTAGACCTGTTTTCAGTGAATTTTCTGCATGCTGTAAGGGTCTAAATTCATCTGTTGGTATGTGGATATGCAATCGTCCCAGCACAATCCGTTGAAGAGACTATCCCTTTCCCATTGACCTGCCTTGGCATCTTTGTCAAAAATCAATGTACATTATATGTAAGATGTCTTTCAGGAGTCTCAGTTCTGCTCTATTGATCTATATGTCTGTCCTTACACCACTGTCACACTCTCTGGATTATCCTAAGTTTCTTATATGTTTTGAAATCAGGAAGTACAGGTTCCTCAACTATATTGAATCCTTTGCATTTCCATACAGATATATTTTTGTACACTCCTACAAGAAAAAGATTTTATTAGGGATTACATGAAATCTATAGATCAGTTATAGAACTGGTATCTTGACAGTACTGAACCAATCCATGAATGTCTTTCAATGTATTCAGATCTTCTTTCATTTCTCTCAAAATCTTTATGTAAGTCTTGCCCTTCTTTTGTTAAATTTATTTCAAAGTATTTTAATTTTTTTTCATATTCCTGGGAGTGAATTTGCTTTCTTAACTCTCTTTTCCAATTGTTCATTATCAGTATATAGAAATACAGTTGACTTTGTATATTGATTTTGTATACTGTGACCTTGTTGAATTTATTTAGTTCTGGTAGTGTGTCTGTGTATGTGTGTGTCTGTGTGCGTGTGCGCACACGCGCATGGGTTTGTGTGTGTGCGTGCGTATGTATTTTTAGGATTTCATGCATACAGCATCACATCATCTACTAACAACGCCAGTTTTATTTCTTCCTTTCCAGTCTGCATGCTTTCATTTCTTTTTGTTGTTGTAATGCCTAGAACCCAGTACAATAGTGAAGTGATAAGAATAACATTGTACCTTGTTCCTAATACCGGAAGGAAAGTATGCAGTCATCACCCGTATGTAAGACGTTAGCAGTAGCTTCTTCACGGGTGCCCTTTATCGGCTTGAGAAAGTTTCCTTCTATTCTTACTTTACTGAGATTTTGTTTTCGTGATCAGAAGATGGATTTTGTCGACTGCTTTTTATGCATCTATTGAGAGGGTCTTGTGGCTTTTATCATTTATTCTCTTACTGTAGTGCATTATATTAATTGATTTTCTGATGTTAAGAACTTCATGTTCCTGGAATGCATCCCATTCTGGTCATGGTGTATAATCCTTCGTGTATGTTGCTGGATTAAGTTTGCTAATATTTTATTGAGCATTCTGCATCTATATTAATGAGGAAGATCGATCTGTGGCTTTCTTTTTTTGTAATATCTTTGTCTGGCTTTGTTATTAGGCTAATTCTGGTCTTATAAACAAATTGGGAAGTGTCCCATCCTCCTCTAAAAGATTCTGTGAAGAATTCATGTAATTTCTTCTTTAAATGTTTGATAGAATACACCAGTGAAGTCATATGGGGCTAACTTTTCTTTGTGTGAAGACTTTTAACTAATAATTCAACTTCTGTACTTGCAATACCTCTCTTTAGGTTTTCCATTTTTCCTGAGTCAGTTTTGGTAATTTGGCTTACAGGAATTTGTCCATTTCATGTACGTTCTCTAATTTGTTAGTATTTAGCTCTTCATAATATTCATTATAACCGGGATGCCTGGGTGGCTCAGTCGCTGCAGCGTCTGCGTTCGGCTCAGGTCACAGTCCCAGGGTGCTGGGATTGAGCTCCAAGTCGGGCTCCCTGCTCAGCGGAGAGCCTGTCTCTCTGTCTCCTGCTCCCCCTGCTTGTGCTCTCTCTCTCTGACAAATAAATAAATAAAATCATAAAAAAAATTCATTATAACCTTTTTAACCTTGATAGGGATGTAATGATATCCTCTCCTTCACTTCTTGCTTAGGTGTTGAGTTTTCCCCTTTTTTTCTTGGACAGTCTAGCCAAAGGCTTGTCAATTTTGTTTTGTTGTCTTTTAAAGAATTAACTTTCATTTTGCTGATTTTTGTTCTAATACTTCTAAAAATATTTTTTTCAATTTCTGCTTTGATCTTTATTATTTCTTTTCTTCTGCTTGCTTTGTGTTTAATTTGTTCTTGTCTTATAGTTTCCTACTTATGTGGTATCTTAGTTTACTGATTTGTGGTTTTTCTTCTTTTAGGCATTTAGTGATATAAATTTTCTTCTAAGCACTGCTATAGATGTTCCCATAAATTCTGATGGTATGTTTTCATTTCATTCAGCTCACAATATTTTCTAATTTTGCTTGTGACTGTTTCTTTGACCCATGGGTTATTTAGTAGTTTGTTGTTTAACTTCCAAATATTTGGAGACTTTTCTAAATCTCAGAGAAAACACTTTGAGTGATTCAATCCTTTTGCACGAATTGAGGTTTGTTATATGGAATACTACATAAATGTGTCTGTCATTGGGTACCTGTTCTTAGAAGCCAGGTCAAGTTGGTTGAGTGTTGTTCAGGTCTTTGACATCCTTGCTGACTTTCTGTTTAGTTGTTCTATTAATTATTAGAATGCGGTATTCAAGTCTCCAAATATTACTGCTGAATTGCGCATTTCTCCTTTCAATTCTATGTCTGCCTTGTGTATTTCAACATTCTGTTTTAGATGTGTATACATTTGTAATTGCTCTATCTTCCCAATGAATTAGATTTTTTTATGATTATGAAATTTCCCTCTTTCTTTCTACTAATATCTTTTTTCCTTGAAACTATATATATTTTTTTCTGATAGTACTGTAGCCATCCCAGTTGTCCTATGATTAAAGTTTGTATAATGTATCTCTTCCATCCTTTGTCCCACAACCTGTTTTTGTCTTTGGATCTAAACGGCATCTATTGCAGACAGCATATAGTTATATGACACTCTGACAATGTCTATGTTTTGATTGGAGTTTTTAATCTATTCAATACAATGTTATCACTGCTATGGACAGATTGACTTCTGACAGTTGGCTATTTGTTTTCTATATGTCTTATGTCTTTTTGTTTGTTTTTCTGTTTCTCTTTTGCTTCTTTTCTCGGTGTTAATATCTATTTTCCTATGTACAACTTAAATTCCTTCATTATGTTTGTTATACTCTTTTGAGTTATTTTCTTACTGGTTGCTCCAGGGATTATAATATGCATCTTAAGTTATCACAGTCTACTTCAAATTAATACTAGCTTAAGTCCAGTAAAATAGAAACTTCATTCCAATATAGCTCCATTTTCTCTCCACTCCTTTATGACATTATAGATATGAATTACATATATGTACATATAATCATTTATATAACCTAAACATATAATCTTTATATCTAAAACAAAATATATATCTTATACATAAACATACATGAACATAACACATATAAAACATGTCATGTTAAACATTTTACATACTTTCAAAATAATTTTATAATTATTATTTTATGCAACTTTATGTCTTTTCAATCACTTACTTGAAAAGGAGGAAAACATGAACTATATGGTCTTTTATATTTGCCTACATATTTATGTTTTCTGATGTTTTTTATTTCCTTGTGTACATTCTAGTCACCGTCTGCTGTCATGTCCGTTACCCTGAGGAACTTCTTTCAGTACTTCTTGTAAGCCATGTCTGCTAGCAACACACTCTCTGTCTCTGTTTATATAACCATATTTTTATTTCGTCTGCAATTTTGGGAAATATCTTTGCTGGATACAGAATTCTTGTTTGATAGTTTTACGTTTTCTTTTTTGTTTGCTTGTTTTGTTTTCAGCAATTTTCTTTACACCTCCATGCCTTTTAGCCCTACTATTTGTTTGTAGGACGTATGCTGTTAATCATCTTGCTGGTCATCAGTACAGACTGAATTATTTTTCTCTCGCTGCAGGATTTTCTCCTTGGCTTTCAGCAGTTTGACGATGATGTGCCCAGGTGTAATGTCTTTGTGTCTCTTCTGTTTGGACTTTGTTGAAATTCTTAGATATGTCGATTAAATTTCTTTTATCAAATTTATGAAGTTTATAACTATTTAGTTCTTCAAATTTCTGCCCCCTTTCCTCTCTTGTTCATTCTATAATGTGTATGTTGGAATGCTTTATAGTGTCTTAACGGTCTTTGAGAATCTGTTCATTTTTTTAATATTATTTCTCTTTCTGTTCTTCAGGATGAATAATTTTTATGGGTCTATCTTCAAGTTCACTGATTCTTCCCTCCGCCATCTTGAATTTGCTGGTGAGCTTTTCTAGTGAATTCTCCCGTTCAGTTATTATACTTCTCAGATACAGAATTTCCACTGTTTTAAAATATTTCTTTGTCTTTACTGATGTTCTCTATTTGATGAATCATTATTGTCAGAGTTCTTTAAACATATTCTTAATAGCTGATTTAAAGCGTTTGTATGCTAAGTCTCACGTGTACAGCCTGATGGGCAGCTTACATTGGCTTTTTCTCCTTAGAATGGGTCACACTTCCCTGTTTCATTACATGGCTCATGATTTTTATATTTATGAAAACCAGACACTTTAGGTAATACACCGTAGCAGCTCTAAATTGATTTACTCATCAGAGGTTGCTCTTTTTTTTTTTTTAACAATTTTATTTATTTATTTATTTGAGAGAGAAAGAGAGAGAACAGGAATAGGGAGGGCGTCAGAGGGAGAGGGACAAGCAGACTCCCTACTGAGCACAGAGCCTGACATGGGACTCGAACCCAGGACCCTGGGATCATGACCTGAGCCGAAATCTGAACCAACTGAGTAAGACACCCAGGCGCCCATGGAGGTTGCTCTTTTTGATGTTTTATTGCTGTTATTCTTAGTTTCTTTAGCATCTTGCCTGGATTAATTCTGTGGATTATATCTCCCTCTGAGAGTATTGGTGTTTCTGCAAAAATTTTTAGTAACTTATTTTTAATTTTAGCTTTCTAGAGATTGCTGCTGTCTCAGGGTGGCCTAGTCATCAGCCAGTGCCTGATGAGAGGTGCACTCAAACATGTGTGGGTTGGGGAACACAGTTTAAATCTGCCCTAACTTCCATGCTCCCCTGGGCCCTCTTGTGTCTCCTGTTTTGGCACATGGCTTCATGTTTAGCTAGGAATCCATGGGTAGTGAGACCTTCTGCATCTCTCCCGAGCGTGTATGCAGCCTCGCACCTATGCACAGACTTGCAGACCTAGGGGGATGTGTGAGGCCTTATCAGGACACACTGTGGCTCTCATTCACTAGATCTCCCTATCAAATTTTTGGCAATGCGCTATTCTGTTGCTTTTCCCAACAAGGATGACAACAGGCTAGCTGCAATGTTGACCTTCCCCATTTGTTTGCTACCCGGATCGCTATTGTTTCTGACAATGCCCAGCGACGCCTGGTTTCTCTACTCTCTGCACCAAATGGAATCAGTCCTCTCAGTAACTAAGCGCTGGTTTTCACAGGCACCACGCCCTGGTAGAATTCCCCCCCCCTGGCAGTGATGAGAATAGCCCAAGGTGAAAAGGCCACACACCACTCCTGCTTTTACCCTTAATAAACACTTCTCAAAGGATCGTATGCCTTTGGCCAATTTTCAGACTCTTAAAATAGTTGTTTTGTCATTTTTGGAGGGTTTTTTTCCCCCATTTGTTTTTAGGGAAAGAACTTGCCAGTCTCCTCACACTACTATTCTAGAAGCCCCCATACCTTTTTTCATAGCTTCATCAGGACTTGATAAAGCCATTAGTGATATTAAAATGCAACTTTCCACGAAGCTAAACTTTTGCAGAAAAACAAGAAACCACACTGGGAATAAGAGTTAAAGAGCAAAAGTCCCTTAGAATGGTGTGCTTTTGAGGATTTTTGAGGTTGGCCAGGTCAGAGGTATTGCTGCATTACCTCAGCTAATGAGAATTTGCCACAAGTTTTCAGGAGAGAAAGAAACAAGAGCCATAGTTTGAGCAGTTGCACAAGAAGAATGTATGGAGAACAGAATGCTATTCAGGATATGACAGGAATTCCTGCACCCAGAAAGCAGCTCTAACTCAAAACTGGTTTTAGAATTCATCTTCTCAAGCAGGTTGTTCACACCCCTATGCCCTTGGTGTTGTCCTGTCCCTGCTTTTTCTGTGCTCAGCCCATCAGCCAATGGGACTTGCTCTACTTGTTCCACTTCCTGGGTTACATTAACTCATGTCTTGCAGTAGCTCATGGCCTCTTTACTATTTTCTTTTTGATGTCCCATCTCACTCTTCCCACCTGGTGTTGGTGACACACTTCACGTCCCACTTCCAAGCTCCACAAAAAAGAGGCTCTGATTGAGTTCTATAGGAGTGTTCCTTAATATCTACTGTGCATACTAATGAACTAAGAATCCTGGTAAAATGAAGATTTTGATTCAGGAAGTCTGGGGTGGGGCTGGAGATTCTTGGTGGGGCCTGTGCTGCTAGCCCACTGACCCCACTTTCATGAGCATGGCTCTAGTTAGCACCTACAACAGAGTTAGCTACTGGGCGGAGCTCCTGGAACAGATGCATTGTAGACCGCAGACCAGGTGTGCATCACAGGTCAGCCCCCATCAGTCAGCTGTGGGCTGGGCCATAGGGATATGTGGAGCAAAGCATGGTGATCTATGCATAAAGAAAGCTGTGGCTCTAGAAGTGGCAGACATTCTGTACAGTAGGTGGGATGTATGTGTGTTAGTGCTAAATGGTTCCTTTTTCATCTTTGCTGATCAAGGGGAGTAACTCACCTTGAAACTTAACTAGTCTGCAGAGGACCACTGGCCAGTCTCCATAATACCCAAATTTCTCAAGAAGAACACGTACGTTCTTTGTCTTTTAGGAATGGAAATGAATTCAGAGTATTCCATGCCTACTTTGTCTGTGTAATTAGAGATCAAGTCTGTACAGTTTTAAGCCAGTTATACAGAGTGCCTTCTATACTATGCAGTACCTCCTCACAATATGATAGTTCTATTTCTATCCACCTGTTTGTATCTATCACCATAGTTTATAAGACACTTTCATCTTTTAACTAACTTAATTGACATTGTTGCATGGCGGCATACAGAAAGGCCTTTTTCTTATTCATCTCTGTGTGTCTGGTGTCAGGGCAAGTCTTGGCTATACACCTAGCCCTACCCTAGTCTGGATCTGAGTCCTCTGGGCCTTTTCTACAAAACAAAGAGCCTCTACAAGACTGTCCCTAAGATCCCACCCCATTACATTTAAAATGCAGATTTAGATCCCCCTCGGGAAGCGGACCTGGGGAGAGCTTAGCGGAGGGGTGAGGCCCAGAGAGGCTCTTCCTGGATCTCTTTTTCCTTCCTAGGTGCTTGTGTGTTTCCCAATTTACAGCGAATGACAAACAAGGCAGGGGGCATTTCTCACTCAGTAATTCAACAACAACTTTTTGACTGGAGGGAAGCAAGGGGAATAGCGCTCTCACTATGCTGACATACCCTGTGCAGAAACATGGCAGAAGATAAATCAACACTCAACAAAATCCACCAACATAACTTCAGATGATGGTAACAGCCAAGGAGAAAATAAAAAGTCAAATATGGGGAAAACATAAAAATAAAATGCAGATTTATCTTGCAAGTTTAAGGAAAATTGAAAATGACCTATTTAATCACCATGAGCCAACACATGCAGCGGGAGTGTTGTTTTCTGCTCACATATGGCAGCAAGACAGAAAGCGTTTGCACCAGTGATGAGCATTTCCTGCGAAACCTCAATGCCAGTAACCTATATCCCAGCTTCGTCCCATGATCTGCAGGCATAAGGCTGGCATGTTTTCTTTGGAACCCAGCAAGTATTTGGAGCCATGCTGGGCTTGGCAGAAGCTGAAGCTAGCCAATGCCTGGTTCTGATCATTGACAGCTGTCTCCCAGATCACTGCCATCCCACCAGCCTGTAATGAACCCCAAGCCAGGCCTGCCTGCTGTGGCTTCCGAAAGGGGCGGAGGCAGCGACTGCTTATTAAATCAGCCTTCTAGTTAGTGAGTGAGGACACTGTTGCTGGAGCACTCCTACAATTAAAACAACGACAGAAAACCTCTCCCTCCATGACCCCTCAACTGATTATAAGACAAGATGAATCTCATTTGGCTACACGTGGAGATACGAAACAGCAGAGCTGTGCTTTTTCAATGGATAATGATGGTCACAGGGAAGAAAAACACGGATCACAGAGTCATGTAGGAGTTTTCCCTCACAACCGGAACAATGTAAGCACCGTCTCTGAGGGTAACGATTGAACACTGGTAATAGGCTGGACTTCAGAATATCTCCGAAGAGATTATGATAAAGTTCCAAGTAAAATAATACATACTTTCAGAATAGGACCATGAATTTGATATAGTTCCGAAAGTTAAAAATATAAGGAAACCACATTTGCAACATAATCTTTCCCAAATCACAAGCATTACAGTATCCGACAAAATGGCTGATGCTTAATAGATGCTAGGACAAGTGTTTGATGAAGGAAAGGAAAGGAAAGGAAAGGAAAGGAAAGGAGGAAGGATAGAAGGAAGGAAGGAAGGAAGGAAGGAAGGAAGGAAGGAAGGAAGGAAGGAAGAAGAAGTACATTCTGTTCAAAAATTTAAAAATATAACTAGAAGGGTTCCTGGGTGGCTCAGTCAGTTAAGTACCTGCCTTCAACTCATGTCATGCTGGGATCTAGCTCAGCGTTGGGCTCCCTGCTCAGCTGGGAGTCTGTTTCTCCCCCTCCCTCTGCCTGCCACTCCCCCTGCTTGTGCTCTCTCCCTCTCTCTCTCTCTGTCAAATAAATAAATAAAATCTTTAAAAATATATATAACTAGAATATAAAAGAATAAACCAGGAAAATCATTTTTAAAATTCATATCCACATTTCTTGCAGTAATCTGGGTTTGAATTATCATAGAACAAAACAGCGGGGAAAAATCTCTCTGAGGTATTTGGAGAGGGAATTATTTCTTTGCCAGACACATTCATTTGCTACTGTGACTCGTCTAATGGAGAAAAAGAAACAAAGCAATATGGTGTCCTGTTAAAGCACCCTTAAAATCTGAACACATTAAAACAGACCTATGTAGAGAAAAATGTGGGCCCTTCCTCCCTTATTAATGCCCATAGGATCTCATTAGGGACAGTTACTCTTCCTTAAAGCCTCGTGGAAGATGACAAGGAGTGTCCACATAGCAGCAGACTGTAAACACTGTAGCCTCATGGAGCCAATGAACACCACCCTCCAAAGCATCTTGACAGATCAGTTGAAATCATTATAACATAGGTAACTATTAAGATTAAATACCATAGTTGCCTCTATGTTTTTAAAAGCTAAGAAATTCTTGAAAGAAATTTTTTTTTCATTTCTTCTTGGGAAAACATTAGAAAGGTATGATGTTAGAAAGACCTATAATTCATAAACAAGATAAAAATGATAAAATATGTATAGGAAAGTGAACAAACATATGCATAACATGAACAAACATATTCATAAATAAAATGAATGACACTCTCGAATGTTCAAAAGAGAACTGAATTCAACTCTGGTTTGGATCTAGTTATGTGACCCCAGGTGAATACTTTGCTTCTCCGGGCTTTCAACTCTTCGATGCGAAAATACAGAGCAGGCAATTTTTCATCTAAGGTCCTTTCCAGCAACAAAATGCCATGGTCTCAAATATCTGCAATTTGATATTTCAGATCAGGTACCATGATGATACCAAAAGCAGAAGAGTCTTTGTAATATTTTTGGAAAGCACAGGCTCGAGGCAAACGTAGCATGGAAATATCAAAGATGACACAGCTCCCGATGTGGCAAACGTAATACGGTCGTCTAATTTAATATGATGACCATAGTTCAATTTATGTCCTATTTTTACCTTGAGTGAACTACTGCTGACTTATTTCTAAAATCTGCTTTTGATCAAAATATTGTAAATCAGAAATAATTACAGACTATTAAATATTCCAATGGCCTCTGTGAACACACTGATGTCCTAAAATATCCTTCTCAACGTTCCAGAGAAATCCTCAGGAGAACTGGAATAATAGGGCACTTATTACTCCTTCAGTCATTACAATACATGTGTGGCTCTATTTACTTCATTCATCAGTAGCTGTTACTGTATTCAGGTATAACAGGGTACTGAGACTGTTAAAAGGAACATTTTCTCAAAAATTAAAGAATAAATTCAGTCTGTTCGAATTACTTAAGTAGATGAGAACCACTGGGAATCTTCATGGTGAACAGAAGGTTTTGTGGGAAGAAATCTGGAGATAAAAATCATCAGAACGAACCAGAAATAGGAAAAAGGAGATGGGATGGATGCCAATTTGTAGAAAAGGGCAGAACAAAGAAGACCAAGAGATAGGAAGAGAGCAGATATCTCCTGTTGAACACTATTAGAAAGATGGTAGATTTTTTTAAAAGACGTGAAAGAGGAGGAGTAAAATTTGCACTCTCCATTCAAAAACCTGGGGTTAGTCTTATAAATAGAGATTACATAATGACAACCCCACAGCCTCGACAGCGACACATGCCAGGTGTCAAGAAACCGATCAAAGAAGGGTCACTTGGGAAAATCTATTCTTCACGTGCAAAGAAACCAGATGCCACGCCCTGCATCGGACCACAGCACTACAACTCTCCTTCACTCAGGGCGTGAAGGGTTGTTCTCTCTTCCGTGGGATCCTTGGTTTCTTCGCTCTGCAAGCCAATACTGTTCAGCGGCTGTGCGTACAGAACCGGTACATAGGTATAGAGTTAGCTTCTAAAATCCTTTCTCAGAAAAAAAAAAACAAACAGTTTCAGTAGAAATGGAGTATTTGTACACTTTGTAAAACATTTTCACTTTCCAACCCCTTCCCATGCCTGGATGATTCCTTCATGCAGGTTCCAGGCGGGCCCCGAATTTTGATCCGAAAAAGGCAATCATGACCTGATGCCCCCACTAGGTGGCAGCAGCGGGCATACATGTGGCCCTGGAGCGCAGGGTCAAGGGGGTTTTAAAAACAACGTGAACCGATTAGGGCAGGGGATTTCAGCAGCAGTTTTAGATGCCTAGAAATGACAAGATTCAAGATGAAAAGGGACAGAAACACGGCCCTAGGAAGGGGAAACCAGAAGTGCAACTCGTGCTGTTGGGGCTGCTGAAGCCCCCCACACCTGGCCAAATACACTCCCCACCCCCTCTTCTTAGAGGCACTGTCTCCAGGCTGGAGCTCCCTCAGGAGGACTTCTCTGGGGTGCTGGGCAGTAGAACCCAGCTGCTGGCGCACCGAAGCCTGCGTATAGGGACGCTGGTCCCGCTTTTCTCCCCTCCTGTGCTATCCGTGGTGCTGGATGTCCTGCTGTGGCATCCCACAGACCCTCCCTCCTTAGAGGAACCTCACACCGCAGGCTGTTCCCAACAACCGGGACCAACTGAGCTCTTATCCAAACCAGACCACTTTTGCTAATGAAATCCGTCCTGTGAATGATTCCACCAGCACATCAAGTACAATCCAGGCCATCAGGGCAAATGCAGATGCCATCCAATTCCTACCCACCTCCTCCATGAGAGTGCGGCCAACCCTCAGAGCCCAAGTAGGTAGAGGAACTGAAGCTCTCCCATTTACGAGCGCCTGGCACAGAGTCAACCAACAACGCAAATCCCCAGAGTGAATCAGTAACGGTAACTGATGCTGTGTTAGCCCCTGCAAAGGACCCTCAGTCCAATCTACAAACTGCCACTTTGCAGAGGAGGAAAACTCAGATTCGGAGACTTGAAGTCCCCATGTGGCAGTAAATGGCAGAAACAGACCAGAACTCAGCGCCGGACTCCTCCTACACCACTGTTTTTCCACACCAGTGTTCCAAATGAGGATCCTAAGGTTAGCGGGCAATCAATCCCAACCAGCCCTTCCACACCCTGTGCCATGTGTCCGCGGGGACTTCAAGGAAGGGGAGCGTTACTGACCATCCACCCAAGAGGAGGCATTATGGGGTGACCCTGTGAATAGCGGCACAAAAGCAAATGCTTGCAGGTGACAGGCAGACAACAGGAATGGGGAAAGTGGCTGGCCCGGCAAGAGAGACCCGGCTCTTTGGTTACAGTGGATAACTACCGGGTGGGATCATGGTCTTGGTGTTGTTTATTCAAGGGAGAACGACAAACACGGGTTTTATGTGAGATCTGCCCAGGTTTTTAAGTATCAGAAAAACCATCAAGTCCTGTGTAAGCCAAATCAAGACATCTGTGAGTCATCTTCGACCTACACGCTGCTGTGGTGTCCCACTCCCAGACGGCACTCCGGACATGCTGACTGAACTGGTTTGGGCACATGGCCTGGGCCACAAGACTTTTACAACCTCCCCAGGTGATCTCCTGGGCAAAGCTGAGCTTTACAACGTGAAGTTATGATCACTGTCAGCATGGGCGTCAACTGGGGATTAGAAATGCAGGATCTGGAGTCCTACCACATGCCGGTCCATCTACAAGATTCTACTGAACTCAAACTCCTCATTTTAAGCAGACTGCCCCCCCCCCCCACGAGGTTGAGAAATCCTGATCAAGAGAAAGGGCTCAGGCAGTGCGAATAATCCTACTAGTTTTCACTTGGCAAACAGGCAAAGCCACGGCCAGACCTAACACCCTGCCACGCCATTCGCCATCCTGCCCACCCTCCAAACATGGCCCCACCTCCGGAAGGCAGAAGAGCCTTCTTCATGCCTCCTTTTGTGCTGCTGTGCTTTTGCTCTTGTCTCTGGGCACGAAGAAGCGATAAGTGCATCTCAGAAGTTGGTGTGTCCAAGCATCGGTTCTTTTCTTGAGAGAGCACCGTCTTAATTGGGCTGCCACAGTACACAGATCTTGCCCTTCGGGATTCCACGAGAAGACGGCTGACCAAAAAATAATATTATCGGCTCTGTCTCCAAACGAGAACCGATTAATCTTGACTCTAACCTTCGGCTTCCTTTATTCCACATCACTGATTTTATCATATATCTTTTTACCTGTCAGATGTCTCTGGCATAAATGTCACCGCACGGTCCCCTCTATGACATGGTCCCTAAGTTTTAAAAATTTCTCCATGATGCAGCCGAGAGAACGTAGTGTTCCTTTGTCATCTGACAGACTCCCAACTTCATTAAAAGCTCTTAGAATGGGCTGCTTTCCCTAAAGGGAAACCTCATCCCCATTTATCTGTTCCTCCCAAGGAGAAAAAAATTGATTAGTCCCAATCCCATGCAGGCAGTCAGTCAATAAAGGTTAAAATACAATAATAATAATGACCAGAAAGCTTCGTCTTCTTCCTTAGCTGTGCAGGTTGCCATGGTTACCACTAAAATCTTGTTTTGTTTTGCTGGTCCTTCAATTCTTTTACATAAGATTCCTCAGGGTTTACTGCTCCCCTTCTCTCTCTTCCACTACTTCCTTGAGGATCCGTCACTGTCACCGATGGGACACACCTGTGCTATATACCTGGGACTCTTTCCACTTAAAATCTAGTACGTTCTTTCTCATGAAACTTTTAAGAGCAAAATCATATGAACGAGCTTAAAGCATAGAAATAGGAGACTACTGTGATAAAAATCACAATACTCTACTTTTCCAATTGGGTCACATTGCAAAAGTATGTGAAAAAAATAGAACTTTTATAACTAAGCTGCTGTGCTTTTTGGCTAGAATTAAAAAAAAATACTTCTTGTTTATCAGAAATACTTATATAAGACATATCTGAATCCTGAAACATGTTATCTTCACCCCAGAACAATCGAAAGCAACTCCCACTATGTGCAAAGCATCTCTGGGACCTCTGTGTTTCCCCATAACGTGGTCATGGAGATTTTCCCTGGGATTGTGACCTTAGTGTTAACCAGCCTTAGGCTTCTACACTCGGGTCTCCCAGATAACCCACTGCTGTTCCCCAGAGTAGTCACTGCATTAGTAAGTGTGTCCGCTGGGTTCAAAAGCCCTCCAGCCCAGTTCTCTGAGGCTGTAGCTGGGCTGTAGCTGGGCGACACATTTGGAAGACGTTAACTCCGTGTTCAAACATTTCTTGATGCGTTCGGCAGCCTCAGCCAGCCAGCGGACAGCAGTCATATCGAGACTTCTCTCATTCACTGTCTGCTTCGGTCCAGCCAGAGACGGGCTGACTGCCTTAGAGCTCATCTTCGCTGATCCTGTTTCGTGATACAACACGTAGCAGATGGCAGGGCTTCAAGCCCTAGCTACGGCATCTGAAGTTGGGTCCCTCTGTGACAGGCAACTGATGCCTACCTGTTGCTCGTCCCGTGTTGAGAAGGCTTAGCTGCAGGGCTGTCATGACTGACTACTCTGTCCTCTTTCTAGAAGTTAAATTATGCGAAATTGCTGACATTTGGCCATTTTGACCCCTGAGAATGATAGTATCACATGACTCAGCCTAAGAGTTGGGGAAGAGAAGGTTCCCCGTATGGTTTTGGCATATCTGCAGCTCCTGAGTTCTATGTTTTACACGAAGGTATAGACTCTCAAGCCTCCTTAAAAAAAAAAAAAAAAAAAAAAAAGGAAGAGCTATCAAATTCTTGCTGAGGTGCACTAAATTATTCAAAGGCAGGTGGATAAATCATGAGGGGATTAATTGTGCCTCCTCCTGATCTTCTGCCTCACAGTTTCTAGAAGGCCAGCATGAGGAAAGCATAAAGGAGTCAAATCATGACCACGTACTCACAGGTAAGGGGCTAGGCAGACAACGCGATCCTAGCTGCTTTCTTTCAGGGGAGAGAGGCTGATGTCAAACATGTGTTTATCACAGGGCTTTGCTTTGTTTCTAATCCAAGAATCCATGAGGATTCCTTTGAAAGGGAGATCAAAAAATCAATGGCTAATATTCTCCAAGTCTCTTCCAACTAAGAGATACTGGATGCTATTACATTTGGGGCCGTCTGCGCTCATGCAGCTCTATTTTTCATGACCATCAGGAGGGTACTAAACAGAAAATATAATTTGATCAAATATAAGGAGAGGCCTCAGTCTGGGACAACCGCACACCAGAAATGGCATGCGGGAGAATAAGGAAACAATGGGGTATGAGCTATGCCGGTCTCAATAACTCACCTTTGATAACGACGTATGCAAGACTCAGTCCCCTCCTGGTTTGCAGTTCTTTGCTTTCCTGACTCCTACAATTCTCTGGTTGGCTTTCTCTTTTTCGGATGTTAATGATAGCAACAGTGGGTTTTACCCATCAATTCCTGGTAACCAATCTTCTCTTGTACCTTTCTCCACAGCAGGTTATTTTCCATTCCCTCTAGCAAGTTCTATGTCCCTCCTGTGTTTTGTTTTTTTAATTTTTTATTTAAATTCAATTTCATTAACATATAATGTATTATTGGTTTCAGGGGTAAAATACTGATTCAGCAGTTGCATGTAACCCCCAGTGCTCATTCCGTCACATGCCCTCCTTAATGCCCACCCCCAGTTACCCCACCCCCTCACTCACCTCCTCTCCAGTAACCCTCAGTTTGTTCCCTAGAGTGAAGAGTCTCTCATGGTTTGTCTCCCTCCCTGTTTTCGTCTTTCTTATTTTTCCTTCCCTTCCCCTGTGTTCACCTGTTTTGTTTCTTAAATTCCACCTATGAGTGAAATCATAGGGTATTTCTCTTTCTCTAACGGACTACTTTTGCTCAGCATAATCCCCTCTAAGGACCCTTCCCGTGAAAAGACGTCAGGAATACTAGATTCAGGTAAGAATCTGTTGTGATCAACTCTACGTTCCTCTATTCTGTGCTTCATCTTTTCCCAAATGTGCAATAAATACCACCAGGGAGCACGTGAGATGATTTTAGGCAGGACATGAACAAACTTTTTTTTTTTTTAATAATTGTGTACTTTTTTGTTAAACTTCTATTATGGCAATTGATCCTGTTTTTCTGTTTGTGATAGAAATAAATTCATTTAAACGAATTAGGGTTAACAGTCAAGATGTCAAGAACAAGTGGTAAGTCAATACCGGTACATAACGTAAGAAGGTGGCAGTAAATGGGAAACAATGCAGCCTGATTCTCAAGAGAAAACTAGGGTTGAGTTTACCAGCTTCTTGCAAGTGGCATTATCTTTGAAACTCTGCAAAATAGACCTATCTTTCTAGAATTTACTAATAGTCTGTCTTTATAAAGTGTTTTCCATTGGAGGCCTGCGTTCTACGGGTGGGATTCTTTCTCAAAGACATTCTCTGAATTCTGAGGGGTTCTGCCCTTCTTCAAAGCCATGGCCAAAGTCCTGGTAAGGACGAGGACCTGGGGATCATGGCTAGAAGGGCAGCAAACCAACAGGACCCCCTGGAGCCGGGAAGGGCCCTCTGTCAATCTGCATCCTTCTCCCCCTACAGATCCCTGCGAGCCTCATCTGACTGGCCCTGCACCAAGTTCTTCACAAGCTTTATCTCCTGCTTCCTCTTAACAATCCTGCGGCAAGCGATTTCCTTCTCCCCATGTTATGTAGAATGCAATTAGATATTGTGCTCTGGCTTACACAATCTGAAGCTGGTTGAGGCAGGGTTAAAGCTTAGATCTTACCGAACTAGGACAGCACTCTGAACCTTTTAGGAAGGATGTGTTTGAGAGAAATCTGTTTCTGATCAAGATCCAGAAGTTTCGATGTCATTCGGCAGGTCCTTCAAAACAAGTCATCGTTGGGTGCTGTGTTCCAGTCTAAAGCAGGTGACAAGACGCTGCTACCACAAAGGAAGAAGGGGAAGACTTCAAGTGATCATGACTTTGCATCCTAATTCCCGCTGTAACACAGCTTTAAATGATTTATTTCAAGGGACTTAGCTATAAATGGAATTATTGGATTAGGAAGCCAATTTTTTCCTAAAATCGTTTCATTCCTCGGCCATTAAATGCACCTAAATTCACAACATGGGAAGCATACTCGACAAGTAGAGTTTTTATTGAATTGTTTTAAGGTTTAGCTAACCTGATGCATATGCACTCGCTGCCTAATTTCATTTTGCAGCAACACTTTAGGGAATGATTCTCAATAGGTGCTGAGGGGAGAAGAATCTGCGTGTGCGTATGTGTGCGTGCACACACGTGTACACATTCACACACATGGGGAGTTCTAGCACACCACTGTAGGCCACCAATAATCTTTTTTTTAAAGGTTTATTTATTTATTCATTTATTTATTTATTTATTTGAGGAGACAGAGCATGAGCAGCAGGGTGGGGAGAGGCAGAGGGAGAAGCAGACTCCCCACTGAGCAGGGAGCCCGATGTGGGGCTCGATCCCAGGACCCTGAGATCATGACCTGAGCCAAAGGCAGATGCTTAACCCACTGAGCCACCCAGGTGCCCCCTGGCCACCAATAATCTAATTTCTCCCAAACCCAAAAGTCCTACTGAGTGAAATATTAAAATGCATGTGGGGCTTGGGTCATGAGGTCCTGAAATGATAGAATTGGGGTTAATAAACCAACAGGAGAGCAACTTCTCTTGGGACACTTTCAGTTTATAGTCTGCATTGGGAAGGATTTCTGGCATGTCCCTGGCTAATGCCACACATATGTCCTCGCATGTAATTTCCTAGGGCCTGCTTTCAAATGTTTCAAGAGAAGCGGCGGTTAGGTAAACTGGAATCAATGATGCCATCCTGCTGACTTCGGAAACCTTATAAAAGAATTATAAGTCCTGTCGGGAGAGAGGCCCCTCCCTTCTCAGGGTGTGTGTGTGTGTGTGTGTGTGTGTGTGTGTGTGTGTGTGAGATCATATATGCCAAGTTCTTAATACTGGCCTTGCAAATACCACATATTCAAGAAACGGATGCCACTGTTGAGACCCAGCATACTGACAGGGACATGGGCTCTGGGATCAGACTACCTGGACTATTTATCACGCTGGCTCTGGGACCTCGGGCAAGTCCACAGTCCCCTAACCTCTCTGTGTGTCATGTATAAAATGAGAATAATTGCAAATGTTATTTTATAAGGTTATTGACTTAATACAAATGAAGCCTTTCCTTTCCTTTTTTTTTTTTTAAGTAGGCTCCACGTGGGGTGTGGAGCCCACCGCAGGGCTTGAACTCATGACCCTGAAATGGAGGGTCGGACTGAGCTACCCAGGTGCCCCACAAATGGAACCTTTAAAATAATGCCTACCATTCAGGGATGACTCAGAGAACGTTATCTATCTATCTTTATCATAATTCAGAATGTTAGCTAACTCTTCATATTATCTGAATAATTAGACTGCTTCCTATTTAAGTTTTCTCTGCCCAAGCAATTACAATTTTAGATACTTAAGTACCAAAAAAAAAAAATTATTGAAAAGAATTTTGTAGTGTGAACATAGAACTATAATACTGTTTTTTTAAAAAAAAATTCTGAAAGGGGGGCACCTGGGTAGCACAGTGGGTCAAGCCTTCGACTCTTGGTTTTGGCTCAGGTCATGGCCTCAGGGGTCACGCGATCGAGCCCCATGTCCAGCTCTGTGCTCAGCGGGGAGTCTGCTTGAGACTCTCTCTCTCCCTCTACCTCTGCTCTCCCCTCCCTAAAATAAATAAATAAATAAATAAATATTTTTAGAAATCTTGAAAGGATATTGTAAATGTCACGAATAAAATCATCCAGTTTGATATATTTTATAGTAAATCTCTAAAATGTACACATTGTGAGATTAATAAAATGTTAGACAGGACAGAGGCATAAAGCCGGTTTTTGTAATGACCTAATTTCCATATTTGACATATTATTACCATGCGCTGTTAAACAGATTAAGAGAAAGTTACACTATTCATTCCACTGTTCCCCCAAAATGACTCCAAATCCGAACTTTTTATTGCCCTTGCTGGTCACACACGTCCTCGAAAGCATCACTTAGGGCTCAGTGGACAAAACGTTCAGCCTGAAATATGAACTGTACTATTGATGCCACAGTATCGAGGAGTGAGAAACACAGGCCACCTGGTCAAAATCACAAATTCGACGACAGTTACTCTTGCCTTGGGCATGGAAAGGAATCCCTCCTTTCCATGCCCCTGACATACCCAGCGTTGGTCCATCCGCTGCTTTGTTCGGCACGGACAGCATTCCCGCTGTGTGCTGGAGAAGGGCGCGGGACGTGAACGTGAGCTTGGGCCGAGAGCTGCGAGTGACGGGCATCTCGCCAGAGGCGCCAGGCCCTGGGATGGGCATTCCGCACAGCGGCCTGCGGGGCTTCGCAAAGCCCTGAACAATGGGCAGGGACGTCCCTTTTTCTAATAAGGGAAGCGAAGCTCAGAAAGTTCGGATGATTTGCTCATGATCACGGTTACGACGTGCGTGTGTGATTCTGCCCTCCGGACCCCAGCGCTTCGGCTGATGTCCCTGCGTGGCAGGGCGTGGGTCTTCTCGTTACCAACCACACGAAAGAAGCCAAAGCCAAAAGTTGACCCAGAGTATCAGTATTTATTTTTTTTCAAGTTTTTTATTTATTTGTCAGAGAGAGAGAGCACAAACAGGGGGAGCGGCAGGCAGAGGGAGAAGCAGACTCCCTGCTGAGCAAGGAGCCCGATTCCAGGACCCAGAGATGATGACCTGAGCCGAACAAAGGCAGATGCTTAACCGACGGAGCCACCCAGGTGCCCCCAGAGTATCTCTAGTTTGCAGAACAACTGAGGGTATTCTGTTTGTCCTTCCTCCCCACATTTCCTACGAGGAACATTCACTGTCTCAGTAACATGAACAACACAACTTTAAAATAATTAAACATTAAGACAGAGAGACAGCAAGGCACTTTCTGGGAGATAGGGTTCCCTAACCAAGGCTTAAGGTACCACGTTTCCCACTCGTGTTTGCGTCTGTACGGGAAATTCAAAGGTTTTTAAAAAGGAAAGAAAGAAAGAAACAAGAAAACCCAATCCAACAAAACAAAACAACAGGGACCCCCAATCTCTTCCAGATCCAGAGAAATGCATCGTTTAGTGTGGAATGGCAGACAGCACGTTGATCATTTTGGATTAGAAACAGTCTTAACACCGGTCAGCCAGCCAGCTAGATCTGAAGTGAAACTGAGTTTCAAAAACATCCCTTTCCAAGTCTTTAGCTTCCACAAAGCCTGGATTCCAAACTTTGCCTCAGTGACCAAGCTGCCTACTCAGGACCGCTCTCTGCCCCAGGGCGCTGCTCCTCAGCTCCTCTCCCTCTCTCTCTCTCTCTCTCTCTCTCTCTCTCTCTCTCTCTCGGCCTCTGACTCCCGCTTCCCTTCCTTCCATCTACACCATACAAAGGGTGCTACTCAGAAGGACAGGATGTGTGTAGGAATCAGCACAGGGCAGTGTGGGCACACCAGCCATTCCTGCTGCCCCCCTACCTCGGCCATTTCTCAGAAAAGAAACAGGATGCAAGTCCCTCCCAGCCACTGCATTTCATTTCCCCCCAAACTAAATGCCCCTCCTACCACCTACGATCATTTAGGATTGCTGATTTTCGAACAATGTTGTTTAAAATATTAATAGTTAGTTTTAAGGCCTTGCTTTTTTATCCTGGGGCCCTACTGATGTTGTTTCTGAAGAATTCTCTTTCTTTTCCTCATATTTTCTCCCTCTCTCTGTCTCTCATTCAATTAGCATGTTACCTTGACTAATAAATGTTTAATAGTAAGTTTAACCTGGTAGAATGCTTGTACAGGAGTATTTCACAGTGTGATGAAAGATAAAAAAAAATACATTCAATTTAATTACATACCATTCATACCTACTAATATCAGATAATAACATACTGTTTTGTTTGTTATTACGGGGCGATAAACTCTCTCCAAATCAAACCTTCACATTATACCTTGTTATACATTTTATTTTTACTTCAACGATTCTGCTATTCCCCATCTCCTCCCCACACTCCTCTGGGAAGCGATGTTTCTCCAGCAACAGGACACTAATTGGTTTTAAATCCCTGTCCTTCACCTGCGACCAAAATCATCCCCTGATTAGCCTCTTTGCACTGCCCCATTGCCATAAAATACAGTCATGGGATATTCACGAGCAGCATATGGGAGAAGGGCTTTGTTCTATTATGGCTGATGGAAAAATATAAGCTAACTTTGCTCCCAACCGGAAGAAAAAGATAACAGAAAAGGGATCAAAGTGCCAACTCGGAGCCCATCGAGAAACTGCTAATAGTTATCTAAAGTAGGAAGAATCACAGACGGAGATGTAGAAATAATGCGAGAGTCTTAGAGGAAAGCTACTCTCTACCCCACCCTCCCTCCTCTCATTATTCCCACAACCTACACGCATGCACACGCAAGCACACGGGCACGCGTGCACACAGCTCATACATGCACAAACACAGGCACATCCCAAAGGCAGTGGGTGGAGACATGCCTTGAACATTGTCTTATGTCCTTATTTATTTAAACATACATGGTCCCATCCTTATTGTTACTATTAAAGGAGTGAAACTTTCTTAAATTCAATTACTCAGCATTCTAAATTAACTTGTAAAATTATTACAGTGTACTTCTCAGACTGCAAATCACTGAGAAAATGTGTGTACACACCATTTGCCCAGAATGTTTAAGAAATACACATGTAGCCGCTAAACTAAATACTTGTTAAAAAAAAAAAGTATAAATCATTTCTAAAACCTGAAGTCTAATTTCCTTGTTTCCTTAATGAGGATTATCACACCCGTTTTACTATCCGCCATGAGCATTAAGTGAAATAACTCATCGGAACCTGTCCAGTACATTTATTTCCTGGCACATTTTGACAAGTATCAGGAGACTATGAGTCTATTGTTGCACGTGGAGATGTGAACTGCTGCCATAGAAATATATAAACATGGAAGGGTCTCAGGTTTAAAAAAAAAGCCAGCAGAATGCTTACTTTTTGCCAAGAAGCTTAGTAGTGAACACAATGGGTTCTTTTTAAAACACCTTCCTTCTCTGTCTAGAGAACTCTGGGTCCTTAGGGCAACTGAACTGGTTTTTCCCTAAAGTGGGTTCAGTGAGAAGCAGGCTTCCCACTTGGCCCATCTGCAGGGTCAGAGCTCCTGGATCCTTATCCTGCTGAAAGAGAGTGGGGCAGGGAGGAAGACTGCAGGCTGTGGACAGCAAATGGCAGAAATCTTGGTGGACCTACACATCTCCCCTGCGCCTGGGCAGCCTTGCTTCCCCAAGAAGGAGGAGAGGGATGATCTGTAAACTCTCAAATGGGCGTGGAGAGGAACAGCTGTCGACAACAAATTGATTTCATTGGTTGAGTTCAATAGCAGCAGGCAGGGGGCCCCCGGAGTCGCTGCGCCCCGCTGTGCCTACCCACCAGCGTAGTCAACATCATTAAGACAATTCCAGAGTGCCTAACTGCAGAAGCTGAGAGCTGGCCTCACTGCAGAGGGAGGAGGGCAGAGGCGCGGAATTCTGATGGGCGGGGCACTCCAGGGGCCTTAAACAGAGAAGGGAACAAACAGCAGGGTGGATTGCAAAACACCGCTTGCCACTCTGTCTCTGCAACAGCCCAGCTGCCAGATGAGCAAACTATCTGGTGTTTCCGGGTCCCCTTGTGCAGCTCCCTTTCTGGTACGCTGACCTCCCTGCGGAATGTGCCGCGTCTCCCTGAAGCTCCTGCAGACGCTCTAGGACCTGAAGCCCACGAGGTTTCCACATCCACGCTCGTGGTGCGAGAACCCAGTGGGAGTCCCCGCATCGTTCCCGATACCTTTTATGGGAGCAAGGTTGCCTGATGTCCAAACACAGGCGTCCAGAAGCAGGATGACCTACAAGAGCAGGAAACTGCTGTCTACAACAGCCAAATATTTAGATCCCAGGAAAAGGCTGCCAGAGGCTCCATTTCCCCGAAGAGATGTGCCCGATGGACCTAAGGATCACATTTCCGATATGGTTTTAATCCGATTCGGAAGCCTGCAGGGTTTACACAGCTCAACTAGCCTGCGTGTATAAGAAATGGAAGTGAGTTCATAGCGAGGAGGTCCTTTCATAGACGGATTTAGTAGTAGTTTTCTCTGCATTTACTTGACTGGAGGTATTTGCCCGGAGTTGTTTGAAAATGCAGGTGTAAAGATGTCTTTCAAATCGAAGTTCCTCCACGGAGGCACAGGGAGAGAACCCCTCTACAACTCCGGGTGACTTCAGCCAGGATCCAGGCTCCAGTAAAGGGCCGGAAATTTGGCACTACTGTGTAGAATGATGGATGAAGGGCACAACGATAAACATTTCCAAATGCCCTCTATTTAATAAAGGCCAGTTTATCAGCACTTCATAATTTCCCAAAACTTAGGTAAGACTTATTACTAATTTTTACCCTGTTGGAAAGCCTCCTAATCAAAATCAAAGTGATTGCTCATAAGCTGTTATTAGAAGTCAGGGGTACTTTGTAATTTCTCTTCCTTAATCGCTTCCCCAGGGTAGAAGGAGCTGAATATCTGAATATGTTTTCTGGCATTGGCAACAAGAGACGTTTTGGCCTCCAGGATATACAACTTGTATAAAATCGAGTATTGTTTCTTCATCAACTGTAGAGATCTACAAAATGTGCGACCATAAATGTATATACCATGATATAAATATGCTCAAATATGAAGTTAGAGGAAGATCGTCATACGTTGGGACTTGTTACAAGCATGTGACCACTTTCTTTGGACACACTGACTAATGACCTGAAATACTCTTGGCACAGATTTGAGAAGGTACGGCCTACCTCATATTCGCTTCCAGGACCATTCCTGATGGTACCAGACATCCTGTTTCTTTGATTGCCTCAGCACACACACTAATGATACTAGACAATAAGAATTATTTCTAGAACACTGGCATTCAACAAAATGTTAGGCATCAGGGCAAAGGATGTTTAAAGCTTTCAAAAGGGGAACTGTATTAAGAGGGGATAAAGAAACCAAATGGCCTCGTGAGCCATAACATTAATTTAAAATGCTGGATTGCTTTGAAAGTATTTAAAATAAAGAAGATCACTTTTTCTTTTATAATTGCTATTTTTATAATCATTAAGACTCCAATGTATAAGATAAAAACATACAGATTACAGAAACCATGGGTTAGAAAGAAATCCAGGCATGGGTTAGAAAGAAATAGTGCAACAGCTGGTCACACAATGGGATTTATACAAAAGGAGACCTAGGTTCAAATCCTGGCTCCTTCACTTCCTGCTAAGGCTCCTTGCTCAAGCTACTGAACATCGTTAAGCCTCGTCCTTACCTAAGAATGACAACTTGTCTATTACATGTGCATGTCGTGAGGCAGTGAGTGAATTGATTGATGTCCAATGCAGGGTCTTGCACAGATTAAATACTCAATGAATGTTAACTGTTATCTTCTGAGACAGCCCTAGAAATGGACGTTTTCGACATCTTTTAGGGACATCTTAGGATGTCCACAGGAAAGGACATTTTAGATTTTTTCAGTCCCCAAATGCAGCTCTACATTTGAAAATTAATTATTTCAGAAAAAGAGCGTGAACATGCCACAAGTAGCTTGCATGCCATACTTCTCCTTGCCAAGTGTGTACTTTGCAACTCATTCCCATAGCTTAATGACAAAGTTGAGCCCTGACGTCCACCATTCTGAGGAGGGAAAGTCTGTCCAGACGGGGCTAGAAGTGGCTTCTTTCTGCATGAGTTACCAGTCGAGAAATCTGATTTCAACCCAAGCAGACGCATCAACATGCAGAGCCTTGCTGTCATGCTTTCTTGGCTTACCATGTTCTTCTATATTCTTTTCATTTTCTATGATGCACGAGTCCGTGGCCAGGTAGTTATTTCCTCTGTGTGTAGTAGAAGCTTAGCCTTTCGATCATTAAGATAAACTCCCCATATAGTAACCCGGTAACACCGTTAAAACAAAGATTAGAGCTTCTTCTCCTCAGAGGTAAGCCAGGCCTTGTGGAAATAGAGGCCCTTGATATTTACCATCAAGGAAGCAATATTCTGAGCATCTCCCAAAAGACTAGTTCCTACCACTAATAAGACATTCAGATTAGTTTTTCCTTCAGAAGTAAGAATCACCTCCATTTCTAGGTCAGGGGTTCTAGCCACTGGAGCTCTGTGATTGGGTTACAGGTGTGCCCAGGTATCGATCCCTCGGTCCTTATTACCACCCGGGGAGGCCCGGTGTGCGACATCATCCTTTATCATTATGACAGTCAATGGAGAAAACACTTTCTGCTTGAGTACTGATGTGAAATGTTGAGAAACAGAGACTCTCTAATCATCGTCTGCCTCACGTCTTACAATGTTACCAGATTCCTATATAGTGGGTTTATCTTACTGATCAAAAGGCAGGGGCACCTGGGTGGCTCAGTCAGTGAAGCGTCTGCCTTTGAGCTCAGGTCATGGTCCCAGGGTCCTGGGATCGAGTCCTACACTGGGCTCCCTGCTCAGCGGACTGCCTGCTTCTCCCTCTGCCCCCTCCCTGCTCATGCTTTCTCTCTCTCTCTCTCTCTCCATTTCTAATAAATAAATAAAATCTTAAAAAATAAAAAAGGCAAAGCTACTGCTACACACAGAGGAAATATGTTCTAGTCTATTCTTCCTTAGGTAGCTGAAGAAAATCCAGGATCCTAAGTGGCATCTGACTGTGGGACAGAAAGCATGGTGCCTTCGGTGGTGAGAGGCAATTATAATATCACTTTTTTCTACTTTTCCACAGATGTGGGGAACATACAACATCTATGTAATTGGTGGGTCTTTACTATGCACCATACAGCTGGAAATTTTCTCCCAATATCAAGAAAGTGATTGGCTAATTAACGCTTTGTGACTAATAATAAAGTAAGTGAATAAAGATAGGGAATATTGTGGGCTCAAATGCACATGCATTTAACTGTTTCCTGTTTTCTTGGAAATGCCAGAAAGGATAAATCATGAACATAAATGTTAATGCGGATATCAGTGGTAGTTACGGCATTGTTCTGCATTGTACTGCAATGCAAGAACTTGCATTGTTCTTATTTTATGATTACTCATATCCCTGGGGCATCCCGTGGCTTACAAAGATCAGACCTCTTAAAACTATGAGAACACAAAACAAAAAAGGCACAGTGCAACAAAAGTGGTCTATTCGATAGATAGGGAAACAATGTGTTTTTGCATGAGGAAACATCGTACAAAGTTCATTTCTGGCACATCAAGGTTAAGTAGGTGTGTAGAAATAATACTATCCTAAAATAAAAATCAGCCAGTGACTCAAGAAGAAGAAAAGTTTATTACCATATAGAAAGAAAACCTTCTCGTGTTCCTATTTTTGTGTTGAAAGCATGAGGGAAAGACACTTCCCAATTCCTTTTATAAACTCTTAATTGTGGAGGGAAGGGGATATTTGACAAAGGAAGGTGTCAGCTGACTCAGAAGGGTTCATTGTGCTCTTCAATACTGCCTTCTTTAAATGAAGGATAAGGTGAAAATTAAACCACCGAGAGAGAACTGTAAAACAAAAAAGGAAGCTAAAAAAAAAAAAGAAAAGAAAACTGGAGAATGCTTAACAACCAACTGATAAAGGAGAATTTTTCAAGGAGGAGAGAAAAAGCAGCCTTGATGAGGGACTGCTGGGGAATGGGGAGGACTCGCAAAGGGGCAGTGAAAGAAATTATAAAGATCTATATCCAAGGGTCACAGGGACTTAGTCTATTTCTCTGTGTCTAAGCAGATGATAACTAAGTCAGCCTTGCTCTCACATTGCTTTTTCCAAATGGCGGTCACGAGCCACATGTGGCTGCCCACCCTTCTTATGTGGCTAGTGTGAGTCAAGATGTATTCAAAGGGTAAAATACACACCAATTTTGAATACTTAGCATAACAATGTAAAATATCTCCTTAATAATATTTGTAATAATAATATTTTGGATATAGTCAGTTAAATAAAACATGGTTAAAATCAACTTCACAATTGTTTTTTGTTTGTTGTTTTTTAAAGATTTTTTTAAATCTATTTGTCAGAGAGATAGTGAGAGAGAGCATAAGCAGGGGGAGTGGCAGGCAGAGGGAGAAGCAGGCTTCCCACTGAGCAGGGAGCTCGATGCAGGACTCGATCCCAACATCCCAGGATCATGACCTGAGCTGAAAGCACACACTTAACTGACTGAGCCACCCAGGCATCCCTCAATTTCACCTGTTTTTGTTTCCATTTTTTTGCTTTACTTTTTTTAAATGTGGCTCCTGGGAAATTTAAAATTACATACATAGCTTGCATTATGCATACAAGATTTGATAGCACTGCTCTAAGGGTTTTAAAAAGGTATTGAAACCTGTTTACCCATGAACACGTTTCCATGTGAGAAAAAAATCGTAGTAGCCTGTCCCAAACGTAGCAAACTTCTTATCGATCTAGCAAGCACCTTGGTTTTTTTTGGTGACTCTTACACTTGAGTCATACTGAAGTTTATTATTTTTTTAAAGATTTATTGATTGATTTTAGAAAGAGGGAGAGAGCAGGGGGGAGAGGCAGAGGGAGAGGAGAGAGGATCTCAAGCAAACTCTGCACTGAGCATGGAGCCCGATGTGGGGCTCGATCTCATGACTCTGAGATCACGACCTGAGCTGAAACCAAGAGTCAGAAGGTCAACTGACTGCGCCACCCAGGTGCCCTGAACCATACTGAAATTTGTGCCCAGACCCCTCCTCACACATCTGGGTAATGCTGCCAAGAGAGAATGATGGTCACTACCTCATGGGTTCCTTTTCATCATGCACGCCACTGAGAAAGCAGACTGGAGACACCAAGAAACAGGGTAGAACTGGTCTGGAAAAGTGTGAATCGAGAAAAGCTGAAAAGAACCAAGCAGAAGGGAAAAGCTTACGCCTCAGAATCTAAAACAAATCTAACTAAAGGACACTCACTTCCATCTTGCACTCAGCTCTTTATTTTCACCACAGTTATAACTGGTTTACTCATCATCAAGAGTCTTCACAAGACGCTTGTAAAATGTTTGCACTTTGGTTTCCTTCTCTCCACACCTGGGAGTCTGGGTCACAGGAGTTATGCAATCCCTTCAAGATGGAGCTGGTGTTGGCTGCTTCTGTGTCAGGGCCTTTGACCTCAGCATCAGCCCCACCGAGGGCTCCCCTCCCTCCAGTATCCAACCCGCGTACAAAAGCAACTGGTATATAGCAGGTGCTCAAGAAATATTAAGGAAATGAATAAATGAATCAGTCCTGATTCTTTGATATAAACAATCAAGAAGGGCTTTGGCCAACTTCACAAAAAGTGAATATACTAACATAATAGCCAACAGAGGCTGGAGAACCAAATTTGGAAAATAGAGACAACAAAGGGAAGCCATGCAGCCACAACAGAATCTCTACAGCCGCCAGTCATAGCATGGACCCTGCCCCGTGAGGGCACGTCTGTCCCTGACAGCCAACGGTCCATCGTCTCGCTCTCTACCGTTGCTGACACCAGTGGACACTGGTTGTCCCTGAAGATACCATTTCCACAGCTACCCTTGGACACCGTGCGGCTGTCAGTTGAGCCATCACCAAATGAATTCTGCATTGACCCAACTTCTTTGTATCACAAACTCCACTGGTGGAATTTTACGTGTGTACATCAGTTTGGTCAAATCTAGGTCACGTGGCTCATGACCTATCCTAGTAGGGAAGACAGTACTGAGGGTCTAATATTTTTTTCCTCCTATACAAGGAAAAGGACTCTACCTTTCATTAAAATTTATAAGGCAGGGGGCGCCAGGGTGGCTCGGTCGTTAAGCATCTGCCTTCGGCTCAGGGCATGATCCCAGAGTTGTGGGATCAAGCCCCACGTCAGGCTCTTCTGCTGGGAGCCTGCTTCTTCCTCTCCCACTCCCCCTGCTTGTGTTCCCTCTCTCGCTGGCTATCTCTCTCTCTGTCAAATAAATAAATAAAATCTTTAAAAAAAAATTTATAAGGCAGGAATGTCCCCAAACACATCTGCTGGGCAGATTCCCCAAATGACAAATGTTCCCGATAATCCTGTGATTGCAAATGCATCTATTTCTTTTTCTTTGATCGGATATATTCTTACTGCCGCACGTCATGCATTAGGCTTCTTGGACTACAGTGGATTTCTGAATGATAAAAAAACACTATGCTGTATGAGTCAGGGTTCTCCAGAGAAACAGAACCAATAGAATTTATTTATTTATCTACTTTATATTTACTTATACTATACACATATTTATAATAAGGGTTTTTATATTTATGATGCTATTATATATTATATTATTATTATACATGCATTTATTATAAGTAAATGCAATGACAAAGGCTAAGAAGTCCCTGGATCCAGAATTGGTCAGCTGGACACCCAGGAGCACCAAAAGTGGAGTTCCCGCAGAGTTCCTGAAGGCCTGGGAATTGGGAGAACAGAGGCGCAGTGGCCACGGGCTCAAGACTGAGGAACAGCTGACGGTTCAGAGAGAGTCCAAGGTCATGGAAAGACCATACCCTGAGCTCAAGGTAGTCAGGCAGGAGGAATCCCCTCTGACTGGGGGTAGGAGTAACCTCTTTGCTCTATTCAGGCCTTCAACTGATTGGGTAAGGGCCACCCACATTAGGGAGGACAATTTGCTTTACTTGATCTGCTGATTTATTTTTTATTTTTTTTAAAGATTTTATTTATTTATTTGACAGAGATAGAGACAGCCAGCGAGAGAGGGAACACAAGCAGGAGGAGTGGGAGAGGAAGAAGCAGGCTCATAGCAGAGGAGCCTGATGTGGGGCTCGATCCCATAACACTGGATGCTTAACCGCTGTGCCACCCAGGCACCCCTCGATCTGCTGATTTAAATGTTTATTCCAGGGGTGCCTGGGTGGCTCAGTTGGTGAAGTGTCTGCCTTCAGCTCAGGTCATGATCCCAGGGTCCTGGGATCAAGTCCCGAGTTGGGCTCCCTATTCAGCTGGGAGGCCGCTTCTCCCTCCCTCTGCCTCTGTGCTCCTCTCTCACAAATAAATAAATAAAATCTCTAAAAATACACAAACAAATAAGTATTTACTCCACCCCAAACCTCCCTCCCGGACAGAATCATGTTTGAACAAATATCTGAGCATCCCATGGCCCAGCCACGTTGACGCAAAATTCACCACCACGCCTGCCCTTCCAGGGACAATCGACAATCCAGTCAGCCCTCAAAACTTAAAGCTCTGCCACCGTCCTTCTTTCGCCGGCTGTCTGACCAGAACCTGCTATTGCCCTCTTCTGTTCTCCCTTTGTGATCGCTGGGTGAACACTGTACCTCAAAGAAACACAACACGACGAGAGGGACAGCAGCTTTGGGACGAGGTCCTCTGAAAAGCTGCAGTAATTATACATTGGAAGGCTATCGGTTCTCTATCAACCACTGCCAATGGGACGACACAGAAGCCACACGCTCATTTGCAAACTGAAACGGGAGCTAAACCTGAGGAAGAGGCACATTCTGCCTTCTAGGAGGAAAAGAACATCTGATTCCTGGCGAGTCCTGCCAAGGTACAGTGGGTGGGGCCAAATGGCTCCCTGCCATTTAACCCTGAGAAACGAGGAAAGGCAGTGGCAGATTAGGTAAAGGGATAAAAGGCTTATTATAAAAAGGAACTTGATCACTGCTGTGAGCTTAATTATATTCCCACTGCCAGAATCCCATCAATATTTAAAAGCAACAAAGAAAAGAATTTCTGAAACACTCCTTATTTTCAGGATGGTTAGAATTTGTCCTCAAAAAGTAGTCAAAGAAATTTAGGAAAAACCTAAAGTACAAAGGAAATGAATGCAAAGGGAGGAGTGAATGCACTGTCTAAACCACCCCCACGTCAAAGGCCTCTAGGCAAGCGGCAATCTTGTGTAATGCAGCGTCCCGGGAAGGTCAGGTTTGCTGTTCTTGTAAAAGGTCAACAATCCCACTTGTGCATACATGACTTTGCAGCCACAGGCTAGTAAGGGCGAAGTTACCATCTCTGACATTAAAGAGGAGATCTTTAGAAAGCATTTGCAACCACAAAACGGTTGGACACGATGGTCCCAAAGGCCTTTATCTAGAGTTGGACTTCTAGAATTCTGAATTTATCAGTTAACATTTTTTAAAAAACTATACACCAGGGTTGAGACTAGGATTATATAAGCAAGACACTCCCTTCAAGCACAAAGTTAACGAAGCACCTAATAACTGCATATTCGGGATAAATAATATCATGATGCAATATTTTAGTTTGTTTTAGTCTGCTTTTTGAGTTGTCACACAAAGAAAACTTTATTTGCAGGTGACTCACTATTAAAAAAAAATCAAATCAGCGAACTCTGGCTCCTGCACTGGCTGCCTGTTTTTACAAATAAAGTTTTATTGGAACCAGATGAGTGACACAGAGTTTAATCTGTCCTTATTTAAAAATCGTGATGTTACTTAAATGTTACTCATCATGGATTTCTTTTGCACTGATTTGTAAATACTGCATTAAAATACTGTTTACCTTGAATATTCAGGTTTTGGTGCTTTCATAAATCTAACACCTCAGGTGTTTTATTCTGTTCTCCCCCGTCCCGCACCTGCTACACATCCTTTCGAATCAAGCTACTCCTAATGTTGTCTGGCTCCAAATGCTGCAGTCAGCCTCACTCACCGAAATACTCTAATTTGCTGCGAGAACTACACCGATTACGTGTTCCGCTCTGACAGCATCTCCCTGGGAATATTAATTTCTCATTTTACAGGAGAGTACCTGACACTCCCTGGCCAAGACACTACAGCAAAGGCGGACTGCGGTAAGCAGAGATTCAATTGTCTGCAGTTGGACGCAGTGGCCCACGCTGCTAATCACTGCTTCAGGGTCTGACAAGTTTCTTCTGAGGGAAACTGCTTTTCATTGCTGGTGGCATCCTCGTTTGATATTCCTGGAGAACTGCTTTCCTTCCAGTTTTCCTCATCTAAGTTGATAAAAATGATCAAACACAACTTGTATCCCTTCTTGGAAGATGCAAACATGGGTGTATGTTATTATCAAATTCACAAGTAGAGTGTGGAAGAAAGTGTTTACGCATGTAACATAACCTAGGATCTTACGCTATGAAACTTAAAATGAAGATCCTTTCACATATCCATTTGCTAGGACCTGGTCACCTGGGATTATCCTAATTTGAGCAACGCAGAGTCACTTTGTCGTTCAGACCGGAGAAACGTGGAGGAAGCTTGCAAGCATACTTAGATCTGCATAGTTACAGGGACCCTGTCCTTTCCTGGGGCAGAAGATGTTCGTCCTCTACTAGAGCCTCCCTACCCACAGGGTCATCTTGCTTTAGTTGCTGTAAAGTCCCACCGTCACAGAAGTACCAGAGGATATGGTCAGCACCCTCACCCATGTCTCGACACCCTTCTTCCTGATGCACACCACCACTGCTGGGGTCAGTACACCCAGAGATTTCCTCCAATGTGGACAAATCATTCTACTTGGCCATGTAACCTCCAACCCCTTTTCTGCTTAGTTGACTAATTTTTATCTTTTCTTTTTTTTCCTTTTTAGAGAGACAGAGAGTGCAAATGTGCGTGAGCAGGGAGGGGCAGAGGGAGAGGGAGAGAGAGAATCCTAAGCAGGCTCCATGCACAGTGCAGAACCCCATGCAGGGCTCGATCTCATGACCCCGAGATCATGACCTGAGCCAAAATCAAGAGTCGGAAGCTCAACCGACTGAGTCACTCAGCCGCTCCCGGTTTTATCTTATTTCAATCATATCTCGATTACAGTCTTTCAGTTACTGCCAACCTCTAGAAGATTCCACCCTAAGTAATGTCTGGGGCCGATGGCTTTCACCTGGGTCAAGAGAAGGCAATGCCACTTCTGATCTGTGCACATTCTTCATATACTAATTTATGAAGAAACACCCAGGTGGAATTTCAGAAATATTTGCTTCTAACCACCATTTATGACATAATGTGCTTTTTACCATGCACACAAATACAGTGTGGTAAAATTGTGTTGCTCTCAAGATCATTATAAGATTAAAGAGTAATTCAGGGTCACCTGGGTGGCTCAGTTGCTAAAGCGTCCCCCTTTGGCTCAGGTCATGATCGCAGGGTCCTGGGATCAAGTCCCAGGTCGGGCTCCCTGCTCAGCGGGGAGCCTGTTTCTCCCTCTCCCTTTGCCCCGCCGCCCACCTGTGTGTGTGTGGGCACTCTCTCTCTTTCTCTCTCTGAAATAAATAAATAATATCTTAAAAGAAAAAAAGATGAAAGAGTATCTCAGAGTACACTATGTACGCAGTACGGTCCAAAAATGCCACAAAAGTTTGAAGTTAGGAGACAAATGTCTTCTTCCTTTGGTTTTTCTACTTATGTCCACATGACAGCAGGGCTGCCCTCATTTGGAATTTATGACAAAAGTCAAAATGTGGTCAGAGCCACCCGCCCTTACTCTGCTTAATGTAACCTTTTCGCTTTGCGTTGGCGATCTTCATCTTCATACAAATAAGGGAATGAACTTGCACCCCTTTGCTTCTTAATAAATTTATTAAGATGCTGCCTTTTTTATGGTCACTTTTCCTTTATATTTAGGCAAAAATTTTTCTTGTAAAAACTCTACTCTTCCCAGAGCTCAAGGACGGATTTAACTGACGGGTCAGGCTTGGAAGGGCAGAGGTAGACCGTGCTTTCCTTCATTTCTGCGGGATTTTTGCTTGTTTATGATATTTCTTACATTTTGTTCAAACATTTCTCAGGGGTTCATGTAGTGGGTTTGTGGAAAGATCAAAGCCAATCATAATTTTCGTGGGCAAAGGAAAACATCCATCGAAGAAAATGAGAGCATTTATTTTTATCCGAATAGAGTTCAGAGTGATTCAGAACATTCTGTAGCGGTTGTTGAAAACACCACCTCATATAAAATAAATTACCCACTATGGCAAGAAAAAAACAAAACAAAACAAAACAAAAAAACGGTCAATGCTCCTGTCAGCAAGAGACCGAAATAGTTGGAGAAAGTAAACAGTTTTGCAAATAGCAGTTGATGAGTTTCTACTATCCCCTATTTCTTTTTGACTAGTAGGAGAAACAGTGGAACAAAGTCCCGTGAGCTCTGACGAGTCCTAAATCCCTTCCCTGCTTAGAGCAGAAAATCCTCCCTGACGCCATATAAAAAATGATAACGCACTTTAGTGATAATGTGTGTAAGCCTCAAAAGGCAAAACCAGAGTGTGAATTCTCTCTCCTGAAAGGACAGAACTAAAAAACACCCTTAACACACTCATTACCACTGAATGGCAAGAGGAACTTGAAAACAAACAGAGAAGGATAACAAAAGATTCCACTGAGAAGGACACCAGACAGGTTAGCAAACCCTGTCTGTAGCTCACCTCTGCTGAAAACAATGTCGGCGGCACCCTAGATCCATGGTTATTACTAAATACGGAAATTCTTCTGCTTGGAAAGAACCATTGAAGACTCATTCATTTAAAGCAAGTTTCACTGTCATTCAACTTAAGAGTAACTGAAGTGAAAAGGCAGCGATGTGCAGAAGCAGAGAAAGGGTTTTAATCCTGACTTTGCCCTTAGAAGGTGAGGATGAAGAGCCTGGATTCTAGATTCATCCAAATCTACGTTCCCACACTACTTTGGGATCTTGAACAACCTCCTGACTTCTCATCGCCACTACGTCTGCCTCCGTCAATGGGGATAACAACAGAATTCACCTCGGCAGTTGATGAGGACTAAACCTTCATGCAGCGTTTCTGAACCACAACACTAGTGATATGAGGGGCTCAGTGATTTTTCACAGTGGGGGGCTCTCCTGTGCATCGTTGGGTGTTTATCAGTACCCCTGGGTTCTACCCAGGGTACCCACAATTTTAAAATGTCTTCAGCTATCATCAGATGTCCCCCGAGGGACAACACCACCCCTGATACATAAACAACATTTTAGCGCCCAGCAAATACCAACTCCTGAGTAAATGAGTGGTCATCTTCTCTTCGGTTGGTCTCATACGTTGTCCAAATGAGGAAACCCCCTCATTTCAAGGAAGTAAATACCACTGTGGGCTTCAGGTATGCAAATGTGATACGTGATAAGAAGGAAAGTGTTGACTAAGTGTCATGCGCTGCATGGATACGCACAGGTGCACATGAACATATGTCATCTCTACGGCCATCTTGGGGAGTCAATGCCAAAGTTCTTCCCCATGAAGAGTCTGCCTCATTGACGAGACCTATAACATGAAAGCTAAATCCTGCTGAAAGTTGAATGCTATATAAACATGTTTGCTGTCAACTTGAACCAAGTTTCAAAACTCGTATGAATACATGTGTCCTGAGTGACATGTCAGTGTATTTAGGTGTCCACAGTTTCTAGGAACGTGAATGGGTCTGTGAAGTGAAGGCCAAAGTATGGTCCGTAAGTGGACATAGTCCAAGAGTCTCATCCAGTGGCTCCACTGAGTGACTTCAGACACAAAGCCCGGCTGGGTGGGTTGGTGGAAATTTCCCGGAGTTCTGTGCTTGGAATGCATTCCACACGATCTTGCCTTCAGTGCTGCATGAAGGACGGGGGAATTTTGAAACATCTTAATTCAACTTCATCAACTGAATGTCTTTGACCACAAGCATCTCTGCTCACCAAACACATCTGGCCCATGCTGAAGTCCAGGGCTTACACAGGGATCAAGTTCTGTCAGATCTCTAGCATGACCAGTGGACTGCAATTTATCCGGCTCCATGGGCAGACTTTTCCTCAGACAGCAAGAGCAACCTGTTGGGGTCCTTCATTTCCCCTCTAGACTGGAATACATCCCGGATTGGACTGTTGGCAGAATCTTAGTTCTAGAATTATCTTTCTGCTGTTGTTGAGGAACTTCTTATTATTCTTTCTTTTTTTTTAAATTGAAGTGTCGTTGGCATACACTATCACAGTAGCTCTAAAAACATCTTAGTCCCTTGTCATTTCATGTTTTATCACCCAATGCCCCATCTATATGGAAAATACCGTCTGAGCAGATCTAGTATTACTAACTCTATTTCAAAGAAGTTATTGAGGCTCGGTGAGTTTAATTAACAGGGAAGGGTCATGTAGAGCTGTCTGCCTGCCCTTGGCTGCGTCCCACTGGCTACCAGGAACCCCGAGGGAACTATCTAGATGCTTGCTGGGGGTGCTGGACAAAGACGAAATTTAATTAAGAGTGATGATTTCACACTGCGAGAGCTATAAAAGGACGGCCAGTGTTTGTGTCTCAGCTGTCTCTTCCATACCTTTGGGGCTCTCTCCCAAAGCAGGACTGATGGCTTTCATTCTTTGGGGAGGGGACTTCAGGATAAGAAACAAAAAGTTATTCCTTGATGGGTAGTGTCTTTGCGTAAGATTAAAAGGTCCCTTGCACAATGGAAGTGAAAATCTGCAAATGTTAAGGCAAATTAGTCAAGAAGAAATAATATCTTAAAAAAAAAAAAAACAACTCTGAACTGGTTCTTCTTAAGAAATACTTAAAAACAACGCTTGTTTCCAAACCGTATGAGAGACAACATATCCTGGAAAAGTCTTGTAATTGACTATCATAATCAGCCTGACTAGCACAATGATATTGCATCCCTGCATAGATTTAAGAAGAAAAATATTTTGATACTAACAATATCAGCAATTTGGAGTCAATTGCCGTGTTTCTAAGGATCCTCATCAGACCTTTCACCAGTTGCACCGAAGGAACAATTTGCTTTCATTGTAAATGTGTTTCAGGTTTTTCTCCCCCAGCAACCAAACCTGGCACCCTGGTGAGAAAACAGTTCCTGTCAGCAGGGCCACCTCGCCGGAATTCTTTATTACGCACCAGAACTGGCTGCATTATTTTCACGGCGTACCTAATTGGGCATGAGTTCACAGACATCTTTTGCTGGGCAATTTGTTCTTATAAAATATGTTACAGGGTTATAAAATGACCGAAACATTCCAAGGCATTGTTGTCTACTAGGAAAATTTAATTGGAAAGGGGGATTTTTTTTTTCTTTTCTGACACGACATTGTGCATTTCAAAATCACTATTGCCCTTTTACTGGAAAGCTAACATTTCCCTCCAGATTGCTGATTTTCATATTCATAGGACCTTGATAAGCCAAACTTTTAACGTGAGGCTTCAAGTTGTATACACATGTATCGTGGACAGAAAATTAAAAAAGAAATCGGTAATTTAAGGCATCGGAATGGATTGTGTGGTAGGAAGAGTACTGGATCTAAATTCAGGGGACCGCGTGCTGAACTTGCCCACCATCGCTTGGCTGTGTAGCTTGGACACGTCTGCCGTGCCTCTCTGGACATCAATTTCTCCACCTGTGAAGCGGGGGGCCTGGATCGGATGATTTCTAATATTCCCCCAAGTAAGATGATATTTGAGGGAATTTTATTTTATTTTATTTTTTTAAAGATTTTATTTATTTATTTGACAGAGATAGAGACAGCCAGAGAGAGAGGGAACACAAGCAGGGGGAGTGGGAGAGGAAGAAGCAGGCTCATAGTGGAGGAGCCTGATGTGGGGCTCGATCCCATAACGCCGGGATCACGCCCTGAGCCGAAGGCAGACGCTTAACCGCTGTGCCACCCAGGCGCCCCTGTGAGGGAATTTTAAAACAAAAGGGGAGGGGGAAGGGTTGTGTTTTATTAATGAAAAGAAACAGTCACAACTCAAAATACTAACTAATGGTGACTGTCTTAAGTATGGCTTGACATTTACAGCAGAGAGGCATATTGTAGTTTTCAATAAAATTAGCTGATACGATCCCAAATTATTCCCTACCTACCTATAATTCTCAGTATTTCTTCTTGGTCTCTAGTCTCTTCCCTTTTCAATCTCTGGAAGACTGCCTCCTCCATTTCCCGAGTGATCTTAAAATTTAAAAGGTCAGAACCTTTCAAGTTTTCAAGAGATAACAGGTGTTAGTGCGAGTGTGCAGGAAGGGGAACCCTCATACACGGTGGGTAGGGATGCAAATTGGGGCAGCCACTGTGGAAAACAGCACAGAGGATCTCAAAAAATTAAAAGCAGAAATTCCATATGATCCAGCAAATCCACTTCTGGGCATATATCCAAAGGAAATGAAATCAGTATCTCAAAGAGATATCTGTCCCCCTCCCCCCATGTTCATTGCAGCATTACTCACAATGGCCAAGATATGAATACAACCTAAGCGTCCGTCAACAGATGTGTGAATTTAAAAAATGATGTAGCACACGCGTGATACATACATATAAAACATAAATATGATCTAGACAAAACATATATAAATATACAGTATGATATATACTGGAATAGTGTGGGTGTATACACACACACACACAAATCTTGATATTTGCAACAACATGGATGAACCTAGAGGACATTATGCTAAATAAAGTAAGCGAGAAAGAGAAAGACAAATACTATATGATCTCATTTATATGTGGAATCCAAGAAAGTCAAATTGATAGAACCAGAGCGTAGAAGGGTGTCTGCAGGTGCTGGGGGGTGGGGGAAATGGGGAGAGGTTGGTCAAAGGATGAGTGAGTTCTAGAGATCTAATGTACAGCATGGTGACTATAGTTAATACTGTATTATGTACTTGGGATTTTCTGAAAGAGTAGATCTTAAGTGTTCTCATCACACAAAAAACGATAACTGTGAGGTAATGCAGGTGTCACTTAACTTGATTGTGATAACATCTCGCAGTGTATGCACATATTAAATCATCACGTTAGACACCCTAAAATATAAAATTACAAATAAATAAGTAAATAAATAAATGAATAAAGAAGACTTGAAACAGAAATTTATTTTAGAGTTCAGTAAAAGTAATTTCAAAATACACTACACCATTTCTTTGACTCTTCAATGAGAAAGTTAAATGCTTCAAGAGAAACCAAAAATTTGAGCAAACAAAAATACCATTATGTCCATCAACCACTGACTTCCAAGCTAACATTCTTAGTTTAGATTGTGAAAAAGCTGATTTGAGAGAAAAACAGCTTCAAACTGCATGCTCAACGCTAAGTAACTGATCATTATTGATAATAAAAGATCTCAGTAGGGTCATTTTTAGAAAATCAATGCATTTCAGGTTAAGTACGACACAGAATGAAGCCACTTACAACATGATGAAGGAGAAGGAAAATGCCTCCCTGTGTAGAAATAAAAACACAGTTTAATATGTTTGGAAGAAATGAAAAACAGAACGGGTTGGAAAAATACACAAAGTGATTTTGTTTCCTGCTATCTGGCAATTAAGTAACCAGAGAGCTAACTGCTGGCCATTCAGATCTTTGTCAGGTAGTGATCCCTTCAGACAGAGGCACGCCCTCACTGTCATCGGGTCAGGGGGAGCAGGGGCCAACTAGCTATTCCTGCCGGACTGTTTTTACCAGCAGGGAATTCACCTCTGGGAGGCTGTGATGGAATGGAAGAAGTTTCATAGCCAGAGAGACAAGACCTGTTTTGCAACTTGCAGGACCCAGTACAAAACGAAAATGCAGGACCCCTTACTTTAATAAGATACTATAAATTTTAAGCTGATCACGGCAGAGCGCTACAGCCTCTGTGACCACACAGGCCCCACACCCATGATGCAGCCCTCCACACACTTGAAATTCCTGCTCCGCCACTTAGGAGCTCTGTGGGAGACCTTGTTCCAGTCAACTGATTGCTCTCAGGCTCTTCATTTGTAAAATGGCTAAAACCATAAAAGCACCCTTAGAGGCCCATTGTAAAAATCTTATTCACTAATATGTTCTATTTGCCAGGGAAAACACCCTCGAAACAATGAGCTATTATCATTAGCTGAAGGGAGGGTGATGGCTAATAGAAATTCTATTATAAATCACAACACTTTTTTCTCTTCTTTTCTTTTTTTTACGGGTCTTAGGAAAGCAATGAAGAGGTTCACAGCATCAAGCATAAAATTCGAAAGCAGAAGCCCAGAGCACAGTTCTCCCCACTGACCTACCCCCTTGATGTTTCCAACGCAAACACTTGAATATTTTTCTTTTGTGGTTCTGACTGTATTTCCTTCAAGTGATTTACCACGAGAAAACAAAAGCAGTGTAGAAACCGTCACGCTCATACTAATATGTCACTGTTTCTCACAAGTGGTAAGCAGCTTTTTCCTCCAACAGTGGACTATAAACAACATTTTCGTGCTCTCAGTTCACCATGGGATCTGAAGGGCTGAAACATCTGAATGATGAAACAAGGCAACATTGTATTGGAAAAGGAGGTCTAATTTGCATGCAACCTACACCATATAATTTTCAAGAACACAGGGCCTCCCAGCTCTGCTGTAGTAGTAAATTTAACTTGTGCTAACCAGCAGGCATACTCTTTTATGCTCGGATTTAAACCAATGAGAAAAAAATTTTTGAAAGATGTATTTACTTATCTTAGGAAAGAGAGAGTGCCAGAGAGAGAGAGCACATGGGGGGAGGGAGGGGCAGAGGAAGAGAGAATTAGCAGACTCCCTCCTGAGCACAGAGCCCCACATGGGGCTGGATCTCAGGACCCTGAGATCGTGACCTGAGCCAAAATCAAGAGTCAGATGCTTAGCCAACTGAGCCACCCAGGCACCCCTACACCAATGAGAAAATTAACTCATGACTGGGTTCACCCTTGAAGGTGTAAATTTCTGAGTATGTTGAAGTTCAATGTAAACTCTTTTGTGTATACCCTTTGAAAGGCACTTAGTAGAACAGGAGGAAGCAATGTGAAGGAAAAAGAAAGAAGGAAAGGAAATGGAGAGTTCCTCGGGTTTCCTTTTGCCCTCAGCAACTTTTTTCAATGCCAGATATATTAGCCAGAAAAGAACTGTGGTGACAGATATGAAGAGACTTTCTGAGCTTTAACTGTCAAGTAACCATGTCAAGGTCTGAGTGGCTAAAAACACCACGGGGCCATTTAGACTGATGTCCTATTTTAAGGATTGGTTGGTTTGGGACCAATTGCACGAAAACTGGTTTAGACTCAAGAACACGGGTGCCTGGGTGGCTCAGTCGGTTAAGCATCTGCCTTTGGCTCAGGTCTTGATCTCCCAGTCATGGGATGGAGCCCTGCATCGGGCTCCCTGCTCAGCAGGGAGTCTGCTTCTCTCTCTGCCCCTCCTCCTGCTTATTCTCTCTCTCTAATAAATAAATAAAATCTTAAAAAAAAAAAAAGAAAAAAGATTCAAGAACACAAGGCCAAAGCAGAAATCTATCAAGAGGCTCAATATCCTGAAAACGACAGAGGTCTAGGACGATGAGCTAATTCACATCTGTCCTCTCTTCCTCCAACCCAGGAAGGGCTAAGAACACATTCGGTCCCTCCCAGGCATGGAATAAGCAGTGAGGGGTACACAGCCTTCACGTAAACTGGCTGCTAAAACAATTATATGCTTACATGCTGTACAATAAATGAACCACTCGCTCAGTATCTCCTCCTTAAAATATGCCATGTCCACCCCTTTAAGCAGATCTTGGGCTCTCTTGTCCATGTTTTCCTTGCCTTTGTTGTTACGAGGATTGAAAGTATTAAGGAAAAAGAAACACACTGTGTAGATGTTTTCCTGCCCGAGAACCACCTCCAAATACCACGTTGAAATCCGGAGCACTTCGTTTTCTGCCAGAGCCACATGACTTTTCCTTCCTGATAACACGTAATGTATTGCATTGCCCACTCAAAGCCATTTCAGGAGGCCCCCAGGCATTCATTTTAAGCATTCCTGTGTTTTTATTAATAACTTTAATTTGTGCTAATGAAAACACCCAGTAGAGCAACTTCATACAAGGGCTTTCCAATGTCACCAACAGGCTTCAGAGACAACGCTTTCCTATGGCTATTTATTTTTAAAGGGGATTATGCTCTTTGGGTTCATTCGTTTGCTTTATTTTGTTTCTGTTTTCACCAAAGTAAATCACTCAAAGCTTGTGAGAACAGAGCTGCGTTCCGTGTTTCAACTCACTATTCTGTCATCTTGAGTGTTATTCCACAGCCACTGTACAAGTAAGCGACCCCATCTGAAGGGTTGTGGGGGATTCCAGAGACATCGGAGCGAGGATCACTGTCCTCACAGGAAGTCTAAGTGGGGAACGGAAAGAGCAGTGAAGACACCACGCAGGGTGCAAGCTCACACGACCAGAGCGAGGCCAAGGAAGTCTAGGCAGAAACCGAGAGTGGAGGACGGGGTGAAGCGTGGGGGGATTCACAACGTCGATGCGCAGGGCGGGGAGAGTGACCGAAAGGGTAGATGAGGCTTTATCGGAAAAATGATACTGAACAGAAATGAAACAATGCTGAATAATCACCCAACTCAGAATGTGGCCCGACAAACACATTCTACAAGCAAGGAAACCGAGGTCCAGAAAGTTCACAGAGCTGATGTGAGAGGGAGCCAGAACTGAAGAACAGACCTCATAAAGCTAGACCGACCCCACAGTGAAGTCTGGGAACCCTAGCACCAGCACTGAGTCCAAGGCTCCTCTGGGGGTGATTTCTTTTAGTGGCCCCCAAAATAAATAAAAATTGCCAAGTTTATTTCTTTCTTCCAGTGAAGTACTTTTGCACCTAGCTTACCACACTGATGTAGGTTTCGAACGTTGGCATGAAAGACCTCATCCTGAATTCAGATTCCTCTGTGAGGTGGGCTCTGCAACCATCCCAGCTCCACGTCTGAAGTCCTTCTCATCCCCTTCCCTATTCTTTGAAGAGGGATGATAAAACAAAAATGCAGAATTTTTTCAAAGAGAATTCATTTAACGGTTATACTGATGTCTTGATCAGAAAGAACGAAGTCTTTCAGCTGGTGCTTTCTTCTTCTTTTCGTTAATGTACCTCATTTACAAGCCATCACTCTCTTAACCTTTCCTGCTCTTTGCTTCATCAACACAGGAGGAAGAATTAGAATGAGTCTGGAATAAACACAAGGAAGTACAAGCAACCTTTTAGAAAAGCGAAGGAATTCACGACAGTGCACAGGACTGCGCTCTCATCTGATGAAACAGAGTCGGAAATCAAAGTAAAATTCATCAGTGCGCGGTAGATGGAAGGATCACGTCATGTCAAGGCAAGCTGTGAAATCCGTAAGGTCCAAAGAGCAAGGAACTAAGTTCCATAAGAACAAACAAATACCCAAAGGGGCCAGTAGGTCAAACTGGTCAATCAAGAGTCAGTAAAGTCATTAAAATCATGGATTCCAGAGCTGCCTGATTTCCTGTTCCAACAGTGGTGCTATGAGCTCTTGGGCAAGGTACGTAACCTCCATGTGCCTCTGTTTCTCCACTGTAAAGTACAGATAATAATAATAACAGCACCAACCTTACGTGTTTGTGGTGAAACTCCAATGTGTTAATTTTTATTGGTAAATAAAGTGCTCCGCACAGTGCCTGACACATGGGTAAGTTTGATGTAAGGGTCTGCTGCCTACTGTTCTCTTCGCCCCTCTCCTCCTTTTGTCCTTCTTTGTATCCTTTGCCTTCTCCTCCTCATTCTGTTTCTGCCATTTCCTACCTGCCTGACCCTGGAGAAGTCGGTGGCCCTCTCAGCGTCACAGATTCCGCATCCAGACGCGCACAGTAATAGCTAGAGTGGTGTTTATTTGCCTGTGTCTATTCAGCATCCGCTCTGTCCTTCCTAATAAGACCCTGACGCTGCTCAGGGATGTCTCCCAACACCACTGCCAACCCCGTGGCCACGGGACACAGAGGAAGTGGACCCAAATCATTAGCTCCGAGGACAGACCTTTAATGGTGAGCCAATTACTGTAAGCCTATCTGCTCTGCCAGTGAGTTGGCCTAGAAACACAGAACTAAGACAAGCAACGGATAGTACTTCCTTGGAGAGGGTTTTTGGTCCAGGTGTTATCATATGACCCAAATTTACCTAAACACACTGAAGAGAAAAACTTATACGCTACACTTGAACTCTCCCTCTTAGTCACTGGATGAGAACAAGGAGACATGGAACCCTAGAACCAATGGGCAGCCAACTTTTGGTTAAATGAGAAGGCAAAGTTGAGACATGGAAAAGGGAACAGTTAAAAACTGTTTTAAAGGCATAGAAATATGGAGCCAGAGCCTTGATCTCCCACTGCCAGTAGCCACACGACCACTGGACTTCTCTATTTTCCCCGACTTGACTGAAGTATAATTGACAAAACTGTAATATATTGAAAGGATACAACATGATGAAAATTACATGTATACATTACGAAAGGACCCCCACCATTCGGTTGATGACACATCCATCAGCTCACCTCACATATTTATTTTGTGTGCACATGAGAACATTTAAGTGCCACCGTCTTAGCCAACGTGAATTATAGAATACAGTGTTATCGACTAGTTACCATGTTATGCATTGGATCCTCAGACCTTATTTGTCCTAAATAGAAATGTTATACCCTTTACCAACCTCACTTTATCTCCCCCATTCCCTAGCCCCTGGCAACCACCATTCTACCCTGTTCCTATGAGGATTGATTTGTTTTTGTTTTTGTTTTTGTTTTATATACACAGGCGATACCATGCAGTATTTGTCTTTCTCTGTCTGGCTTATTTCACTCAGCATAATACCCTCCAGCTTCATTTATGTTATCATAAATAGCCAAGATGTCATTCGTTTTTATGGCTGAATAATATTCCACCATGTGTATATGCATGATCTATATATCACATTTTCTTTATTCATTCCTCCATCAGAGGGCATGTAGGTTGCTTCCATCCCTTGGCTTCTGTGAATAATGCTACAGCAAACATGGACATACAGCCGTCTCTTCAAGATAATGATTTTCTTCCCTTTGGATAGATAACCAGAAATGGGATAGCTGAATCATATGAAAGTTGTATTTTTAATTTCTTAAGCAACTTCCATGCTGTTTTCCCAGTGGCTCTACCAGTGTGCATTGACACCAACAGTGCACAGGATTCCCTTTTCTCCATATCCCCGCCAACATGTTATTGCTTGTCTTTCTAATACCAGTCATCTAACAGCTGCAAGGTGGTATCTCCCTGTGTTTTTAATTTGCATACCTCTGATGAACAGTGATGCTGAACACCTTCTCATGTACCTGTTGGCCATTGTATGTCTTCCTTGGAAAAATTTTTTTGTTTTGTTTTGTTTTTAATTATTGATTTATTTATTTTTGGGGGGACAGAGAGAGAGCATGCTTGGGGGGAGGTCAGAGGGAGAGAGAGAATCCCAAATAGGCTCCACCCTCAGTGCAGAGCTGGACTCGGGACTCGATCTCAGGACCCTGAGATCATGACCTGAGCTGAAATCAAGATTTGGATGCTCAACCGACACAGCCTATCCAGGCCCCTGGAAAAATGTTTATTCAGTCAGGTCCTTTGCTTGTTTTGTAACTGGATGTGTTTTGTTTGTTTGTTTGTTTGTTTTTTGCTATTGAGTTGTATGACTTCCTTGCATATTTTGGATATGAGCCTCTTTGAGTATATACAGTTTACAAATATTTTCTCCCATTCCACAGGTTACCTTTTCATTTTGTTGATGGTTTCCTCTGCTGTGCAGAAGGTTTTCAGTTTGATTTAGTCCCTCTTGTTTATTTCTGCTTTTGTTTTCTTTGTTGTTGTGTCACATCCAAAAAAGTATTGCCAATGCTGAGGTCAGGGAGCCTACCTTCTATGTTTTCTTCTAGGAGGTTTATGCTTTCAGGTCTTATGTTCAAGACTTTCCATTTTGAGTGAATTGCTGTGTATGGATATAAGAGGGAGTCTAGTTTAATTCTTTGCATGTGGCTGTTCATTTTTCCCAACACCATTTACTAAAGAGACCGTCCTTTCCTTATCGTATATTCTTGGCTCTTATGCTATAAATTAATTGGCTGTATATGTATGGATTTATTTTGGGGCTCACTATTCTGTTCCGTTGACCTATGTGTCTATTTTTATGCCAATATGATGCTGCTTTGATTATTATAGCTTTGTAATATAGTTTGAAAATCAGGAAGTGTGATGCCTAGTCTAGCTTTGTTCTTTCTCAAGATTGCTTTGGCTATTCAAGGTCTTTTATGGTTCCATACAAATTTTAGGATTGTTTGTTCTATTCCCAAGAAAAATGCTGTTACAATTTTTATAGGGATTGCACTGAATCTGTAGGCCATTTTGGATGGTATGGGCATTTTAACAAGATTAATTCTTCCAATCCCTAAAAACAGAAAACTTTCCATTTATTTGTATCTTCTTCAATTTTTCTCATCGGTGTGTTACAGTTTTGAACATATGGATCTTTCCTATTTATCCCTTAATATTTTATTGTTTTTGATGCTATTATAAATGGGACTGTTTTCTTAATTTCTCTAATAATTCATTGTTAGTGTATAGAAATGCAACTTATTTTTGTACATTAATTTTGTATCTTGCAACTTCACAGAATTTGTTGGTTAGTTCTAACAGTCTTTGTAGAGTCTTTAGGATTATATATATATAATATCACGTCATGTGCAAATAGAAACAATTTTACTTTTTCTTTCAGAGTTGGATGACTTTTATTTATTTTTCTTGTCTAATTGCTCTGGCTTGGACTTCTAATACTATGTTCAATAAAAGTTGTGAGAATGGGCATACTTGTTACTGACTGTAGAGGAAAAGCTTTCAGCTTTTCACAGTTCTGAGTATCATGTTAGCTGTACGCTTGTCATGTATGGCTTTTATTATGTTGAGGTATATTTCCTTTATACCCACTTTGTTGAGAGTTTTTATAATGAAAAGATGTTGAATTTTGTCAAATGCTTTTTCTGTATCTATCAAGATGATCATATGATTTTCATCCTTTATTTTATTAATTTAGTATATCACATTTATTAATTTACATATATTGAACCATCTTTACAGCCCAAGAATAAATTCTACTTGATCATATCGTATGATTTTGTTAATGTACTGTTAAATTTGATTTGCTAATATCTGTTGAGGATTTTTACTTCTATGTTCATAGGGGATATTGGCCTGTAATTTTCTTTTCTTGTGGTTCTTCTTCTGAGTTTGGCATCATGGCAATGTAATGTTGGCCTCATAAGATGAGTTTGGAAATGTTTCCTCTTCTTCTATTTTTGGAATATATTGAGAGGATTGGTATTAATTCATTTTTTAAATGTTTGGTAGAATTCACCAGTGAAGCCATCTGGTCCTGGAGTTTTCTTTGTTGGGAGGTTTTTTTTTTTTTTTTTTTTTTTTTTTTTAAGATTTTTTATTTATTTATTCGACAGAGATAGAGACAGCCAGCGAGAGAGGGAACACAAGCAGGGGGAGTGGGAGAGGAAGAAGCAGGCTCATAGAGGAGGAGCCTGACGTGGGGCTCGAACCCGGAACGCCGGGATCACGCCCTGAGCCGAAGGCAGACGCTTTAACCGCTGTGCCACCCAGGCGCCCCCGTTGGGAGGTTTTTGATTACTCACTCAACCTCTTTACTAATAATTATTCTGTTCAAATTCTCTATTTCTTCATGATTCAGTCTTGGTAGGGTGTTTGTTTCTAGGAATCTATCCATTGCTTCTAATTGCATGTGATTGTTCATAGTAGTTTGCTTATTTTTTTTTTAAAGATTTTATTTATTTATTTGACAGAGATAGAGACAGCCAGCGAGAGAGGGAACACAAGCAGGGGGAGTGGGAGAGGAGGAAGCAGGCTCACAGCAGAGGAGCCTGATGTGGGGCTCGATCCCATAACACCGGGATCACGCCCTGAGCCAAAGGCAGACGCTTAACCGCTGTGCCACCCAGGCGCCCCCATAGTAGTTTGCTTATTATCCTTAGTATCCACTGGACTTCTAATTGTGTAATATAAATCATTCCCTTGCTGTTCCAACCCTTTTAAATTGATATTTTGACACTTGCTACCAAAAGCATCTTAATTGATACAAATACTACCTCACAGTACTGTTCAAGATTAGATGAGATGCATCTAAATTCCTCAGCAGAGATCACGGAGTATGAATATTGAGTATGGATAAAATAGGAATTATGTTTACTCTGAGAACAGCCCCACAAGATTTAGTAAAAAATGGCATTATCATCCTCCGTAACTTCAACAGGTTAACAACAGCCCTTGGAACTTCCAACTTCACTTAATCACAGATGGGGCTTAATAATTGGATCTAGGTCATCAACTATACTTCCACACTCACCAGCAGAATTCATAGAGGTACCATTCTGCAAAAAATGGCATTTCCTTTTCACTGTCCTCATATCACCTTATCTAAGTGTTAAGAGTTGCCTCCATTCTAAGAAATTGTTAAACAAATTCAACTTATCCTTTTCCCCACATCTTTCATACTTCTTTAAAATTGGAATATTTTTCTTCTCAAACACAAGTCTTCCCAGACTCAGCCCCATCTTTGTTAGGGTCATGCCAAGAAAGCCATGCTGTCTCAAATCTAATTATCCAATCCTACATCAAAAGCATCAAAGAAACCAATGAGAAAATTCTGAGGAAAACAAAACAACAAAAACGAAATTTCTGATTATATTTTCAGTAGTCTGTTTTCGACGCCGACCATATGCTTTACCTTCTTCATGTCAAGTTTCCTTCTGGGAAGGGAGTTACATTAGGGCAATCCCAGAGTTCGTGACAGAAGATAATACAGTTCTTGAAAATCAGCAATATTATATAATAGAACTTACATGTAATACAATTATAAGCAATTCAAGCTAAAAAAATAGGTATCATTCTTGTTTAGAGTGATTTATAAATGTAAATCTGAGCCAGGGAAATGGAAGCAAGCTCTAAAGTCAATTTGTTTGAACTTCTCTATGGCACAATGTCTTTTTTCAGGTTTCTGTTTGCATATTTTTAGTTCTTTTCCATTTTAGAAGCTAAGCAATAAGAAGCTTGATTTCCTAAAACTAAGTAGAAAAATTTTCATTGGCTCAAGGCCAAAGACTGTAGTCAAGAAGAGAGAAACTCATAACTGAGGTTTGGTCTCCTTCACATCTTATGACTCAGTTCTGCACTGGGCTCTAGTAAAATTCATTTAGCAACCGAGAGCCCCATGCCCAGCTTGTGAATCACTCAGTCACTGAACCCAGAAAAGCAAGGATGCCACCTGGTCTTAACATCCCCATGAGAGGCACCCACTGGCTTTCACTTGCTTGTTTGTTTCTTTCTTTCTTTACAGACTCACTCACACTTGTGTTCTATGCTTCTTCCAGCAAACACTTTTTAAATACTTAGTTTAAGGTACCTTCCTGGTTACTGAGGACACAGCAGTGAATCAGACAAACTCTCTTCTCTCTTGGAGTTTGCATTTGCTGGTGGGCAGTTGTGTGCTGGTAAGCCAACTCTGAAAAAAAAGAAGTCCCCGATTTGTAGCATTTGTCAATTTCCATGGTGTAAATACACCCACGATGGCCAATTTAACAACCAGCTTGCAAAATTCCTGAATATTTAGCAATCTGCTTTTGCAAACTAGTATGAGCGGGCTCCAGCATACCACTGGTGGGGGCACAGACAACAAGTAAGTAAAGTGTGTCATCCGTGGATAGGGATAAGTGTGATGGAAGACTATGGACTCTGAGAAACAAACTGAGGGCTTCAGAGGGGAGGGGGATGGGGGAATGGGATAGGCTGGTGATGGGTAGTAAGGAGGGCACGTACTGCATGGTGCACTGGGTGTTATACGCAACTAATGAATCATTGAACTTTACATCAAAAACCAGGGATGTACTGTATGGTGACTAACATAATAAAAAATATTATTATAAAAAAAGTGTGATGGAAGAAAATAAATCAGGGACAGGGCATGAAATGTCTGGGGATGGGGGGGTGCATTTATAAATTGCTGGGACAGACAGGGCTTCACTGGGAGGCAGTGTCTGATTACAGGCCTCCAGTATAGACAAAACTGCCCATGCAGTGGAAATAGCGGTATTTCTGTGAATTCAACAGCACGGCAGCTGAGGATGTCAGTCTTGGTCTGTGTACGAGAACCCTCACAGTCTGTTTATTTTTGCCCAGCCGACTGGCACTTCTGCTTTGCTTCACAGCTATCGTCTACGCACAAGTGGATTAGAAATTCAACAGGTTGCAAATATTCACTTCATCTAGTGTCTTAGTAACATAACCTCAACCCACCGATGCGCACTGTCTAAAAATCTCACTCCTAATCTCCAGGGTTAGCTCGACGGCCTCATTCTCTCAATTCTGCAGCTAAATCTGTCAAGTTTAAAAAGGATATGAAATTTATTTCAGAGCCAATACAAACAGGCAGACAGCCTCCCATTTAAAATGTGATAGGTTTCAAAACTTGCTCTTCACATGCATGTCATAAAAACAACCTCAATGTCCATCACCACAAAGCTGGATATAGTCTACAGGCACAATGGAATCGCTACGAAGAGATTGAAAGCAACGATATACATGTAACTGTAATGAACTGGAAAGATGTCCGGGTCATTAATGATACCGACCACAATGACCGACACCTCCTGAGCGTGCTAACTCCTCCCTGCCTCAGCTTCCTCATCTGTAAATGGGACCAATAATGAAAACGATCTCACAGGTCACCATGAGGTTTAAATAAATTAATACATGCAAAGGTTAACATGTCAGATTTAATGGTAACCTGTCAAGTAATGTCAACATGTGACAAATACAATTAAATGACAATTGGAATGCATGGGATAAATATTAGCTATTTTCTGCTCCTTCTTCATAAAAAAACTGCTATTAGTATTACTTTGGGCCAGATACTAGAAGGGGTATCTTTGTTTTGTTTTAGTTGAACGAGATGCCTCTGTCGCAGAGTGAGAAAGAGGCAGCATGGAGATTCACAACGAGACATTCTCAATGGTCACATTCTCCATGGCTACGTTGCAAGACAAAAACACATTTAGGCCAATACAAACCCTGCCCATCTCAGGCCCGTAAGGACAAGAACAATGTGACTTGAATTTACCAATGTATAGAAAGTGCTCATCCTATCGAATGAATACAGAAGGGAAACCATCGTCAGCACTCCTTACTAAGTGCTAATTCATGTCCTAAATGTTTACAAGGAATGACCACACACATACCACCCCCTTTAAGGAGGTACGAATGTTATCCCACGTAGCAGATGAGAAACTTGAGTTAAGGAGACTTTAAATAAATTACCCAGGCTCGTATAAATTATAAGTAGCAGCATCGGGACTCAAACTCCAGTCTGTTGGACTCCAGATCCCGGGCTCTTCACCACTGTGCCTTTTCTGCCTACACTGCTCAGCTGGGAACCTCCGATAGAATGAGGAACCATGACACACTGTTTTCCTTAGACCCCGGGATATGCGAATCAAGGGTGAGGTTTCATGAGGATGTACAATGGCCCCCTCCTTTATTAATGACAACATGTGAACAGGAGAAAGCACAGAGCTCAGTGGAGACCTGAAGAGCAGCTCTCAGAAGCCTGAAAGAGCCAATTAGCTGTGGTCCACCGACCCCTCGCACTACTCCACAGTCAGCCAGCTCGTGGTAAAACTGAGCGTATCCCTCCATCAGATCAATCTCTCTGCCATTTCCAACCCGTATTGTGTATGAATTATGCATTTTCAGACTAGAGAACAGGGAGTAATGGCTTCAAAATCTCTCCAGGGCATAAAAATAGAAGCTTAGTGCTATTGGTATGGATTCCCCACTGTTTCAAAGGAACCATTTGCAGTCTTTGGAGAAAGAGCGCACAGAGTTTTTGCACTAGCATTTCAGAGGTTCTACTATTCCTTGCAATTCTGAGTTTGGGCTCCTGACAGGGTGGAGGGAAGCACGTCTGTGGTCTGAAGGCCACGGCTAAACCAAACAGAACATCTCTCGGAGCGGGACATCCCGGAGCCCGGGGAGAAATGGACTCTGGAGTCGGGTGCCCCGCGGGCCCAGCGATGTCAGTTACCATTCAGGTCATTTGGATCTTAGCTCCCAAGTAGTCCCAAGAGAGGATTCGAACTCTGTTCTTTCGATCTTCGGAGACCAAGATCTCAATCACTGTGCTGCTGGAAACAAATTCAAACACCCCAGAAGCCAGAAAGGCAACACAAGTGGGCGAAGCAGGCAAGGTGTAACACCGGGGAACGAGGAGCCGATGCTTGGCTCCCGGGGAACGCGTGATTCTGGTCAGCATCTCTTCTCAAGAAACTAGCGGCTGCTCGGCTCTAGCTGGTGGGTGCTGGCCATAAAGCAAGGCCTCCTCATCTTGCTTTACTGTTCACTTCTTTTAAAGAGAGGTTGTGACTCGGGATTTTATGTGAAACTTCAAAAATTGTAAATGTTAGTGAGTAAAACACCTGGCTTGTGACTTCAGTTTTGCTGCACTGTCTTCTCTGCAGGGCTAGCAGATGCCAGGCGACCCCAGCCGCCGCGAAGTCTCCGGCAAACTACCATCTTTCCAAGTTTTGTTCAACAAAATCTGATCTGATAAGCTAGGAACCACACAATGTAATAAGAATAGAGGACATTTATGAAGTCCCCATCACTTTGCATAGATTCCCTGAGACAAAGCCTGTACGCCAGGTACTCTTACTATTCCCATTTTACAGATGAGAAAACTGAGGAACTCAGCAGGTATATACTCAGTGTAGAAGGAAAGCCACACTGCCATCGAGTAACAGAATTGGGTGCCTATGTAAATACTCAGGCTTCAGATTACCATGAGAAATAAAAGTACAGCTATGTATAACAAAATGCCTGGTTACTCATACAATCAGATAAAGACTACAGTGTGTAAGATTTCCATATACAGTCTGAAGGGGAAAATACTGCCTTTTAAAAATGCTAATAAGTTATCAAACTAAGTTGATGGGAATAAAGGACGTATTTAGAAATCACTAAATCTATGGACAAGGTAATGTTTTGTGTTGCTACAAAAATTGTACCCCAGTCAATGCGGCTTGAAATAAATAGACTTCATGAAAAATGTTCAGATTCTTGGACTAAGTAATCTACTCTTGATAATTTACTATAAAAATAATTTAAATGAAAAAGAAGGAATCAGCTCAGAAGTGTTACTAGCATCCGATTTTTTTCAATAGCAAAACAAGCCAATGAAATAAATAGGTGAACTGCCCAGGAGGATAAGAACAGATACTTTAAGGATAGCGATATGGTAGAAGACTAGATAATCACTAAAAATCGAAGCCCTGGTGATTATTGGTAACCTAGGATATATTTCTTAACGGAAACACTAAGTGAATAAAGGCAAGAAGACAATTGCATCCATATTCCGATTAGAACTAGGTAAAAAACAGTTTACAAAGTAGGCCAGAAGAAAATACAGATTAAGCTCGGGGATCATTCCAAAATGTTTCATTAATTGCAATGTGAATAGCTTAGTAAAGAGATAAGGGATTTTTCAACTGCCTTTATTAATATTATTATAGCAGCAAACATAGTATTTGTTGCAGCCAGATTTAACTCCATCAACGCGGTGATAAATGCCCAGCACTGTTCTGCTTCTGGCTTCTGGGACTGCATTTTAACCTTCTTGCTGTCCCCACTGAACACGGACTCAGCGTTCTCCACATTTTCTGCAACAATTCTCCAGAGTAGCGGTTTGCATACACGGGCCCAGCTATCTGGGAATAAACTCTCATCTGTGAGTAATGAGTATGAATATTTATAGGTTACAATGTATAGTTTCAAAGCATCCTCCACGTAGTTCTTAAAGTAAATGCACTCTCATCTTAAGGACTTCATTCACTCTCGCTATCCCCAAGATACACAAGAGGCTTGCTTCCTCACTCCCTTCAGGCTCCTGCCCAAACGGTATCAATGGGAACTACTCAGATCACTTTATACATAGTGACGTCCTCACCACCAATACTCATATTACGTTTATATGGGGTTTTTCTGCCTTTCTCCACTAGACTGTAAAGTCCACGAGGGTTGGGAATTTATCTCTGTTCCTCAGCGCTAAGCCCCCCGCACCTGGAATAGTACCCGACACTTAGCATACTAATAGAAAGTAGCATTAATGTGGTACCTACTATGTGCCAAGCACGACTGTAGATGCTTTACCTACATTAAATGGCCTACTATTTGTAATGAGTGTATGATCATTTTCATTTAATATAGAAAGACCCTGATGCATACAGAAGTTAAGAAATCTGTCCAATATACTGTGGTGGACGGACTCTAAGAAGACCCTCAATTATCAAGCCCTCCTGGTATAGATGCCTTATTTAATCCCCTCCTTCTGAGTGTGAGGAGGACCTACATAGTGTTTCTAACCTATAGTGTAATGGCAACAGGTGATGGGGTGATTATGTGACCTAATATCGTAACTTCGATCTCGCTAGCAGAGTCTTTACTGACTGTCTTCCTTTCTGACTTTAAAGAAGTAAGCCACCATTTGAAGAGTTCCATATGGTGAGAAACCGAGAGTGACCCCAGCCTACAGCCAGAGAGGAGATGAGTGGGGTCCTCCTTCCAACAACCTGAAACTGAACCCTGCCATAATCACACGAACCTCCTTGGAAGCACTTCCCTCCCCAGCTGAGCCTCGGGGAAGACTCCCGCCCCGGTCAACCCTTTCATTGTGTCCTAGTGAAAGGTCCTCAAGCAGAGGGCCCAGCTAAGCCGTCCTCAGATTCCTGACCCACAGAAACCATGAGATAACAAATGTGTAGCTTCAAGATACTAAGTTTGTGGCAATTCGTCAGACACAACAGATGACTAATGTAGTCACAATGTTATTTTATTTTATTTTATTTTATTTAAGATTTTATTTATTTATTTGACAGATATAGAGACAGCCAGCGAGAGAGGGAACACAAGCAGGGGGATTGGGAGAGGAAGAAGCAGGCTCCCAGTGGGGGAGCCTGATGTGGGGCTCGATCCCACAACGCTGGGATCACGCCCTGAGCCAAAGGCAGACGCTTTAACCGCTGTGCCACCCAGGCGCCCCCACAATAAGTTTTTTAAAAAAGAGTCAGATAAAGGCAGTCTAGAATCTATACATTTAACCATGATACAATATTGCCTTTCAATAAATATTTCTGGAATTAATAAATGGATAGATAGACGGACACACATGATGATACCTTATAGAACCAAAGACCAATACAGGTGCATTTTAAGAGACTAAAATGATGTCGATCTTCAAACCTGTCAGAAAATTGATAAGCAATGAAAAATATCAGCAACTCTGCGTCAAGAACATAATGACAAAAATCCTAAATAAAATACTAGCAAAAGAAATCTAATGACTCATAAAAAGATAGTGCATTACGACCAGGTTGGGTTCATTCCAGGAATGAAAGATTGGTTTGTCAACTAAAAATCAATAAATTTAAACCACCACATTTACAAAATGAAGGAGAAAAACTGCGTGATTATATCAGTAGATACAGAAGCAGCATCTGATGAAATTATATCTCCATTCATGATTTTTCAAAACCCTCTTGGCAAATTGGGAATAGGACAAAATCTATCTCCATTTGTGATTTTTATAAAAGCCTCTTAGCAAAATGGGAACAGAAGAGTATCTATACAAAACTACAGGAAATATTATGCTTAATGATGAATTTGGAAGGTTTCACCTGATTTGGGGAATGATACAAGGCTGTCCACTAGACTTATTTCATTCACCACTGTAGTAGAAGTCCTGGCCAGTGTTAAAGTTAAAAAAAAATTATATATATATATATATATATATATATATATATATATATATATATATAAAATAAGGAAGTGAAGAATTAAAATTCTCATTATTTGCAGGTGACTTCATTGTATATATATAGAAAACCTTAAAGACTCTACAAAGAAACTAACAGGTTTCTATGTACAAAGTACAGAACTCAATTGCACTTTTATATATTAACGACAAGCAATTAGCAAAAAAAATTTCAAATATGATTTAGAAAAGCTCAATACACACCAAATGCAGGATTAAATTTCATGTCAGATGGGCAAGACTACTATTCAAAAAACTGTAAAGCCTTATTCCACTTATACCCAATTTCAATCATAGCACCCCATCACTAGTAATCCGCTAGCAATTCTATTAGAGATGGGACACAGGCTATAACCAACATGACATGAAATAATAAAACATATGCTCAGTTATCCATATATTTTCAATATTTTTAGCACACATGCACACGAATATTGAAAACTGTGGGATTGCTTTTTCGCCTACCATTTCCTCCAGTGGCAGTGTGTACCGGTTGCCTAGGAAACTGTGACAGCAGGGGACAGGACTGGCTATGCTGTCACTCTGAGCCGGGCAGAGATTTCAGTGGTGGCTTGGCTCTTGGCCCCACTGGAGCGGTACCTGCAGGGCTGCGCTTGGCAGCAGTCACTCCTTGCCAAGGAGTAGAGGTGTGCGTTTTGTTGTCACCATTGGGGCAGTAGGAAAGGTGGAAAGGGGAGGATAATGGGAGCTGAGGAGCCAGGACTGAGCCAGGGTTGTTGAAGGTGGGACTTCTCCACTGCAGGTGGAGAGAGAGCCCCATAAAAGGAAGAGATGCTTACTGGGGTAAGTTTGCCGCTGCTGCAGCTGTGGATGGGTGTGCCGCTCTCGGACAGAAGGCAGCCAGGGAAGGGGAGGGGATTGGGACTATCTTGTGCTAGGAACTGCCCTACTTAGTTGGTTCTTCATTCAGTACATAATCAGTTCGCTCATTCTCTCCCTCCCTCTTGCTATCTTCCTCCTTCTCTCCCTCCCCTCCTCCCTCCTCTCCTCCTCTCTCTCTTTCTCTCTCTCTTCCCCTCTCTCTCCCTCCCTTCCTCCCTTCTCTCCTGCTCTCTCTCTCTCTCCCTGAGAATCACAGACACACACACACTTGGGTTTCCTCGTTTTTAAGATAGGGAATGTGGGGTTCAGAGGGGCTCAATAACTTTCCTGAGCTCACCTAATTATGAGCAATGGGGTTGGAAGTGAACCTCTGTCAATACCCATGAAAACCCTAGGAGGCTGCCAGCAGAGCTGGGGGACATGTGTTGAGACATGGACGGAGTCCTGGGAGACGAGGACGTGGGGGACATGAGCGGAGGAAAGTCGATAGAATGTTTAGGAAATGAGAAGCAAACTTGGGGAGGCGGCACAGGAAGTATAAAATAACCAACTAGAGGACAGATCATGAATTATCTTGAATGCCAAATGAAGGACTTGGGTTTTTTTATTCTACAACTATGCCGTCCGCTAGTACAGCCAGGACACGCAGCAATGTGGGGAGTCCGAACCACTGTGAGTTTGGGGCATAACATTTACACTGGAAGTAAAATAAACATTAAAAGGAGCGTGGGTGGCTCAGTCGGTTAAGCGTCTGCCTTCCACTCAGGTCATGATCTCAGGGTACTGGGATCAAGCCCTCATCGGGCTCCATGGTCGGTGGGGAGTCTCCTTCTCCCTCTGCCCCTCCCCCCTGCTCATGCTCTCTCTCTTGCAAAAATAAATAAAATCTTTAAAAAAAATTTTTTTTAAACTTCAAAAACCTCATATAAAATAGCGCCATAGTCATCTTTAATATGGATACATGCGAGCACGCTAACATTTTAGATGTGTTGTATTAAATAACATCTATCAGTAAAATTAATTTTACCTGATTATTTTTATTTATTTTTTAATGTGGCTACTGATAAAATTAGAATTGCATTTGCAGGCTCACAGTATATTTCTATCGGTTGCAAAGCATGGGTAGAGGAACGCTGGGACTGGCTGGGGCTTGGACTTCACCTTCTCCCCTCCTTACACACATGCATAACCTCTCATTCCTGCATTACTATTATTATTAGTTTTTATCCAAGCCTCCTTAGGAACAGGCAGTCAGGACTCTCTTCCTGCTAGGGAGAGAAAAAAAGAAAGGAAAAGAAAAGGCAGTTCTACTGCAAATTGAAATAAAAATAGTTTAAACAAACTCCTTTGCAAGAAATAAAGATGGATTCATTCAGCATCCAGACCGTGTTTACATCTTAAAGAATAAAGGTACCTGTGGGGAACAAAGCAATAACCACGGCTTTGTAAGAAAAATCAGTTTCCAAAGCCTTTACCCTTCCAGAAAGAGCCCTCAAGCAGGGAGCTCCCATTCACGAGATGGCAGAGAGAGCCCTCAGCAGTCACCTGGTGACTCACTCTTGCTTTGTCATATTATGTTCCAGCCCCTCTGACCTTGATATTTTCATACGGTACCGAGAAATTACTCACCTCATCACTGGAATGACAACCGCCATAAGGCAGCCAACCCTCCCAAGCGGAGTGACCTGAGCTCCCTTGCAAGAGTTAGGCCCAGGAAAAAAAACCAACTGTGGTTTAGGATATTCCATTCTAGTCATGCTTCAAAATCGTGCAGGGCAGAAACGTCTCTAGCCTGCATGGCTATGTTTCCTGGGCACCCATTTCCTCTCATGTCTGACAGACCTGGGACAGGGTGCTCTGGGGCAAGTGGCCCGAAAGCTTCCTGCAAACATTGACTAGGGAATCCTCCCACTGAATAGAGGTGGGAGTCATCAGGGCCAACCAAAGCATGGAGAGGGACTATTACCGGAACAGTACTGAGAAGTTGTGCAAGCCTGGGGAGTCACCAGCCCTTTTACACCTGGCATCTCTTCCATCAGAGGCAGACCTTCTAAATGGATAGCTCGCTGCTTCCTGTTCCAGCACGCACGAGTGACACGAAATGCTCCCTTTAGGGACAATAAATCAGGGTTAATCCAAAAAAAAAAAAAAAAAAAAATCACAATCAACTACTACTGACCGGCTGGCACTTGCTATGCACGAGAGGAGAGGGATTTCCAGCTGAGGAGACACAAGCCCGAGGTCTCAAAATCTCCCGGTATTTGGGAGCTCTGACTTAACTCGCCCTTAGAATCGGAGAGACTATCTTGTCTCTAAGATCTTTTCCAGTGTTAGGCGGGTGAAGGAAATCGCTAAGGCTGAGTTGACTAGACTATTCCGTGACTCGTCCCCCTCCTCCTCTTCCTTCTGTCACTCCTGCAGTCACAACCCCCCACGCTCGGACACGGCTGTCCTCTGAGTGTTGATCTGAATCAATCACCGGACACTCCGCTCCGACAAAGAGAAATGTGTTAAGCCAGTTAGGTCGACAACTTTTCAAATGTGCAAAAGCTGGTTTTGATCAGATAATGCTCTGGAACATTTTGTCTTCTCCCTGAAGATGCCCTGCTCTCCAGTGGCCCCTAAATTTGGTCCACTAGGAAGAAAAACAGAGTAGCAAATACGCAAAATTATAAATGCTCCATTCTATTTTTAAGACGCTATGTACCCCTAACTCACTCTGTACCTTTAAGTTCAGCGAGCACGTTCGGAGCCCATTTTCTATGTAAGATTTTGGAAGAATGCAAGGCCAAGAGGTGGGAAGTGCAGAGAGCTACAGAGGCTGCAAGACCAGAAGGGCAGACAGCGACCAGAAACTTGCTGTAGCTCAACCCACACCACGTTCTTACGTACTAGGGGCTTGACCACGAAAAGTCAACGGGAGCTCTACATTTTCTTACGTTTCTGACAGGGTCCTTTATAAGGAAGAACAAAAGTGTAATATGTTTCATCGTGGAAGAGCCTGGCCTGAAGACTGAATGCCTCTCAGACAAAATATTAACCAAAGAAAGCCAGGCCTGTGATGTGTAAGGAGGTATCTGGAGTGATATTTACACTATAAAAATAAAAGAGAGCTTTTGCTAGCCGGGAATATCAGGGAAGACTAGCAAAGAGAATGTTCTCACCTTACCTTGATCCTAGAAAGTGGGATTTGGCCTGGTCTCTGGAGAGTAGTAGGATTTGGAAAACAGAAATGCAAAGGGAGACAATTCCATAGAAGGAGAGCGAAACACCATCGTCAGAAAGGAGAAGGGAGGCTGTGGAAAGGCCTGTGGGCTGGGACGGGGTCCAGTCCAGGTGTCATAACCCACAGAGATGAAAGCGTTATTAAAAACCGAACCTTCGAGGGCCCCGAATGGCAACTGAAGAGAACTGATTTTCGTATCAAGGCCATACATTTTCTGATTAGAATACCAATTTACCGCCGGGCAAAAAATGCTGAGTTAGCAGCTGCGCTGTGTTAATCACAGATTAGGTCATGGCCAAAAGCACTCAGGGCTTGGGTTTAGATAGCAACACAGAAATCAGAAAAGCAAAGGACAGTAAAGAGGAGAAAAGGTATGGACGTAAGGGGACGGCGGAAACACGAAGGGGAGAAACGGTATCGATCGCTAGGAAGGCTCTCCTCAGTTCTGACGGAGCTAGCCAGTGCGGACAGAGGAAGGAGCTGGCGGTCCTGCAGCGCTGAGCACCGTCAGAGGTGCTCCCCACAGCCCCGTACCTATGTGCGCCCCCCACCCCAGCCCGCGGCTCCACGCGCCTCCTCAAAGGAAAACAACATGACAAAGTACCAGTCTTGGCTACTAACCTCTCTTTCAGTTGACTCACCCAGTTGCCCAAAACACCCTTTCAGAATTTTAATGTTTTTCATTTTAAGCCCTTTTAACTGGTAGAAGAGATAAGATTTCACAAGCTAATTGAAGACGTGCAGCGTCACTAAGTTCCAGGCCTCCTGTGTGGAAAGCCTTGGCGCTGAAAATATGGGTTTTTTTCTTTCTTTTTTTTTTTTGTTTTTAGCTCTTCTGACAACATGAAGGAAAAGACTCTTAGTCACTACAGGGAGCTGCTCACAGACAGGATAAACCTAGTAACATTAACCAGTGATCCCTCCCTGGTTTTCTTGCCTGGTGAATTAATGAATTTTAAATCCACCATCCAATTGCTACAATATGGGCTATTTAGTGGAGGAATGGCCCAGAATCTGAGACACCTGGAATGCAACACTTGGTTTAGTCATTGTTTGTTTTACTCTGTTTTGTAGACTTAGGTAAGTGTCTTTACCTCTCTAAACTACAAGCCTGAGGGGGGCCTGGGTGGTTTAGCTGGTTGAGCGTCCATCCAACTCTTGGTTTCGGCTCAGGCCATGATCTCAGGGTAGTGAGATAGAGCCCCGCGTCCGGCTCTACACTCAGTGTGGAGTCTGCTTGAGATTCTCTCTCTCCGTCTTCCTCTGTCCCCTGCTTATGCATGCTCTCTCTCTCTCTCTCTCAAATGAATAAATCTTTAGAAAAAAAAAAAACATAAACTACAAGGCTTAGTAAAATGAGGAGAAATCACCTCTCATTTCCTCTTACAAGAATGAGAGATTTAGGGGCGCCTGGGTGGCTCAGTGTCTGCCTTCGGCTCAGGTCATGATCTCAGGGTCCTGGGATCGAGTCCCACATCTGGCTCCTTGCTCAGTGGGGAGTCTGCTTCTCCCTCTGCCTGCTGCTCCCCCTGCTTGGGCTCTCTCTCTCTGACAAATAAATAAATAAAATTAAAAAAAAAGAATGAGAGATTTGATTCAGAATCTGAAAATTAACCTCAAACATTTTGGAGAAAGCTTCCATGCACAGGCGGGAGAAATAACGCTTCACGATCCTGTTTAAAGATGGGGGGGTCAAGACTCCTGTGAATGTGTCACACAAATCCACACAAATTGTTAAATAGTATGTGCCCTGGTTCTATGAAACTGAAGACCAAACAGTACCTCCTGTTTGTTTACGCAGATTCCCGTGTTTTAATTTAGCAAAGAGACAGAATCTGGAGATAACTGTATTTCTAGATCGGTGTTTTATCAGCCGTACGCATCTGTGGAGAAGAGCAGACAGGTGCAAGCTTGGCAGGCTGTAGAGACATCGTTCCCTCAAAGAATAGATTCACCAGGTAGCTCCAAAGTTTGAAAGACAGTCTTGACATGCACACTGTTTTCTGGAGACCAAACCCATCACAGACTATGATTACCGAGTGCTCTTTAAAATCCAAATGGATTTCAAGAGGAACGAGGGGCTTACTGGGTATCCACTTCTCGGTGGTTGCAAACACAGATGCGCCCATGTTCTACTAGGAAAAGCTGGAAGGCCAAGAATTTTCACAAGCAACTGCCAGGTTTCCAGTTGGTCAGTGTCAGGCAGACATGGAACTTCCTTCGACGGTAGGGACCGAGCCCTGACAGCCGAGAAACAAAATGAGAAAAAAGTGGAAGACTTCAAGGAGGTGACAGAAAAAAAAAAAATACTTGTGCAAAAGCAAACTGTAATAACTGGAACCAAAGAAGATAAAACTCTCTTTTGCCTTAAATATAAATGAGGCCGTCTGCCAAGACCCAGAGCTTGAGTGACAGAGATATTTTTAAATGAAGACACAGGAGGAAAAAAAGAAGTTTTCTTATTGAGTCTCTTTTATACAACAATTTTTTGGTATAGTGATGGAGGAGGGGGAAGACAGCGTAAAGCCATATGGTTGGAAATAGGATTACTTGGGAATAAGGTTACCTTACGAGAGAGAGACCAAGGAATATCTCAATGATTCTCAAACTTGACTGTACATCTGAACCACCAGGGAATGTGGCCAAACTACAGATTCTAATGAACCAACTCAGGGATTAGGCTACAATTCTGCAGTTCAAACAAGCTCGCTAGTGATCCCAATGCTCAGTCCCCCCACCACACTGTATTAGAAACAAGCAAGAACAATGAAAGTGACTGGAATCATCATCCCTAATAAATTAATCCAATGACAGGGTCTGAATGGCAGGACTTCTCCATCATGGAGATCGTTCTATCAGGCAACCGGGTTGGGAGCCCCAAATGCTAAGATTATTAGGTGGATTTCCCTTGATCTGATTGCATTCTCTCTGAACTGCCTTCTGATTATAATTTGGTTTCTAGTGCAGGATTGCCTCTGGAGGGAACAGTGCCGGCTAGTCAACTCAGCTCCCACAGGCAGAGTGATGGTGTGGAAAGAACGTGGCTTTGACTCAGAGAGAATAGGATTTGTCTGATATGCTGATGACAATAATGAGTAGAAAGAACACGGGAAGGGGCACACGAGGACACTGAAGGCAGCAGATACTGAACCGTGTGCTCGTTACGTGCCAGGCTCCATGCTTAGCGCCATCCACACGAGACCAATCTTGCCGGTTGATATCATTATCCCTGTATTACAGATGAGGACACCTAAGGTTACAATGCCAGTAGGGGTCTGCACGAGATCGAACTCCAAATTTACGTGCTTGGCCAACACGCACATCCTACTATGTGAAGAACCTTTCATTATAATTGTTACTAAAGTAAGCATTCAGTAAATGGTAATTGTATGTTCTAATTTTTATATATGGCTTATACATGGGATTATATTTGAGTCTTCTGTGCATTTGGTTAGCATGAGTCAGACGCTGTAAGCTCTATCAACCCTAATGACATTGATTTCTGGAATCTGTAAAGCTGAGGACTAAAGTCCTAATCAGGGTAAATCCACCCCAGGGAGTCTACCTTAGCGGTTACTTTAAAAAATCAACCCAGATAAGTGGAACATTTCTCAGACATTTAGACCAAAGAATTATTCCCTTATTTTTTATGTATAGGCTTTTCCTTGAAACTTTTTCATGTATTATCTATCCATTTTGTGTTTTGCTGGAATTTTTTTCCTTATAAAATAGACTTTTTCTTTCTTCTTTTCTTTTCAAAGTTTTAATGTATTTATTTAACAGAGACAGAGAGACAGAGAGAGAGAGCACAAGCAGGGGGAGCAGCTGAGGTAAGGGAGAAGCGGGCTCTCTGCTGAGCAGGGGGCCTGACTGGTGACTTGATCCCAGGACCCTGGGATCATGACCTGAGCCGAAGGCAGACGCTTAACCGACTGAGCCATCCAGGCACCCCTAGACTTTTTCTTATTAAAAAAAACCCAAAAAACAAAAAACAATCTTAAGTCTTTCCCCTTTTTAATTTCATAATTGCTAAGGTAATAATCTGCTTTCTAAAGCATACAGCCAGTATGCAGATGAATGTCACAAAAAGTTTGTATCGCCGATGGCATCAAGCACACATTGGATGTTGGAAATGGTCAAACACACACTACAAATTAGCAAAGATAACATGTCGTGAATGTCAATGCCCCTGGCCTCTTAGAATGTCAAGTCTTTCAAGGATAGTGTGTGCAAAAACCAGATATTTGGAAATCAAAGACCAGGAAGGACCAAAGGGTTTCTCCCATTTGCCCGACTACTCGCATCCTGAGACAGCAGACGGGATGAGCGGGTGGTCGGTCCTAGAGGCTAAGCACAGAGCGAACACTCGGGTTTGAGTCAATGGAACAGAAAACAGAGAAACCACCAAAGAGGAAGATCGGTGTGGATGGTTGTCCCTCGGCCATCTAACCCAAAACCACTGTGACTCGAATCTCATTCTTGGACCGAGGACGCAGGAGCACATCCTGCCAGTTCGCGCGCCAGCCCAGGGACAGAGGTCAATGTTTTTACTGTCATTCTGCAAATCAAAGGCATCTTTTTGACTTAGCATTTTCTAAGAGCTCCTCTTCTCAAATTTCCACTTGTACAGAACATGGCTATTTAATTTATTTTGATTATGCTTTATTTAGTATGCACATTCTCATAGTCTAAAGAAATAAGGAACTTTTCAATTAAAGTGCCTTGCCTTTGCTTATGCAAAAAACCACACAAAAAAACAAAAAACCCTTACACTGACGTGATCAGGGCAGAGAAGGGCAGAGAGCTCCACATGGGACTGACTAATGGGGACCATGGGGTTCACAAGCCTTGACCTTTCCTAAAGTAGTTCGGGGGTGGGGTGCAGAGCCATGGCGGACAGAGCCATGACTCCTACCACTGTCACCCTCAAGCCTTCAAACAGTAGGACAAGAACACATGTTTCTGATGATGATCTCACTTAATCAAGAGCAGCTGTTGCTAACCACCCACAAGGTAAGACATAAAGTGAAGTCAGGAAGATCCCTGGTATTATCTGACACCTCGTTCAATTCTACCTACTTTGCCCCCCCCCCCCCGCCCCTGCGTTGCTCCTTTTCTATCTGCATGCTTCCCTTTCAAGACACTTGATTTCCTCAAGTGAAGAAATTCGACCAGCTGGCAGACACATCCTCATGATACCGACGTCTACGCACTTGACTCTCGGTAGATGCCACGAGGAATGAGAAGGGCGGGGCGTGAAAGCAGTAAAATGACAGAGGCAGGCAGCCTTGCTGATCAATACGGATTCTCCAAAAAAAAAAAGATTTTTAGTCAATCTTCCCTTGATTGGGTGCCGGAAATATTTCTGGCCAGAATTTTAGTCCCTCCTGGAAGTCCTTATGTTTAGACCTGTGTGAGGTTGCTAACATCTCTTATAAATACTGATGATTGCCATTGCTGATGACACCTAAGATTCATATTTGGGGGGGGGGGTCTCAGAAAACAGAGTGATCTGGGCTCCACGTCGCAAGTTTTGAATCGGAATCTGAAAGGTTTGGGGTAGGGCATCTGTATTTTGAAAAGGCACCATAGGTAATTCTGGAAAGCAAGTAGGGCAGAGACCTACTGCTGTTTTTCTTCACGAAGTCCTTGTTGTAATGATCATCTTATCACTATCTAAAGTTGTCGTAAAAGAAGATTCACCTAAACGTTTGAAAAGAAGCCAAGATGGATTCACAAGATGGGTTATGTTTTCCTGAAAAAGACATGCACATTTTTTTAAAAGATTTTATTTATTTAAGATAGAGCGCATGTGCACACGAGAGAGAGAGCAAGCAGGGGGAACCACAGAGGGAGAGGGAGAAGCAGACTCCCCACCGAGCGGGAGCCTGATGCGGGACTCGATCCCAGAACCCTGGGATCATGACCTGAGCCAAAGGCAGACGCTTAACTGACTGAGCCACCCAGGCTCCCCAAAGACATGTGCATTTATGAACACATAAAAATCTCCAGTATTTTTCATATTACTCTATATCTTGAGTATCTAGGCTACCTTTCCACTGCCTGCCAATGAAGGGCTGCATGACCAGTATTTGAATCCACATCAAATTTACATAGCCACTGCATTTGCTACGTTTCAGGTTTGTGTTTGTTTTTAAAAATGACTTTGGCTTACAAAAACACAAAAGTAACCATATGAACTCATGCCACTTGCTAAAATAGGTCAAAGGATTTTTAATGTCACAGTTTCAGAAAAAAAAAAAATAGCTTACAAAAATCTTGCTAGGCAAAGCTAGAAATTGAGTAGTAGTTTAAATAGACTGATTAGAATTAATGAAACCAGATGAAAAATAAGCTTTAGAACTAAGTGTTAAAGATCTAACAATGTTGGTAATAATATACAGAGTTTCTGCTTATACTTTTGTTTATGGAATGACTTATGTCAGAGATTCTGCCTTAATAAGAGCCTACAGTGGCCAATATGTGTAATTTGGCATTTCAGAAGCAGCTGCACGATCATTACCATGCATCAGACGGATGGTTAGACTAGATAACCCTTAGCCATTTCTAATTCAGAGGTCCTAAGGAAAAAAAAAAAACACCTTAAATTTCTCACCATGGAACCAAGGCCTTTCAATTTCATGAGCGAAATTTCAGTTCATCTCCTTAGTAATTTACTGTGTGACCCAGACCATGACTCAGAGGCTGGGAGCAATTCTGGGTCACGATTTTCCTAATCTGCACTGGGGAAGGTTTTATTTTGTGGGTGTGAGCCCATCAGGGTGCGCCTGGTCAAGAGCTAAGGCAGAGCAAAGCGACCATGACCAATGCCGGTGGGTCCAATAATGGCGCCCATCCTGGTGAACAGGTTTAATGAGCTAACGTATGTAAACCCTCCCAGCAGGTCCAGGCATGGAGACTGGGCTGAACACATTCCACTGGGGATGGTGGTGACGTTTGTTGTAGCGACATTTGTATGACATTTTTTGAGAGTCCTTCTTTTTCGATAGACATAGCCCCAAAACCCCGACTCACACTTCCAGCAGTACAACAGCCCAGAATCACATTGATTTATTACTTGGAAAGAACACTTCTCCGTCACTTAGTGCTAATAAGTGCCCTCAAATACCCTGTAGCTTCCATGACACACTTTTTAAACCCCCTTTACTCTATATTTCTAAAGAGCTATCACCTACTCTTCACTAGTCCCTTAGGGGGAAAGGTGCCCAGGGTAGCGGGTTCCTTTGCTAGCCCATGCTAGTTCATGACCTGGGAGGTCGGTTTGCCCAGAGAAAAGCTCACCTCCTTTCCCAGGGCTTATCTTGAAATGTGTACTTGGCTTCAAAATGTGAGGGCTGAGCATGGGGATGTGGAAGACCCCACAACCTACTGTCATAGAAACAACTAAAGGGCACACAGGGCCAGTAGCATCCGTCTCAGAATAGGAACCATGATGGGTATGTGAAGCCCAGAGTGCCGTGGTTGTCATGGGACAGGAATAAGTGTGTGCCCTGCAGGGAACGTTCCACTTCAGAGATGATCTCTTAGCCATTTTCCATTTCTGCATTTCACCCTCTCCCTAATCTATACCGGTGACAAGGCGGCTACGACCTCCAGCGGACAGGTGTGTCAATGGAAAATCAGAGCATATACATCATTCACCGGGGCACCTGAGTTAAGACGCTGCAGAGCTAGAACTTGAAACCAGGAATTCTGTTTCCCAGCCAAAGTTCTCCCACCATCAAGGACTGCATTTAAAATGACAGCGAGGTATCATTTCTTCTTTGAATGTTTGGTAGAATTCCCCAGGGAATCTGTCAGGCCCTGGACTCTTGTTTTGGGGAAGGTTTTTGATCACTGCTTCAATCTCTTCATAATTAATCAGTCTGTTTAAATAATCAATTTCTTCCTGTTTAAGACTTGGTAGTTTATAGGTTTCTAGGAAGGCATCCATTTCTACCAGGGTGTTTAATTTATTGGCATATAGTTGTTGATAATAGTTTCTAATGATTGTTTCTATTTCCTTGGTGTTGGTCATGATCTCTCCCCTTTCATTCGGAATTTTATTAATTTGGGTCCTTCCTCTACTCTTTTAAATAAGTCTGGCCAGGGGCTTATCGATCTTATTTATTCTTTCAAAGAACCAGCTTCTAGTTTTGTTGATCTGCTCTACTGTGCTCCTGGTTTCTTTTTTTTTTTTTTAAGATTTTATTTATTTATTTGACAGAGAGAGATAGCCAGCGAGAGAGGGAACACAAGCAGGGGCAGTGGGAGAGGAAGAAGCAGGCTTCTAGCGGAGGAGCCTGATGTGGGGCTCGATACCAGAATGCCGGCATCACGCCCTGAGCCAAAGGCAGATGCTTAACGACTGCGCCACCCAGGTGCCCCTGAGGTCCCCTACTATTAACGTATAATTATCTATATGTCTCTTTATTCTGGTTAAGAGTTGGCTTGTGTATCTAGCTGCTCCCCTGTTGGGGTATAGATATTTATAATTGTTATATCCACTTGTTGGATACATCCTTTAAGATAGGAAAACTACTAAACTCATTCTATGAGGCCAGTATTACCTTGATCCCCAAAGCAGGCAAAGACCCCATCAAAAAGGTGAATTACAGACCAATTTCCCTGATGAATATGGATGCCAAAATTCTCAACAAGATCTTAGCTAACAGGATCCAACAATACATTAAAAGGATTATCCATCACGACCAAGTGGGATTCATCCCTGGGATGCAAGGGTGGTTCAACATTCACAAATCGATCAGTGGGATAGATCACATTAATAAGAGAATAGACAAGAACCATATGATCCTTTCCATTGATGCAGAAAAAGCATTTGGCAAAATACAGAATCCTTTCCTGATTAAAACCCTTCAGAGTGTAGGGATAGAGGGTGCATTCCTCAATTTCATAAAAGCCATCTATGAAAAGCCTACAGCGAATGTCATTCTCAATGGGGAAAAGCTGAAAGCCTTTCCCTTAAGATCAGGAACACGACAAGGATGCCCACTCTCATCATTATTGTTCAACATAGTACTAGAAGTCCTTGCAACAGAAATCAGACAACAAAAAGGAATAAAATGTATTCAAATCGGCAAAGAAGAAGTCAAACTCTCTCTCTTCACAGATGACATGATACTCTATTTGGAAAACCCAAAAGACTCCACCCCCAAATTACTAGAACTCATAGAACAATTCAGTAATGTGGCAGGATACAAAATCAATGCTCAGAAATCAGTTGCATTTCTATACATGAACAATGAGACTGAAGAAAGAGAAATTAGGGAATCCATTCTATTTACAACAGCACCAAAAATCATACGATATCTCAGAATTAACTTAACCAGAGAGGTAAAGGATCTATATTTTAGAAACTACAGAACACTGATGAAAGACACTGAAGAAGACACAAAAAGATGGAAAAAACATTCCATGCTCATGGATCGGAAGAATAAACATAGTTAAAATGTCTATGCTATCCAGAGCAATCTACGCTTTCAATGCCGTCCCGACCAAAACACCAATGACATTTTTTAAAGAGCTGAAACAAATAATCCTAAAATTTGTGTGGAACCAGAAGAGACCCTGAATCGCCAAGGAAATGTTGAAAGGGAAAAACAAAGCTGGGGGCATCACAATGCCGGATTTCAAGCTACCCTACAAAGCTGTGATCACAAAGACAGCATGGTATTGGCACAAAAACAGACACATAGACCAATGGAACAGAATAAAGACTCCAGAAATGGACCCTCGGCTCTATGGTCAACTAATCTTTGACAAAGCAGGAAAAAACATCCAGTGGGAAAAAGACAGTCTCTTCAATAAATGGTGCTGAGAAAATTGGACAGCTATCTGTAAAAGAATGAAACTTGACCACTCTCTCACACCATACACAAAGATAAACTCCAAATGGATAAAAGACCTCGATGTGAGACAGGAATCCATCAAAATCATAGAGGAGAACATAGGCTGTAACCTCTTTGACATCGGCCACAGCAACTTCTTTCATGACACATCTCCAAAGGCAAGAGAAACAAAAGAAAAAATGAACTTGTGGGACTTCATCAAGATAAAAAGTTTCTGCACAGCCAAGGAAACAGTCAACAAAACAAAGAGGCAACCACAGAATGGGAGAAGATATTTGTAAATGAAACTACAGATAAAAGACTGGTATCCAAGATCTATAAAGAACTTCTCAAACTCAATACATGAGAAACAAATAATCAAATCAAAAAATGGGCAGAAGATATGAACAGACACTTTTCCAATGAAGACATACAAATGGCTAACAGACACATGAAAAAATGTTCAAAATCATTAGCCCTCAGGAAAATTCAAATCAAAACCACCTTGAGATAACACCTTATGCCAGTTAGAACGGCAAAAATTGACAAGGAAAGAAACAACAAATGTTGGAGAGGATGTGGAGAAAGGGGAACCCTCTTACACTGTTGGTGGGAATGCAAGTTGGTACAGCCACTTTGGAAAACAGTGTGGAAGTCCCTCAAAAAGTTAAAAATAGAGCTACCCTATGATCCAGCAATTGCACTACTGGGTATTTACCTCAAAGACACAGACATAGTGAAGAGAAGGGCCATATGCACCCCAATGTTCATAGCAGCATTGTCCACAATAGCTAAATCGTGGAAGGAGCTGAGATGCTCTTCAACAGACAAATGGATAGAGAAGATGTGGTCCATATATACAATGGAATATTACTCAGCTGTCAGAAAGAACGATTACCCAACATTTGCAGCAACATGGACAGGACTGGAGGAGATTATGCTAAGTGAAATAAGTCAAGCAGAGAAAGACAATTATCATATGGTTTCACCCATTTATGGAACATAAGGAATAGCAGGGAGATTGGTAGGAGAAGGAAGGGAAGAATGAAGGGGAGAAAACAGAAGGGGGAATGAACCACGAGAGACTATGGACCCTGGGAAACAAACTGAGGGCTTCAGAAGGGAGGGGGGAGGGGGATTGGGCTAGGCTGGTGATGGGTAGTAAGGAGGGCACGTATTGCATGGAGCACTGGGTGTTATACGCAAACAGTGAATCATGGAACACTACATCAAAAACTGGGGATGTACTGTATGGTGACTACTATAACATAATAAAAAATTAAAATAAAATAAAATAAATAAATAAAATGACGGTGAGGGAACATTCTAACCCACATGCTGGAGGCTGATTTCTTTTATAACTTTATTCACAGAAGTGGAAAATCTGGATGGATAAGTACACCTGTGGGATCTGGGGGAGGCCACAAACCCAGCAGGCAGACGAAATTAGAATCTGGTTTCTGTTCCGCAGGCCTGATGCTACATCACGTCCCAGTGAATTCCTACATTCCGGGTTTCAGCAGGTACATCTGTGGATTCCTTCAGACCTCCTTGTGCTCTTTGTGCTCCACAGCTCAAATTTATAAAAAGCCGTGTTTTTGTTTTGTTTTGTTTTGCAAGTGGCAACCATCTAATTAGTTTTCAAAAACTACCATAATCCTCCACTAACAACTTCTTCCCAGTTATCGGGTGTAATATTTCCATCAGAATATCCTACACGCTTCTCAGCAACTGTCTCCGGACTTAAAAATGCCTTTGTTGCTCACTGGGGAGAAGCAGGATTCCAAAAGGTAGGGTTTTCCTGATATTTTAGAAATTCTGGACTAGCTTACTGGCCCAGCATTTAACATCACTCTTCCATATCTACGTTTAAGAGCTAACTCCATAAATTATTTTGCACATGGTGATAGGATTAATCACAGAAAGGAAACCCCCGCCCCTTACTCGGGAACTGCCACGATGGCAGAAACCAAGTATTGCCTTTTTTTGGGGTAGTTTTTGCAAGTATTGTGCTCAGCAGTTTCCTCTGCACTGAAAAAAAGAAAAACTCAAATGTGGCCGACTTTTCCTTTGAATAAATCTGATTTCGATAAAACGAAAACAGTTAATGATCATTGTTCTTTTATGCGTATTGGAATGACGTGCTTAGGTGACAAGGTGACCAGGTCGCCTTGCAGAGCGTGCTGGCTCTCTGGACCTCTGGGCTGCCTGACCCTTAGAGGATGCCATGCATTTCAGTGGAAGTGGCAAAAGTGGCTGCAGATGTCCAACCATCAACTCTGGTTAATTCTCTCTCTCTTTTTTTTAAGTAGGCTCCACACCCGGCGTGGAGCCCAACATGGGGCTTGAACTCACGACCCTGGGATCAAGATCTGAGCTGAGCTCAAGAGTCGGATGCTTAACCAACTGAGCCACCCAGGCTCCCTACCTCTTATTAATTCTAAGGCTATTCTGAATTAGACTTTTAACTTAAAAAATTAGATTATGTGTTATTTTTCACTAGAACAGAGTTAGACTGTAAAGGATTTTACGTGGGGAAATACAGGCTTAGAATAATGGCATACATACTAATTCCAAATGAATCCTTTAGTCATTTTAAAAAGGCACAGCCCTAATATTTCAAAGACCACAAATAGAGTATGTTGGCTACTTTCCAACATCAAGTGGAATTTTAAGCAATATCTATGTAAATTTACAGACACTTCAACAAATCTAAATTAAACTTCTAAAACCTAAGTCACACCTTCACAGACAGGAAAAACCATTGAAACGCCCCAATAAATAATACCTTGTTTCTAAAGCAGGATGGAAGTTTCCCAGGAAAAGCAAACTTGCTTCTCAAAGCTGGTCCTAGACAATACGTATAAAAACTGTATATACTGGAGCATTACGAGAACACACTGGAAAGCCCACATCCACAGCGAACAAGAATCCGTGATGGAGGGTATTTTAAAATTATGGACTAAGGCTCCAGAGGTCAAAGCAAACTTCAGCTCTTCCATCCGGGTAACCTTCGACACCCCCAAGGAATTACCCCTTCTCTGGGTTCATATAGCCTTCCGGTTTGGGCTGTAAAATGGCCATTATGGGGCACCTGGGTGGCCTAGTGGGTTAAGCGTCTGCCTTCAGTTCAGGTCATGATCTTGGGGTCCTGGGATCGAGCTCCAGGTCAGGCTCCCTGCTCAGCAGGGAGCCTGATTTTCCCTCTCCCTCTGCCCCTCCCCCCGTTTGTGCACACACACTCTCTCTCTGTGTCAAATAAATTTAAAAAATGTTTTAAAAAATGACCATTCATGCCCTTCCTTGTCATGTCTAATTCTATGTGACCACAGGCTCTCTAAAGGCAGGAGTCCTACCCTATTTATGACTTCAGTCTTCAGAGGGATAGTGTTCAACGTCTGCTTTGCCAGTTGTGGTAGAATGTGTATTCCAAAGCCAGCTGCGCCAACATACATTCCAGGCCACCTGCTGTTGTCACATGTGGCGTTGACATCCCTTCACAGAGTGTCAGTCCTTGACTCTGAAGAGATGGTCTAAGTCTACTCCTATCCCCCACCCGCGTGCATCCTAAGCAGACATTTGAGATTGCCCCAACCAGTAGAATATGGCAAAAGTCAGAGCGAGTGACTTCTGATACTAGGTCATAAAAAGCATAAAAGGCATCGCCGTGGTCGCCCTCGGATTGTTCTCTGGATGAGAGGTCTCCATGGGAAGAGACGAGATCCTGCTGGCCATCAGCACCAACTTGCCACATGAGTAAGCTACTTGGAAATGGATCATCCAGCCTCAGTCTTTCCTTCAGATAACTGATGCCCCTGCCAACACCTTGCTACAATCCCGTAACCCACCCCCCAGCTGAGCCCTTCACAAATTCCTGACCTAAAAAGAAACCATGAGAAGTAATTAGTTATTACTGCTGTTTAAACCACTAACCTGGGGGATAACTTGCTATGAAGCAATGCATAACTAACACAGCAGCGTAAGTCTTTAAAAAATAAAATCTAAGAATTATAATATATAAAATAAACTTACCGAACACTACTAGAAACCATGTCACATTTAACAAAAATGCCTTGCAAATAGCATGGGTTGCATTTTCGCTCTGAATATTAAAGCATGTTCCAAGAGCTTCAGAAGTTTCATTTTGTAATCATTCCAGGAACCGATGCTCAGATAGATGCTGGTTCTTGGAGCTCCTGGGTGTCAGAGGAGAAGTTACGTGGGGGAACTTTTTCCTCTTTAAGACTGCAGTGAAAGGATAGGAAAGGACGAGGAATCTTAAGCACCGCAGGACATGACCACTGACATCTATTTCTGGCACAAAACCAACCATATAAGGCTTTAGGTGGCATTCTTTTCAATACCAAGCTTCTGAAGGGTGGAGAAAGAGTTTTATCCATGAGGTACCCATCAAGGCTTTGACACGTGAAAATCAATGCATTACCCCTACCGGATGTCCGCTACTGGCACTGAGCCGGCAGCAGGAGGGGCTTTGCCAATTGTCTCCGAAAACAGCCTGCAGTCCTTTTGGTGGTCGTCCCATGTGTGTGGGTCTGAGTTATCACTGAGGAGAGAGCGACAGAAGCACCTTCCTTCACTGGGAAGTCAGGCAGGGTTAAGCCAATCAATACTGCTTCCTTGGCCATGGATATTTATAATGGAATTTGTTTTAACCCGAAGGGTTTAGGGTCCCTTCAATAATCTCCAGAAGAAGCCTTCTATCACCTACAAATCTGTTTGCCTACCTGGCATGACTCAAAGATCTCTCTCACTCCACACTCCCCCCCCCCATCTGCCGGGTGTAGCTCGGTCCATTATACTTCTTACTAAGCATCGTTCTAATAAAGCAGACTCATTCAATCCAGCAAATATTTATCTAGTTCCTGCCATTCCCAGGCTCTTGTACTACATCCTGGGCCCCATAATTATGAAACTAGTGTCTTCCTTTAACAGCCATTTATGGAAAGTGTACCATATGCCTCGTGCTACAGCACAATAGCAGCTAAGAACAGGGGCTTCTGACTTGGAGGAGGAGGAGGGGAAGGAGAGGGAGGAGGAGGGAGGGGGATGAGGGAGAGGGGAAGGAGGAGGGGAAGAGGGAGGAGGGGGAGGGAGAGGAGGGGGAGAAGGAGGGAGAAGTGGGGGAGGAGGGGGAAGAAGGGGAAGAGGGAGGAGGGGACAAGGGGAGGAGAAGAAGAAGGAGAAGAAGAAGGGGAATCATGATGGCTCCAGCAGTATTTCCAGTAATGGCTCTGGTTCATCTACATTTTCTTACTAGAATCCTTTTTTCTCCTCTACAATGATCTTTGCCACCAACACAGTAGCAATGCTTTAAAATAAAACTCTGGAGGTGTGCAGTGTGTGGCTTCTGCCTAAGAAGCTGAATCCCATCATGGGAGGAAAAACACATTATTGTCATCACGAATACGGGAATACAAAAATGTGCAGGTTTAGCAGAATCTGTCTATATAAAGAAGTGCTAACATTAGCAGTGCTGTAGCTTGGGTCTTCCCCACCCCTTTCCCTCCAGAAAGAATCTGCAATTCTCTCACCATGCAAACACGGGTGTCAAGAAAATCCCATTCACAACATGCATGGGACAGCGGCACCCACGCTCCCATCTACTACTCTCGTGGGGAGTATTTGCACAGACAACCCCATCCAAGACCAGCCACCCACATGAGCAGAACCGTAGGCAATTTTGCCTTCATCTTATAACTAATTGGATAAGCTTTAAAAAAAATTCAGGGCCCACCGAATCTCCAAAGAACTGTTGAAAAGGAAAAACAAAGCTGGGGGCATCACGATGCCGGATTTCGAGCTGTACTACAAAGCTGTGATCACAAAGACAGCATGGTACTGGCACAAAAACAGACACATAGACCAATGGAACAGAATAGAGAGCCCAGAAATGGACCCTCAGCTCTTTGGGCAACTAATATTTGATAAAGCAGGAAAAAACATCCGGTGGGAAAAAGACAGTCTCTTCAATAAATGGTGCTGGGAAAATTGGACAGCTACATGCAAAAGAATGAAACTTGACCACTATCTCACACCATACACAAAAATAAACTCCAAATGGATGAAAGACCTCGATGTGAGATAGGAATCCATCAAAATTCTAGAGGAGAACATAGGCAGCAACCTCTACGACATCGGCCAAAGCAACCTTTTTCATGACACATCCCCAAAGGCAAGAGAAACAAAAGATAAAATGAATTTATGGGACTTCATCAAGATTAAAAGTTTCTGCACAGCCAAGCAAACAGTCAGAAAAACTAAGAGGCAGCCCACGGAATGGGAGAAGATATTTGCAAATGACACTACAGATAAAGGACTGGTATCCAAGATCTACAAAGAACTTCTCAAACTCAATACACGAGAAACAAATAAACAAATCAAAAAATGGGCAGAAGATATGAACAGACACTTTTCCAATGAAGACATACAAATGGCTCACAGACACATGAAAAAATGTTCAAAATCATTAGCCATCAAGGAAATTCAAATCAAAACCACACTGAGATACCACCTTACGTCAGTTAGAATGGCAAAAATAGACAAGGCAAGAAACAACAATTGTTGGAGAGGATGTGGAGAAAGGGGATCCCTCCTACATTGTTGGTGGGAATGCAAGTTGGTACAGCCACTCTGGAAAACAGTGTGGAGGTCCCTTAAACAGTTAAAAATTGAGCTACCCTATGATCCAGCCATTGCACTACTGGGTGTTTACCTCAAAGATACAGACATAGTAAAGAGAAGGGCCATATGCACCCCAATGTTCATAGCAGCTCTGTCCACAATAGCTAAATCGTGGAAGGAGCCGAGATGCCCTTCAACAGATGACTGGATTAAGAAGTTGTGGTCCATATATACAATGGAATATTACTCAGCAATCAGAAAGAACGAGTTCTCAACATTTGCTACAACATGGACGGCACTGGAGGAGATAATGTTAAGTGAAATAAGTCAAGCAGAGAAAGACAACTATCATATGATTTCTCTCATCTATGGAACTTAAGAACTAGGATGATCAGTAGGGGAAGAAAAGGATAAAGAAAGGGGGGGTAATCAGAAGGGGGAATGAAACATGAGAGACTATGGACTATGAGAAACAAACTGAGGGCCACAGAGGGGAGGGGGGTGGGGGAATGGGATAGGCCGGTGATGGGTAGTAAGGAGGGCACGTATTGCATGGTGCACTGGGTGTTATACACAACTAATGAATCATCGAGCCTTACATCGGAAACCGGGGATGTACTGTATGGTGACTAACATAATATAATAAAAAATCATTATAAAAAAAAAAATTCAGGGCCCAGTTTTATTTTCCCACATTCCACAAGACAGTAATTACCAGAAAAAAATAAAAATTCTGCAGTAGGATGGGCCTGTCCAACAGGCTATGTTATCAGGCTGGTTATATCTTCACTGAGCCTATTAGTTTTCTTTTCAAAAAGGGGGGAAAGCGACAACAAAAGCTCTTCTCTGATTAATGTTTCAGCATCGATTTAATTTTGGTATCCAGGAGAAGAAACACAGTGTGGTGAAGTGAGAACTGAAGAATACAAAGGAAATTTCTATTAAGAACCTACAGAATCATCTTGACAAGTCACCCTATACGTGATTCTACTTTCCTTTCTGCAAAGTCTGAAAAATTATCCCTCAGGAAGGTTCAAAGGAATTAAAAAAAAAAAAAAAAAAACCCTACAAGTAACTTTACAATGGCCAGGTATTTTTAAAGAATGTAAACAAAGCTAAAAAATTGAGATATTCTGGAATTTATATTATGCGCCTGCAATATAGAAATGGGAACAATAGTAATAATGAAAGCTTCCTTTACTGAGGACGCCCTATGTGCTACGACCATGCTAGGCACTCTATGTGTGCAGTCTTTGCTCTCACAATTAAACAATCCCATGGGGTAGCAGCCCATTCATCGATGAGAAAGTTAAGGTTCGGTAATGTCAAACTTCTATCAAAAGTCACATGGCTCGCAAGGGGAGGAGCTGACCTCAGATTCATGTGTCTGACACTGAGGACTGTGATGCCACGCCTGTGTCATTGCCAATTACGCCCAGAGGGAGGGCTCCTTCATCTTTCCGCAGCTGAGCCCAGACGGCACAGGACAAAGACCCTCCATCTGTCTTCTGATATCTCTGATCAAAACAGACAAGTCATAGGTGTGGTTCGTTCGCCCCCCATCTGCCACCCAGACTTTCAGTTCATTTTGAAATACATGATAACTCATCCTTCTCTTACGCAACACAGACCCAGTGCCTTTATGCTTCAGATTATAAAGACCTGGAAGGCATGCCTGGGTGGCTCATCAGTTAAGCATCTGCCTTCGGCTCAGGTCATGATCTTAGGGGCCTGGGATCGAGTCCCACATTGGGCTCCTTGCTTGGCAGGGAGCCTGCTGCTCCCCCTGCTTGTGCTCTCTCTCTCTCTCTGACAAATAAATAAATGAAATCTTTTAAAACAATATAAAGACCTGAAAATGGCCTGGATCAGGTTCATCCATTGATTAGTGAGTGGCTCTCCGAAACCAACGCGTGAGAGAGAAACCATTACGTGACTTTCGAATAAAGTGGGACATCCATCATCAGAACTAGGATGTCACACACACTCTCCCAACTTAGAGCCTCTAGTGATTTCATTGTCGGTATACTGCATTGTTTGGTAGTACTCATGGATGTCATAAATGGTATTTCTGCATCTCAGTTCACTGATGAGAAATATGGAGATTAGGAGGCATTTAACATCTCATCCAAGTTATCATAGATAGAACGCCCCACCCATCCTGGCATTGCCTGATTCTCCCCGTTCAGTGTTCCCTCATCATCTGTGTTAGTGACTTGGGAGGGTGGTGCCTTTAATGGCCTTGCAATTCCATCAGTCTGTCTTGGTGACAGTATTTGAAGAGCTGGTTGGGGCCATGTGAGTCTGACTGGGTCCATGTCCCAGTTCCAGCTCCACTGCCGACCTTGGCCGGTCATTCCATTGTCCCAGCCTTCTGCTTCTGCACCCCTACAATCCGGATGACGAGAGCACCTCGCAGGGTGAATCAAGTAAGGACCTCAGCACCACAGCTGGCACAGACATGCTCAGGAATGATTTACGATGTTTATTCGATGAGCCCCAGGCTCAGTCTCTCCTCTCCTTAGTGCCACGGTGTTGCTGTTCCTTACCGTTATAAGATTGCCTGCATCTTGCCTCTTCAACGGAAAGTTAGCTCATTTAGGGCAGGAGCATTACAACTCTGCCATATCGTCCACCCAATATCGTGGGTCCTTGTATTTCCTGGTACAGCACTGAGAATCCCTAGACGGGGTGTGCATCTAGCTGAAATGTGCATACACACACACACACACACACACACACACACACGAAACAACCTGAAATAGGCGATTTCATATTTTCTCTCCTTAAAATCCTAAAAATTATATTTGTGTCTTAACAAACAACCCATGCTTAGACAGTGACACTGGAGATGAGAGCAGAATGGCTCTAAACCTTCACCTTGCCCCGGGGCCCGGGACATAGTCATACTTCAGTGCACAGAAGAAACACAGATCTGTAGTCTCCCCCACAAATGCACCAACACACACCCTTCTGGAACTAGCAGGAGAGACCACCAGTGCCTGGTGTAAGATGAGCTACTTGAGGCAGGTTCTCGCACCCTCCTAGGGAGAGAAGACGCCACTTCCCTCAGCCTTGGTGGAAGACAGAGATAATCCCTGTCAAGTGCTGGGCACCAGGCCTGGCTTATGGTAAAAGATTAATTATCACCATCTTTTTAGGGGGTCAAATATAATGTTGCCAAGGGACCTGTGTTATACCCCTCTAGCTCTGGATTTCACCTGCTACCAGGGAGTAGTGAGTGGATTTTCACTGGCCCCAAACCATACCGTACAGGGGAAAATATACCAAGAATAAAGAGCTCACAAACCCCTACACAAATCAAGAAAATTCAAATGTTGTGACCGAGCAGCCACGCTGAGAGATGGATGCAGCACCCTTCACTCAGCTTCTGCTGCGAAGGGCGTCTTTCAGAGTGAGCGGTGACACTGGAGGTGTCCAGACCCACATCAGATGTGGAACAAGGCCAGGTCCTCACTGGACTCCTTTGGGGTCCCCCTATGGGTCAGCACTATGGGACAGGAGCAGAAGCATCACCTTCCGGGACAGGAAGCTTTATTTCTTCAGTTAGTAAATAGCATTGTGTGGGATCTCTCGCAGGCTCGTCTTAGGTTTTCAGGCAGGATTCATTCTCAAGAAAGAGGGTAAGAGAAAAGTGGCTAAGGCGTTTACCCGCAAGTGTCGATTACTAACAGGACGCCTTAAGATGTAGCAAAAAAATATTTAACTCTATTAAAGTTAACTTTTATATTGAAAGATTGTACATTTAATCTGTTGCACATCTTTTTTTTTTTTTTTTAAGATTTCGTTTATTTATTTATTTATTTGGGAGAGAGCGCACACAGGCAGGGGAAGCAGCAGAGGGAGAAGGAGAATCAGCCTCCCCACTGAGCAGGGAGCCCAATGAGGGACTCAATCCCAGGACCCTGGGATCATGACTTGAGCTGAAGGCTGACGCTTAACCGACTGAGCCACCCAGGTGCCCCAAATGTATATTCTTAATCTTACCAAATGATTCAAGTTTTGGGCCAGAGACACACATAAGCAGGCTCAATGAGAATTTCACAAAATGAGTAATAAAGTTTCTTTGAAAATCAAGGACAAACTATCACATTTTCCTTGAAAGCGGAATTACTAGTTTTTCTCCAAGGGGAGAATTATTTAGCCGGTCATGCGACCACTGTCTTACTGTCCAGCAATTCATTCATAGGGTCAAATGGCTCATGAAAGTATGCAGTCTCCAGCACTGGCATGGACAGTGCCCATTCCTCATTAGGGAGAACACTCTAGATGCTCTCTACTACCACTATTCCATAATGCTCCCCTCCCCAGAGCTTCTGCACTCTTAAAAGAACCCTAATTTTACTCAAACATTCACGTTTCTCCAACATGAGCCAAGCTGAGGTGTCCCACTCAGTTCCCAGAGTATATAATCATTACTCTAAGATAATTAGCACGTTCACACTCCTCTGATGACGTTTACTGATCCAACAGCTGTTCTTTCTACCTCTTTCCTCAACAGGGAAGCATGTGGCCTCAGTGGTCACTGGCATTCATCTCGTGGCCATCAGAATAACCAGACTTAGGAAGCTGTCAATACTAAGGCAGAGTGGTGAACATTGAAGGATCCTGGGTGCCTGACAATAGCACTGACCTCCTATTTCTTTTTTTCTTTTTTAAGAGAGGGAGAGAGGGAGGCCAAAGGGCAGGAAAGAGAATCTTGAGCAGGTTCCCCGCTGAGTGCCAAGCCTGACACGGGGCTCCATCCCACGAGCCTGAGATCATGACCTGAACCGAACTCAAGAGTCAGATGCTTAACTGACTGAGTCGCCCAGGCGCCCCTTATTGAGCTCCTGATTGTACCAAGCCTTGAAGCCTACTCTGTGTCTGGAAAATACATTTTGTTACTGAATAAGAAGGTTTGACTGAGGGAGTCTGTTACCTTCAGTGAAAAGTATCTCATTGTTTCTCTGGAGAGAGATTACACAAGGCGTACAAAACCTGCATTCAATTTAAGACAAGAGAGGGAGGATGGATGTGGAGAGGTAGCATTCTACTTCCAATGCCCCGGACTGACATTTCATTATAATTGGAGAGCACTGTCTAAAACCAAGAATGCTATAGGGAGGTCAAATTTAGCAAAGATAGACTCCTGTAGAAAATAGCACCTTCATAACTACAAGAGTGATTGTTTGTTAGTATTGTTTCTTCATCATACATAATGGCATTAGGTATAATATCTCCTCAATAAATATGCCTTTAATTCTGAGCACCCCAAAATATGTAAATATAGCCCTCAAATTAGGAATTACGCTATAAGAAGTCACACAAAAACATTGTCTGATTTCATTTAGTTGGCTGAATTCTCTCAAATTTTCACTTAAATACATCTATTAGCAGTCTACAATCTTAATTTCTTTATTAAGAAGTGGGAATAGCAGCAATCTCTTAAAGTTTCATTAGAATGCAGGAAGCATTAAAGTAATTAAACAGGGAACATATATTTTGTTCCTAAAAGACAGAATACAAAACACGACCACAGACCATTTAAAAAAAACAAACAACATAGGGGCGCCTGGGTGGCTCAGTCGTTAAGCGTCTGCCTTCGGCTCAGGGCGTGATCCCGGCGTTATGGGATCGAGCCCCACATCAGGCTCCTCTGCTATGAGCCTGCTTCTTCCTCTCCCACTCCTCCTGCTCGTGTTCCCTCTCTCGCTGGCTGTCTCTATCTCTGTCAAATAAATAAATAAAATCTTAAAAAAAAAAAAAAACGAACAACATAGATTTATGTGGTTACTTCAAAGGCTATGTATCCTGATCTTTTTTTCTGAACTCAATTCCATGCTGATCTAAAATCGGAAATAAATCACCAGACAACAGAATTCTGCAATGATCACCAAATACCATCTTAGAATTCAGCCTCCCTTTGTCAGATTCAATGTAGACCAAACACAAAGCATGCATGGAAGTGACAGCTATTGGAAACACCGCGCTCAAAGCAAGCTAACAGGCATGAGATGAACAAGCACCAGTTGTTAACACCAACGGGTTTTCCCTAGAACAAGGGAAGTTAAATACGGCTGAGGATTAAAAGCCTGGACTTGTCATCTAATACACGAATGTGGTCTGTACCCATGACAATGGCCACAGGAACCACCGATACCTTTCTGGCTAAAATCAAGGGCAATCTCTAGAACTCGCTTACGGACACTCCACGATATGACAGGCTTCCAAACTGTCCTGTGGTATGGCTTTCGTCACATTGTGCTGAAATTGTTGACTTGCCTGTTGTTCCCATTGGCTTAAAACCCTAAGACAAGGAACTGTCTTTTCTCTTTGCAACCATGGGATGGAGTAGACTGTCACAAAGTATGTGCTCAATGAACAAACAGAAAGTAAGGATTGTACAGAGTCACTAAAGCGCGTATCAAGGGGAAGGCTATTTCTCTTCCTTGCCTGTTTTTATACCGTTTGCTTTTTCCAAATGAGATTAACTCTGGGATTTTCACTCTGGCTTCCTAACGCTCCTGGGTAACCACAAAGGTGATTATGCTCTGCTCAATACTTCAAAGAGCCTATCAGAAGCTACATATTTACTTTCAATTAAATATCCCATTGCTGACTACATATCCTGTAGCTTTGCTCTAGGCTAGGATTATATCAACTGAGCATAGTAACGTTCACCCATGCCTCTCAGAAGTCCTGATTAACAGTTACCTACAAATGAGTCAGAAAAAATGGACAACGGGACGTTACCCAGAAAATACACTTCTGTAGGCAATAATATTTCAATACATGGGGTTCATGTAGCAGAGGAAGACAATAAAAAGAGTCTCCAGTGATAAAAATACTTGAAATCCTTGGATTATTATTCAGGTCAGCAAGGAGTTTGCTACATGTAAGAAACAATTTAGTATTCCTTTATTAGAAAGCTTTATATGCTAAGATTTCACTTATTTTAAAGTTTTCTGCCCTAGACCCAGCATTCAAGTCTTTACTCTCTGGTTACTATATCCCACCAATAAGTACTAATTCTTATTGTGTTTTGAAGTCACCAAAAGGAACCATTGGAGAGGTGGACTAATGAGCGCACCTATCCGCGTGTAACAAACTATTAAAAAAGTCTTGTTATTTGTGTATATGCATTTACAAGCAAATTGAAGAAATCCCAGTGTTCTTATTGTGCATGAATTTGGTAGACCAATTAGTATGAAATGCAATTTGCACTAATTCATCGGGGGCAAAGGCAGCATGAAATTATCTTGACTTGTTAATTCAGCTTTTATAGTAAATTGCTCATATTGAGTATTTTTCCCAGTGGGACTCCTTGTCACGGGGAGTACAGACATAGACAATCTAGGCAGCAACATCATGAACTTTCTCTTCAAATCCCATTTTATACTCCATTTCAAAGATGGTGGGAAAAAAGGGGGACGGTTTGTACCCGCATCTCTCATTCACCAATAATAAAAAGAGAGAACCCCTTCCTAGTATGACATCATCATTGTCGTCATCCTGGAAATTACTGCTCATGGGCTTTTGACCCCAACCGGCTACATTAGAATCACCACCTACGCAGAGCATTCGAGATTTGGGGGGATTTACATTACGCGTGGTTTCCTGATGTTCTAATCTTGAGTGTGTCCAAAGGGTAGAAATGGTCAGAGGAAAGAGCAGTTAACTTTAAGACAGACAAATTTATTGCCAGCAAACATTAGACTTCTTTTAGTATCAAAAAACCTCTACCAGTTGGTTCCCAGTGAGTTGCTAGGTATGGCAGAAGGAATACTTGGCGACTTAAGAGGAACAGTTCACTGGTAGTAGCGAGACTTGGTCTTCACTTTGCTTCCGCTGTACCTGGCTGAGTGACCTGAAGAAAGCAGAACCCTGCTTTGTTTATTTAACCAACAAATAACGGCTTTGTCTACTGAGGGCAACCTTATCCTAGGGTGCTAGATGGGAGTAATGTACATTGCCTGCATACTTCGTAGATTTTTGTGGAAATTTATGTGAAAAAGTATGTGAAAATAACTCATAAACTATACATTTTCTAAACATATATTATTATTGCCCATTTTAAAGCAAATATGCAGGCAAGATATCCCCTGAATGAAGTATGATATATTTCTGAATGTGCTTTTACACCAAGAAATTATAAGATAAAAATGGTAGAAAAATCTATCAGCATTTTCACAGATATTTGACTTACGTTACTGACTTCATATATATATTGGGCAGGCAAAACTGCAGACAGCCTGCCGTGCTCAGAGCCCCATTCTTTTTTTTTTTTTTTTAAGATTTTATTTATTTATTTGACAGAGAGAGACAGCCAGCGAGAGAGGGAATACAAGCAGGGGGAGTGGGAGAGGAAGAAGCAGGCTCCCAGCGGAGCAGGGAGACCGATGCGGCGCTCGATCCATCAGGCTCTGAGGGGAAGGCAGACGCTTAACGACTGAGCCACCCAGGCGCCCCTCAGAGCCCCATTCTAACAGAAACGACCGTGTGCAGCTGGCCATACGGATGAGGGAGCCTAAGAGCATCTGTTCCAAAGTAGCCAATCTGTAGGGAACAATAGGGATAATATCCTCTCCTCAGAGCCTGGGCTGGAGATACAGTGAATCAAGTCAGGGGACTGCAGGGACAGAAGAAGGAAAGATACACCAGAAAGAGTCCAGACAACAGGAGAATTGACTTGTTGCAGAAACAAGTTCTAATGTTGACAAAATTAAGGAGGTAACGCGGAAGCCGCGGTGAATTTTGCGTAAATGTCGAATTCATAAACAAGCTCAGACTCCTTGAAGCCCTCCTCTAAAGTGGTTTCTCTTTTTCCTGTGAAGTCCAGTTTAGTCCCTATCCCTGGGTTCCTACTCAGTATGGTCGGAGGGTCATGCTTATTCTCACACGGGTTCTCATGGACAACCCCCTCCCAACTTTTAATCAAACGACTGAACTTACTGCAACCCAAAGGAATCTAATACAGGTGAACACCATACGATGGGCTCGAAACACTTTATTCTACATAACCTAAAGCTGTCTTGCTTTAGGACAAAAAGCAGTAAGTATACTTGCTTTTTTTTTTTTCTTTCTTTTTTCCTTTTTTTTTTTTTCCCATCATGCAAAGCTATTTTGATTCTCTGACTTTAGTACCTGTTGTATTATTTGAGATCTTTGCTAGCCCTATCGTGTAATATAAATAAAATCCCTTTTAGGTGATAGCAGAGTACGAAAGTGAGTAGGAGGAAAATTAGGTCTATATATGACACTGTAAAATTTAAATAGAGCAAAAAATCAAGTCAAGTGTGATGAGTCAGACTTGGATGAAGATTTAGGAGGCAGTCCAGGAACTTCGATTGCAAACAACTTCTCGATCCTTTATTCTATTGCTTTATTTAGCTTAGACTCATGTTTCTTCAAGTTTTAACTGTGTGTCTTAGAAAGTTTGCTCACCTCTTGTCCTTTTTGGTGTGTTTCTCGTTCTAAAGAGGTGAAAAAATTGCAATGTTTTTCTTAAATCTCTTCAAACTTTTCTCTGTAGGACTATTTTTTTCCTAATCCTAAAATGAGAATCTCCTTGTAAAGCGGGTTGGACCCAACCACTCCCCTCTTGTGCACAACCATAGAGACGTATCCCCCATCTCCTGTTGCCTGTCCCATGTATATGCGTTAGGAGTCCTCGCCTCACTCCGGGATGAGACGTGGTATTACCACTGAGCTGGGACGTCAGACTGAAATGGGAAGGGCCTCTAGACTGCAAACGTGTCACCCTCATCCCTGCCTTCTCTCTGGTCTCTAGCAACTGCTACAGCCTCCTTGGAATGCTCTTGTTCCTCTAAATCATTGTGCCCTGGTCCCTACTGAATGTCAGGTAGGAATCTACCATGATGAATCGGTTGGGATTATAACATAACATGAAATGAGCTGTAGACAGACAGACTGTGAGGTTTGAGGACAGGGATTTAGCTCTCTGGCCGTGACACCACCTAGGGAAGGCAAGGCAGGGTAGGAGAATGGGAGGCATCAGACTTCAGCGGGAGCACCAGGAGGGGGTCAGAAGAGAAGGGCATGACCGATAGCAAGCTTTTCCTCAGTGTCTTCGGCCTGTGTCACATACAGCCTTTGCTCAGCCATGGGATGATGAAAATAACTCTCTGGTTTTATAATATTAAATTTCAAAAGAATAACATAGCTTCCTCTTTCTAACAATCCAATGAAGATAGACATTGAAGAAAATTATTCATTGAAATGTGTAGCTTTAAAAAAAAACAAATGACAGGGGCCCCTGGGTGGCACAGCGGTTAGGCATCTGCCTTCGGCTCAGGGCGTGATCCCGGCGTTATGGGATCGAGCCCCACATCAGGCTCCTCCACTATGAGCCTGCTTCTTCCTCTCCCACTCCCCCTGCTTGTGTTCCCTCTCTCGCTGGCTGTCTCTATCTCTGTCGAATAAATAAATAAATAAAATCTTTAAAAAAAACCCAAAAAAACAAATGACAGACATACTGTCTATAAAATTCTTTGAAATACATGTCTCCCTTAGTCACCTTTTTTCTAAATTCCTTTACTCCCTTAATTGACTCCAAGGCTACCCGAACACTAGAAGATGTATTTGAAGCTACACACTTTGATTGTAAAATATGGATATTTTATGGAAATTAGCCTGAGTTTCCACCAAGTTCATGGAGCAGAGACTCTTTGCATGAATGGATATTTTGAATTAGCTAATGGAAAAGGGTTCTGAGATGATTTTTTTTTTCCTCAACAAGCTGCAAGCAGGTTTATGTGAGATATAAAGTCAAGGACTGGGGACAGTGGCTTTCTACCTTCTTAATGTGGATAAAGTGTCCCCCCCTGACTCCCACCAACCCCAGCAGATTGTCTTAGTCACAGCTCTTCAGGCATATGTGTTTAAGGAGGCTTTAGACCCTGTCCATGGTTCTCTATGGACTAAAACGGCATTACATTTTTCTCAGAGAAAAATTCTTCAGTTATTTTCCTGGGCATCTTAATGCATCCAGTTAGGTGTTATCTGAAGTTAGATCACTTTAATGAAATGAGGAGACATGCATTGCTTTGGCTCAGAAGTGATTTGTTTTAGCAATTTCTTTTCTTAGTAGAGTATTATGCCTGGCTCATGACCTGAAAGAGACTTTGCAATTCAAATTCACATGGCTTTGAATCTTTGCATATTCATGTATGTTTAACATGCATTATTATAGTAGCAAGTACTTTGAAATGAAATAAACATTTGGAAATTTGTAGGCATACAAACTGTGAATAAAAATACAGTCTTACCATGGATTGAACTGAACTGGGATGAGAGAGATGATTTTAAAAGATTAAATGATTAGAAGCGGGTTTGGCAAAGTCAAAATCCTGCTCACCAGTTTTGTATGGTAAGTTCTTAGAACAACCTCTTAGAGACACATAGGAGTAAGAGGTCCAAACTCCCGGTTATAGAACCAGTGAGTCATGGGGAAGGAATGTACAGCATAGAGAATACAGTCAATAACACGGTAATAACTTTGTGTGCTGACAGTGGCAGAGACACTCGTGGGGATCATTTCATCTGTATAAACATTTTGCATTGCTGTGACGTACACTTGAAACTAACGGGATCTTGTATGTCAACTATACTTCCATAAAAGACAAACAAAAACAAACAACAGCAAAAAACAACACCAAAAAAGCACATGGTTGACAGTTATAAACCCTTGAGAGTTAAGAATAGTTCAGGCCATCAGTGGGAAACACCAGAAAGTGACAGGTTTCCTTTCTTACAGCTTCTTGGTATAGAAAAATATCTTTAATCCGAAATAGTAAGATGAAGACTAATGCCACAAAATTGGGCAGAACGAACTGGCAACTATGTCCAAAAAGCCAATAAATAATTGCCCTAAGACAGATGGTGTTCCTATGAAATTGTTATAAAGCCCGGCTCTAGCAGCAAAGGCTTTTCTTCCCTTTGAAAGTAAATAAAGCATTCGCGCATGCTGCTGATGAAGTGTGAACTGGGGCAAAGTCTCTGCAAGATAAAAGCCTTAAAATGTGATAACTTGTCTCAGCAAGACTTCTAGGAATTTATCCTTAAGAAATAACCACAGATGACCAGAGACTATGCAGCAAGAATATTCTTCACAATTTTTTTTTAATTATGAAAAAATGTTCAACATCAGTAGCCATCAGGGAAATTCAAACCAAAACCACATTGAGATACCACCTTACGCCCGCTAGAATGGCAAAAATTGACAAGGCAAGAAACAACAAATGTGGGAGAGGATGTGGAGAAAGGGGATCCCTCTTACACTGTTGGTGGGAATGCAAGTTGGTGCAGCCACTTTGGAAAACAGTGTGGAGGTTCCTCAAAAAGCTAAAAATAGAGCTACCCTATGACCCAGCAATTGCCCTACTGGGTATTTACCCCAAAGATACAGACGTAGTGAAGAGAAGGGCCATATGCACCCCAATGTACATAGCAGCGATGTCCACAATAGCCAAACTGTGGAAGGAGCCGAGATGCCCTTCAACAGACGAATGGATAAACAAGATGTGATCCATATATACAATGGAATATTACTCAGCCATCAGAAAGAACAATTACCCAACATTTGCATCAGTATGGATGGAACTGGAGGGGATTATGCTAAATGAAATAAGTCAACACAGAAAGACAATTATATGGTTTCACTTATTTGTGGAAAATAAGGAATAGCAGGGAGGACATTAGGAGAAGGAAGGGAAAAATGAAGGGGGGAAATCAGAGGGGGGAGACGAACCATGAGAGACTATGGACTCCGGGTTTTAGAGGGGAGGGGGTGGGGGGATGCGTTAGCCTGGTGAAGGATATTAAGGAGGGCACGTATTGCATGGAGCACTGGGTGTTATGTGCAAACAATGAATCATGGAACTTTACATCAAAAACTAATGATGTACTGTATGGTAACTAACATAACATAATAAAAATAAATAAATAAATAAATAAATAAATAAATAAATAGCTGGAAAAAATTCTAAATGTTCAACGATGTTACTTAAGCCATTGTACAGTCATCATATGAGATTCTCTATAGCCTTTAGAATGATGATTCAGAAGAATGTTTAATTACATGGGAAGATGCTGATTGTACACTTTACACGAAAATATCATCTTGTAAATCAGCAGATGCCCTATGAACCCACTCCATGGAAATGAGCACATACACAAGTATATATTCCAGAAGGGGGGTGGAGGGAATAAAGATGGAAAGCGTGGATACCAAAATGTTCACAACAGTCACCCACAGGTACTGGGGTCTTACGAGATTTTAATTTATTTTTCCTCTGTTTTCCAAATTTGCCACAGTGAAGGCATAATGCTTTTCTAATAAAAAATTTGAATTACTTTAAAAATAGTAAAAAAGTCAGGGGAAAAAAAGCTGGAGACTTGGAGGACTTGTTGCAAATTGCATGATTCCTGAAATAAATATTTTACGATGAGCTATGCTTTATTTCGCTTTTGTTTCTCTGAAACATCATCGTTTTTGCCCTTTCTGATGAACCTCTCTGGAGGGCAGTTTGAAAATACACAGCTCTCTTGGTGTGGATGACACGATGTTCCAAAACCGTGAGTCAGACTTCCCTTTGGCCATTCATGGCAAGTACTTCACGAGCTCCAACAGCTCACTTGAGTCTCTTGGTAAGTGAAGAAGGCCAAATAAATGATATTTCTTGTATATAGTCAAGTATTAAGACTCTTAAAGGTTTATGGAAAATAGAGCTTAAAGTGAAACTATGATAAAATTGAAGACCACTTAGAGACCCTCCCGTGCCCTGATTGAGGGAATACTTGGATGTGCCAGTGGAGTCGATCGAGGCTACTCAGGGCTTCACAGCATGGCGTGTTCTCAAGTCGCTGCAGAGATCTCGAGTGGCCAGTCCGTGTAGATCGTCTTACAAAGGAAGAGCAGGGACCAGCGTCTGTGCTCCACGAAGTATTTCAGCCGCAGGTCATGCGTCTCACTGTACATTCTAACTGGACCACAGCATCACGCACCAGGTACCTACAGGTTCACTGCATGTGTCTGAAATGGGGAAGCTCACGATCAGTTCCTCGGAACTGGGGAACCGAGAGTCCTGCCTATGCGGTTGCCTTGAGCAGCAATGCTATGTGTAAGCAAGTCATCACTCACCGTCTGAGGGGCTTCTGCCAGGCATGGATCTGGCCGCTGCCTCCGGGCTCCGGCTCCATGGACGTAGAGAAAGCCTAGGTGGCTTGTTTCCACCTCCTCCCTCCCACCAGACGCCGCCTCAGTGTGCAGAATGCCTGGCCTAGAAACCCTGGTGTTTTTTTCTAAGCTTAATCATTTGTTTTGGCCAAGCCCTGGCAGCCAGCAATCTCAGAGTTTCCATCTATTCTGCCCCATTCTCACCTTGCCTCCTGCCCAAGTGCCCACTCTGAGTTTCTTTGCCCTAGGATGTTGAAAGTACACAGAATTTTTTAATTCAGTTACATTGCAATTTCTCTCTTGATTGGTTTTGGTATTCTTTTTTTTTTTTTTTAAGATTTTATTTATTTATTTGACAGAGATAGAGACAGCCAGCGAGAGAGGGAACACAAGCAGGGGGAGTGGGAGAGGAAGAAGCAGGCTCATAGCGGAAGAGCCTGATGTGGGGCTCGATCCCGCAACGCCGGGATCACGCCCTGAGCCGCTGTGCCACCCAGGCGCCCCTGGTTTTGGTATTCTAACCATATTCCTTCCCACTCTTTATTTCAAATATAACTTGGCTACGTTATGGATTAAATATGGGGAAATCGAACCACCTAACAACCATCTAACATTATTTCTGTGGGAAAGTGCATTTGAAATTCTGAGCCATCGATTTTCACAAATGAATTCTTGGAACCTAATCCAGCCATAAAGAGAGGCCTGCACCCACTCCGTTTGTAACCAGCCACAGTTGTAGGCAAACGTTAGCTGCTCACTTAGCCTCGTTGAATGACGTTGAATTCAACTGAAGTCAGACACTCCTTTAAAGTAAGGTGACATCTCTCAGTGCTGGGGAATTTCCTCATTCCATTTTGTCATTCCAGCTTCCCAGGAGTCTCAAATCAACTCCCGGCTCATACTCAAAAGCCATCAACAGTTCACTCTAACTTTTCATCTTGTTTTGGAAGATCACACAGAAGGAAGTAGACTAGAAGTGAACGTCTTATCTATGGAGGGAGGTAAGCAGGTCCGAGGCGTAAGCTGCCCCGTGAAACTGGGTGTGATTTGCTGTGGGTAAAAACCAGAAGTGGCTAGAGATTCCAGCTGGTGGAACCAGGGAAGCAGTGAGGGTGTAAGAGCGTGACAGGCCCATCCTAGCAAGGGCCACACATCTTCATTCTTTTCTTGCTCCCTTTTTGTGACTGAGTTTCCTACTTTTATTTCTTTCCCTCCTGTCCCTTCCCACTTCTTTCTTCTCCTCGCTTCTTTCCTAATTTCTCCTCTCTTTCCTTCTTTGTTTCTTGCTTTCATCTCCCACTTCTTCCATTTCTTATCTCTTATGGTTGCCTCCCCATCCCCTGTAGACCTTTGTCCCCTGCCTTGTGCTCAATCTGAGATACATTTCTTTCTTCTTTTTTTCTTTGCGGGGGATGGGCAGAGGGAAAGGGAGAGGCAGAGAACCTCAAGCGGACTCCGTGCTGATTGCAGAGCCTGATGCAGGCCTTGATCTCACGCCCCTGAGATCATGAACTGAGCCGAAATGAAGAGTCAGAAACTTAACTGACTGAGCCACACGGGTGTCGCAAATCTGAGAAATATTTCGAGCACATCAACGTTATGGTTAAAGACAAGCAAAGCAGAACATCATGACTACCGACGTCAAACACTGCTCTGAGTAAGCTGCACAAACGGAGACCAAAGAGATCAAAAAGGAAATCTCTGCCCAAACTAGCGGAACTGTATCTTTGCTCTCCCATGATTCTCAAATGTTCAGACCTGGCTGCAGTCTGCATTTACATATGCCTTTCCTGCTCCTCTCTTTGTTTCCTCAAAACCCTCTATTATTAGCTTACCTCTCCGAGGTCCAATTGTAACCTGTCTGCTCAGTTCTCCATTCAGTGACACGCAAGACCATACCCATCAGCACCTCTCATGAAAGCACCCCGCACAAAAGGACTATATTTCAAGGTATACTTACAACTACAAATCACAACCCTTCATTCATGGCAAACGTGGGACTCTGCAATCTGTGCATGGTGCATTCTAATTTCAATCATTTACCTGAAAATTGTATAATGATCGCTTTTGCCAAGAAATGTTTCCAAAATCATAGTCGTTAAGGTTCCTGTTTCTATCACCATGATTTAGTAAAATGTACCTTAGATATCAGAAAAGAGAAACATTTTAATGCTTAGAATATTCTAAAATGTATGACATTCTTGCTTCATTAAGTTTTTCATGAACGAATTTTTCAGTGTGAAATTTTTTTTTTTTTCCCAAATGGCATCTGTTAGTGGACTTGGTCAGATTTTATGTGGTATATCCTGGTAGAGATTTAATTTTTTGTTAGGGCTCAAGAGATAAGCAAGTGAAGTCAAACATTTGTAATAAGAGGTAACTGGTTTATGTTTTCACAGATGATAGAAGTACTACTTTAAGAGACGTGTATACCGTACACTTGCCAAGCCAACTGCTACTATAGAAATAAAAAGCACTGATTTCCATTAGCTGACAGTGCCATGAATTTTTGTTTCTTGGTTATTCCTCAGAAGAACAGAGAACAATTCAAAAAGTGCTCCTTCTTCCATGTGTTGGGTGTGTTGGCACACTTAGCGGGGCTCCTTTGGCCAACGAGGGTCGTGAGACATTCTCAGGAGCAGAGCTCCTCGAGGTGAAGTTCACAGCTGTGAACACCAATGTCAACCAAGAATGTGTTAGAGATGCAGGTTGTTGGATCCACCCCAGACCTACTGAATGAGATACAGTCGCACATCGGGCCAAAAACACGTATTTCAATTCTGAAACTCTGAAGCCCACCGAAGTCTGGGAACCACGGGGTAGTCTCTGACGTTTCCTTCTGCTTTTGTGGAGCAGTTCCTCATAAATTTCACATGCCCTCCCAGGGAGACAAGTTTAATTTAGAATCCCAAATCAGATTGGCTCTTTCGTTGTTCTACAGAGATCCTGGGGAAAATTGACCATTCCTTAATGTCTCTGAAGGAAAATAACCTATATGTGAAATACCTGATATTTATTAAAGGAAGGTTTAAAAAATATATTCATTTAATTTTTACTAATGGCCCCAGAAATGATTTAGTGATTAAAGAAACTAATAGTTATAAATAGCTCTTTTTTGATAAAGAGAGCTGCTTGGAATTTCCCCAGGGAAACTAGTTAAAAACACTGAGGAAAGTATTTTAATACAGATATCTAAGAATCATAAAAACTTGGACAGCTTGAATAAATAGCAAACTATTTTGGTAAGTAATATTTTAGAAACATTTAAAAATTCAGCTTTATTTTTAGATTCCTGGGGCTGGGAAAATCTCCTTTTACATAACGTAGCAAAAATAACAGAGCAAAAATATATAAAGATGGCCAATGTAATAACAAGTCGACTAGCCAAAAAGCCCTGAGGAACTCAATTCTGACAGGTCCAGACTGAGGTTTTAAAATTTGAGGGGATTAAGAAAACTATCAGGAAATAACTTTTTGCTGACTCCAAGCACATATGTATATACTTGTTTGTTTCTCCCTTAATAGAAAAGGTGAATACGTGGACAGCCCGAGCGTGAGGTCTTCGCTTACATGACCTCCGAGGCACCCCGATTCCCTATTCCTTGCTCGAATGAGGGCCACTTAGCCACCAGGTTCCCATCTGAAGGAACACATCCAGTGTACTTTTAGAAACCCAGGAAAAGGTCCAGAATGCTTTTATTTATTTATTTATTTAAGATTTTATTTACTTATTATTAGAAAGAGAGAGCACGGGCAGAGGGAGTGGCAGGGGGAGAGGGAGAAGAAGACTCCCCACTGATCAGGGAGCCTGACGTGAGGCTCAATCCCAGGATTCTGGGATCATGACCTGAGCTGAAGGCAGACGTTTCACCGACTGAGCCCCCCCAGGCACCCCCCAGAATGCTTCCATACAAATGTTCTGGATGAACAGGGAAGGGCGTGGGCACTCATGCTGAGTGGTTCAGACAGCGAGCCTGTGCCAAGCAGCTTTCCCTCGAGACACTGCACAAGTTTGCTCTCACACCCACCATGTACGCGCTGGGTGACCACGGGCAAGCAGCCTCTCTGGACCTTTGTTTCTTCACCTAAAACTGGAGCTGATAATACTACTACTGTCTACCTTGTAGTTGTACTGTGAAGACTACTGAGTTAATTCATAAAGCACGTGGAATAGTGCCTGGCATACAGCAAGCACACCACCTCCGCTCTTTCTATTGTCCTCTCAGAAATTAAGAAAAGCGACTACCAGGTATTTACCCCAAAGATACAGACGTAGTGAAGAGAAGGGCCATATGCACCCCAGTGTTCATAGCAGCATTGTCCACAATAGCTAAATAGTGGAAGGAGCCGAGATGCCCTTCAACAGATGACTGGATTAAGAAGATGTGGTCCATATATACAATGGAATATTACTCAGCCGTCAGAAAGAACAATTACCCAACATTTGCAGCAACATGGACGGGACTGGAGGAGATTATGCTAAGTGAAATAAGTCAAGCAGAGAAAGACAATTATCATATGGTTTCACTCGTTTATGGAACATAAGAAATAGGAAGACCGGTAGGAGAAGGAAGGGAAGAATGAAGGGGGGGTAAACAGAAGGGGGAATGAACCATGACAGACTATGGACTCTGGGAAACAAACTGAGGGCTTCAGAGGGGAGGGGGGTGGGGGATTGGGATAGGCCGGTGATGGGTAGTAAGGAGGGCACGTATTGCATGGTGCACTGGGTGTTATACGCAACTAATGAATCATGGAACTTTACAACAAAAACTGGGTCTGTACTGTATAGTGACTAACATAATACAATAAAAAATATTATTATTAAAAAAAAAAAGAAGAAGAAGAAGAGCGATACTCGGGAGGTTGAGTTAGATAGCCCAAGTCAGACAGTGAGCAAGTGGCCCAGGTGGGATTTGACTCCGCACGATTTCCAAAGCCGAGGCTATGTCCACTTCAGCCATGGGCTTCAACACTGGATGGACTTAGACCCACAGCTTTAAGAAGTAGCTTTGAAATAGTGGTTAACATGTGGTATCTTTAGGTAAGACCATGGGGTCCACCACTGTGTGGCTTGGGGAAAGTTAGATAACCTGTCTGAGCCTCAGTTTCCTTATCTGTATGATGGGACAGTATCTGTACCTCCGTAAGGGGAAACAAAGGAAATAATATGTTAAGAGGCTCAGAGCACTCTGCAGGTAGTTAGTAGTAAGTTACTGTAAACTAGTACTAGTACAGAGTGATGGGACGCACAGAGGCCGGCTGGGGCACTGGGAACCCAGGTGTGTTGGCACAGGGCACCAGGAGAATGGTCCCTCGTATAAACAGATTCTTCCTTTGATCAAAACTGCCCATTCCACAGATCTTAGTTTTACCTAAATTTTGGCCTTTGCCATATATTCATACAGCTAAACTAAACTTTACTGAACAGTTCGGAAGAGCTGATCTTTTTCACCTTCTTTACGTTGATAACACTTTTTTTTCTTTTTTTTCTTTTTTCTTTCTTTTTTTTTTTTTGGTAGGAAATCTGAATCAGTCACGATCAAGGTCCTGTACCAGGCTCCCCAAGTTAACACCATGGCACATTGTCCTGAACTCATGAAAACCACTGCATGTCTGTCACAGACCTCCTGTAAATTTAGATAATTGTTTCCTGTGTTGTTGTTTTTCCCCCTGAAGGGAAACAATATGTTTTTAAAGCATTTCGGGATTGGTCTAGAGAAGAAAGACAAACCGTTTCAAAAATCTTCAAAAGCACACCAGACACATTTCCGTATTTGTTCACTCTATATTAATGGACCCAATGGATACCCATCCATTTTGATGAGGTAAGGGTCTCATTAATATCTCATGTCACAAAATGTTTACCACGGGAATAGCTACCCGAGGGCATGATTGCATGTATGAGAGCACCTTGTTCAGAATAGGTGTTCAGTAAATATTTGTTGGTGATGATAATCACCGTTCATGACAACGGTGACCTTTCTACAGTTCCTCTCTGGTATTATATTTCAAAAGCACCGATTAAGCCCCGTAGACAACCTAAAGTCACACTGAAACCAGCCAGTTCTAGAAATCGTTCTTAATTGCTTATTTGAAGAAAACCACATTTTTGGACATCTTGTTTTGCTTTTCTTTAACCCGACAACTTAATCACTGTTGTTGTTCCTTCTCTGGGGCCAGGTTGTTCCTTTAGGTCTCAATTAGATGCCAAATATTTCACAAGACTCCTATGTAGTATCCATTCTTATTTTGTGAAGTTTCTTGTACAATGTTTCAGGGTGGAGAATACTATTTTCATGAGCAACGCAGTAAGTAAGAAGTGAACACATCTGTTTGCAAGCAAACAAGACAGCCTGCCAATGGAATACGATTATTCTTTTTTTATCATTTCTTAACTTCCATGCACTCCTTCTGACTTCTTGAAAGAGAGCAAGGTTTTGTTTTTGTTTTTTTAATTTATAGACAAGACTGCAGATATTTAATTAACTTAAATCCTTTATGCCCAAATGAGAGAGCACTGGGAAAGTTAATCTCTCAACTCACATGAAACTCAGTGAGTAGACACTTGTATTTATGATAAGAAGGCTTTAGATTGAAAGTCATTTTGCTTTTTTTTTATTAATCTCTTCTTGCCCATATATCAAGAAATAAAATTACCTTTTCTTTTCTTTTTCTTTCCTTTTTTTCTTAAGACAAAGCTAGAAAACTTCAAATATATCTTGCAGGCTCGCTGGAGTAATTACTCAGATATTTCTTTCCCATTAATTTGATAATTTGCAGGATATTAATAAAGGCAATTTACTTCAGAACTGTTGTAGTCATGTCCCAGAAACCTATTTACTGCCATGTTTCATAATCTTCAGAAATGTGTGTCTGGAGAAATTTAAGGTGTCATGGGAATGGCAGACGTCATATCCAGTCCCGTGCCAATAACCCAAGAACTCTGCTGTCTGATAAGTGCTGTCACATGAAAAATATGCAAGCGGACTCGAAAGCTGAAATGAGGTCAGTAGTTGCATTTAAACTTTTCACCGTCTTCCTAAGTCACTAAAAGTATGAATAGTCAAATAAATAGAGAATTCACAGACTATTACATTTCAGATAAGAATCTGAGACCTTTAGGGACGCCTGGGTGGCTCAGCTGTTAAGCGTCTGCCTTCGGCTCAGGGCCTGATCCCAGGGTCCTGGGATCGAGCCCCGCACTGGGCTCCCTGCTCCCCTGGGAGCCTGCTTCTTCCTCTCCCACTCCCCCTGCTTGTGTTCCCTCTCTCTCTGGCTGTCTCTCTCCCTCTGTCAAATAACTAAATAAAATCTTAAAAAAAAAAAAAAAAAAGAACCTGAGACCTTTAATTGACATGCGTAATCCTGCATCTCTTCACCTGTCTCAGGCCACATGTTCTTAGATGACCCCAGAAACTGAGGTGCAGGCTGCAAGTATCTGGTGGCCAACACCTGACGGGTGACACACGAGGCGTCGGACCCGCAGCTGCCCCAGGTCACTGGGACTGCATCACAACTGATCCCTGGCAAACTGTATCACGTCCTTCTGTCCTCTAAAACTAGAGTACAGAGCATTCTTTTCTACGGATTGTTGACCTCTTGTTGAGTGCAGAAATATATGCCGCCATTATTATTATTATTATAACAAAACCCCCACTAATACTCACGGACCTCTTACTATGTGCCTGGCACTGTGTTAAATGTGCTACATGCAGTAAATCGTGCAATCCTTACCATAACCTGGGGCTGTTACTATTCCCATTTTACAGATGAGAAGATGAGTTTAGGGAAGTCGAAGAGCTGACTCCACGCGGGCTATCATTAGAGTTCGAATCTGACCTGAGGCAACCTAATTCTAACGCCTGTACTATTAACTGATGCTTCATTAAGTAACTTTAGGTTGACTATTGTGAAGCCAAAACATCTTCCTGCCTTGATTTTAATCCCCTAGATGTTTTTCCATAATAGAGAGACACAAAGGTCGTTACAACAGTTACACGTAAACACATCACATCATAATTATCTGGGAATAGAACGCTCACAAAAGACTTTCTGTGGAGGCATCCTCAGGGAAGGCCAAGGTGCATGTGCCTGCTTACATTAAAACGTACCCTTCAGGGGGCATTAGTGCCTACATAAGCCTGTGTCCTCTGGTTTAATGTTTACAAGTCAAGGGTTTGGTGCTGGGCAGACCTGAGTTTGAGTCCTACGTCTGTCAGTTAGTATCTGCATCATAATGAGAGAAGCTGTATGTTTCTTTGTTTCTTGTTAAGTTCATGAGCACCCATTTCTTTCCATAGGTAAATATTATAAAAACACTGTCCACTGCTTGAGGCTTTCCTGGGGATTACATACTTAATGCATTCAACGTAGATACTGTATTTAAAGTCCTTATATCCGTGCCCACAGTACATACGAACTGCTCACTCGAGGCTTGTAAATATTTTTTGAAAGAACATTAAAACAATAACATTAATACCCAGCTCTTAGGAACAGCAGAAGGAAAAGGGAACTTAAGTGTTCACGAGTTTTCAGAAGGAAGAAGAAAGATGTCTTTTGTGAAAATGCAACCCGATGTGGTCCAGGATTCAAGCTAATGCTGCAGCGTGTAACGTGCTTTTGAGAAATAAAATAATACTTGACCTTAGCTTTTAAATAGATCCTCTAAATAAGTTTTTTTTTAGAAGATCTAGGTTTTAAAATATGATATTTCATTGATTCAGATTATGTAGATGTGTGCATATATACGTATAAATGACCTAGCGTGCCTCCTGGCACACAGGTAGCCCCCAGAAAATGCTACAATGTGCTCGGGAGAGCAGCAGCTGATCCTTCCGCTACTATTGTTATCTTGTGTGGCTGTATTTTCTTGGCAGTCCTGAGGCACACAATTGCCTAGGGAAGTAAATCCTTGGCCCCGAGAAGACTGTAGAATCAATTTCAAGGGCAGACAGTTTTGTTTTCTTTTTCACAATCTAGAGACCTGACTCGTGTCAAACTGCAGAAAGAAGATCTTTCCAGATTTACACAAGGGTAAGGAAAAGAGTGACTGACCACACTGAGTCCCGTTGACACTCTCGGGGTGAGAGATGGGTTTTTTTATTTTTTAACATTGACTCTGAAGCTTCTTTCAGGAATGTAGAAAAGCAGAGCTGTCACTGGCCTCAGGACTGACAAGCAAAGCTGAATTCTCTTTTTCCAGTTAGTTCCTCTCCAGATAAAGACTTACGAGACTGGGGGAAGGAAGGCGATGATGGTGCGATCCTGCACTGTCCCCTGTGGTGGCCGCACGGAACCCGTGAGCGTCTGAAACGAGCCTGTGCAGCTGACATGCACTGTAAGTGCACAGTATACCCACTGGCTGCAAAGACTTGCTATGAAAAGCAGAATTTAATGTGTTGGGAGTTTTCCTAAGACACCCCCCACTCACTGTGGTTTACTAGCACTTGCACTTCGTATTTTAAATTATGATAGGATTAGTTCCCCCAGAACCCAAAAACAGAAGTCCTTTCGTCACCCCTCTAGACAACAATCTGCATGGTTAATAGTGTGTGCTTCCCATGTATGAGGCCCTGTGCAAAACGTGTCCCCCCCACGGTCTCATTTTTTTTTTTAAGATTTTATTTATTTATTTGACAGAGAGAGAGACAGCCAGCGAGAGAGGGAACACAAGCAGGGGGAGTGGGAGAGGAAGAAGCAGGCTCCTAGCGGAAGAGCCTGATGTGGGGCTCGATCCCATAACGCCGGGATCACGCCCTGAGCCGAAGGCAGATGCTTAACCGCTGTGCCACCCAGGCGCCCCCCTCCACGGTCTCATTTAATCTCGCTCTCCACCAAAGTCATTCCATCATGTCTGTCTTATACAAAAGCTAACTGATTCTAGAGGGTTTCACTAACTAGTTTCAGAGTATATAGCTGAAGCCTGGTTATGTAAAGAGGTCCGTTTGACCACACTACCTGATTTCCATACTCTCCGAATGAATCGTTTGTCAAGAAGAACTGAATTACACCATATGCACAAAAATTAAACAAAATGGTTTTTAAAATCCCTCTAAACCTCTGTGAAGTAAAAGGACATCCTCTTCCAGATAAAAAGTTCTTGTGCTTCCCAGAAAATGCAAGTGAAGTGTTTTCTTCTGTTACTCAAAAACCAAAAACAGAACTTGGGTCAAACCGTACTTACGGGTACTTAAAATACTTGATTTATGTATTGTTAAGTCACTTCAGCCACTTACTGAACCTGTTAGAAGGAAGGATTAACTCCCAGGTGTTTAAGGATAGAACGATGAGTTATAAAATATATTCTTTTATTTCTGGAGCTATTTACATTTGTCTGCGAGAAGAGCAACTTTCCCTTTCCAGCTTGACAAAATGTGCCAAGCTGTGGTTCTGTGCTCACTGGTTCCACTTGATGAGGGGGTAGTGGTTAGGGAGAGAGTCAACACATTTAAGTAGGCAGATGCCTGACAGATAAGTCCTAGACTCACCCTTGAACTCGAGCCTCAGCTCAAAGCTTCTACAAGATGGATCGCGTCTATAGTCCAGAATAAAGAACCCGCCTTCTGTTCACCGGTTTGATGTGCCTAAGACAGTAGCAAGAAATTGATGATATTCCATGCAACAAGAAAGAAGGAAGACTAACAACAGCATGACAAATCCCACAACAGCACAAAGCAGGCCAGAAATTGTTAACTAGGTCAAAGAATGATGCACTTGGCTCCTTTCTTCTGGGGACATATAAAAGAGTTCAAGTATGTCATTTCATTTGTCTGTATACTCTCTCCCTGGAGGAATGGAGCTCGGTAGCGATTCCCATTCAGTAAGAGAGAAAACGGAAGCAGAAATGAGCACAGTGACCTGGTCCAAGCCCTTTAATTAGTTTGCAATAGCCATTCATACACTCAACATCTCCTTCCAGGGAGCACGTGGGAAACCAAGTGGAGGCTGGGCTATCAAGAAAGTTCTCAAGGAAGAAAATTCAGATTTTGCAGGAATTCAGCAGAAAGCAATTTTGAGACTATATACTTTACAAAATTGTCACAAGTTTTCGTGGTGCATGCTTAAAAAGAAATGACAAAGAACATATTTTAGCTGGCCAGCAGCTCTGCATGGAGTATTACAGCAATTATTTAACTGCCAGGGAAAACGTCTTGACTTAGACACAATGAAAGCTAATCAACAATGTAGGACTTCCATCAATAAAGCAAACAGAAGACATTTAAGCTCAGATTCTAAGCAATTTGTCAAATGACTGCTAATTTAAAATATGTTAACCCCAGCAGAGAGGAAGGACTTTTACAAAAGATTCAAGCATTTTGTTTTTTGTTTGTTTGTTTGTTTTTAAGTAGGTTCCCCGCCCAGCCTGGAGCCCAATGTGGGGCTTGAACTCATGACCCCGAGATTGAGACCTGAGCTGAGATCAAGAGTCGGACACTTAACTAACTGAGCCACCCATGCACCCCTTCATTATGGTTTATTTAAACATAATATACTCAGGCTCTCCCCTCATTCAGAGAATTCTATGAGGGAAAACTTTTAATGAAAGTGATGCTCATATCCTCTCATTCAGTGCTTCTCATCCCAGTTCCTTCACTGGAATGTTCCCCTGGTTTCCCACCCTACATTCAGGGACTCAACTTTACGCCTTCTGCAGGACTCCAGTCTACCTTTATCTGACTCTCTTTGGTATCTCCACAGCACTGATGGTCTTTACCTATATTAATTTTAAATCTTGGTTATTCTTACATAACCTTAAAAACCCATCTGTATAGTAAACTTTGTGATATCATGATGCAGACCACTATCGACCAACCACTTGATCCTACGCTAAGTGTTTTTCACCTACAATCTTATGTAATCCTTACGAAAACCTGTGGAGGTAGGCACATTTATCACCCTCTTCCTACACCTTACCTAGAAACATAAGAAACTTATCCAAATCCTCATGGCATCCTATCCTATCTTCAGAAGGTTAGGCTGGAAAAGGATTGACTTTCAGGAAAAGGAACATAAATTCCCATATTTTTACTGATTCAACAGATGTCTACTGGTTGCCTGCCGTGCCCCAGTCTCTGAACGAGAGACTGAAGATATATAAGTAAGTACCGCCTAATTCCTACCCACAAAGTGTTTCCAGTCTAATGGAGAAGGTAGCCAGGCAAACACACAGTTGCAAATGCTATATCCAATAACCCACCCAGCAGAGCAGGGATGGGGTACCACAGCAGAGTGGGAAGGGACGGATGATCTCAGAGAAGGACTCGCAGAAGATGTTGGGTTGGCAGGTGGAATGATTAGGCAAGAAGAAAGGGAATGGCACGTGCAAAGAAAGGCCCGTGACAGGAAAGAGACTGTTCCTTAGAGAGGCTGGATCAGGTGTACAAGAGGGACAGAAGGGCCAGGTCACGAAGACTTGGGCATAACCTGGCCAAGAATGCCACTTTTTTCTGGAGAGAATGAGGAGACATTGATGGATTGTCAAGCAACAGGGAACGATGGACAAGAAGCATGGTGCCAGGAGTGGCACCGTTCAGAATGCGAGCTAGGTTTTCCTTGACTTCTCTCGCTCTGAGCGACGCATCATCACTCATGCGCTTGATGCTTCAAGTCTGGCCTGCCCTGATGTCCTCATTATCCTGGAGGCTCTTTTATTCTCTTACTTCTGAATGTTGGTTGCTGTTCTCTTGTTCAACTACTTTAACTTGTCACCAGCTTATTCTGTTTAGGATTTGTTATGCTTGTTCAATGTCATTCATGCACGTCGAGGGCCAAGGTCGTCTGTGTGTGGGGTTAGAAGAGTGCAGTGAACGAAGATGAATAAGACAGCGCCCCTGTTCTTCGATAAAGGTGTTGGGTCACGCTTTTTCTTTAAAAGCAGATATTGATGAGTCATCGACATTTTTATCTCTTCAACAGTAAATTATTTTATACACATGTGAGTCTCAATTAACTTTGAAAACATTTGTGGCATGCTGGTCGTGTTAGGAGAAAGAGTTCTTACAAGAATCACACATAGTTGGGTGCATGATTGGTGCTCAAAAAAAAAAAAAAGGAAATTGAATGTGATTGCAAAGTCTAGTTTTCTGGTAGGATTTCAATCTCCAGAGCCAGGGGTGGTGGGGGGGGGCAGAAATTATCTTCTCAAGGCAGAGAGGCCTTTCCACAGCCAGTGGATTACATCCCACAGGAGGACACCTGCAGCTAACCCTGACCACGGAGACCCCCAGCTCCTTCCGCCTGGGGCTGCAGATTGTGTGGGGGAAGGCTTCTCGGCTGTCAGATAAAGCAGGAGTGCATTTAATGTACCCAGCTCAAAAGATGTTTGACCACCCACTCCTTTTTATACAATTCCCCAAGAATAAAAAGAGCCATGTCACGAGTCGGTGACTGCGGCTTCAGGGTTTCCGTAAAAGGCCTCTAGAAGGAATTGGGAAATGTATTAATATTTGAAACTAGAGTGTCCTGAATCCTAAGGCATCAATAATGATACTGGTATAACAATTCATTTTTGTCTCATTTCATCTTTAGGGAGAACAAAACATTCCATACGTGATCTAAAAACTCTTTATTCTTAAAGTAATAAAATCACATTTTTTTCAACTTTAAGAATATAAACCCAATTTCCACTTAATTCATCATAATTATTTCTCTAGTTTTTTGTTCATCGAAGTATTATTCTCACACATCAGTTCTCAGACTCTCTGCACATACTTTACCTAAAGGGTCATTTAAATTAGATTCCTAAGGATGCTCTGTTTTGGATTTTAAAATGAGCCAAACTTCAAAGTTCATTGAAAACACTGACCAACTATTAGTCCCCACTGCTCTGCGAGGCAGATAGTAGCCCATCTGTGGATGCTACTGGTTAGTTCTGTCCTTGATTCTCTGACAACTGACACCATCTATTCCTGATATGGAACGCAGACCCAATCACAGCACATTTGGGGAAAAGTATCAAATTAAGTTTGATATGAACAGGCCACAAAAGCATGAAGATACAGGTCAGATGAAGACAAAAAGGACCTACTCACCTCTACACATAATTTTATCACTGTTCTCTCCTGACTAAAACGCTCATGTTCATTGTATAGCTTTCTCCCAAGTCTCTACATTGAAGTATTCTGATATGCCATTCCTTTAACATCACATAGTCATGCCAAACAGTGGAAATAGCACTGAAATTGACATGCAGCTGAAAATTATCTCTGCCATTTACTGGCTGTGTGGTCTCAGGCAAGTCACTTAGACAATCAAAGCTATATTTTCCCATAGGGTTGCTGTCAGGATTAAACGAGATGAACAGTACTTAGCCCAAGTTCAAACATGGAAAGAACTCAGCCAATGGCCCCTCCTACCAATAACATTCCAAGTCAGGGATCAAGATACCCCACTCTCCCTTAAAGATACTGTGCTCCCACGTTCCCTTTATTTAAGTCTCTTTATTCATTTATAACTTTCAAAATGAACTTGTTTGAAGTAGAGTTTATCAGAGCAAAAAATGGCACTTGCTTCATTTGCTTATTTGCCCTATGTATTTTTTTAAAGATTTATTAATTTAATTGAGAGAGAGAGAATGTGTGCACGAGAGAGAGAGAAAGAGAGAGAGAGAGAAGGAACGTGCACAGTGGGGGAGGGGCAGAAGGAGAGGGAGAGAGAGAATCTCAGGCAGGCTCCCCACTGAGCACAGAGGTCATTGCGGGGTTCAATCTCATGACCCATGAGATCATGACCTGAGCCAAAACCAAGAGTCCAACACTTAACAGACTGAGCCACCCAGGCACCCCCGCCCTACATATATATCCAGTGTAATCAATCACCTGTCACGTGAGCAATTATAAAACTCGTGCATTTGCAGTGCCAAAGTCAAGTTCCCAATTGTGAACCCACTAGCAGATTGTCAATGACCATTTATTGTGATGTCTTTCATCACATTTGAAATCATTTTCTTCCACTTGAAAAAAATTATTTGCACAGTATTTTGAAAGAACATGTCAGAATCTTAAGGGATGAGTACTCATTTCTCCTACTTAATTTGAATGGTGGTACACAGAGCGTCATTTCAAACTGTTCTCCATCTAATGTAGTTTGAAAACCATATCCCATGCAAGTTAATATTTGCCTATACGATTTTTTAAGTAATTACAGTTATTTTAGAAAAACAGCCTGAGTAGAAACCAACTCAAGGCCACAAATATAAGATCAATAGGGACACAGCCTGAATTGTAGAACTTGTGATGGCCTGTTCTCACTCTGATAGCTTATGTGGCCATCCCTGAGCCAGTGTAAGGTTTAGGAACATCCTATGAAGACCGAAAATTCCGTCCCTACAAGAAAAGCCAGTGGGCAGCTCGGAAATACTGTCTCAACTTTTACTTCTAGGGAATGCTTACTCCTTTTATGACGATAATTTGCAATTTTTTTTTCAATTGTTTGTAGATGACCAAGCTCCCCAGGCAATGTACTACCAACATGGAAACCAAGGGAAGGAAGTTTCACATTGTAATTCAAACAGCTTACAAAAGAGTTGGCCTGACATATTTTTAATCACCCGCATAGTTGTTACTGTACTGCTTGGTAATGACATGTGAATGACAGGTGCTCACATCAATGAGCATGATGAATGCAGCCATTACCAGTATGGAAATTGTTTGTAAGACCTTACAATTTGCAAACTGTGTTCACATACGTTACCTCATTTAATTAATTTTGCCTTTCTTTTTTACCTGGCCAATGTCACTTTTCAAGGGTCAGCTGGAGGAAAAGCAGAGGGAATGTGGTCGAGAAAAGAGGGTGTCTGAGACTCTCAGTGCCCCTGAGGGGAGCAGTGCGGTTTCATACATACTGAGGGATGGTTGAGAGCCACTCAAACCTGGGGTAAAGTCCTGACTCTGCTGTGAATTTGCTTTGTGACCTCGCATAATATTCTGAAATTTTCTGAATCAGAGTTTTCCTGGCTGTAAACGGACAGTGAGAGACAACCTGCCATAGGTCAAGGTCATTACGCATGTTGCTGAGTCCCTAACCAGATTGTTACAAAAACGAATATATGCAAGAAGACAACATAGTCCCTGAGTCAGGATCAAGAACCATGTGCTTCCTTTACTTTCCAACTCAATCTTTAACCCACAGAAAGAAAGAACACTCCTTTCCCCTCCTAGAAGGTCCAGGCAGGTGGGTCTGTCTGTTCCTGGCTCATGTCCCTGAGAAATCAGGACACAAACAAGAAGTATAATGTCTACTCCTTGACTTCAGGCAGGCTGGCCACCACCCTCTGTGGTGAGCTTCCTTCAGGAAAATAAAAATGTGAAATGAGATGGAATAGACTCTGAAGGGAGAGTCTAGGAAGGGAGAGAGGGGGAAGAGAGAGAGGGAGCTGTCAGAGCGTCACTCACGAGGAAGGGGACCAGATGGATTGAAACCAGGATCCAGTAAGATCTTCTCTCTTGTAGGGCCAACCAGACACACAGTCTGAGGTCACAGCCCCTTCTCCCAAACATTACTAAAGAGTAGACTTTGCCCAAGACTCCACAAACTAGCATTTAATCTAGATCATCAGTCAGGTGGAAGAAGGTTCTATCACTCGAGCACAATCCTACGCATGCATACCCCTGACACTTACTAAACACATATGCACACCACAACTTCTCGGGAACGATGCCTGCCTCCAAATGCCTCTGTATATCAATATGGAATAACGATACCAGCCCATGTCACAGGATTATGACAAACTACCCTGAAATAAGGAAATGTTATAATTACCAACTGCTAAAGAATATGGCTAGATAATATTACCCATAAATTAAACTTCACCATATGGCTTTCGGATTAGTCGCTTACTGAAAAACTTGGCAACATGTCCCATCAAGGAATATGTTGTTAGAGTGGAAACAACATCGTGTACCCTCATTATTTGCGGTCTGGTAGTGGTCTCCTGAAGGCTAACTCATCAGATACAAATCTATAAATAAATTAAGCTACATTTCCAAACACCCACCCTCCCCCACACACACATACATCCTTCACCCCTTACCTAGCTCCACAGAGCCACAATTCCAGCAAGACCAGAAGCAGCTGTTTCTATTATTCTCCTTCTCCACCCTCTGCCTCTTTGGCATGAAATTTTACACCTTGTCTCAGAGCGCACGTTAATCAGATTGACAATCTCCATAGAATGATCATTTCTACCCAGTAGGGCTTCTGGGTCATTCTGGCAATGAGTTGGCTGCCTGTCAACTCAGGCTATTTGGCTCAGTCTTCCTATGTAGACACTGTCCTGCCATCATAAAAATGGACGCCAGCACTTTTGCAAAATAAGGCTTATGGAGAGTGTGATGGCTTTCATTTCCTTTCTCCACTCCTCCACCACCGATGCCGAGGAGTGACCATTTTCCAAGAGAGGTAAGGGGATGCTTATAGCTAAGGCTCTCAATACGGAAAGGTGGGCCCACTCATGCTGCAGAGACCTAGAGGGGATCAGGGAGAAGGCCACTGGGCACACTGTTGCACGGCACATTTATTTTTCCAGGGCACCCCTGTTTCTGTTGGGCTCCAAGTGTTTGCGCTGCGGGTGGGTGCTTATCGGCTTCCTGTCTCATGAAGAACAGGAGCAGGGTAGCACAGATGGTGAGATAAACAGATACAACAAATTTGTTGGTTGAATATAAATTTTGCAATGCTAATGATTTCTGGAAACTTAGGGTGAAGCAGCCATTCACGGGTGAATTCAAGGAGATCCAGGCTATAGGGCCTCAACTCCCAAACTCCCATGCCTGTCCCAAAGCAGGCCGGTGGATACCTCCTCACCCCTTCCACACCAATGTCAAGCAGCCACCAATGCCCCCCTCAATACAATTCAATAAATAATAGGAGATCCTGAATGAAATCAAGGCATGGTTGCACTGAAGGAGACAGAGCATCTGAGCGTTAATGGAAATATTAGAACGTGACTTTGTTCGGCAAATGCTTTTTGAGAACACATCACACTCAGGGACACGAAGATGGATAGGAGACAAATCTGAGCATGGGATATCAGACTTCTGCAGAAATATGTACAAATCAAGGCAATATGTGATAATACTCTCTTGAGAAGCACAAAGAACAGCAAAGAGTTGACAAGAGAAGGCGACTGTCTCTGGGTGAAGTTTCTAAAGACAGTTTCATGGAGGTGGTACCTTTTGAGCCAGACCCTGAGAGACAGTTAACACGTAAAATGTTCCTCATTCCCCTTTTCTGAGCCCCACTGGCCCCCCTTTTAGATTCATACTGTGCTTCTTCCTGTGTGAGGTCTTCTGCACAGACTGGAAACGGCCTTCCTCTCTCTCCACCAACACCTACCCATTATTACTCAAGAAGCCTTCTGTGACTCCAAGACGGAACTTGGTCACCCTGCTATCACAGCAACTTTGCATTCGTTTGGGCAACTTTTTAAACTGAAGAATTGGCTCCCTTTCTGGACCCCCAGTTCCATCGGCTCACAATGCAACCTCAGAGCTAGCTCAGTGCATACAAAGGAGGTGCTTAGTCCTGATCGGCCAGAGGACTAAGTAGTTAGAAGGAGCGGAAGTGTACCTGCAGATAGAAACACTGAAGCTTGGACGGGAATCAGTTATACTTTGTAGCTAACCAAATAAAGATGGAAGGGGGCAGTGGGAGAAATTGGCCAAGTGGGGTAGTTTGGGGCCACACTGTTCAGTGAACTCAAGACTCATCCTTCCGTGAAATCTTTCTTGATCACACTGGTTAACGCACCACTCTTTCCAGCTACATCCTGCCCTTGCTGTGGAATGACTTCACGTTAAAGTGTGTGAGGACAGAAAAACTTATTCATGTTTCTATCCCTACAGCCCCAAGCACAACGTTCATTGTAAGTTCTTTTTAGTAAAATGTGTATTGAATTGACTTTGTTCCATAGGAGATGAAGATTCCTGAGCAGTAAGAGCTGTGCTCCACGTGGCGCTGTGGGGAAATTAAACCAATAGGAGTTTACGGAAAAGATCAGGATTGAGAAGACACTTGTGTTGGTTACTAGGCTATTGTCTCTCAGCCCTCAACCCATCCTCTGTCCTCTGTTTTCTTTTCTTTCTTTTTTTTTTTTTTAGATTTATTTATTTATTTGAGAGAGAGAGAGAGCAGATGGGGAGGGTCAGAGGAAGAGAGAGAATCTCAAGGAGACTGCACGCCCAGTATGGAGCCCAACAAGGGGCTTGATTCCACGACCTGAGATCATGACCTGAGCCGAAACCAAGACTTGGACACTTAACTGACTGAGCCACTCCGGTGCTCCGTCCTGTTTTCTGATGCCGGCCCTTTGGTGCAAGAAGCTACATTTCCACCCCCCCGGCCAGCCAGAAGCCTAGTAGGGTCTGCCAGGGAGAGTCTCGTGGGGAGCCAGGAAGTGGGCGGAGAGAGAAGGAGCAGGTCCCGCCTGCTTGCAGATCCTGTCCAATGGCACTGGCCCGGCCACAGTGCTTCACTCTGACTAGCAGTGGTGGGTTCCGTTTGCCAGCTTTTCCCCACACTCCCAGAAGCAGCCTCGGCAGACCCTCCCCCTCCATGAGCAGCAGCTGGCGGTGCCCCCACCACAGAGGTCTCAGATATTCAAAGAAGCCCAATGACACTATCTCCTCCAAAGGCTGAGTCCCCTGCCCTCCTGAGTTCTATGTAGCCACCATCCCCCCTTTAATTTACTCAGCCCGAAATGCCTAATTGCTTTTTGCAGTTATTAGCTCAGTGTTAATCCATCGTTCCCTTTCCCGCCCTCCCGGCGGCCCATTCCAACAATTCCTATATTAACTCACCTCTGTTAAAAGAACTTGTGTGATCTGATTTTCTGACACTGATACAGCATGGACCACCACGAGGCTCGTTAGAGGGCTAACACCATAGTTCAGGGACAAATGAATAAGCCCCTGAGCTGAGCAGAGGAGATGGAGCATGAAAACGAGATCATAACACCAGCTAATGTGTACTGAGCACTAGGCCCATGTGCTCTGTATGCAATATGAATCTAATCATTAGAACATTTCCGTGAGGGGGGTGGCAGCAATAGTCTCATCGCACACAAGGATGCAAAGCACAGAGAGGTTAAGTAGCTTGCAGGAGATCACCAGCATGATCAGTGACATACATGGAGACCTGCTTCCATGCCTAAGCACCTAGGTGCCTGGTTCTTACCGGCTTCCCCGCCCCCACAATGACTCACCAAAACAACAGGCAATCTATAGAAAGTAACACAACAACACTAAAAAAAAAAAAAAAAAGGTAACAGAATCTGAGAGAAAGAATTCCATTTCGACGAGGGGGATGTGGAAAGGCTCCACGGGTGTTAGCACACACATATTCAATATACCTTAGGTGCTTGAATTCCCAGCTGCTAATTGTTTTCATTCCCTTATTTGTATTTTGAATGACTCTTCTTTGATTTAAAAGGGAAATAAACTACAAGGTGCAGATAGCAGATGTAATCCACATTTGGATTTACTGAATGTTTGAATTTTGACAACTAGAAGCCTAGTGGAGCAAAACAAGACAGAGTAGACTTTCCTTCTCACTGACTCTCTTCTTTCCTTGGGGCTGTATTAATGTCATTAATATACAGAAAATTAAAGTTCTTAAAAATGATCTGGAGTACCTCAAAGTGCGGTACAACTTTATAAAAGGCAAATACACATCATATAGGATATAGTTCAGTTTCTGGCGGTTTATGCCCCTAGGTCTCTGCACACTTAAATAACAAGGAAGTAAAGCTGCAGACCAAAGCTCAAAATTAAACATGAACCCGAGGAAAACACCAGACATTCGTGGAATATTTAAGCACCAGCCTATTCAAAAGAAGGTCATGAGTGGCACGTTGCCTTCCTGACTTTTACCACTATTATCAGAAATATGGGAAAGGGAGCCAGTAGACAGAGTAGGGTTAGTAGCACATGCTCCCGGGTGGACCAGCCGGGGTCAAACTCGGTGTATTCCTATGTTATCCTTATTATTAGCAAGTATCACGTCTTTATAGGAACCACAAGTTTGTTGCTATTTGCCTATTTTCAGAATCCTGGAGAAACAGCTTGCCTCCCGTTTTCACTTCCAAAAACGTCAAAGCAGCCCAGGGAAACAGAGGCAGAAGAGCGTGGGAATGGGGGTCAGACATCTCCGTGACCCAGCGAGTCCCTGTGACTTTTCTAAATTGGAATTTCTTCATCTGGAAAAATGGAGATGCTATCAACTTCCTTGAAGGACTTTGGAAAGATTCAGTAAGATCACACAACATGGGGCAATGTTTATGAATGAACTCTCGGCAAAATGCCCTGTAAGTTCCTTTCATACTTTCTGCTAATACTATCTTCCGTGGCATCGGTGGGTCATGAATCCTGCCTCCCCAGAGCAGAAAGATGAGGCTGATCCTTATTTATCAGACTTCATATGCACAGAGGAAAGCGTGAACTTCTCTCCTGGACTGCTGAATTCACAAACAGACATTGGAAACATACTTAGGAGGGAGGGAGAGCCTATCAGCAGCGCTGAAAAAAAACAACAAACAAAAAAAACCCAAAAGGCTTTCAGAGCAGGCATGTCAATTTACTGGGCTCTGACACTCACATAACATCTATGAGAGCTGCAGGTCCTATACAGGGGAACACCAGAGACCATACTGGGCAAAAGCTGGGCTTTATATGGGCAGTCAGGGATGAGAAAATGTATCATAGTTTCAAAGATACTTTGGGACAACCTATATTTCCACACAGACTGAACGTGGCTTCCATGTAGGTTCTGTCACTCACTCACTGTGCGCCAGTCACTAACCCATCCTTGCTTTATTGTTGTCATCAGCAAAACAAAAGTCACGATGTCTACTTTCCAGAGCTGTTCAGAGAATGCGATGGCCATCAGGTACACAGAACGCTTAGTTCGGCACCTGCTGCCCCCCGCTCAGGACGGCTCGGAGAAGTGGTGGCCTGTTTTGCACCCACAGTTGCAGAAAGATGTCAAATAACCACCTCTAAACTGAATATATTCAACCTTGTGTTCTTCTGTGGTGTCTTAACAGTTATCTTGTTACAAAGCCCTGCCTATCAGGGACATGATATTAATTCCCAATATCCGTCTTTAGCCAATGCAATTCTCTCAGAAGAAAAATGATCTTTTTATCCAGAAAAACATGTAGCAACACCAAATGCTACATCTCATACAGAGTCAAAATAGTTAGCACTAGCTTCCCCAAGGGCTGGAGCGGAAAACAAAGGAGTCGTATTTTGGAGTGTGCCCGGGTAGGAGGCGGAGGCTGAAGTCAGCGCAAGCTTCTGAGCGCACACAATACTCCATGTGCAGAACGTTCTGCTTGTGTGGCTCTCAAGGCCAGCTGAAAGGCTTCTGCTGGTGACTTTTTTTTTTTTAAGTTTAGCTTTATTTCTGGTAAAAATAAGACAATAACATAAAATAAATAGCCTTGAAGGGGTCTTCTGCAAATTAGCCCTTAACTCTTGGGTGCAGGAAGCCAACACCAAGGAAAGTCAATATCCAAGGGTATGAAATGATCCATGCACTTGGAGGGCGTTTCTGAAAATGTAAAAAGCAGGATAGGAGGCTTAGTGCATAAAATTAATGTTTTATTTCTAAAATGAAATCCTTGGGAGGTGAAAGTCACTTTGTGCTTTGAAACCCTACTCTTGGCAGTTGTGGGGCAGTCATCTGCTAGCTGTCACCCTCTTTGGAAGGGCTGCCTCTCCAGGCACACGTGCTCCCATAGAATGCAGGTCCCGCCCTGGGTCTGACGGAGGCTTCAGGGCTTAGATAAGACGCTGGGAAACGAGAGCTGTCCAATTGCTGATTGAGCAATTGATCAAAACTGCTGAATGCACACATGACGACTATTCCATTCTCTCCGAGCACGCGAAGAGCTCCAAGGGCTACCTCTAGCCGGGAAGCCCGGCTCCACCCCTCTATCACTTACAAGCGATGTGACTTAAACTTGCCAGCCCCCCACTTCTTCATCTGTGAGACGTGTCAAGTGTCTCCATCTTAGAAAGGCTTATTTCTTGTGTATCAGCAAAATAGACCGTACACCATCCTTTGCTATCCAACTTAATGATCTCCTCAGTCATGAACATGCTTTTCCCTTATAGACATTAATATTCCATGCCATATTTTCAACAACTTGATTGTTGAATATTATTTTACTATATAATACTTATATATTTATGTATACAATACTTATGTATTATATAATGAAATAATATTCAACAATAAAGTTGCTGTGGGAAAAAATGAATTATATAAGGGTTTCCTATTGCTCTAGATTCATTTTTTTCTAACTTTTTATTAAAATAATTATACTGATTTATTTTAATTGGCATATTTCTTTTAACATTTTTTCCCCAAAGAAAAATTCTGATTTGGCCCACGGAAACTCAATTACCATTTTGGGTGTTTTAAGATATTTTGGATTTAGTTTTTATTTTAAAATTGACAAATAGTTTGTGATATCTTGACTAGAAATTGAATTACTAATAATGTTTTATTTGATGTTTCCATTAGAAAAATGCAATAACGACAGAAACAGAATTTTAAATTTAAAGCTACAATATTATCCAGAAAGTAAAAATGTATCTATACACTCAATATTTCTACTGAAAAGTAAATAGGACCTGTCATGCCCCATAAGCTGAGAATTACACAGATGTGAGTACAGCTTTCTGGGCTAGCTGCAACCTCTACTCACTGAGTTTAAGGAACCAAAGAAGCTGGCCATTTTTCCAACAAGCAGAGCCCCAGGGCATTTCTCTAAAACAAGGCATGTTTTTGGTGGATGTCACTGACAGCCCACCCAGGAGGGCTGCCTTATAGTGAAAAGACCTGTTTGGTCCCTTACGTGATGACTCATGTTGGCCATTGATCGGGAGATTGGTAGTAAACATTTAAACCTCTTCGAATGTTGAGATTTAGACAAAATGGCGATGCCATGTAGAATATACTAGATATTCAAATTCAAATATTATCGTATTTGAAGGAATTTTAAAAATATACTGCAGAGAAGACCTAAAACTTAATAGTGCTTGATAGAGGAGGATCGGAGAAGATACAACTTTCCAAAATGCTAACACTGGACAGAAAATTGCATTTTCCTAATACCTTATCTTTCCATCTCTTATAGAACAGCTCTCTTTTGGTATATTCTCAACTCCTTTATATTTGTCAACATACCGATCCCAATCAGGTTTCAACACCCAGTTTAAATGGCATCCACTTTTGGAGGCCTATTTGATTACCTAATTTCCCTTGTTGGGATTAATGTCTCCAAAATACTTCTTTTGCAAGCAGCTCCACCAAGCACACGCTGAGTGACCTCGGGTGAAATACTTTACCTCTCTGGGTGTCAGTCTCCCATATTTAAAAGGAGGCTAGTAAGAGCACCTACTGTATAGACTTCCCATGGACATTAAATGGGGCCATCTTTATGAAAGAGGCTACACCAGCTGCTGTTTGGAAAAGAGCCTGCCCATTGTGGGGGCTACAGAACTATTTCTTAAATAAACAGCAGAAACACATCTCCACGGTTACTCGGCATTGTCTTTCTCCTTTCATCTGGCCTGGAAGCTTTTTTTCCAAATAAAGACAATGTCTCCAAATCTCCATATTTAGCCAACCATACCTATTCTTATTTTAGTGGCAGATATAAATGTCTGGGTAGAAAATGCTCTTTGGGTTTCAGCAGGAATTAATCATTAATAAAGATCTGCCTCAACCAATAGAGAGACAGTCTCCCTAAATATGATTTTTTTTCATATTTTCCTAGATAGTTAATTTTTAGACCTCAAGTAGGATACATACAGTGGGCACTTAATAAATGTGTCAAGTGAATAACACATAGTGAGTAAACAGACCTCTATCTCAGAATACTAAGCTGACTTTAATATTTACCTGAAGTAATGCTCAGTTCCCACAGTATCACATTTACTACAAATGGGTATCAAGCAGATGTCATTTAAAATTTTGATCAAGTTGTCCGACATCTTTGGAAGGCGGGTGCATGCTTACCACGAGGACTTAATTGTTGATTAATTTCATCAGCAGGTGCAATTAAGCCCCTACTAGCGTTCAGCCCTGCGCTAGTGGCAGAGTGTATTTCGAAAGAAGCATGAGACACAGGCTCAGGGGATGTACAGACTAGGTGGGGTGGTAACACCACCAACACTGCTCTTCCAAGCGGTGTGGTCCACACCGGGGAGGTGGCTTGTGACAGGTCAGAGCACACAGGCCCGGACTAGTGGGGGGCGTTGTCTCAGGAGAGGCTGGCAGATGGGCGGGGTTTGTGCAGGTGACAGGTGGTTGGAGGCGGCACGTGACCCGCTCATCTTACGCCCTCACCTCTCAGGGCACCTTGCGCACCCTCATTACACTCAAGTGAACTGCACTTTGGCAAGACCAGGGTCCAGGACACCAAAGCTGCACTGCCCGATGTGGGGGTGGGGAGACAGGAACCGTTAGAACAGGGCTTCTTATGAAAAAGCCCTAATTCCCTGGTTGCCTGTCTGCAAGCCATCCCCCAACTTGTCTTGTGTTGGCCGCCACCCTCCACCTGGTTCCCCTGACCGTATTATGACCTTGTCCCAATCCTCTGGTCCTTTTCAGCTACATCAGCATGAGTTTCTGCTGCTCCTTTTGACTTAAATATTAGTTTCCAAATAAAACACAGACAACTTCACTGTGTGTTTTGAAGCGGCTCTCTCAGAGCTGTAAGTTTTAAACACTTATTTTCCTTAGAGCATTTTGTGTATTTCTCCTCCCTCCCAATCCCACACTCAGAAATGATTAGGTAAGTCATATTAAACAGATCCAAAAGAAGGCGCCTTTCTTTCAGACCTTTTCCCTCTAATTCCCCAAACATTTCATTACCATCATCTCTCCGGAGCCTAGCCAGAAACTTGGCCTCCTCTGACTCTTAAACATACCAAGTTATTAAAAATACCCTTCAGCAAAAATGAAGGAAGGGTCAGGGAAATGAACTCAACACAGGGCTTATGCAGAGCACAGTGATCTCTTTGACTTGAAGAAGGAAGCGAACACTGATGATTTTGGACAGCCCGTTGCTTTCGCTAATCTGTTGCCAGGCTCTATCAGACACGAGTGTCTCCCGTCAGATGTCCTAATCTCTCTCCATTTTGCTGTCACTAAAACATGAGAGCTGGCTGCAATAACAAGGCTTATCTCATTACCAAAAAAAAAAAAAAAAAAAGGAAGAAAGTCAACATTCCTCAGAGAGATATGGCACCTTCCATTGGTATGAAGAGGAAAGTAAAATTAGAACCGTAGCGGTCCCCAGGTTTTTACGGTAAAAGACAGGCAGAGACACACTATTTTCAGGCTGCTGCTAATTGAGCCTTATTTGGACTGGAGCCCTCTGAAAGGAATCAACACATCAGAAATGGGCACGCTAACAGGGAGGAGACAGCTTCTGGATATAATCTGGGAGAGAGCGGCCCCACGTCTTGCCTCCCAGATAACACAGAGCTTCAGTGTCTAATTGACCATGCAGAAAAAGAACATTGTTTTGAAAAAGAAGCCACCTTTGCTGGGGTCCACAGAAACTGTTCTGGCTTCCTACCTCCGGGGAGACCTATGTTTAACTGCAGTTTTTAACACCAGCTTTCTAAATTTGTATCTGTTGCAAGAGTGAACCATACCCAAGAGTAAAGGGAAATTCACCAGGAAGGCTAGAACTTCTGCTACGGGAAACAAAAAGGGTGTATAAGATTCAAGTAAGAGCTCAGCCGCTTGGCAAGACATTCTTTATCAAGAAAGAGAGAGCAAATCATTAACTACAGTAATCCATTGACGTTCATGAGGAGATCTGTCCCAAGACTTGCATAAATCTCGAGGTCTGCCACCACTATAATATGTTATTACCCCACGAGAAGCAGCCATGAATAACTCGCAAGAATTAGTGGGTATGATACAGAAATCAAAGAAAAGGAAGGCTGCACGGACACACAGCTGCTCTGGTTGGGCGGACAGCGAGGCCCACTCACCAACGCAAGATTCAAATTTAAGTCTCAGCAAAAAGATGACTTGCCACAGACCCATGGTCCTTTACGGTCATTTTCAAACAGACAAAATCGTGACATTAATTCATGGAGACAAGATAGCGCTGCACACCTAAGAAGGTAATCTAGTCAACGGTGGCGGAGTTCCATCAACTTTTGAGGAAAAGCAATTTCCCCTCAAGACTTGACATCTTTTATACCCCTTGCCTATGACTCCGGATGGCAGAGGGAAGAGGTAGAAATGCTAGGTGAAGCAGAATGATAGTACCTAAAGTGGGATGAATAGTACCAAGAAATGTATGACTCACGGTATTCTCATTTTCTTAAAGTTTTCTGGTACATTTGCATTGAGGTTTTCCACAAAAATTCATTCTTGACTTTAATTGTGACTTCAGAGTCCTTTTTCAAGTTCCCATTTCTGCAGAGCACTTACACCGCTCCATTCAGGAGGTACAAAAGAAGTGCACGATGTCCTCTGAGAGGCCAGAAACATCCATGTGTACAAAGAACAATACAGTATTTTAAAAAATACCAAACACAATGGGATTTGGAACCAAGCTAGGGCTACAGACATACATGCACATGGGGCTTTAGGGGGTCATTAAGGAGACCATCTTATTGCAGCAAAGGGTTCATACAAAGGCAGGAGTAAAAGTCATAGAGTACTCATCCAATTGCTTTAATTATTTCACTCTGGGCAAAAACCTTTGCATTCAACCCCACTGAAATACCAGGAAAACATCTGCCTGAGAAGAACACTAACGAGTTTATGTCAACCATGGAAATGTCGCCGTGCAGATCATGGCAATCCTGCTTACAACCTACCATGTGCCAGCCTTTGTCCCAGCGCAGGCACCGCCCCACCCCCCCGTCATTCCCCATCTTATCTAATGGCCCCTCCCCCCCAGTGACACCAACTGTGGATTCTGAAGTTTTCCAATAATTCTTTTATTCTCAGTCCCCTGTAAAATACCTCAACACTGTTTAATTCTCTCTCCACGGTATCCCCCCATCTATCCAATGTTCTGTCTTAGGTCATAATGTCTCACGTTTGCATTCCTGCACCATCCTCAGACTCCAGGCTCCGGGTCTTCACAGAAAACCCATCCCCCAAAGGGTTCCTGCGGGTCCTTCCAGAGGAGGGGAGGGATAGAGGTGGTGGCATTGGGGGCATCACTAGCATCTCTCCGTGAGGAAAGGGTGTGCTGTGCTGAGTGCTCACTGGGTAGAGCCGCTCTTTCAATGCTCTCAACAACCGTATTGGAAAATAGAAAAAAACCCGACGGTATAGCCCCAGTGGGACTCCCGCCAGGTCCATATCTTAAGGAACTGGTTAGAGTCAGAATTTTAAATTAGGTCTAACTAAAACCTCAATCTTTTGAGATCACGAATCTAGTCACAATATTTAATTCAGTGCCTCTTCTTTGCCTATAAAATAAAGCATATATTTCAAAGTGCTGGCGTGGGGACTCTGGGATTGGATTGTGTGGGTTCAGGTTTCAGCTGCACGGTGTACCAGCTGTGTGACCTGGGCATGACAACTACCAGCTCTGAGCCTTGAGTTATCCTGTATGCAATAGGATGACAGCAATAGCTTCCCCTGCCCAGCACTGTCTTAAGGGATCAAGGGAATAATGCACGGAAAATGTTTACTCAGAGGAGCTTAATAAAAACTGAAGAGGGCATGAATGGACAGGTAGACATAAAAGCGTGGAAAGATTTGTTTAAGTACACCTCTTTGTGTTTTTTTTTTTTAAGATTTTATTTATTTATTAGAGAGAGAGAGAGAGAGAGCACAAGCAGGGGGAGAGGCGGAGGGAGAAGCAGACTCCCCACTGAGCAGGGAGCCCAATGCGGGACTCAATCCCAGTCCCAGGACCCTGGGATCACGACCTGAGCCGAAGGCAGACACTTAACGGCCTGAGCCACCCGGGTGCCCCATAAGTACACCTCTTTAGATAAATACATCACTCACAGGGAAGGATACCTACTTTATCCCTAATTGTTAGGGTTAAAAATCGCTTGTATCTTTTTTTTTTTTTTTCAGGAAAAGCCATAGATAAAGTGCCTTTTAATAAAGAGAAAATAATGAGATGCATATGCATTATCATAATTATCACCATTATTTACTACAACAACCAGCAGCATTGATGTGAATTTATTGTAAAACCTCAAGAACATGGACTTCGCCCAATGCCCATCCCTCTACCCTGCTACACGCATGCGTAAAATGGAGGCTTAAAGGGAGACATGCGACAAAGGTGTTGCTTTAAACCTGTGTGACAATGGAGGGATGTTTGTAGCTTGACCGGAGTGTAACGAGATCGTGCTTCTTCTGTGGAGCAAATGACCTGCCGGTCCTGCTGCCCTAGACATGGAAATGCACGTGGGTCACTGACACGCTCCCCACTCCCACCTGCTTTCGCTACATCCCTTTGCCAAACCCTCTGTATGGATTTTTATAAATTAATCATTTTGTTTTTATAGGGCATCATCAAAGTTCCCTCCCAAGACTAGTTTGAGGAGAGCAGGAGATCCATTATATAAAAATCCAGTAATGCGTATGCTTTAACTGGTTGGAGGGTGTGGGCACAGGTGCAAAAGGGGATAAATCACAAGCAAAGAGTGATAGCAGACGGTGTTTCAGCAGCGAGAGCAAGCGGCGTTTTTATTGCACCCTGGTTATGGAAGCTTTTCGAAGACTCCACCGTTTAAATGGACACCAACAGGTTCACTTTCCAGAAGTGGAGCGTTCCCTAACTTCAGAGGACAAGTGGAGCCCCAGAGTTTAGAATCCCTCAAAACACTCCGTTTCCCCAAATGTCTATCCTCCCAACACGCGTTTGTTCTCCCTATTAAAAATCTGCTAATTTCACAGCTTGCAGGGCAAGAGAAAAGGATTCGCTGATTCCTAAAAATAATGCTGTTGCCAGGGGAGGCAAACTGTTGCTTTTCTCTGCTTTTGGCCTACGCAGTTTGCATCCCTCCCTCCCTGCTCCTTGTGTCCAGTAGAATACTCGGTACCTCGGAAGCATACCTTACTTCGAAGGACTGGACTACTCCTTTCCCTGCACATTCTTTCATAGTTCTCCAAGTTTAGAGATCCAAAATGAAAAAGGAAGGAAGATACGAGGGTGAGGTTAAGTAGGGAAGGGGACCAGGAATGGTAGGAAAAACCAGGGTTTGCAAAGTAACTAGACATCTAAGCAAGAACTAACAGCAAATGTGTCACCTGCCACGATCCGCTGACGGCAGGGCTGGGTCTGCCTTGATCACAGTTGTACCCCAGTATTTAGCCCAGTGCTGAGCACACCGCGAGGCTCAAATGATCCTTAGAGAAATAAATGAGAACAGGAAAGGTGATTTCAATGCTGAGTGGATCAAATGTAGGTGAGTGAAAACCATAATAAAGTCTCAGCTTCTAACTCGCAGTAGAAAAATCAAAGAATATAGAATAGTATAGGCGATAAAAGCTGTGTGTGTGTGTGTGTGTACAAATGTTGGTATACACAAGGTGCATAAACATATACAGGGTGTGCCTAGAAAGGAAAAGTTTTCCATATGTGTTTGTATATCTACAGACAAGATCATTTGGAGAGAACCACTATGTTTTAAAAAATAGCATTTTGAGCTAGTGGCTAATGCAGAGAAATCAAATTCTATCCCACTTTAGAATATCGAGCCTTACTTTAAAAAATAAACATGACTTAATATTGAACAGGATTCAAAGGTATATTGCATTCTTAATCCCTCAAAATAGCACTGAGGTGAATAACTGTTAAACAAATTACCATGTAAAAAATATGTCCTTACTTTGTTTATTTAAATAGCAAGCCCATCTCATTTGGCCTTAAAAAAAAAAAAAAAAAAAAGTGGGCCTCACCTCATCTGTGAGCTGTAAGGAAGCCCAGAGAAAGAGGGTTGAGGTTTGCAGGGAGGAAGCCTTGCTGTCATGCACGGTGGGACTATGGACAGCGCTGCCAACCTGTGGGAGATAGTCCTGGCCAAGCCCAGAGTCAAGCCAGCTAGATCTTGGGACTGGTACCCCAAGCTTGATACATCAACAGTTTAAGGGTCAGGGTAGGTGGGGCTTCAGATTGTTCATTTCTTGCTCTGTTTCACAATATAGAAACCAATTGGAAACCATTTAATAACTGCCAAGTTGCAGCTTTGTCTTTTTCAGCACCCTCCCCCAAAAGGAGAGTAACAGTATCACCCAAAGACTTCACAAACTTAAAGTTGTAGGGTTTGAAAACTCAGAGAAACACCCAAAGGATGTTAAATTGCTGATTTCAAAACACTGACAGGCAACTTAAAAATGTCCCGAAGACCTCAACTTCACAATCACCAGGGTTTGGCATGAGAGAAGGCTCCAGAAAGTAGAACACAGCCTTGGCACCCGGAGGACTTGGCTGCAGGGGACTTCTCCAGAACAGCAGAGCTGAGAGGAGGAACAAGACCTTCTACTGCTTATGGCCTGAACAACACAGCGATGGGGGCAGAGGCTGGGAATCGGGGGGGGGGGGGGAGGCGTCCTGTCCTCTTGGTAGCATCCACATCCACACCTGGGAGCCAGCACCTGTGGCTGCTGCACCCGTACGGCCAGTGACACTTTGTGACATGTCAGTGCCAGGAGCAGTGCCAGGAGCCAGCTATGCCAGCAGCAGCCCCATCATGGGCTTACCCAGGGCGGGTGCAGCTCCTTATCTGCTGGTGGTTCAGAGAACATAGGGACTTGCTCAGGAGCACATTCCAGACATAACCTGTGTCTTCCAGACCTAAGTCAGGCAGACTCAGAAGGGAGCAGAAAATTCCATAGTTATGGTAGAGATGAGAGCCAGAGAAATGCCATTTATGGGCTATTCATAGGAACCACCTTCACACTCAGATGCCAAAGGAGACACAGGTGGTTCTGGGATGGCTAAAGGAGACACAGGTGATTCAGAGATAACTACTGGGTGTTCGGACTCAAATACGTTTCTTTCCTTTACTCAAGAGGAAGCTCCATTTCTACTGCATTGTGAGGTGTACAAACATTTAAGAGAATCATAGATTGCAGAGCCGACCAGTTCTCTGTATATTGTGATGTCAGAGATCATCTACATAAAAACCTTAAATTTAAGGGTTTTTCTTTCACTACCGCAGTGGTTCTCAAGCTTCAGCAGTGTACTTAGAATCACCAAGAGGGCTTGTGAAAACACACAGGTTAGGCCCCAAAGCTATGGCTTCTGATTCAGTAGGTGTTGAGCGAGCCTGACAGTTTTTATTTCTATCAAATTCCCAGGGGATACCTAGCTGCTGGTCCACAGACTACATTTTGAGAACACTTCTATATTCCCAGCTTGAGGTTGGGTATCAGACCTGGTGAAGCTTTTTTTTTTTTTTTTTTTTTTTTTTAGCAACAGAAATAAAGAACTAGTTTGTTGAGTCCTTGCTAAGTTCCAGGTACAAAATTATATACTTAGGTCAATACTAATAATAATCGTGCATCTGCAGCTTACAGATGAGAAAATGGTGCCACACAAAGTTTAAGTAGCTTGCATAAATTTATGCAACTAGTAAGTGACCACATTTGAAACTCACTCCACAGTCCACGTTCTTTACTTTGCAACGAAAGGGAAACTGGTCAACGGCACCTCACAACAGGAATCAGCAACCAAGAAAACCTAGAAAAGGTAAGGTTGTTTCCTGAAAAGTTTTTAAACCCCAGAAAAATCACACCAGATCCTTTAGAAGAGACAAAAAAAAAAAAAAAAAAACAGTACAATCTGGATACAACAGAATTCAGAAACAGGGAAAAGTTGAAAGACAGCTTTACGACAAAGGCTGCCCTATCTGGTACTTACCCCCAGGAGGGTTTTGGAAACTGGAATTTCTCAGGTCCTCCATATAAATCGGCGTCCCTTTGGCCAGCAAGGATGCGAAGGCCAATACAGTCACATCAGCTGGACGATGCTGAGATGGACCGTGAGAGCTATTTCTCAATCCTTAGTCATACTTAGGGCTCTGCCTCATGTGACTTTCAGAGACAGCAGTGGCCGCCTGCGCCCATCGCTGTTTTTCTTTTTAATCACATGATTTTTAAGGCTGAGCAGTGGCAGCAGTAAAATCACACTGCCCGCGTGAGACACGAACACACCAGTATCTACACGTCCCTGAAGCAGACAGCTAAGCTCTGACTGTATATTTACTTCCAATAACTTGGTAAGAGCAAATTATTAAAAAGATAACCGAGGGGGTACCTGGGTGGCTCAGTCAGTTGAGTGTCAGACTCTTGGTTTCGGCTCAGGTCATGATCTCAGGGTCCTGGGATCGAGTCCCACATGGGGCTCTGTGCTCAGCAGGACGTCTGCTGGAGATTTTCTCCCCCTTCCCTTCTACCCTTCCCCTTGCTCACAGACACACACACTCTCTCTCTCTCAATCAAGTAAAATAAAATCTTTAAAAAAATAAATATAGCCCAAGACTACAGTGGTTTTAAAACATGTTTAATTCAAAGACTCAATGTGGAAAAGAATGCCATCCCCAAAAAAAACATGAACATCACATATATCCTAAGGTGAATGAGATCCTCACCCCTTCAGTCCCCAGCTACACAGCGACCGGTATCATCTCAGAGTTAAAGGGCCCCCACCATCCTCTAGACTCGTGGTTCCCAAACGTGTCCTGAAGCAAATACCATTTGATTTCACTCACAGGTGAAACTTAGGAAACAAGATAAATGACCAAACAAACACAAAGAGACAAAAGACAAAACCAGACTCTTCCACACAGAGAACACATTAGTGGTTACCGAGGGGTAGGGGGTGGAAATTTCTCCTCTTGTTCATACTCATGCAATTTTGGATAATTGTTTTCCTAGCCTTTCCATTGCATATAAAAAGAAACTATTAGTATTGTTAAATATGTGAATTTATTCTACAAACTATTTTATTAATAATGTATATGTTTGCACATCACACATAATCATGCATGCATCTCAAAAATATTGAAATACCCTACAAATCAGTGCTTAACTAAAAGACCTACTTTTAAAGACTAGAAGTTTGTTTTTTTTTTCATCTTATTTATTTATTTGAGAGAGAGAGAGAGTGTGAGCAGGGCAAGGGGCACAGGGGGAGGGACAAGCAGAGTTCATGTCAAGCCCAGAGCCCAACAGCGGGGCTGGATCCCACAACCCTGAAATCATGACCTGAGCCGAAACCAAGAGCTGGACGCTTAACCACCTGAGCCACCCAGGTGCCCCTAAAAACTAGAAACTTTTACACCATGCAAGCATACATTTTAGCCTCTCTTTTATTCTTTCCGGCAGAAATGACTACGAACTACTAAGTAGTAATATTATTTTTAAACATCTTTTCAGCTTCTGACACTCATCCTTATTCTAGCCTATGGACGTATGTTGAGATACAAAAGCAGTTAAATAGTTTGTGGTCAAATGTCTTCACTATGAAAGACAAGATGATAACAGAATTTAATTTCTGGCTCACCTGAATTCGTATTGCACTATTATCATGATCAGCAACCTTGAATGATAAGAAATTTGGTGACTACGGCCCCAGGGAGCTACCAAAGATTCAGTCCCTTCAAAATTGCATTGAAAACTAACCTGTTTTTAATTAAGAATGAAAGTTCATTCTTAATCAATTCATTAATTTAACTAATTAATCCAAAAAGGCATAAAATCAGGCCATGGTAGTGTCTTGACCTTTTCCTGCCGTACCCAGCCATTGAGTTCACCAACACATTTATTCCTTTTTTCAATGTGTAATAATAGAAAGTTTAAATCCACACTGAAAAAAAAAAAAAGCATTTTAACTTCTAAGTACCATTCCCAGAGACCATACCCATCTAAATAGATGCAAGCCAAGAAAAAAATATATTCTCTAGCTGTGTACTTGGGTGATATAATGATGGAAATCAAGAAGAACAGATGAAGAATACCATAGTGACACATGCTATTCCAATATCTCTGGGTGCAAAATACATGGGACCCAGAAGTCTATCTTACAGCATACTGCACTTCTTTTATAAGTTAGAATTCTTTTTTTTTTTCAAGATTTTATTTATTTATTTGACAGAGAGACAGTGAGAGAGGGAACACAGCAGGGGGACTGGGAGAGGGAGAAGCAGGCTCCCCACTGAGCAGGGAGTCCGATGCGGGGCTCGATCTCAGGACCCTGAGATCATGACCTGAGCCGAAGGCAGATGCTTAACTGACTGAGCCACCCAGGTGCCCCATAAGTTAGAATTCTTGAATGTTTAAGCTTAACATTACAGATATCACCTAACCTAATTCCCTCATGTTTCTAAGAGTAAAGAACACATCTTAAAAAGTAACTTTTATAACAAAAAATCTTAATAATAATTACAAAAATAAAAGGTTCGGAAATGAGAAAATGTATAATAAAACCTCTTAGTTCAACAACTGAGAAGGAGCGTAGTCTAGATCTCTCTGTATTTCAGCCTCGCTCAGGCTTTTTAAATGACCCCGTTTTCCTCATTCAAATCTAGTTCCAGTGGCTCTGCAGAAAAGCTTTCTCTGACCATCCTCCTACAGTGATGCCATCCAGGATATTCTCTTCATAGACTTATCACTATCTGGAGTTAACTCTTTATTTTCTGTTTGTTTGTGTCTTAACCTGAATCAACTCCTTCCCTCTCTTCCCCAGCATCTGTCCCAGTATGAGCTCAAGTGGTAAACGCTTAACCCACAGCGTGGTGTGAGCTTTGTGGAGAAGTTGCTGGAAGCCATGAATTCTACCACCAGAGGTGTGCACATACACAGGCACCCTCTCAAATTACTTCGGCAAATTCACAGATTCTCTGAAGCCAAGCAAGGACTTTAGGTTGAGGCCACGATAGTGGTTCTTAGTGCCTACTCAAGGAAAGAAGGAAGGAAGGAAGGAAGGAAGGAAGGAAGGAAGGAAGGAAGGAAGGAAGGAAGGAAGGAAGGAAGACAGTGTAAAACTATATGCATATTAGGGCCTCTCCAGCATAAATATAATGTCAAGACAATAATTTTTTTCTTAATTAATAGGTTGGAAATGTCTGTCTGAGTCTTTGCAAGGAAAAGGACCACTGGCCCTTTGTTCAGACTTGAGCCTTTCCTACAACATTCTGGAAATAGTCGTTACTCCTATGACTACGGACAGATGAAACTGATCATGCAGTTTCCAGCAAGGAAAGGGAACAGATGATCGATTCTTCCCTCACACTAGATCAACCACTTAGGGTCAAGAATGCCTATACTTGCCATGGGAAAGCACATTAAAAGGGGGGTGAGGGAACCAAGAGGGGGGTCACCTGGAGAACTCATTCCCTCTCATTTGCTGAAAACACATCATGGATCCCATTTCGGTGTTACCTTTTGAAAGCCCTTCTCCAACCACGGGATCTAAAACAGTCACCACTAATCCCACTCCCTGGTGCTGTCATGCCTGATTCCCACCCTCATTCTTTAGTCATAACTATTATTTCCTGAAAATGCATTATTTACTTACCCGGAGCTTTGTTTTGTTGATTGTCTTTACTGACTTTCCCTCCCTAAGGATATAAGCTCCATTGGGCCTACTTGGTTCCAAGCACCACCATATCATGGGCCCTAGGAGTGTAGGCACCAGGCTCAAAGAGATGCTGAGTGAAAGGGTGCAAATGGGAGGATGGGTCCCAGAGCCACCTGCTTTCAACCCCAATTCCTTCCCTCCCCTGGGATACTCCGCGGACTGCCTCCATGGCGATGAGAGAGCCTGTTTCATTTACCTTGATTGAAAGCATGATGCTTTGAGACTCTGCTTGCCCGTTACTCAAGTGACCCACCACTGTCTTTCACTCTTAAACCAGAGTGAAAATATAGCAAAAGAGGGAAAAAGCAATAAAGAGAGAGAATTAGAAGAAATTCAGATTAGCATATTTCAGATTTTCCAAAGGAACAAAAACAAAATAAAGGGAGCAAGAAGTTATGAAAAGTTATGAAAAAATAGAAGAGAAACGGGGAGGATGATGATTCATAGTCGCAGACATTCGGAGGGGAAATCGTACATAACCGTCCATGCTGTGTTCCTTTCCTCTGCCAACAAATACATGTTTTAGTGAATGTTGAAGACTGATCACGGTCCCCGGCCCTACAAGCTCCCTCAGCTGAAAGCTCCTTTTGCATTCAGCCCTTGTGCTCAGGCCCCCGGCATCTTCGTGGGCCCAGGGTCCCCATCATGTCTGCAAGAATACCTTGGAACCTGCTTCATCTGCTGTTTTGATCCCATGCATGGTTCCCACCAGCTTCAAATTCCTTCGCAGCCCCCCACTTCTGTGCATCCCCTGGAGTCTCCCTCTGTTTGCACTGCTAGTGCTGGTTTCCCTCCATGCAGATCCGGGCCCTGCCTCTTCTCACTGGGTCATGCGTGTGGCCACCCGCAGCCCTACCCCTCTCTTCCCTCTGGGCCCCGTGTCTCTGCGGCCTCCTGGTCTCCTTCATTGCAGAGCAGAATTGAGCCACTACGTGACATCCACACACTAACCTCTCTTGTTTGAACCCAAACACACCATTTTAATGGATTGTGTGGCTCCTGCCAATGGGGGATATGATGCCTTCTTAGAGAAAAGGCGCCTCTCCTGAGGTCCTGAACAGAATAGGCAAACCCGCATCATGAAATCAGTATTCATGAAGGCTGAGGAAATTTCTGACTTTGCTAGAAGAGAATAGGAACAAGAGGGAGAGTCAAACCTAAGGAGGCATACTACACAAATTCTGCTGCTCTTTGTGCTAAAGACTAATAATTTTCTAGAACGTAGGGAAAGCATTTATTGAAAGAACGCATCATTCAGGGAGAAGCCCATTGTTCAGTGTAAATGATAACTTAGTAGAGGTTTAATAAAACATGATTTCTTAAAACCCACAACACTGGAGATTCACAAAGGGCACAATATAACACATCGTTCTGTCCATGTCAGATATCCAACAGCAAGGCTACCAAAAAAAAACAAAAAAAAAAAAACCAAAAGATTTTTTTTTTTTAAATATCATCTTCTATAAACATGGTTCTGTGACATGAACTCTGCACACGGAAACATAATAAATCTACAGTCACTTACGAAATCACCGGGACAGAAATAAGACAGTGATTTGCACTTCAGCTTCCAAGCTGATAATGAGAATATCAGCCTTTAGAAAATTCATAAGCATGATAGTCAGATTTTTTTGTTTGTAGGAAGGGTCTTCAAACACATCTCGATAATAAATAAAAAAAATACAAAGCACTGGTAACACGTTAGGAAGAATTATTTTGAAATACGTTTGCAAAATACAACAAACCTATTTCGAGAATTTGTAAACCAGGATAGAGGAAAGTCAGCTCTGAGTTCTGGCCCTGGTTGCACCAGGGACCAGTTTTGTGTCCTTGGGCTATTGTTACTTAACCTCTCTGAGATCCAGCATCCTAGTAGATAAAACAGGCCTAATAATGATGCCTTCATAATGTGGCTTTTGGGGGACTAACCCATCGAGGGCCTGGCACACAATAAATGCTGCTTCCCTTTTCATTTACAAGCCATAACCAGCTTTTTGTTTTAAGGTCTTTCTTATTTACAACAAACACTGTGAATAAATATCCTCCCCACTGGATTTTCTTTCATAGTTCTCGATTTAATGGGAGCAATTTGAAAAATTCTCCTTGTACCTTGCTCTCTGGCATAGAAATTTTATAAATCTTTTATTTCCAAATCCTCCATATTACAGTCCAGCATGACAGTCAAATCTCTTTCTTCATGCCTCAGCATTTATGTATCTATGTAAACGTGTTCTGAAGACACAATTCTGTTTATAGAGGCACCATGGTCCACAATATGTTTGTAAATTGGTTGTTTGGAATCAAGATTTCATTTTCTTATTGCAACGATTGCATAAAATATGTGAGATGCATCCTCCGTGTGCAAATAGTTACTGAATCTGTTCTTCAATTAATATTAATAGTGACATTGGGTTTTGGCCTAACCCAACATTTGGGCTGCGGTCTTGAGTCAAAGGTGCAAGGGTGGCTTGCATGGAGTGTGGGAAGTGAGTTATAGCAACTCTTTCTGAACCGGTTTGTCACAGGTACAATTTAAAGGAGCTGGATTATTCTTGGCATCATTTTATCCCTGTTTATGGACACTCTCCAGACTTAAGGCTTTCTGTAGGCTCAGGACTAACGTGCTTCCAGGGACTTCTCCGTCATCTTTTCCCCAAGGTTCCACCATCTACCGCCCAACACCCTAATGATCAATGGCCTCGCACTACCACTGTCTAACTTACCTGCTCTCATACTCTCTGCCTCATTGCCCTCGATCTCCGTCAAGGCTTAGCAGAGCTGCAAACTGATTCATAAGCACACAGAGTCATACAGGCCTAGTCAGTTCTGGGGCCCTTACGAAGGCTGGCTGCTTTCAAATAGCACGCCCACTCACTGAACGTAATTATGGAGTTGGTAGAATCGCAGGCAGTGTCACGGAAGGGAAGGACTGGGTTTTCTTCATGGGGAAAATATTTCCATGGACCTAGTAGGCTATTTTCATCTCATGGCCCGGAAGCCCGGCCTAGGAATCCGTCTCCCCAAAGGTAGCTTTGCTTCGAGCAGAGCCTCCGTTTCTTCGCCTTTTAAAGCTCTCTGTTTTTGTTTGGTTGGTTGTTTGTTAATAACAGCTCCTTAAGTGGCAGCAATAATGGTTCAAGCAGCCAGAGCTTTCTCTTCGCCTTTTTTTTCCCCAGGGGGCTGGGAGATGTTAAATGGGGAACAAGGCAGGAGAGTCTATGGATAACATCGGCCATTTTTTTTTTTTTAAAGATTTTTTATTTATTTATTTGACAGAGAGACAGCTAGCGAGAGAGGGAACACAAGCAGGGGGAGTGGGAGAGGAAGAAGCAGGCTCATAGAGGAGGAGCCTGACGTGGGGCTCGAACCCGGAACGCCGGGATCACGCCCTGAGCCGAAGGCAGACGCTTTAACCGCTGTGCCACCCAGGCGCCCCAACATCGGCCATTTGTAACGAAAAGCACTTTGTCTTCTCTTCTTGCTAAGAGAACAGGGCGCATCTGTCCTTATAACCCAGCCCCCAAAGAAACAAAGGCAGATGTTCTTGGGTTTCCCGGTTTAGTCATCAAGCCGGGTACCAGGGGATGTACCTTTTTGTATTATTTGTAAAACAAATGTACTTCACAAGCAATGGAATCAAATGAAACTTATGAAACGTGAAAGCTGTCTCCACGGGGAAATGTTTGCTGGAAGAATATAAACTCGTTTGCAAAGTGTGCAGTTTCAAATAAATTTTGCTTTTTGAGAATGCTGCAATTATCCCAATGGTCTCCCATTGGAAGCCAAAACTATCAATTCACCTCGGCAGCATTTAAGGAGACATGAATGCCATTGGTTTGCAGTGTGACCCCTGCTTGCTCTCCTTGTGGATTCTTTCTGGTCTCCTTGGTTCTTGAATGTTGGTGAGCAAGAGGGCTCTATAACCTGCCCAGCACTCATTCCACAAACTCCCTAGTATTTTTTAAAATTATTCCTGTGCATTCAGTTCCCATGATGGGCTTGTAATTCCCATATCTGTAAATACAACCAAAAATCTCTCTTGAGTTTCAAACACGTATAGCTCATAGCCTACGGGACACGTCTCAGACACGACTTCTTCATTAAGCCATAGGCTTGTGGTATGCCCTGCTTTGCTGACTTTACCCACCATCTATCCCGTGGTCCCAGAGCTAGAAACCTAAGCATCAGCCTCACTGTTTTTCTCTCCTTGTCCTCCGACACCAAAGCATGACAGGTATGCTCATGTCACTTCAGCTCGTGAGCCTCTGGTTCAAAGCGTTGGCCTTCTATTGCCATGTGCTCTGCTTAAACCATTTCAAGGAGCTGGCTCTATGTTAGATTCCTCTGGGGAGATTTTTAAAAATACTAAGACCTGGACATCATTCTGGGAAATTCTGATTTAACTAGTCTGAGATGGGTTCAGTCGTGGATGGTGCTTAGAAAGCTTCACATGATTCTAGTGAGTAGGCAGTGTTGAGAACCACTGCTTTAGAAGCTGCCCACTGCCCTCAGGGTAAAGCCCAAATTCTCCTGCCTAATTAATATGACCTCATCAAGAAACTCCGACCCATACCCATTTCTGAGTTGTCACCTCTCACCCCTGCTCTCCACCCCTCCACGGGCACCTTAAATGACATGATATCAGATGATTTAAACTATCTTCCATGGTGTAGGCATCTTCTCTCTTGCCTCAGTACCTAACATATGCTGTTCCCTCTGCCTCCAATACCCCTTATCTCCCTATTTGGATCATCTTTACTTGCCTTTTCCTTAGCTCCAAGGAGCCTTTCCTAACACATCCCAACCAACCCAAGGTAGGTCAAATACCCCTTTCCTATAGCATTATGGGTTAACTCTTTTTTTTTTTTTTTTTTTTTTTAAGAGAGAGAGTGAGCAGGAAGGGGCAGAGGGAGAGAGAGAGACAATCTGAAGCCCAATGTGGGGCTGATCTCATGACCCTGAGATCATGACCTGGGCTGAAACCAAGAGTCAGACACTTAACAGACTGAGGCCACCCAGGTGCCCCATGGGATAACTCTTTGATTCAGGGCATTTGTCACTCTGGGTTGTGTTTGGAAATTTCGTTCTCAGACTCAATGTATAGAGAATGTACCTTCCTCTTGTTCTCATCTGGCACACCTGTTCCTGACACAGCAGCTTTTTTATACGTGCTCATCAAGTGCTGTATGAATATATACAAGAACATATAAAAGTAAATTATACTCTTAAATGAGATTCCATTTAGTAATAAAGGTACTTGTATCACTTCAAATCCATCATAACATTTTCACCAATTTTCAAACTCAAACTCACTAGCTTTTACTTGGGAGAATTTAAAGGCTTAAATTAAATCTTAATTTAAAGGCTTCAACTCACTCCCTTTGCACTCAACTCACCAGACTACAAGAAGATACAGCACTAAATTCTATTTGAAGATATGTTCCAAAAGCAAAATTAGAAAATCCATTGTATTCCACTGAAATTATTTTTAATAGAAAGAAATTATTAACAAAAGAAACATGATGTCACAATATACTGGGGTCATGGAGGTAATTTTCATGGTCTGGCTTTTATCTTAAATTCAAAACTACCTATGAAATTAAAATAATACAATGTAAGCACTAAGAGCTGAGAAAGATAGACAGTAACTTAATAATGTGGAAATAAAGCACAGACTACCTTGACAAGTGTGGTCGTCTGATGAACACGGGCTGGTACCACACCTTTTCTACTCTGAGGTAACCCCAGCTTCTGGGATGCTGACTTTAGAATTCAATTGCAGTTCGACACTCAGATAGTCTATGTCGTGCCGTGACACGCCAATTGCATTTGGGAGCCTAAAAATGACAAATAATGAGGCCATAGCAGCAAACCAAGAGCTGCTACCGCTTGCTGAGAGCCTCTGAAGTACAAGTGCCATGGCAGGCACTGGATGGGGTGGTCCTAACCCTCATGGCATTGCTGGTTGTGACACAGAGAGCCACCTGCCCACCAGAAGGTTTTGCTCCCTCAGCCATGGAAACGGCCCGCCCCACCCAGGCCCCTTGGCTAGCAGGTGCAGCCGAACATGAGTGGAGTGAAGTGCAACCCTTCCACACTTGTCCCACAATAATCTTTCACATAAACTGTCTCCATTGTCTCTTTCCTGTCAGGCATGAGAATTCGATTTTTTTCACTTCTTTAGGTGTGAGTTTGAGATGACATCAGCCACTGTGTGGAAAAGAGCTATCTGCCCTCTGTTCAAACACTTAGTACTCTCATGTGAACGACACATCGTCTTCTACAGATTGGAAAGCGCACACTTGGGCATTTAACCCTTATTACGGCTACCGTGACTCTAACTACTCTGTGACAAAATGCTGTTAGCCCAATTTTAGGGCTGGGGAAACTGAGGCTCAAAAAGATGAGGAGACCATGTTTCAAACCCAATTAGACTGATTTTTACTTTATTCTCTTAATTCCCCCTGCAGGGCAATTTTTTTTAGTGTGTATTAACCAAACGTCAGTGGAAATGCAAATCGAAGCCACAGTGGACTTCCGTGGGCAGGAAAGTGATGAGGTGGTATTATCTCCGTTAACAAGTCCTCAGAAGCCCGCAGGACATGGGAGAGGTGAGGGCAGCAAATAGCTCTAGAGGACGAACCCGGGCGCATTACCATTGCGAGTGCTAACAGCTACCTTAAGGCAGTCGTTTCAAAGCAAACTTGTAAAGTTAAAACCAGCAAATACTCTCCCTTCAGCACAAATAGCGAGAAAACACGATTTATGACATCAGGAATGTAGAGGGATAACCAATCCTCCCCGAGCTTCAGATACAAGAAGGACCCAGATCTGGGCTCTACATGTATGGCATTTTATTTAAAACCCACAACCCATTTAGGAAGACACCTTCCCTGTTAATAGTTGTGATGACTATAGCTCAAAGCAGTTGGCCGGGACTGCACGGGGCTCTGACACGCTCACATGCGTCGGGCCGTCCACATAGGAAACCATTATTTAAATCTTGGGCTCACGCACCTGGAGAAGGCAGGAAGTATACACACGTGTAGCAGAGCAGATCGAGAAGGGTATGTAGTGTATGCAAGGGCACGCGGGCCAGCTCCTCTTCCCCAGCCAGATACTGTCACACAAAAATGTGGGCTTGGCATTGCCTTGCCCGCTACATTTCAGAACTTAGAAATCTACATTGTTATGGGAGATGCCCAGATGTTTAAATGTGGACAACTAGCTCCGTGTTACTGCGCTGGCCACCGGGCACATTTTGGTCGAACAGCTGCTGGTCTGCAGCTTCTGATTTCCGTGGTCGCTTCTCTGGGGTTGGACCAGTCAGCAGCACGAAAACAGCAGGATTCCCGGCAATAGGTTTTCCAACACCACATGCAAATCCTTGGTGCTTGGTAGGGTTCCAAGCCTAGTAAAATCAAGGCAAAGGCACTTTCCAGAAAGTCCAAAAATATGTAAATTCAGCTTTATGTCTGTCAATAGCAAAGTGAGAGGCAGCTGTGTACTTCTTGACTGGCTACTCCTACAGTCCAGGCTAATTCCGATCTGAGCGCTTGCCATTTAAAGTATGTGAACCTAGGGTTCTAATGCAAACTGTGGCAGCATTATGTTGTTACAGGGCTGGGCCCAGAGTAGAACCAGGGCTTTCGGTTTGCCTTCCCAAGAACCCTTCCTGGCCTCAGTGGTCCTCACTAGAATCCCCATGGAGGCACTAGTGACAAGTCCATCTAATTGAAATACAGAGAGGCCCTGCATGGGCTGCAAGGACCAGGGGCGGGTCTCCGGACCCACGCTGCCCCAACGGGTGCTCGGCTGGGAAAAAGGGCGAGGGCTCTAGGACATGAAGCTTCGGTCACTGGTCCTGTTCACTTCTCACCCTCGCTCTCCGTTAATTTTGACTGACCACATTTATTCTTAGCCTGCACGATGAAAAGAATTCTCTGGCTAACCCAGACCACCGTGAAGACCTGTGCGACTAAACCACCGAAATTAATATCTGAACTTTCCTAGTCTATGAGACTACAGAATTAAAACTTTAAAACATCATTCTGTGAAAGCTATCTGGATCTGAAAAGCCCAGTTACAGTTAACCACTACTGGCAAAGTCAGTATGTAGACAATGTCTCCTACAGCTGTGATATTATGAATATAAGCACATTCTACTTTATAGGATAAAAACATTCCACAGAGTTGGTTACCAAGAGATTTTCTGTAAACACACCCAATCTCCTCTTGGACTTTGTTTACCAGTTAGAGCTCTGTGTCCATGGGGGAAAATAATCAAAGACATGGAAAGAACACCTGTGGCCAGGAAAGAATTTAAAAAATGGTCAAGGTCAAAGGATTCAAGAAAAATTCTATATTTCTGCTTGACTAAAAAATAAGTACTAACCTAACCTTTCTACTTGTCTCACGAGCCACAGTCATATATAGCTTTACTTCCTACTGTAGACATTTCTTGAAAGTGCAGTAATCCCCTTGGTGGCAGATGAGGTCCTCAGCTCAGTCCCATCAGGAACCACCCGGCTGACCTTGAATGAGTCCAATGCCTCTAAGCTTTAATTTCTCACCTACAAAACGACAAGGTGAAGAAGGAGGATCTCTGAAATCTTTTAAAAGCCAGCAATTGTCATTTCTAAGTAGTTCCTAGAACTCCCTTTCCTTTTCTCGCTTCAATATTTTGTAACGTTCGGTAGAACTATCGAAGAACCACATTTTACAGTTACTTGTAACTTTCTAGTCTGGATGCCTTGACCTTTTCCCTCATGAGAGGCAGCTCTGGCTTTTCCCCGAGGCTCCACGACCCCTAGGGAGTGCAGGGCTCCCAGCAGGGTAAGCAGGGGATGGGAACGCAGCAGGGGACTGGGAGCCCCCCAGGCACGGCCAAAGCCAGAAGAAAGATTTAAGTACTGTCTGCCTGAATCTTTCAGATCTGCTCACGGCTTCCAAACTGTTGGGGATTCCAGGAATAAGTCTTATTATTCGGCCCCCAAATCCCTCCAGTTCATGTTATGAACTTGATGTTTGAAAATGGCTTGGAAATTCTATAAACTTGATTATAAAGACTGTATACATCTTAAGTGTAGAAAGCTATCTGAAGACACAAAATATCCGAAAATATAAGTACGTTAGATGATCCGTCACCAAATTCCCCTCAAGGATTCCAAAATGACTGAGCAGAGCCTTGTCTTCATGAAGGTAAACTGCCTGTACACATCAGTGCACTAATTTTGCTTCTGAATATATTACTCATCAGGATTTTAGCCATCCCCGAATATTCCAATCACAACCTCTGTCCGTTTAATACACCTCAAAGTGTGAATACACTTTATAAAGCTAGTTACGCTATATCAGTACTATAAAATTTGTCTCTCACTCTATAATATTAGTTATCAATAAATATGGATGTCCAGGGGATAATTCAAAAACCTCAATACCAGGGCGCCTGGATGGCTCAGTCGGTCAAGCGTCTGTCTTCAGCTCAGGTCATGATCCCAGGGTCCTGGGATCGAGTCCACATCGGTCTCCCTGCTCAGCAGCGAGTCTGCTTCTCCCTCTCACACTCACTCTTTCATGAATAAATAAATTTAAAAAAGCAACCCCCTCAATACCCAGCCCGAGGTATCTAAGAGTATGCTCTAAGGGTACATAGGTAATGTAATTCACAATCAAGATACTGTCGTCCTTCCCCTCAAACCGTGAGCAGCCTCTATAATTTTCTGTGTGTGAAGTAATACCTGGTATGAAACCTTCATCCAAACTGTGCATTAAATGTTGTATCTCACTTTAAATTATTCATTGTCTCAATCAAGGTAGCATTTGATTCCTTCTATAATAAAATAGCTTAGCATCTGAACCAATCCAAAGGAAATACATTACTAAGGATAAACACAAAAGTTCAGATATAAAATGTACCTTGCAGAAATACCTGAACAGGGACAATCTGAAGTGACCAAATATTTTAAAGTATGGAGTAAAATTATGATATTTGTATGTGCTGGCTAGTAGCTAAAAAAAAAATTATATTTTACAATAGTCACTAGCAGGAGAAAATACATATACCATTAACAGAAAAATCAGGTTACAAAACAGTACCTACCGTAGGAAGGAATATACATCGAAATGTGAAGTGTTCCTCTGGCTGGTAAGATTATATTATTATATGCGATTATTATGTTTTTCTTCGTATTTTTTGGGACTTTCTCAAATTCTTCAGAATTAAACATACCACTTTTATAGGAAAAAATTAATTAAAATGTACTTAGAACAGGTAACATGTTTCATGCTAACAGCAACAGAGCTGATTTTCAGCAGAACGAGGACAGCATTCATGGAGTCCCCGGGAACTTGTGACAAATGCAAATTCTCTGCCCACACGGACCTACTGAGTCTGCAAGTCTGCAGGTTGGACCTCAGGAGGTGTATTTTAACAAGCTCTCCAGATGATTCTGATGCAGGCTGAGGGTTGAGAACCATTGCTCTAACCAAACTGTAATTCCTCAAATACACCCAAAACTTCACCCAGTTAATGCTTTTCATAATGTTTGTTCTCCCGTCTAGGAGCTCCACTCCTTCCCAATCTCCAGGGGAGTAGACACCATCAACCCTTTCCAGCCAAACCCAATATCGACTCAGCTGTCCCTCTCCTGGTTTCCACAACCAGAAGCAGCCCATTTTTTCTCTAAATTTCCACTGTATCTTCCTTGGACCAGTGGTTACAGTTTCTCTTGAAATAGGTTTATCTTCACATTTCTCATCTCCTCTGCTAGAGTGTAGGCTCTCTGAGGGCAACGTGTACTCTACATACAACCTCCACAAGCTACAGGGTTATATTGTCACAAAGAAGGTACTCCAAATGTATCTGCCCACTCCAAAAAATAAAATAAAATAAAATAAAATAAAATAAAATAAAATAAAATAAAATAAAATAAAATAAAATAAAATAAAGCAACCATTGGTCAGCATTTAAGATCACCAGACTCAGCAAATAAAAATATGGGTCTCCCAGTTACATTTGAATTTCAGATTAACAGCAAATAATATTTTAGTATAAGTAGGTCCAACTATTGCATGGGACAAATTTATACTAAAAAAATTATTTGTTACCTGAAATTTAAGTTTAACTCAGCATCCAATATTTTATCTGGCAACCCTATCACTGTTTTTCATATGTTACTTTGTCTTGACTCAGATCTACCTTCTTGAAACTTTACTCTCTAGCAAATATAACTAAGAAATTGAAAAAAAAAACACCTTATATATCCAAATAAATATTTTTCTTTAAAAAAAATCACTTTGGAAACACTTGTACATATTCACTGATATTGATGTTGGCCAAAATATGTTTGAAATTCTTTAATGGTATGCAAAATTCTCCTGCTGGTTATGCAAGAAAATCAGCCTCATTATCTAAAACCTGCATGTTTTTAAAAAAAATATACCAAATGTATCACTATTTTTTAAACTACTTTATTTTTCAGCACTGACACCCAATACCTTCAATCTTTTTGAAGATCAGATTTACCTTGAAAGGCTTCATGCTTGCTACCTTTAAAAATAATTTTAAAAATATACTTATGTTTTAAAAAGACAATTTCCTAACAGACGCAAAACTGTTCCTGAAAGTCTACCGGATTACATATATAAGCTTGCAAGGTGTTAATATGAAGATGCTACTCAAAGAAATATGTCAAATCCGCTTCTCTTTGATTTTTTTAAAAAGTCACATTTCCTTATCATCACTCCTCCCTCAAAACCCCAAAGGTCCGCGTAAGCCATATTCCCATGCAACCAAACATTAACTCTCTATGAAGCAAAACCCAAATGCCATGGCTTCCTCTCAAAGATTTCCACAGATAAGCAAAATAAAGGACACACAGCCAAAGCAAAGGCCATGTACATGTTTGCCACAGAATAACAGACACGATTCTGTGATGTCAGCACAAGTTCCAGGACTATTTACCACATTTTATTTCCATGCATACACATATTATTTATACATTTATTCACATCTCCTCTTTGAGGTTGGAATACGCTGAAAATAGGAGCTTCTTGGGTGGCTCCGTCGATTAAGTGTCTGCCTTCAGCTCAGGTCATGATCCCAGGGTCCTGGGATCAAGTCCTGCATCAGGCTCCCTGTTCAACAGGGAGTCTGCTTCTCCCTCTCCCTCTACTGCTCTCTCCCTCTCCCTCTGTCTACTGCTCTGCCTACTTGTGCTCTCTCTGTCAAATAAATAAATAAAATCTTTAAAAAAATATTACTCAGGGGGCGCCTGGGTAGCGCAGTCGTTAAGCGTCTGCCTTCGGCTCAGGGCGGGATCCTGGTGTTCCGGGATCGAGTCCCACATCGGGCTCCTCCGCTGGGAGCCTGCTTCTTCCTCTCCCACTCCCCTGCTGTGTTCCCTCTCTCACTGGCTGTCTCTCTGTCACATAAATAAATAAAATCTTTAAAAAAAAAATATTACTCAGAGTGCCTGGGTGGCACAGTCAGTTAAGTGTCTGACTGTTTCAGCTCAGGTCATGGTCTCAGGGTCCTGGGATGGAGCCCCATGTCGGGCTCCCTGCTCTGTGGGGAGCCTGCTTCTCCCTCTCCCTCTGTCCCTCCCCCCACTCATTCTCTCTCTCTCTCTCTCTCTCTCAAATAAATAAAATCTTAAAAAGAAAAAATAAAAATAAAAAAGGAAAGAGGAGCTTCTCTACCTTCCAAAACAGGCTTACCCAGGACACGATACTTAATAAATGGAGCCAGAAAAGACTCGATCTGTAATCGACATTTCTAGCCATTTGTTTTCTATCTCATTGCACGTTAAATGCCTGCAGCACACTCCATCAACTTGTTGGATCCAACCTGCAAGTATCTTTAATGGAGGATTTACTTGCGCTCTCTTAAGACACACCAGGTTCAAAGCAACTCGGCACTTTGCTGTTCAGGTTTCCCAAACTCACACAGACAGGTAGAGGGGAGGCAGAAGAAGGACAGCATAAGTTAGTGATAATATTCTTCTTTTCTCAAAAACAAAATGAAGCAACGCAACAAGTACGATGGAGGTTACATGAATCTAAGTTGGAACTTTCTGGAATTTGGAATTTAGAAACTGATTCTCAAAGGAACCATGTCAGTGCTCAGCTCTTTAAGGCTGTTGTGCAAGCACGGTGATCCAAATAATAATACATCAGGGGTTACCATATTCTTTGCACATAATCCCAAAGACGCGTGACACTGTAAAAGGGGATTTTAACAGGTAATACCTTTGTCATTCCAGTAACCCCGACATCCTTTCTTTCACATTTACAAGACAATTTTAATAGGTTGGTACCTTATCCTACCAGCACTGGTATTTATATTTTCATGAATCAACAGGAAGTTAAAAAATAAATTCTCGTATCAGTTGACTATACTAATGGAATAACTATCAATCTTTTTTTTTCTTTTTTAAAGATTGTATTTATTTATTTGACAAAGAGAGAGAGAGCATAGGCAGGGGGAGATGGAGGCCGAGGGAGAGGGAGAAGCAGACTCCCCACTGAGCATGGAGCCTGATGCGGGGATTGATCCCAAGACCCTGGGATCATGACCTGAGCCGAACGAAGACGCTTAACCGACTGAGCCACCCAGGCGCCCCCATCTCTTTTTCTTATACGAGACAAATACATTGTAGCTTTTGGGGAGGAAAGAGGAAGTGCACTCGAACTGTATGAGCACATACACATAGCAGGATTTAGTCCTCCCTATTTTTTTTCCATGATAAATCAGTCGCAAAAGCACTGCTCTCCAAAGTTTTTCCCTGATGTAATAGCCAGACATGAAGGGTTAAGAAGAGTGAGTTCTCAGCTACCACAGCCAAGCAGCAGATCTACCACTGGGGCAGAAAGAGCTGTAATGAAGGAGAGCAAACGCAGCCAGGCATTCATTCACAACCCAGAACCCAGGAAAGACCGAGACCTCACAAGTTACTGGTATTAGGGCTATCCCCACGAAATAGGGAGGTCTTGAAAAGCAACTAAAATTGTAGAATGACACAATGAAGATTAAGTCTGGCATCACTGAAGTCCCTCAGATAACGGAAGACCCCAAACTATAGGCCTGGACACCAAGGGTTGCACATTAAACCCTAAACAAGTTTCAGTGTAATGCCCAATCCTGTCAAGATTTGGTTTCCGGGCAGGGTTTTAGGAACAATAAACTAAGCAGAAAACAAATGACTACAGGTGGTTTATAAGGAAAGGACTTTGTCTCAGGAAGAAGATAGGATCTCTGACATGAGCTCTCGATTAGGAACCAGAATCCAGACCCGATGTGGGCCTTATACAGTGCCACAGTCTCTTTCGAATCCAATCCGATTTCCCATCTGCAAATCGGGGATAAAATGGACATCGTTAAGTGAAATGCTAAGATTCAGGAGCAGAGAACCAGCAGGGTAATTACAAACATCAGGAGACATGCCAGAGAACAGACCCAACATATCAATAAATACTATTCAATAAAGGTGTCAAACGGTGTCACGCTTTAGTCAAGAAGTTGTAAATCAGTGGCCTCCAGGTCACACGTGGCTCTCAGATCTTTTTTCCACACACGTTAGTTTTTAGATCCAAATAGCCTACAGCATATAGAAATCAGGATATTCCTCGTAAATAATAACAAAGGAGTTCTGTTTTCTTTCCAGAAAACAGAATGCTCTGACGTCATTGGCGTTGAATTTCCATAGGCCCAACACTTCGTAGGAGCTGGGTAGCGGCGATCCCTTTAAACTGGGGACCCGTTTTGCAACAGCCCCACCTCCACGCACGGACTTCCTCTGCCAAGCCCAATTGACATTTAATTTTTTCAACCCGGGCTTTGCAAGATGGTGAGAATTCAAAGAAATTTGGTGCTATCGTACTCGATTCGTGCTATTAAGGAACCATTCCGGAAATATTTTTGCACTGGACCAAAAACAAAGGAAACAAAGCTTGCTCTTCACCCAGCATGAGTGAGATAAGCCAGGGCTAGAGTGGCAACAGACACGTACGGAAGAATTCTTCCTGATTATGTAAAGGCTGGCTTTGTTTCAACAGTTACATTGTTTATAATGGAAACTGTGGAGAGTCGATTTATTATCTTAAATATCAACTCCTGCATTCATTTTTGGAAAAGAAAATATGATGGAAGGATAGGACTGCGTTTTTTCCCTGTAATTATTTCACAACAGCCCAAATAGAATTAATCTGGGAAAGTGCACATAATGATTTCAGGTCCAGGAATACCTCAGAATTCAGCAGTGTTGCAAGCCAAAATCATCAAGATTCAATCTACCAAAACTTAAAAAAAAAAATTTAATCTTTCTCTGTGATAGCTGATGATCCATTAAAAACAATAATACTAAAGTTTTAGAAAGAGAGGCAGCGTATCGAAATAGTGGCCCGCTCAGCAATTTCAAAATACCCTGCATTTGTGTTTAATAATATCCTCCTCCAGGAGTCCAAAAGAAAAATACTTCCCTTCTTCTCTTCGAAAAGAGTTGGGAAATGTTCCAATCCCTTGAAAAGTTGCTGAGGAACATTTGCCACATCTCACTTATATATGCTGGTTTAAGTTCTGGCATATTTTGTAAACTGCTGAGTTTTCAAGAAAGAACAGCATAGTTCTTATCAAATACGAAACAGACACAAAGTGTTCTTGTCTTATACACTACAGGAGTTGCTGGAATTTACTTTCTAAATATTCTCCCTTAGAAAAGACACCAAATTAGTTTTCCTCACCTAAACTGTTGCTAAAAATTCAGAGAACTTCATTGGTGACCAAAAATTGTGAGTAGTTGTACAGAGAAGTATAGTCATATCGCGTTGATTTTAGACTTCGTATCTGTTCTTAATCTCAATAATCTCCATGAACAGAATTGATTTCTTATAGTACAACCCGGGAAAGTAACAGCTCCCTGCAGAGAAGGACATTTCAGCAGAAAATTGGGGCAATCTGCCTGTTAGCACAAGCATTTCCGCAGGGCACGCTTTCAAAGTTAGTGCATTTCCCACTCATTAACCCTATTGTGGAAACCTACCACATTCACATAGAGATCCAGAAGAACACATATTCCCGGAGAGACTATCAGAAAATATCAGAATAACTCAAAAGAACAAAAGTAATTTAAAAGATGGTGGTACAGAATGAAAAAAAAATGTTCAGGAGAGTAAAATACACATACTGATGCATTTTTAAGAAGTAGAAAAGGGTAATTTGGAATAGCAGAGTCCTTCATATAAATGTTTATTAATTTCCTAATATCCAAGCCTCAGGACAGTGAATCAGGATTTTTATTCCATGGAGTACTATTTATTTGTTTGTTTGTTTGTTTGTTTGTTTGTTTGTTTGTTTGTTTATTTGGGGGTTTGGGTTTTTGGTTTTTGCTTTTTAAGTAGGCTCCACACCCAGCATGGAGCCCAATGCAGGGCTTGAACTCACCACCCTGAGATCAGGACCTGAGCTGAGATCAAGAGTCAGACCCTTAACCGACTGAGCCACCCAGGTGCCCCTAGTTATTTATTTTATTGAGGGATAACTGGCATACAACATTATACTCGTCTCAAGTGTACAGCATAATGATTTGATAATTGCATGCATTGAGAAATGATCAGGGCAAATCAGTCTGGCCTACACCCATCTCCACATATTGTTACATAGTTCCTTTTCTCATGATATGAACTTTAAAGATTTCCTCTCTTTGCAACTTTCAAATCTGCAATACAGTGTTATTGACTATAGTCGCTGTGCTATGGAGTCCCTTTTACTAAGAGTGGCTTTGGTTTGGTTTGGTTTGGTTTGGTTTGGCTCCTGCAGTGTTTTGAGTGTAAAGAAGCATCAAGCTGTTTCCCACGGAGCCGAAGGGCCTGGAATTGACAGGTGCAGGCTGTGCTGAGTCTCTGGAGGCAGACTCGCCTACATGTGGGTCCTGGCTCTGCCTCCTTCTAATTCCATCTCAGCTCCTCAGCTCCCGCATCTACAAAATAGAGACAAATCCTCCCCCATACGGTTACTGTCACGGTGACACAGGCTAAGATAATGTATGTAAATCGCTTAGCGTGGTCCTCAGCACATGGTAAGGACACAGTAAATGACGATAATCACAGCTCTTCTGAGTGTGTGCTTCAAGAAAAAAATCACATCCTGGAGATCTAGCTGCTAAATGGCCATTCCTGATAACAAGCCCCGTGCACCCAGCATCCGTGTCATCACGGCTTTAGGTAAGAGCCGGTGGTTGCACAGATGCAAAGGTATGTGCGCGTGTGTAAGCGTGTGTGCATATGTAGAAACACGCTAACAACCAGACACGTGCTATATTGTAGGTTTTTCAGTTTTCATGCTCTCTGTGTGGGTATGTATAAAAAATAAGCCAAACAGATAAGCCGGGGAGGCAGGAACTAGGGCCCTAAAAACTATGAAATGTGGAATTAATCCGAGAACATCGAAATCACTAAAAGCAGAAGCAAGAAAGATGATTCAAAAAGCAAACAGGTGTGAAATGCAAGGTGCGGTTCAAGAAATAGCGATCTGGCCTACACCGAAGAGCAGAACCCGTTCTTGGGGTGTGAGATGCGTTTCACGGACAGAAGTAAAATCCCAAAAGAGGTGAGTAATATGCCAGTTGGTGGCATTTGCCAACTGGACAGAGGTTTTTGTTTTTTTAATAATCCTAATAACAACAGTCATAATGATAATGTGCATTTGCTGAGCACTTACTATGTGCCAGGAACGGTCTGAGGGCTCTGCTGAGTGGACGGAGCATCTCTGACTGTGGCCACACTGGTCACCAAGCAGGAATGCTGGCCCCATCCCTTGCTGACTCAGCAGCAGCAGGCCTTACACCTGCCCAAGGGAGGAGGCAAAATGCACTTCAGAAGGTGGAGGCCAAAGGGACAATTGACCAAGGGCAGCTTGCTGCTGGAATAAAGTGACACAGCGACTGGATGGGCCTTCACAGATAGAAAGACAAGACAGAAATTGAAGCTTGAAGTCATTAGGGACTGACATTTGTCCTCTTCCTTCCTTCTTTTGAAAACCTCAGTAAAAGCCCTGAACCACAAAAGCCATACAGTAAATCATTTATATGGGATGTTCTTTGATCTTAAAATGTCTGAGTCACATGCTTTAAATTTGGTAACAAAAGATGTAAGAATGTCAGAAGTAGCATTTTCACTATGGCCTCTGGACTTGGGAATGTCTTGCTGTATTTCTCAATTACTGCGAAGAGCCTGCACGGCCGTATCAGGCAGCGGAATATGCCATTTTGGAGCCGTGTCCCCAGAAGCCCTACAACAGAAGCTGTGTATCAGGAAACGGGCCTGATGAGCTCCCACCTGCACTTCAAGGTCATTGCTCAGCCTCCCCCACGGATTCATTCATTCCTCCTTCACTGCCCGCCTTCCTCCTGTCTGAACACGAGCATCCTTGAGGCTCGGGCTTCAGTCTTCACTATAGGATTTAGGCAGAAGTCCTGTGCTGGACCCGTGTCCTATTTACCTGCCCAGCATCCTTACCCCTCTCTTATGGCAAAGGAAGCGTGACTTTCTTTACATTTATCTGCATCCTTCCCCCCCCTTTAGGTTTAGCTTAAGTGTATTTTCATGGACGTCACACTACCCCTTATTCTAAGGATGGGCCTGATTCCCCAAGTCACCGTGGTGGATTCCGGGATGATGGAATATTCCCAGTTTTTCCAGGAAGAGTGAATTCTGGTAGTGGAAAAGAGGAACTCTTTTTGCAGGAGGGTCTATGCTGGTAGAATGTGCCATAAGATTCGAGAGCCCACCTGAGAAAAAGAGCTAACATAGAACATAGCAGAGCTGAAAGAGACGGAGAAATCCCTAACCATGGAAACATATCGATCCAGTCACGCCTAAAGCCAACCCTGTCTCTGGATGATTCTGTCACATGAAATTCGGTCCATAAATTCAACCTTTGAGTCAATATCTGATGGGTTTCTGTTGCTGCCAACTCAAAGCACTCTGGCTAATAGTTTTCGTTTCAATTCAACAAATATGCATTGAGATCCGTCTGTGCTAGGCATTCTGCTAAGTGTGGCAAATCTCCGACTCTCCTGTGATTTTTGGCTTTTACCTGCAAGTCACCTTCTCTCTAGTCTATACCACCAGCTGCGCTGAATTTGAAGTTTATTTGCACATCTCTGGCTGCCTGATGGGCATCCCTAAGTGCCCCACTGGCTGCAGACCCAGACCACCCTCTTCTCTGAAAAAAAGAACTCTCCTCTGGACTTCCCTATTTGATTCAATGATCCCATCATTTTTCAAGGCTCAGCACTGAGGAGCTTTGCTTGGGGCCAGCTTAGCCCCTGGATCCAGTTTTTTTGTCCCATCTTTACTTCTTCAAAATTCGTCTCATCTTTCCCTTCATACCCATTTCTTGCATCTTATTTTTCTGTACCTTTCTTCACACTTGGGCAACTTTAGCTATTAACTACTTTTTCTCCCCCATGTTCCATCCCACACAGGTACACATCCTCCAAATTAATCTTTGTACATATTGGTTCCTTTGCATGAAAATCCTGCTCTGAAAGCTTCAGTAGTTTCCCAAATAGTTTGATGGCTTAGCTGGGGCTGAAGGATCTCCACGGTCCCCCTCGCTTCCCAGTTCCTTGACTGTGTCTATTCCTAATTCCCAGTGACAAAACACCTCCACCAAACGGATCTATCTTGTGCTCCTAAAATAAATCTAAGCTCTCTCCTCTCTTGGTTCATCTTCCTGGATTGGATTCCTTCCTTCCCACTTGTTGATGTCCCTCCTTTCCTTCAATTCCCAGCCCAGATTCGGCCCCTTCCATGGGGAAGTCTTGAAACATCATAGCTCCCTCCGCTAGACCCTCCTGAAGTTTGATGGCTTTCACCGTGTGGTGTCACTGGCGAATGATACAGATGGTCCCATACTGTTATTTTTACATGTCTTTTATATGTTCCATTGATCTCACTCTTTCAGGATGTGAGACCATGTCTACACATTAGCCAGCCGTACAACATTGTGTTTACGCATATGGGACCACACAGCGGTGCTTAAACATAGTTCCTGATTATGGGGTGAAAGATCTCAGGATTTATTCATTTGTTCTTCTGTGGAGTGTCAGTTTATGTACGAAGAACAAAGTATTGTCCCTACTGGTAATTAGTAAAAAGAACAATGTAGAGTCAAGGAATCATACAATAAAAACTCTTCTGTGGGAAGTTGCAAGAAGATGTGGTCTGTGGTGGGCTCTTGGGAAGATCAGAGATGTCTTCCTTGGGGAATTATAAAATGGAAGTGGCTTGGTATTTCAGCTTTCATTCACCCTCAGAAACTCGGAAAAATTTCTCTGCATTTGCAAGTTCAAGTATGACCAGAATGGCTGCGGGGGGCAAGGGAGTGGCAGTTGTGGGGGGAGTGGGAGCACTGGGAAAACTTTACAAATAATGTGGACAATAATACTGGACAAAATGGCTCGAAGTTTGTAAGTCTGCACAGTCTAAGTCTTCTCTGGGCCATTAATTCCTTACCAACAAAATGACTACCTACACAACGTCCATTTCTCCCTTTCCTCCCGTCAGAAGAAACCCCAGTTTTATTCAGTTGACCGGCTTATATCACCTGACTCTGGGGAAGTGAATTAGAGTTCCCAGCTCCCAAGATGGTCGGGACCCCAATCACGGTAATTGCACATGCCTGGCACGTGGTCCGACCAGCCTTTGCTGAGAAGCACCTGGGAAAGAAGTCTAAAAAATGGTCTCCAGCCTCCTCTGAATAACCAGGCATGGCCGCTGCTGCCAAGCTGAGCAGAAAACCAACACTTTGCAGAGACCAAATCCAAATCAGAGAACTTCAGGGTCACTGCCATACCACACCTGGGGTACAGCCTACTTGAGAAATGCCTATGTGACATAATAAATGTCCTTGTGTAAGCCAATTTGACACGATTTGAAATGAGGTTTTCTGTTACCGAAAGCTCAAAGTATCTGAGAGATCCTGAGACGACACACGCCCTTGTGTTGTACAAGTTTGTGTTTTCAATGTAGTTTCTCTCTTGGTATAAAAGAACGAGCCATGAAATCAATCACTTAAACCTAGAAAGTAAAATATTTACTTTCCAATGGAAGTACATGAATTAGGTAATTTCTAACTCTTTCCCAGTCAAAAAAAAATATGCAAAGATTGAATTTCACTAATTATTTCTATTTTAAAATTCTACGTGGTTATATGAATTATCACCATTGCTTATCCTTGGCACGCAATATTGATTTACTTGAACACAAACCACTTAGACACGGTGGACGGTTATTACGTTATTGAAAAAAACCTATTTTACCACGTTCTTTTTTTTTAAATTCATCACTTATATATGTGGTTGTGAAAACAGAACTTACTCCAATTTCCAGTAACCCCATCAGTGTTATTTGGGGAATTCTATCCTGAATTACTTTTCTCTCAGTCCGTCAAAGGAACAGAATCCAAGTGTCTGCCATATTATGAATCTGAGCCAAAGAATGGGCCATCAGTCTACAGTTTGAGAGCTTCCCATCCCTCAGGTAATAAAAATCAGGTTTCAGGGGGAACACCAGCTGTTCATCCATGTCACATCTTTAACGATATTTTCAGTCTAAAGAAATAAATAATGACTCAGTTATTTTCCACCTTTACAAAATAACTAAAATCATTGTGAATACAAGCTACTTTGTCCTAGGGCTAGTCAGGTATTTTAGCTCGATGAACTGTAAATCCAAAACCCCTAAGGGAAAGCATCGCATTAATTAATTTTGCATTACATAGTTTTCCCCTGCTATGTATGGTGCCACCTGTCATTGTCTCAGCAATCTATGATTACCAGCTCAATTCCTTAGATTGGCTCATTTCCTCTTCCTGAACTAACTGATGGGAAAGTCGAATAGATCTGTACTCCCTAAGAAGGCGTAGACAGACTGCGAGTTCTTAGTCTGCAGCTCAATGATTCCCCCCTTATTATTGTCATTCATGCAAAAATCTACTATTTTGGCACAACACCTTGCAAAAATATACACACTGGATACCATTATAACTGAGACATATACATTAGAATATTTTATAAGTGTATTAAAAACAGAAACAGGTAAACTTCCCAAGGAAAGTTATGTTAGTATACTTATACAAGGAACTTATCCTAAGTCAACAGAAGCACTTGGAAGAATTAGCGCTTCAACCACAGAATGTCTTTGAATGATCTCTGCAAACTCAAATAGTCAATTCTTGAATGGGGTACCCATAATACACAGTTTTGATCTTACCTAGCTTCTATTTACAACTGCCTGTGGGTTGAAACATTGCAGGTTCATGAGTACGAACTGTTAGATTGACCCATAATAATCACACTTTGTGCTGCCCTTTCAAAAACATGCCAGAACTTTTCCACCAAGCTGTTCGATTTGCAACCCAGAAACAATATTAACTGTTGATACCATAGAGTCCTTTTGAGAAGGAAAAGAGCCTCAAATCTTTCGATGCATAATAGTATGAAATCTTTAGTCCTCTTGACAAAACATTTTGCATTTACCAAGATTAAGAACATTTTTTCATGTGTCTGTTAGCCATTCGTATGTCTTCATTGGAAAAGTGTCTGTTCATAGCTAGCCCAGTGATGGGTAGTAAGGAGGGCACGTATTGCATGGAATACTGGGTGTTATACGCAAACAATGAATCATGGAACACTATGTCAAAAACTAATGTACTGTATGGTGACTAACATAACATAATAACAATAATAATAATAAAAACGTGTGCAAAGCTCTAAAGTCTGCCTTCTTGATGGGGATGTCCATGTCCTGGGCCACCTCCACAGCTCGCTGAGGATAAGGAGTGGGAGCAACGGTTTTGAATGCTCCAAAACAAACACGAGGTACAATACAATTGATGAAAGTGCTCTCCTTCTCTGGGGCACCTGGGTGGCTCAGTTGGCTCAGCATCTGACTCTCAGTTTCGGATCAGGTCATGATATCAGGGTCCTGGGATCAAGTCCATATTGGGTTCCCTGTTTAGTGGGGAGTCTGCTTAAGATTCTCTCTCTCCCTCTCCCTGTGCCCCTCTCCTCTGCTGGTGCGCTCTCTCTAAAATAAATAAATCTGAAAGAAGAAAAGAAAAGAAAAGAAAAGAAAAGAAAAGAAAAGAAAAGAAAAGAAAAGAAAAGAAAGAGAAAGAAAGAGAAAGAAAGAGAAAGAAAGAGAAAGAAAGAGAAAGAAAGAGAAAGAAAGAGAAAGAAAGAGAAAGAAAGAGGAAAGGAAAGGAAAGGGAAGGGAAGGGAAGGGAAGGGAAGGGAAGGGAAGGGAAGGGAGGAAGGAAGGAAGGAAGGAAGGAAGGAAGGAAGGAAGGAAGGAAGGAAGGAAGGAAGGAACTCCTATCCTCTGAACAACCTGGACTTCTCTGAGACGCGCTGATCAGTTCAGGAAGTAGAATTTGCACACAATTAGCTTGGGGATGAATGAAATATGTAAGAGCTAGACGCAGAGGTTAAATAAAACTCTTTGATCTCAAAATCACACTGAACGCCCTGTGGTAAAAACAGAGCTCTACCGGGAAAAAAAAGATGAGTTCTATTTCCCATCACAAATTAAGCCCAGGGAAGGGAAATTTGATAATCTAATAAAACAAACCTTATAAAACGGCTTCACTTGAACCTCATCAGCATAAGAGATTTGCAAAGAATGAAACTGTTCATGATCTAGAGTCTCTTGACCACTAGGAGCATTTAGTGAAATAGTTCTTTCTTTCCAGAAAATGGCGGTCTGGAAAGGTGAATTGATTTCAGGTATGATTGGCTTGTTTGGTGTTTTTCCCAATATGGTGCCGTTCCTCACACGAACCTAAAAGAGAATATGCTCATGATACTTATCATTCCTCTGCTTTTCCACATTGATGTTGACACCTGTAATTCTCTGACGGATGAGAAACCTTAAAAGCAGCCATATTTTGAAAGTGAAATCTATCGAACTGGTACAGAGGGACAGCCAAAGTCCTTGCCAGCCACTGAGTCATGAATGGGTCTCACTGGTGGGTTGGCTTGATAATCACACATCGCTCACCTCTTGCCAGACTCTCTTTCACGTCCTCAAAATCATCCTTCTTTGCTTTCTGCTGCTTCTAACCCACCCTATAATAGCTTCCAGCTTTGAGCTTCTCCTTTATTCTAGAAACTACCCCAGGGCCCTCAATGCGCCTCCTCTTGAGCCTTCAAGATAACATGACAGTGCTTTTTAAAATCCCGTTCAAAGGATAAAGAACTTGCAATTCATAAATGTTCACTATAAAGTAGCTAATAAGCAGTTGGATAGATTTGAACTCAGGTCCGTCTGGTTCAAAATTCCCTGTCTCTCCCATTACACTGCACTGTCGAGCAACGTTGACGTGAGCAGGTCATGCAGCCACGTAAAGAGTTGATTTCTCTTTTTCTTTATCCTCGCTGTAATCACTGAGAAGTGCCTGCATTCAAATATATAGAGAGTTGATTTATTTCTAGACAATTTAATATCTTTTACAAAATACTTTTCTAGTCCTGTACATTACACACCATTTAAAGAAGCATAATTTTTTTAAAGATTTTTTTTATTTATTTATTTATTTATTTATTTATTTATTTATTTATTTATTTGTCAGAGAGAGAGAGAGAGAGCACAAGCAGGGGGAGAGAGAAGCAGGCTCCCCACTGAGCAGAGAGCCTGATGTGGGGCTCGATCCCAGGACCCTGAGATCATGACCTGAGCTGAAGGCAGATGCTTAACCGACTGAGCCACCCAGGCGCCCCTAAAGAAGCATAATTTTTATATGTGTGTTTTAAAGACAGCTTTGTGTGTCTGAAAGATCTTTCTCTGTGTGTCAGTGTGTATTTAGAGTAAAAACATTGCTAAAATCACTCAAACTTATTCAATACACCAAAAGCATCATCATCTGAAGACTTGAGGTTCTTAGTCTCCAAGACGACAAATGCCACACACAGAGCCCTCTTTCCTGCTTCTGCTGTCAGTGGGCTCCATGTACCAATATGACGGCCTGATCTGACATACTGGGGTCTTCCTCAGAAGAGAAAACACACATTCCCATGTGTGTGTACACATACACACAAATTAAGCTATCAATGGATTTATGTAATATTTCACTTATATGTTATTTACCTGAGTCTTCATCTCTGAGTAGTAGCAGTGAACTGTGATTACACCAATTTCTCATGTTCCTAACCAATACCTAGGACTAGAGAGAACCTCCAGCATCTGATAACTGACTCACTCAAGATCTGGGAGAAGCATTTTTGTTTGGGAACCAAACACACACATCCTGAATGGAGTTATTCCGGTTATCTAAGAGCCAGTGGTTGATGCTTAACAGAATTACCTGTGCACATTTTCTGGAGGGTATTAATTACTATGTTATCTACTGCCAAAAAGTGAGTTCCTAAGAACTTTGGGGGGGGAGGGCTTTAGCTCATATATGTAAGAAAATAGTAATATTTTCATTCCTTTTGTGTTCCTAAAGATTTCTTCATAGAAGTTGGGCCCTACTTAATTACTGATAAATCACCCCTATTACGGGGATCCTTAATCACCTGGATTAAAACTTTCAGATTTAAAACACACACAATATAAAGGAATGCTGCCCACCAGCTGGGCTCTTGGCAGTTGCAACAAGCGGTCCATCCAAATGGAAATTAAGCACACACATCCTTCCAAGTGGTATTCCCTCTTGTAGGTCAACCCATACCCATAAAAAGTTCATAGCTGATGAAATGCTTTTAAGAGGATCAACACCTGGTAGAGACAAAGCCATCCAGAATTCCTGCCAAGGCTTGATTATGCCAGGGCGAAGAAGCAATGTGTGGGTGTCTCTGTCAAGGTAGAAAGAGGTGTGTCGTTGGCCTTAGAGAGAAATGGAACATAACTCGATACTGAAGCAGGAAAAGCAGGCAATGCGAAGCTGTCCCCACCCCACCCCCAACTGCTGTAACCAATTCTATACAACAAATGTTGACTTGTTGTTGACCACGCGCTTGACACTGTGGGAAATACGTTGCAAAAGGTGGAACACATGGGTTCCCATGTATCCACAAAGCAGTCAAAACTGCTGTCCCTTACTTAAGACACACTGGTGTTACGGGGCACCCGGGTGGCTCCGTCGGTGAGGCATCTGACTCCTGATTTCGGTTCAGGTCATGATCTTGGTGTCCTGGGATCAAGCCCCATACTGGGTTCAGCGCTCAGCACAGAGTCTGCTTGTCCCTCTCTGTGCCCCCCACCACCACTGCTGGCGCGCTCTCTCACTTCTCTGTCTGAAATAAATAAATAAAATCTTACAAAAAAAAAAAAAAAAAGACACACTGGAGTTTTTGATTGGCGTAAAGCTTCGGTTATGTGAGGTAAAGAAGTTCTAGAGATCTGCCACACAAGACAGTGCCCACAGCTGACAACACCGTACGGCACACTTAGAAATAGTGTAGCTCTTATGTTCCCATCTTCCCTAAAATGTTCTCATCCCAAACATACACACAAGGAAACTGGTGGCCGCGACAGATGTCTGTTATCTTGACTACGCTGACGGTTTCGGGACTGTACACAGATGCCCAAACTTTTCAAGTTGTATACATTTGACATGTGCGGGGTTTTGTGTATCAAGCACACCCCAATAGAGCTGTCAAAAAATTATAACAGGATAAAAGAGGACACATGGCTACAATGAGCATGAAGGAAAAGTCAAATCCGTCTACAAAGATGGAGGGAGGCAACATGTCATGATTTAGGAAGCCAGCACCGCCCTGAACTAAGAGTACCAAGTCCATCCTCACGAGCACCTCCACGGTGTCCTCTCTGAAGAGAACAACTCCTCCCCACAGAACAGGCAGAGGACGGGACGGGAGAGGCACACAGAGCTCTGTGTTAATTCTCCCACTTCCTCTTTCCTTTCTGACAACCACCCCAAGGATGAGGTGGATGAATGGCCTGCCAGTGTAGACACTTCCCACACTTGCACACTTTGCCTTCCCAATTCCACGTCACCATAGACGAAGCTTTGCACACTTGCTTGTCAAGAAGGGAGAGGCAAAGTGCTTTTCTAAGCTGGGAAATGCACCTGCTTCCTGGGAGAAGGGAAGGTATGTCTGGACTACCTCGTCAAGGAGGATTCCCACAAACCTTGCTTCCCATCCCAAGCAGGGAGACACTCAGAGAGAAAACAGCTGACAAGTCATTCATCAAAGTCCGAGACCACTCAGGGCATCCACCAGTCTCCATGAAAGGCCTCTGCCTTTCCGAGACAGGTCACTCCATCACGCGGAGGCCCCCTCAGTCTTGTCCACTGCTTCAACGGATTCCCGGGCCAACGATGCAATTCTACTCTCAGGCACGCATTCACTCCTAGCTCTTCCAGATGCCATTGCCGGACACTCGACTGTGAGGCATTGCTGCTAAACCCAGGTCGTCTACTGCTGCTCACCACAGGGCCGTGTTCTTTCTCTCTTGCTACCATCAAGACGGGTTGAAATGTCCGCACACTCCCGAGGCTGCACGTGGCCTTCCCCCAAAAAGGTCGTGCAGGGCAGAGGAAGGAAGGGATACCAGTGTCACCCTGGCGTGATGAGAGTGAAGGGGACAAGCCACATCTTTGCCACTTACGGTCTGTGGGACTCAGGGATGCCAGTAAACGTTTCAGAGTCTCTGCTGGCTTCTCTGAAAAACACAGCACCCCCAGTGTTTGAGAACTGAACAAAGAGGAATACGAATATGAGTATTACTCTTTTAAATCCACACGAGCACAATACGACAGTTCAGAGTCGGTAATTGTAGATTTCTCACCTGGCACACAAAGATGATAAATATTTCTGGTGGCTAGAAGGTACACTTCACGATTGGAGGGGTCTGGGTTATATTCACTGGTCTACGGATACTTAGTTGCTTTTGATGAATGAGTGAATGAATACTATAATTTCTTGAAGATCACAATTATAGTAAATATGTTGCTACTTGTGACCTTTGTAATAAGCACTCACATTTCCTCTTCTGTTCTTTTTCACTAACAAAAGCTGAATTGTGTTGCAAATAAAAATTGAAAAAAAATTGAGTCTAACACTTTCTCAGAATCCAAAGCACTCCCTAGAAATGTATTTGAATAAAAAATAGCAATTAAATTATAATACACCTTAAATACAGGCAAGACAGTGGGAATACTGTATCACCATTTATAAACAGAAAATAATAAATGCCAGTTTCCAGGTTTATTTTTCTACATGTTCTGAAAATTATCACTACTTTCACATTTTCTGACATATCTTGTATGCCAAAATAGCTTCCAAATTAATATTTGGTACATTTGCTAAGGTTGGTGATACTGCAATATATGTATGTACTCCCTATTATCTGTTGATTTGGTTCCATGGGAATTCTTCCTTCCCTCCTTCCTTCCTTCCTTCTTTCCTTCCTTCCTTCCTTCCTTCCCTTCTCTCTTTCCCATCCATCTTTTTTTCTTTCTTTCTTTTCTTTCCTTTCTTTCATTCTTTCTTTCTTTCTTTCTTTCTTTCTTTCTTTCTTTCTTTCTTTCTTTCTTTCTCTTCTCTTCCTTTCTCTCTCTCTCTCTTCCTTTTTTACTGAGATATAATCGGCACATAACACTATTAATTTCAGGTATACAATATAATAATTTGATAAATGTATATATGACAATATGATCATCACAATGAGTCTAGTTAACATCCATCACCATACATAGTAACAATTTTGTGTATGTATGTAGGAACTTCTAAGATCTACTCTCAGCAACTTTCAAATATACAATAATGATCAATGATAGTCGCCATGCTGTACATTCCATCCCCAGTATTCATCCATCTTATAACTGGAAGTTGTTACCTTTTGACCACCTTCACCCATTTCACACACCTCTCCCCACCCCCTGCTCTGGAAACCACCAAACTGTTCTCTGTATCAATGAATGAAATCATATAGTATTTGTCTTTCCCTCTCTGATTTATTTCATTTAGTGTAATGCCCTCAAGATTCAAGATCCATCCATGTTGTGGCAAATGGCACAATTTCCTTCTATTTTATGGCTGAATAATATTCCATAATACCCCCCATTGTCTTTATCCATTCATCTACAGATGGACACATAGGTTGCTTGCCTGTCTTCACTACTATAAATAATGCTGTGACGATCATGGGAGAGCAGATATCTTTTTGAATTTGTGTTTTTGTTTCCTTTGGATAAATACCCAGAAGCCAAGTTGCTGGATCATATGATAGTTCTACTTTTAATTTCTCGAGGAGCCTCCACAGTTTCCCAAGTGGTTGCACCAACATTCATTCCCACCAACAGTGGACAAGGGTTCCCTTCTCTCCACATCCTCGCCAACGCTTATTTCTTATCCGTTTCATACCGGCATTCTGACACGTGTGAGGTGATAGCGCAGCGTGGGTTTGATTTGCATCTTCCTGATGATGAAGGATGCTGAGGACTTTTGCATGTACCTGTCAGCCATCTGTATGTCGCCTGTGGAAAAATGTTTCTTTAGGCAATCCGCTCATTTTTAAATCAGACTGTTCTGGTGGTGGTTGTTGAGTTGCATGTGTTCTTGATATAATTTCGATATTAGTTCCTTATCAAATATGTGGTTTGCAAATACTACCTCCCATTCCTTAGGTTCTCTTTTCATTTTGCTGACATGGGCATGTTCCTTTACCAGCTTTTCCTTATAAGCTACTCTTCCAAAGTCTTCAGTACACCTCGATGTACTAAAATTTGCTTGCCTCTACTTTTGTGGAGAGTGATTTTAAAACATAAGTTAAGCACAGCCGCTATTTTCAATATGGCATTAACTGCCTACCTCTTCTTTAAAAACAAAACTATCATCACACGTTTTTTGTGGTTGTTTAATAAATAATCAATTTACATGAGATCTTCTATTGCTTTTCATCCCTCTTGAGCCAGATAAAATTTCACCTTTGGGCATATTTATTTTTGTCTTTAATCTAACCTGTGTCTTCATTATGCAATTACCTATCCCTCAGACCAATTAATAGTTACATCATCTTCAGAATGTGGAGTTTGCTTTATGTAAGTAAAATAAACTTAATTTGAAACAATTTAATTACAGCATTTTCCCTTACTTGTAATAATTATTTCTTCTTCTTCTTTAAATTCTGGATAGTCATCTGCATCATGTGGGGTCTGTTACTAGTAATAGTGTAGTAGTAATAGTGAATGGGCTTTAGAACTCTAGGTAGCCCTTTTATATGCAACTTCAGATACACTATTACAATCAGCACTTCTTTCAATAAGTAAATACTTTTCAACAAGGTCTGCTATAGAGTCCATTTCCCTTATATGGCCAGCTTCCTCATCAGAAACACAAAGAGAATGAAGTAGATGGATTCTACTGATGACGTTCAGCTCTCGAATACTATGATTGCACAATCGCAACTTCCCTGCTGACCTGTTTTCTACAAGCGCAGTTGTACTTAGCTGAAACACATAGAGCTGAAGTTGAATCTAATAGTGCCACAGTTAGGCACCCACAGACCATTTTAAATCCATAGGTGTGAATGAGTAATTGTCCGATAACACATTCACAATACTATGCAAACGACTCTCTGCAAAACCAAACATTAGCAATATTTTTATTTGTACTTGAAGTAAGACCTAGAAGAAACACAGAAATCAACATATGTCTTATGCATGTATGAATATCCTTTAACCCTGACTTATGCTACTTTGCACAGTAAAGGGAATTTAAGCTTATTATGTGTGTACCATGGGACAATAACTGTCCTGGGCAAACTGAGAATGTTTTCAGAAGCAACCCTTGAAGCTTATCCAATTCAATTCCATTTTTCACGAGGCACGGACCAATTCCATCCTTCGAACTTTCTGACAATTCATTTAGACCCTTTTATAATTGTTGTTGTTTTATGATTTCCCATGACTTTATTGTTTCTTATAACTATGTTGTTGTTAATAAACATGATAATTCAAGTCACAGGAATGTAAACAGTTGTCCACAAAGTGAAGAGGACATGAGAACGATGAGACAAAGCCCGAGCTGAACTTAGGCACAATTGGAAGATGGACATGACTGACTACAAGATTCGTCCTAAAGTTTAAAAAAAAAAAAAAAAAGACAGCTCACTTTTGTTTTAAAAAGAATTGTTTTGGAAAAGGAAGACAGGAGACATAGGGGAGACTAGGTCATCGGAGCAAAACCAGAGGCAATATGGGAAAGATCTAAGCTACGTCCTAGAGGATGTACGTGGAGCTCCACTGGCTCATTTGTTCGCGGGTCCATTCATCCAGCAAACGTAGCACCCCCCCCTCCTCCAGTGCCGGGCCCTGAGGATGTGGGATGAACAAGGTAAACATGGTCCTGTAATGGGGTGACTCGCCTCCCTTAAAAAGGCAAACAGCTTTTCACTGCGTGTATTCAATGGTCAGGAGTAGAACGTTCAGTGGATGCTCCCTTACACCAAAGACCTCACTGAAAATAACGCTTACTCTGGTTTTCCCCTTGAATACTTCCTTCTCCTCACGTGTGTCTGAAGAAGACTGAGAAATATGCTTTGCCCATGTAACTCTGTAATTTCCTCCTTTTCATCTGGTTTGAAACAGAAGTCAAAGTTCCAGATGCACAATTAATTCCCTTCCCTTCTCGCACTTCAGAGTCCCATATGAGGGGCAGATGAGGGGAAAGTAGTCCAATAAACACAGTAATAAAAACTGTCAGTGTATCTGAATCACTTCACCATGCCCTGCAAACTCACTGTGTGCTAAAGCAAACTTGACAGACAGGGATGAACAGGGTCCTCTCACAGCCTGACCGCCACTGGCATCCACGAGCCCCCGGGCCGGGTGGGGACCCTACCATCTACTGCTCTTTTTGTCTTCTTGCTGTGTAATTTACCTTCCCCTACCTTTTTGCTCTTCCTTTCTCAAAATGATACCTTGATCTTAGTCTCAAATCCAGAGCCACAAATGCATGGTCATAAACCAAATCCAGACAAGAGAAACTTGACCGCAGAGGCTGAAAACTAATGCCACGCATTACTGAGAGATATGACATGCGTGTCCCAATGTCCAGGCTCTCTTGAAACCTGGGAGGATCTGGCTATAGGGCATCAGCAGGGACTGAACCTCCGTGTAAGGAGCAGCAAGCAAGTGTCCCCCAACCAACCACAGTCCTCAGCTCTCCTACTGATGACCGACCCTGAGGCCAAGGGCCTGCCAGCTGTCATCTACGATCATGCTTGTCCTACTGGCTTTCCTACTGTTTAAAATATTTCCTGTACCAATATCTGACAGAAGAGTTGAAAAATAAAAGAGGAACCAAATCAACCCACTGCTTTTTTATGTTTGTTTTTGTCTGAATGTCAGGAGTTAGCACATTTTTCCCCCCTGCAAAGGGCTAAATAGAAAAAAAAAAAGTGTTAAGCTTTGTGGGTCATGCTGTATTACAGATACTCTGATGGCCGAGCAGCATGAAAGCCGTCACAAACACCATGAGAATGAATGGGTCTGGGTTCCAATAAATCTTTATTTACAAAAACAGTCATGGGGCTGAATCTGGGCCATGGGTTGCAGACCCTTGTTTTGTGCCACTTGTACGGATCCTCCAGGCACATGACCTGTCCTATCCCTTTTCCGCTTTGTTGTCAAACAACCCTTGTCAGTTTCCCTCTCAAGTTCGGACTCCTTTTGTTAATGTTGACATTTAGTTACAAATGGCCAAGATAAGACATCATCAAATTTGTCTTTGAATCTTCTGTGCCAGGGAAAGTCAGCCCACCTTGGGAAGCAGACCACCGGAGACCTCAGGGCTCGTGGAACAGGAGGCACAGAGCTGTGAATTCGCTGCTCCCTTTCCCAACAGCTTTGATGCTTCCCGACAGTCTAGTAAAATAACGCACTCTGACACCAATTTTACCGTCTTAGCTATATTTGTCCTCCAGCGTCCACCCGTGGGTTATTTGTTCCGGTCGCTCCAGACTGCTTGGTATTTTCTATTTATAACTTCTACTTTCTCTTCTCCATGACTTGATCAAGCTTTGCACTGTCTAGGACAGAAGGAGGCTGGTTTAGGGAAATCTAGTTCTTCCCAAATTCCAGGGCCTTACTAAAATCAATATGTTCCCCCATAAAACCTTCCCTAATTCTACCAGTTACGTTGAAGGCCTCCAAGCATTGGTGTTCCTGGAGCAGGACTAGAGCACTTCTATTAGGCCGTAACATGGGAACTGCCATTATTTTAGGTCAAAAATGATGGACTATTGGAAATCTCCGAAATTCTGCCTACTGCTACCCATCAACGTGTCTTCCCCGGCGTCTGAGGCAGGGGCTGAGTCTCACGCCGCGTCTCCTCTCCTCTCCAACTCAACACCTAGCTCAGAGTAGAGGACCCCCCACACTGGTGAAGTGACATACTGAATTAAAACAAAACCTAACCGAACAGAACAGCCTTAACAGAGGAGCAAAGACCACGTGCACACCTCTGAAGTCCTTTTAACTACTACTACGACTACTACTATGGGGTGGCCTTAATTCCTGACCTAGATGACTTAGATTTCTAAAAATAGCACCCGAGGGGGCATAGAGAAAAGAGGGTAGGCTTGGAGCCAGGCACTCCTCCAGCTGCTGACATTCTGCTACATTCAACAGGGGCCCAGATGTTGTGATATGGTTAACTCAGTCTCAACCAGGAATATCGCAAAAATCCTCTGGCCTGAGGAAGCCCCTGGTACTCAGAGTATAAAATTCTAATGAGAAGCTCTAGTAAAATCTGTGCTGTTTCACTGGCTGTCTCTTATGCTTAAGTTCTTCTTTTCAACATGAAAGCAAAAAAGAAATCTGTTGATTTCTGAGCTCCCACAGTCCTGTTGCTAAGCAAAGGGAAGGGAGGGAGGGAGGGAGACCAGGGGAAGCTAAAGGTGTATGAATCAGGGGCAGTAAAATTCTAATCACCTCTCAGGGTTACGCAGGGCTGCCTGGCTGGGGGAGAGAAGGCAGCATCTGAATTAGTCTTTCCACAGGCTCAGGAATGTAGGTCCCAGGCTTCACAAAGGAGACCTTGTCCACTGAGAAGTTTGCAGTTAAAAAGATAGGATCTCAGTTGTAGGGAAGAAAGGGTAAGGTAGCCCCAGCAGCCTCAATGAGCTCTCAGACATTTTTTTCCAATAAGTGGGTATCAACCAGCTACATAATAGAAGAATTATGGCGAGTCGAACATCAATCTCTTCTAGAAGGATGGTGGTAACACCATCTTTTATCTTAAGAAGGATTTTATGACAAACCTGCTAAAATGTAAAGTCTTTATTTTTTCAGTAATTGGAAAATATATGTTTACAACTTATGAAAGAATACGCTAACACTACAGTGTTTCGTCCCCAGAAAAATCCGTTAGGACATTCTGAGGTAAAGAGGAATTAAAAGAGGCCCTTGGGGTTCCCTGAAACAAAGACCCCAAGGCAAGGGGGGTAGGCAGAGAGAAAGAGAAATTGGGGGGGGCTCTCTGAGTAACCTATAAATAAATATGATCCATTTTGCATACCCCTAGACAGGAGGATGAACTCAGGAATGATATTGAAATTTCAGGCTACCTGCAATAAATTATTATCTTGAACTCACCCCGGCAATACAAATGGTGACAAAGAAAGGGAATAATCCCACACTAAATTCAAATGCCTGGTTTTCTTCCTTTCAGTTTGACACATAAAGCACAGAAAATAGCATTAAATTACTAACAAGTCCTTTTTTATTTTTATTTTTTTTTTTAAGATTTCATTTATTCACCTGATAGAGAGAGGCAGTGAGAGAGGGAACACAAGCAAGGGGGAGTGGGAGAGGGAGAACCTGGCTTCCCGCCGAGCAGGGAGCCCGATGCGGGGCTCAATCCCAGAATGCTGGGATCATGACTTGAGCAGAAGGCAGACGCCTAACGACTGAGCTTCCCAGGAGCCCCAACAAGTCCTTTTTAAAAAAATATTTTATTTATTTATTTATTTATTTATTTATTTATTTATTTATTTAGAGAGCAGGTGGAGGGGTAGAGGGACAGGGAGAGAGAGAATCCCAAGCAGACTCCTCACTAAGCGCAGAGCTTGACATGGGGCTTGATCTCACGACCTTGAGATCAGGACCTGAGCCGAAATCAAGAGTTGGATGCTCAACAAACAGAGCCAGCCAGGCACCCCACTAACAAGCCTTGATTAGCCCCAGAGATATGTTAGGTAAAGCATATATGATACGTTTAAAAAGTATTCACATTTCTCTTTGCTGAGAAATTTTTATCAACCATGTGTGAATATGTCCTCAAATAAGAAAAGTCATCTGAACACTGGCCTTAGAAAGATGTTGCTGCCCCCCCACCAAAAAAAAACCCTCACAAATTACATTTATGTGTCAACTAGACTTCAATAAAAAACAATGTAAACAAAAATTATATTTGGGAACAAGTACAGGAACAACTGCCTTTATTCTAAGGACATTTATTTACTAAAGCCATGTAAAGAACGTCTTCAGAAATTTACCAGGAAGATGGGAGAGGGCAATATAAGAATTCAAACCACAGTCTTCTCCAAGTACAATTACTCTGTTCCTATCCCTACTAGGTATCTATTGATACCTACCAATTAATTAGCATTTTCAAGTCCATTCACATATTAGTGTCAGGCACATTTCTCCTTGTTTACAGGTGTATCAGAACACACCTTGCCAGCCCCTCCCACACATGATGGGGAACCAAACTGCCACAGCTAAAGTCGATCAGGAAAGAGCTAATTCAAGTCTTCACAAGCAATAGATCGATGACCGGGAACTAGCTGATACACAGAAAAGCAAACAGCTTCCACAGGTCCCTACACAGACGATGAGTCCAATGGGGGGAACGTTCATGGGGAAGGGGGCAAGCGCCTACAGGAACGCACGAATAGGGGCAAACAAGCAGGTCAACAGGGGTGGTGTAGGGAACAGTCATCCTAAACCCTGACCAGAGCAGGAAGCTTCTGCTCACTATTCTGGCTGTGTACTGGTTCTAAGGACTGATCATTCCCCCCCTCCCCCGTCCTCAGCCCTTCATGCCAGCAGTGAGACTCTGTACTGTCCCTTATTGGTTCCCTTAAAGCATGGCCACATGTAAATAGTCCCTTTCCTAAATGCTTCTCAAACTTCCCCGCTTGAAATGTGTGGTTTTCTATGGAGTCCCTTACTGATACACGATCTAAATCACGAATGAAAGAATTAGCATGGCCACACCAAGGCAAAGGGCCCCAGAACCCACCCAAAGACAGAAGCCTCCCTTTTGATTGATGTCTGCCAATTAATTTGCATTTTCAAGTCTCAATGTATTAGTATCATGCCCGTATTTCTTGTTCAATAAATCTGTCACTGAAGACCTGGTCAGTCACAGAAAATCAATATATGAGATGAAGTCTCTGGCATGTGTCTCTGTATCACATTTCTAGCCTCCCAGTCGGATTTGCTTTCTCTACAAGGGAAATGAAATCCTGGTAGTCTCATGCTTCTCAGTAAATCCACGGCGCTCTCAGGCTCATCTCTGACTTGCATTGATGTTCACGATCTCGTTCCATTAATTGGTTCCAGGTTCTCGCTCATGATTGAATCAGACTACCAATCTAATTTATCTATGAATCAGGGAATTGAGCTTCTTTTTAAAAATTACATCCACCTTTGGCCGCTTACAATCTCCTTGCTCCTCTCCTGTTCCTCACTGCTCTGCAAATTCATGGAAATCAACAGAGTATTGCATTTATCACTCTGTTCTATAATTAACCTGTCTGGTGGTAGCTTTGCACCCTAGACGGTGAGCCCTTGAGGACAGGGGTTGTGTCTTACTCGTCTTGACATTGCTGGCCCCCAGCAAAATGTCAGCGCATCGGAGATCCGCAATCACAGTGCGCGGAATTGAATTTAAAGCACCAATGTGGTCTTTTTAAATTTTCTCATATCCTTGGGCTTCAGTTTCCTCTTGCAAGTATTATGTTTTATCCAACCAAATATTTACCTGCTTCGATCGAGAAACTGTCAGGCGTTGGGGAAAGACAAGTGTGACTCCTTCCTGAGAGGAACCTGTGGTCGAATCATCCCGTCATCTTCCATCTTCTTGTTCTGAACGTAGTTTCTTACCATTAGCATTTTCAGCCTTTGACACATTTCCTACAGCATCTGACGCCTGCGCTCCGGCTCTTCTCACAACATCGTGTCCTTTTTTCCTCCATGTGCTCATTAGAGAACTTCTCAGCCAGTCATTTATGCATGGGGTGACTTCCCTTTCCTTCCTCACAGTCCATCATTCTTATTCTATTTGAATTCCAGTTCTGAGAGCTCCCAACTTATTCAGTAGTCTTTTCGTTTCAGGCCAAACTGCTTCTTTTTCTGTTTGGGCACAGACGGCAGAAACGATTTTCCACTGGCAATGATGTGGAGTAGTGGGACCCAGGGCTCTAAATACAGTTCACGCAAATAGAGCAGTTTCGAATATTGACTTTGGACAGGTGAAGAGTTAGTTGATGTTTTAAGGGCGCTCTCATTAGCTTGGGTGTAACGTCCTCAAGTCTGGGGAGGGCAGGGGGGCAGGGAGAATTCTCTTCTCTGCATCTGAACTCCTACTGGTTGTCAGATTGGGCTCTGACCATCTAAAAGGACAGGATCTGGCAGAGAGAGGAGGTGACAACAATTGTGAGCTAAAACAATGTCTGTCATGTGAATTGTGACATTTGCCACATCACTTTAGAGGTTTGGGGTGGCCAGGTCATCTGTATGGCTGTTTATGCCTGCCTACTGAGAAGCTGCCCTGGGCTTCCTACAGAGAACAGAGTGCTGGCCCTAATTTTGCCACTAATTCACTGATCTAAAGCAGGGTTCAATTTTCTCTAGGGTTTAGTTTCCTCCTCTTCAAATTACGTGAGCTGTAGTCAGTGTTTGCTCGTGTCTTTCCCAGCCCTGACATTCTCAAAAGATGTAGCAAAATTAACGTAACTATAGAAAGAAGAATTATTACATATGGAATCACTGTTAGAAAAAAAGAATTACTAAGAATTCCTGATGGGAATTTCTGTGTCTATAGAAAAGATGTAGACATTTGTTTTATGATTGAATTAAAAGAGATCCACTCCCCAAGCTAGCCCAGTTCTCGTCTAGAATCTTCTCCCAAGATATTTAAGAGGTCAGTACTTTGATGGTCCCACACTATTAGTCCTTTAAGTAGGGAGCTCTCTTCAACTCTCAGGTCATTCTGGCATTTTCAGTCCAGGCTACACGAAGGAGGCTGCTCCTGGTCTTCACGATGATAATTCTTTTGATCTTTTTCAAGTTCCTACATCATTCTGTCTTAGGTAGAGGGCATTTCTTCAATTAAATACACATATACTGAACATTCAAGTGAAACCATTTACTCAGACACTGAAGAGGACACAAAGGTTTGAAAGACAGATTTCCCAGCCTTAGAAACTCTATGCTTTTGTTAGAGGAGAGTTAGATAAGACACATTTAAAGTACACAACGCAATGAGTCTACAGAGGCCAGAGTGTGTGCGGGGGGGACATTTGCGATGAATCTGAAAGACTTAGTAACATTTTATCTAGCAAAACTGATGGTGAGGACTGCTTGAGAAAGCAACAATCTCACCAACAAAGACAGGCTATAGGAAAGCATCGGCATGTCTATGAGACAGTAGTAATTCAATTTGGGGGCACTGCGCTTATCGGAGTAGACAACTGAGAGCCCATAATTGTTCACAAGCATTGCAGGATAGGACCTGAGATGGGCAAAGTGGCATTTAGCTTCTATTTCACAATTAAACCACAGCCCATTCATTCCGCAGAATATACTGAGGCTCTGTGCTGTGCCGGGCCAGAGCCTTTAATATATGGACAGCAACGCTGCTGATAGCATCTAAAATAATACAGGTTTCCACACACCCTGAAAGTGAAGTGTTCCTATGAAACCTTTCCTGAGCCAAAATGGTGCAAAGCAAAGAAGCAATCACCATTTTATGAAAGTGAAAATCCTCTTCAAATTTCTCCTGTTTGTGCAAACAGGTACTAATGCAGGTCTTCAGCAAAGCAAACTTTAGATACGTGGGTGGGTGGGAGAACGGGACACCACCTGTCTCTGCTCTGATGTGAGAGGCCGGAAACCACGGAGGCGGTGGGTCTCAGAAATATGTTCTGTATCTCCCTTAGGCCCTCAGTTACCAACAGCCAATACTTACTGGAAGTTTCCACACGCCAGGTGTGTGTTACGTGCATTTCAAGAAGAACGGGGCTGACACCATACAAGCCTTATGGGGTAGGCACTGCCATCCCCTCCCACGGCTGGAGGTCGGAGGCTCCTGGGGGCCAGTGGCCTGCTTGAGACGGCTCTGCTGGAAAGTGGCAGAGCCAGAATTCACATCCGGGGGCGGTCTCATTCTGGAATTGGACTCTGAACCCCTGAAACAGCCCCTCTTGTAAGCACTCCTCGGTGCATGCCAACAGCACAAGCCCTTCATTAGAAAGAAGCAGAAGCAGCCAAGCCGTGAGCCGCGGACCCGTCCAGCACTCGCGCTGGCGTCTTGGGCGTCATCCTCACTCCCTCTCCCGGCACAGAGGAAGGTGTAAAGATATTTTTAAAGTTGGAAATATTTTCACACATTATCCAAATGTGCAAAATCCCGAAATGCCTAATGCCTCTGATTTAGCTGTTTGGCTAAGTGTGTTTTTCGTAACCTCCTTACACAGGCTGTTCTGTAAAACGAATATCTGGGAAGCCCCAATTTGAACTCTTCTATATACTTGTTAACTGTGCTATTTAGGGTCAGAAGGTGTTAAAATTGGTCCTTGCTCCTTATTTTTGTGTTATTTTTGTATTTTCTTAAAAAAAAACCCTCATGAAATCTGGCTTGTTGCCGTATTGTTTTTGTACGTTCCAATATTTCTATCATTTACTTTTGGTTTCTGGGTTACAGATGCTATTTCAAAACCAGTTTCTTTTTGCAAGGTTAGAGAGGGTGTGAGCTGATATTTTAGCTAAGAACAGAAATTCTATTTTAATTTCTTTCTACCAAGCAGCTGGCCAAACTCCAGTTTTCTAATATGTTTATCATGTTTTCCAAAACCACAGAGTTATTTTCCAAAGAGACTTTTTTTCAGTTATCATAGCCCCAAATCCCTTTTTGTTAGGTTTTTTTCCCCATTGATTATCTTAAGCTTGCAATCTTCCTGTTGATTTTACCACTGGACTTTGAGTCTATACATACCAAGTGTGGAAAACACTTAAAAATTATTTTATAATAAAGCCAATACTTTGTCTAGTTATAAATTTATTTACTTACTTGCTTATTTATTTATTTATGTAGTGGGGGAGGGGAAGAGGGAGAGAACCTTAAGCAGGTTACATGCGCAGCACGGAGCCCAGCGTGGGGCTCGATCTCATAACCCTGAGATCGTGACCTGAGTGGAAATCGAGAGGCGGATGCTTAACGGACTGAGCCACCCAGGCGCTCCCATTATAAACGTATTTAAATTTGAGGACCATATTCCAGAATTTTCACAACAGCTCTTTATATTTTAAATGTGAAAGCCTTATGTTGAAACTGTGTAAAAATACATTTTTAAATAGCAACAAAATTGTCTACAGTGATTTGACAAACTACCGCGATGAAAACCGGCTGTTCTCTAACATTTGATGAGTCTCTTATTCTATTACTACTTGCAGGTGAATGAGTGCTTTCTAGGCTATCGTGAAAAAAATCATGCTTCTAAGTAAAACCGCATGAATAAGAAAATGAGCTACAATAATTCTTATGCTCAACTGTTGCAGTATACATAGAAATTTTTAAAAAAGGAAAAAATTGGATTATCTACCTTATGGTTTAATAATGAGCAAGTCCAAAGAGATCTTACTTTCTTTACATAGAGAATACTCAAGGATATGTCAAGATAACACTATAGATCTCAATAAAGTGAGATCAACCTGGAATTTCATTTGTAGCAATTCTCCTGCCTAAGGCTACCTGTAACCAACAACTAGAAATCTTGGAAGACTTGAACTTGTTTGGGTTCCAGCTCTGAAACACTGAAGTCAACAGCAGGATATTATTTCCTTTTTTGTAAATTTATAATGAGAAAAATAATTTCAATTGTGTCAGAAGTGCTTATGATTTCTTAATCAGAATTTTTGTCTCCTTGTAGGTGGACAGGTACTGTGGCAAGCATTTTATTTTTATCAGAACGCTTTCCTTTATTTAGTTATTCAGGTATTCTCAAAAATCGAGACTTCAGGGAGACGCCTGTCTGGCTCGGTCAGTAGAACATGCAACTCTGAATCTTGAGGTGGTGAGTTCGAGCCCCACATGTGGCGAGGAGTTTACTTAAAACAAACAATTTTTTTTTTAATTGAAAGATTTCAATTTGCATGTGTCCTTTATCTTTAGGGAAAGCCTGCTTTGAGCTTGGCTGCTGGCCAATTCTGTACTCCTCACCACCTGGGACATGTGTTCAAGATTCTTGTGGGCGGTGAGATCCATCCATTTCTCCCAACCACCAAATTCAGCCTATGCCTTCCAGCATTCAGGGACCTGACCACTGAGATGTTTAGTCTCACCTCACTGATAAGTCCCCTTAGATATGCAAATGTGCCCTAGGCCTCATGGAAATGGACTGCTGTGACCTCCCCAGCAGACCCCTCTGCATCCTAAAATATGAATATGGAGTCAGAAGATCATTTGGTAAAAATGAAATCAGACCGAGGGACTTGAGTAAAACACTCCTAAATGTCATCAGGAAAAGAAAAGTTGGATTCATTCATACTTTACAGGGGAGAATTGCCCTCAGGGATGGAAACATTCGAAGCTCATTTCCTGGATTTCAGAAGACTCTAAACTGTATTGTCTCAAGAGAGGCAGTGTTGAAATTAAAGAAGACACTTGACTAATTAATAGTTATGCCAAAACAATAGGCATGAACCAGGGCAACCAAACCAGGCAAACCCGGAGGTGTGGCCACCCTAGCTAAAAATCTTCCAAGGTCACCTACACATTGAGAATAGCTTTTTGTGACCGGAACTCCACTGGGTGGAAGCCTGTCTACATCTCTTCTGATTGCTTCTTTTTGTAGGTTAATTAATTTAAATAAGCTGTACTAGAATTACGGAACCAGAAAGCACCTCATTCTTTGGATGGATTAATATCTACACCGGGGCCCAAATTCGTGTCCAGAATGCAAACTACTGTCCTCATTTCCAAGTCTTAGAGGAGTTGGAAGAATTTCGCCTGACAGACTACAAATGTTGACAACAAGGTTCATAGATACCACTGGAAATAACCAACATCTCTCTACTGTACGTAAAAACAATACAATGGCATTTGAATGATCAATGTTACAGTGGCCTAGAAGTTAAGGGTTATCACATGTATTGATGAACGTGGTCTTCTCCTCCCTGAGGTAGCCAGCTAGGGATCATTCTTCTGTACAGATGAAGAAAAAGATGCTAGCAAGTCAAATGACGTGTGCAAAGTCACACTCGGGGACCAGAACTAGTTCCTTTTCTTCTTAGAACAGTGGTTTTCCAAGATCCCACCAGAGATCTTGTTAGAACTATAAATTCTTGTTTCAGAGTACCCCAAGAAACTCTGGCTGTGGAGCAAGCAATTTGTGTTTTAACAAGTCCTCCAGGCAATTCAGATTCACTCAAATTTGAGAATCCCTGACCCAGGAAAGTAATGAATATATTCCTCCCCCCCAGATGTTGGAAATGCCATCATTTTTTTCAGCTCTGGATGGAAGATTTTCTAAATTGTTTTACATGCTCTCCAGTTTTCACAGGAACACATTACTGCACACAATTTAACCAATTTCCATCATTTTGATGATACAGTTATTAATCTTTAAAATGTATCTTCAGGCACGCCTGCGTGGCTCGGTTGGTTAAGCATCTGCCTTCGACTCAGGTCATGATCCCAGGGACCTGGGATTGAGCCCCACTTCGGGCTCCCTGCTCAGAGAGGAGCCTGCTTCTCCCTCTCTTACCAGTCTGTGCTCTCTCTCGCTATCTCTGTCTCTCTCTCAAATGAACACATAAAATCTTTAAAAATAAAATGGAATCAAATAAAATGTATTCATTTTCATGTGACCTTGTCACTTATCCTATCAGAAAAAAAATTTTTTTCTAATATTCTGTGAATAGAAAATCATGCTTCTGGAATTTTATTTTAAAGTCATCAGAAAGCTTTGGGAGAAGCTTTGTGGAGGAATGGCTTCAGTGGTGGGAAAATGGAAAGACTTTCCAGCAAAGGCTCATGGTATCTCACAAGATAATACTCGGGATGGCATTTGCACTATTTTCAAAAAAAGTAAGTTGGTTTTATTCTACGAAATGCAAAACTGATTTAGGACACACTACCCACCAGTGACTTAAATCTAATGGGGCTCTATAAATATTTGATGAAATAGAATTTGCCATCCCAGACAAAGAGGACTACAACATTAATCCCTAGTCTTAACACTGAGAAACAAGCAAGAACATCTCTGCCTTTCCAGCTCCTCAATCCTTAGAGAAAGGCAGAATCATTTCAAAGAGACCTTAACTGGTGGTTTAAAGGCTTTGTTTCTCTGATTGAGCAATCCGCGTTTCTGTAGAGGGCAACTCTGGCTTTCCGCATGGAAAACTGTCTCAGGAAGGCTATGTTCCTCTCTAACACTCTCGGCATCATCAGGAAGAATGGAAAGTACTAGCTTGAATTTCCATATCCAGGTCATATTCTGGTCTTTTAGAAACAGAGAAACAAAATGAACCCTAGTGATTTTATCTCCAGCTGCCGAAGAATGGTATGTATTCTTAGTTATGTAGAAAGTGTCTATTCGCAGCTCATAAAACATGAACAAAAATAGTTTGTCAAATGTATTTGGTCATCAATTTTGGCAAAGATCATAAATTGATTTTCTGTGTTGTTTTTTATTTTGGAGAAAGGCATCTAGTTTTTCCTTTTCCATTCAGAAATAAAATGTTGGGTGATTTGAGTGTTTTTTAACTAGGACTCACTGAGAGGGAAAAATGGCAAAAAAAAAGGGGGGGGGCTGTAGACTTTTATCTATGAACCCCTATTTAGAAGGACATTTTTATTTCATTGCCTGCTACTGTTTTACTTCCCTGTTGCTAGAAGACAGTTATTTTATCTTCCTGTGTTAGCCTTATATTTAAGGTGGATAATAAAAGCCCCAAATTAAAACTATATATTCATAAAACAGAGATGAATCTTGTTTGGTAAGAAAAACTAAAAGTTCAAGTTCAAACCAGGAAACAAAGCTAAGATGGCTTTTTATCTTTGCCCTAAAATGTACTAGTAGTGATACTTGTTCTAAAACATTTTATGGGGGTGGGTGGAGGAGAAGGAAAGAGTTTTTTACATTTCCTTCCATAATCACTCCAAGAGGGAGATCCTAACATTTCATTTTTGAAACAACTGAATTTTCCCCACAAAGAAGAAGCAAACAGCTTCTGTCTTCCAGTGCAGCTGGGGTGGTGAAGAATAATTACCCCAAATCAGAAAGGGGATTCATTAGTTAAAGAGAAATGGGAGGTATTTCTCTAAGAAAGACGGGTGGGTATCGTAGAGGGAAAGTGGGTTCTTCATGCACGATCACGAGAAGCGGGGGGATCTGTAACAAATGTTGACCGTCTTTGATAATCTTTGGTGAATTCAAACAGGCTGACCTAAGCCCACGGCCTTGAGAAGGTAAGTAGCTTGTCCAAAGTCACGTAGCTGGGTGAAAGGGCTCCGTGGCCAGACGTGGTGCCACACAGACCCCTAACTCAAAATGACCCGTGTAGACGTGGAAAATACGCATCTCAGTTCTGACTTTGATGAACTGAAGATGAGAGATCTTCCCCCAGATTTTCAAAATGGCATGAGTTTTCCAGACTCTTGGGGTGAGAATGAATCAGATGTATTTGACTCAGAAGAAGAAAGAAACAAGACATCTGAGGATCCTGGGCAAACTCCGAGCTGCCGTCCATGAGACACTGAGGAATGAAGGGTACAGCTTGATGTTGAATCCAATACTAACATCAAGGGGATGTGCTCTTGGGAGGCAAAATCATCCTCACTGGTGTCCCTTTGAAAGTGCAATAACATTTTCAAACTCCCCTCACTGATCTCAATCACCTGTTGTGGCTATTTCTCACATGAATCCACCTGAGTTCCCTGCTTGTATTCTACGCCTAAGCCAGACATTGAGTTAATGAGTTCCGCTCACCCCCTTCCTGTTTGGTGAAGTCGCGTTGCTTACTTGAATGAAAAAAATCCTTTTCAAATCTTAAAGAATGCCATCTGGTTCTGATATTCAAGAATTTGGTGAACACATCCATGTTTACTCTAGACTTTTAAGTTTTAATAACATTCCATCTGGAATACATTTCCCATACTGGAGCCTTAACTATTTTGATTGCACCCTCATACTGAATCCCTTCTAGTTTTTGATTATCTTAGAGGCTTTTCTCAGAACAAACTGATGCTTCATCCTGCAGTGGAGAAATAAACTTGAAGCCATAGCCATGGATACAGGATCCTATTGCAAAATGGAATATTCTCATCAAGCCTCTTTTGGCTGTAGAAAACAGAAAGTCAAGGTAGCTGAGGTAAACGGGGGTTTACTGAGAGCTCACAAGGATGTCAGGCATGCTCTTGGAGAAACTGGAAGAACGTCAGGTCTTGAGGTGGCTCCTTCCAGCTGCCTCTCGATCCCAATTCTGTATTCTCATGGCCTCTACCTGCTCCTCCCACCTTCCCCCTCGACCTCCCAGCTCATTCGTGTCTACACGGTCACCTACACAGCCCAGCCTGCACGTCGCACTCCATTTGGGGATTCATCACCGACTGACTCAAGTGTTCTTGCCACTTCGCTCAAATTCTTGAGAGAAACACTCTGATGGACGTCCATTCTATGATTAATAAGCTCGCTTTTGATAAGAGCTCCATCCCTAATCAATTAATCATGGGGAGGGCTGGGGATGACCACCTGATTTGTGGGGCTGCCTCTTCTAGGAGCTAAGAGCCAGGTTCTCTGGAAGGGGCTGTGGCGAGAGCAAAGGTCACATCTAGTACATGGCAGAACAAGGATTTGCATGGGATTTTCAGCATGTTTTGGATGATGCCCTCTATTCTAGAAACTGCGGCACCATTTCTGGTTGATCCTTTTGTCCAGAATTATTACTTTGTTTCACAGCGCCGAGGTGCCTTCACAAGTCTTTCCCTCAAAGGGCAGTAAGATAATAAATATTGTCACCTTGATTTTGTAGCTTTTCAAATGACAATTGGTTTAGTATAACCACCATCTGGGTGTGAAATGCTTCTTGTAATATTGCAGAACCTGAAAAATGTAAGCAAAAAACAGACACATGCCAAAACATACATTTTTCCAAGTGCGTGGCTACTGAGCATCCCCTGTGCTTTCAAGTGTGTGTTTCAAACAGTGGCATCTCAGGTCGATGGATGTTCTCGAGTTACCAACTCCCAATTCCTTCTTAGAATAAAAGAGCACGATCGATCCCTTCTGCCACATTACTCATATTTGCAGTTACTAGCGAGTCACTTATCATAAGGCTGTCCGTTAGGTTTTGCCAGCAAGCCAGCATGAGGTTCGGCTGGAGTACATGTTGCAAATAAACCAGGCTGCTCTACTTTCAGAGGCCGGGTACTAGCTCCGCTGGAATGCACGGGTGCGGTGCACACACCTGCCCCCCTACGCGCCTCAGCCTCCGCTGTGAACCTCTTTTCATTACTCCGAGCTCGCCGAGTGAAAAGCAGTCCATCAAAACGACTTGACGATGTGTCAGTGTGTGGAATCATGGAGGACTATTAAAGGTATGTGTGTTTACTGTTTTCAAGAAGACAGCGAGTAAAAACGAAGCTGGTGTATTACGGAGACCTTGCCAAAAGGACATAAAGCCTCAGACTGTTAACCAGGATGAAATGCCATGTTTATATCTGGGGGTTGCCAAATTCCCTAATAAGTGCCATCACATGTCAAGGAACAACAGATGCTGATGTAAAACTTAGCTAGAAAACATCATATCCAAAAAAAAAAAAAAGAAGAAGAAAAAAGAAAAGAAAAAAGAAAGAATGAAAAGAAAAGAAAAAAACTGTAGGGGGAAAAAATACACATCAGACCTTGCTAAATCACTCCAAAATGACTGAGCTCATGAGAAGCTCCAGGTCAAGACGAGGCTTCTGTGTGAGTATGTGTGCGTATGTGGCCGGGCGTGGGTGGGGGGCGGCTCATCAGGGTCAAGGGCAGGACCAACAGAAAAGGATAGCTCCAATGGAAGGCAATTTTCACACACCCCTCAGTACAAGAAAAAAGCAAGCCAGGTTCAAGCAACAAAGGAGTGACCATTGTGGCAGGGGGTGGAGGGGAAGAATTATACCTTGAAGAGACTAGAAGTCAGGCAGACACAGGGAGAGGTCTGCAACACAAGGACACATTTTGACCTCTGGCTCCGACCTGGCCATAAACACTCTGAACACACTGTGAGTCCCCAAGATGGATTCTTCTTAGATGTGGTCTGTTCTAAATACTTGGTTCAAACACTCCTGTGGCATTCCCTGTTTGCCATTAGCATTTCTGTATTTTTCAGTTTTTAATTAGGAACTTATACTTTCATAGAAAGCAACTCAGAATTGCCTCTGAAAATCAACTTCTGAGATTTTTAATGTAAAACACGATTGTTGCAATCAGAGCTCTAAAGACCAGACTAGAGGCTTTTCACCTCCTGGAATGAATGAGCGGCTCTCACTCCCTTTGCTCTCCCGGGAAGAAGAGCCAACGCTGAGCTTACCCAGATGACTGGGACTTCCAGATAAATTCCAGGCTTTATGACGGATGGTCACCAGGCTACCAGGGCTGGCGGAGAGTTTGGTGAAACTTTTCTAAACCGGGAAGTCCTCTGTGACTGCACCTTTCCTTTAAAGCAACCACTTAACTCTTTAGTATGCACCAGACATCTTTCCATACGATTTCATGAATTCTCACAGCCACCTAAGAGGGTAATAGTATATGAGATTTTAAAAGCTATCTAGGCAATATATGTTTTTTGGTAAAAATGAAAACAGCAAGGAGAAGTATGAAGTGGAAAGTAAATACCACCCTACTCACACACACGCTGGAGCATTCTTCAAACTCCCCAGACGTAACTGCCACTACCATTGCTTTGAGTTTCTTCCAGGAAATGGCTACGCATGTGTTTGTGTGTATATGTTTTCCTTCATTCTCTTCTGAAGGCTGTTTTCTTGCACACCGACCTTAGACATTTCCCCCGATCTAATTTGCCTGCATTCCCCGTGTTCCTATATCAATTTCCGCATCTGATTCATTTGCTTTGGCTTTACTGGCTGGACAGTACTCTGCTGACCAGACACTGTATCATCTGTGTCACCTGTGTCCCCGACATCAGTTCCTAAGGTTTTACTGTTATTAATAATGATCCTTGTACTTGTACAAGTGGTATTGCCTGGTTAAAATTAGAAGCACTTAAAAGTCTGATAGACATCACTAAGTTTATAAAGTGAGGTTCTTAGTCCCATTTTACTTGGTGGGGAAACTGAGGCTCAGAGCCACTGAGATACATTGCAGAGGTCGTAAGAGCTAGTAAGCCAAGCTGCAGAGCAGGGATTTGAAACTGGGTTTGTCCGGTTCCAAGCTTTACCCCTTCCACCCTTGATACCTGACATCCTAAAACTCAAAAGGTCCCATAACTAGTCTAACAAGCAGTCTAACAAGAAAGGAATAGAGGCAGTTTGAGCCTAGCATGGACAATGAAAAATTTATCCAGGATGAGACAAACTATTGATCAATTCCTCCTTACCAGGGAAATGAGATTCCAAGAATGTTTAAATATAATATCATTTATTCATTCATTTATCAAATAATAATCGAGCCTCTCTTCTCCACTGATCACGGGACTATGCTATTGAGACCCACAGTGAACAAGACTCACAGGCTTTCTCCATTTTAGTGAAAAGTTCAGATATTAACCAAATTGTCATAAAAATTAATGTAAAACTACAGTTGACAAGTAAAAGCATATCTGTGATATATGAGCTTATGACAGAATTTGACAAAGGCCAGGGCTCAGAATGAAATTCTCCCAGTCAGTGCCGATTGTGTAGCAATCTTGGTAGGACAGGCGGGAATGACTGGAGGAAGGGAGGAAGAAACACATTCTGGTGCACGGAGAGGAAAGGTAGGTGTAAAGGCGGGGGTGGGAGCAACAGAGCAGCTCCAGGCACCGAACAGAGGCCCGCCTGCTTCCAAGAGAGGAATGTAGGAAATGTAAGCAGAACCCAGGCCCCGTAGGACCTTGCTAGTCCAGGGAAGGAATGCTATCTTTAGCAAAATGGGAGTCATCAAAAGGTTTCAAGGAAGATGTAAATCACAATGGCAACAGATTGGAAAATGATTACTTAGGTCCCAGCAGGAAGCTCATCAGACACGAAACGTACATGCAATTGAAGGCGACTTGTACTTATAGGAAGAAACTCCACAGATCTGAGAACCACACCTGAGGGGCTCTCTTGCCCTCTCCCACTCTCTCAGTCCCTTCAAAAGCAATTTACTTAGATGACGTTTGTTAAGTCTGAAGCGGCACTGAAAATGATCACCCTCGTCATCAGGGGACGGGAGTATATAGAAAGAGTTAAATTAAAGAGCGTCCCACACCAACATAGCAGCCAATGACGACATCATTTTTAAAATTAACCAACTGCATAAGTGGTCAAGGGGCCTCTTGGGGAAGCACATTATAGGAAGAATCCACTGAGGCCAGGAGACTGTGGCAGTCGCCTGAGAAAAGAGACCCTGACCCTCTCCACAAGCCTCAGCTTCAGAAAGCAAGCATTCTGAGCCTAAAGCACCCCCACCAAGCCACGTTTGCAAGGGGCAGACACAGTAACAGCAGTCCTTGGCTAAACACATCCATCCCCCTTCAAACATGTGAAAGCATAATCCAGACATAAACCCTATGCAGAAACATCTAGAATGCTAGCCACTGTGCCCAAGAACGCAGGTGTGATCACAACATTTGGTCTTATGGGGCCTCCAACTGTCATGCTCACAGTCCAGGTCCCTGTGGGCACTGCACAAATGCTCACCTGCAACTCCCCATCCCACTCCAACACTCCCCGAAGCACATCACCCAGGGATGGAAAATGTTCCTAAGGGCTTAGGGCCCCAAACCTGGAGATGTCCACTGGAAAGTTCAGCTTCCAGGATCCTCAGACGCATACTGCATTCCTTGACACGGCACTCAAGGCCCTTCCCCGTGGTCCCAGCTGTGATCACAACCTCATTTGTACCATTTTTTCCTACTCCCTCTTCCCTGGCACACCTTATCTCCCAGTGCCATGGACGCTTGACCTGATGCCAGTGATGCTATGCCACACCTCTTGGTTTCTGTTGCTTTCTCCAAATGAAATGCCTTCCCCATTACAGAGCCCTGACTCAGTCATTTAAGAAACCCAACTCTAATGGATCATCAGGGAGCAATTCAACATTTTTTGAACTACATGTTTGGGCTAAAAAAATGAATAAACCATAATACTTGTCCCCATGAAGGTCACATTATTAGGTGTCTTTACCTTTCCAGTGACCACTAGAGTACCCCTACTAAGTAATGTTAAACAAGTTAACTTGAATATATCCAGACAAAAATGGTAAGTTCGGTGTGCTATCACCCAAAAAGAGAGCAAAAACATCTCAAGTCCCCGTGCGTACCATGCTCTTATAAACACAAGGTATATACAGTATCCTCAAGGCCTTAGGATGTCCTGACTGCTATGGAAAAAATATATATATATATATACTATAATAGAATTTATTCATTCATTTATTTATTCACAATTTCAATCTGTGATGTGCAGGGTACTGTGCTAGGTACTAAAAGTCAGAGGGATAACTGACAAGACTTGATATCAAAGTCAAGTAAATGAGATAGGACATAGATACCAATAAATATGTTGCACCGAAATAAATGTCAAAAGGATTAAAAATAAAGTCTGTGAGAATGCAGAGGAGAAATAGTACCTTGAAATAATGGAGACATCACGCTGTCTTCTCGTCCACCTTACCATGAATGCCTAGCGGAAAATACCAATCAAGAGTCCATCCAGTGACTCCCGGGCCCATCCAGTGTTTACTGGAACACCTTATTGGCTGCCTCCTGAACTGTCCATTTCAATTGCAGACAGCTAGAAATGTGATTTCTTTCTTTCACTGAACCAAAAACAGATTTTCCTGAAACTCCTATCCATGAACCCCAGGTCTTCCTCTGGTAACTTTCAAAGTTAATTCCTCTCCCCTTCCACGTGCATTTTTGGAAAATATTAAATCAGTGACATTCTTCGTAAGCTTTCTCTTTTATCTATCATTTATTTCTGTTGAGTTCTTTTTGGCTCTTTGTCCTGATTCAAAATATGAACTAACCCTCCCAGCCCTAATATCCTCAAATTTTATTAGTATGTCATTAAGCCTCTCTGTGAATTTATTAATAAATATACTGAATCAGACTAAACTTTCCATCAAGTTGGCATTAATTAATGACATTGTTATAGTTAATGATTCAAATAGCCCAAGATCTACCTAACCAGATTTTCAGTTCAACGCTCCCCCCGCTGATGAGGATGTCATCGGTAACTCTGATACACGTCTTGCTAAAATCCAGATGCACCGTGTCCACAACATTCCAGGCATCTATCAATCAAGTACATCATTAAAAAAAAAAAAGTGATGTTTGACTGCATGACCTGATTATAGTGAACTAACTCTGAATCTTGGTGCTCAACTCTCCCTTTTGTCAAGATCAATCTTGTAAACAATCTGCCCCATAGGCCAGAATCAATTTCAGTTACTTACCTCGACATGAGGGAATCTAAATTTGTCTCCCTTTTTCTTAGAAACTGAAACATTACCAATGTCTGTGTGCTAGCCACACTCCTTTATTCCACGAATGCTATACAATTTCCTAAGTCGTTTTTTTTTTTAAAGATTTTATTTATTTGTCAGAGAGAGCGAGCGAACAAGAGTGAGAGAGCACAAGCAGGCAGAGTGGCAGAGGGAGAGGGAGAAGCAGGCTCCCCGCTGAGAAGGGAGCCCGACATGGGGCTCGATCCCAGCACCCTGTGATCATGACCTGAGCTGAAGGCAGACACTTAACCAAGTGAGCCACCCAGGTGCCCCTCTTAAGTAGTTTTTTTAAATGATGAGATTAAAGAAAGTGTCAGCCTATAGCTGATACCATAGCAACCCTTAACTTATAGAACCACATACACATAGCACTTATAATATTAATAACATATATGTATGTATAATGAAATAAACACAGCTTTCTACTTTAGTATGGCAAAGATCCTCAACAAAAGATTTAAAAGGGAAAATATGCTAAAATATGCTTACTTTTGCTTTGAGGAAATTAAAAAAGCAAATCAACAAATACAGGTGCTTAGCAGATCTTTCTTATGATAAAACTATATTTAATAAAAATAATTAAAAATTTCATGTGCATCCCCTACCACATGCATTGCAAATCAAAGTTCTCTCTTCCTATTCTAATCACCAACACTGAATTTATGGTTTTGGGGGAGTAGAGGCATGGCTGAAGCTGCCAAAGAGCTTTCATAATTATTTCCAGGCTGTGTGATCCCACCACGGGGGCCAGATTCTGCCCACCCTCCACTCTCTCTATAATTTCAGTGGGAGGTGGGCCTCCTCAGGCTTATTCTTGTAATAAACTTGACAGTGAGATAGGGCTTGGGGTTTACTTAAGAAGCTGCACTTTTCTAAATACCCTATAATACAGTCAATGAAGGGATAGAAAGTCCTGTAGGTGGAAAGTCAAATGAAAGCAAATGTGTTCTTACGGAGCTAATAGCCTTCTCGGTCACGGCAACATATAAAATACTGTACCGCCTGGGGAAAATTTCTGAAGCAGAAACGCAAATTAGTTTGATATCCAAAAATCCTATCCGCTAAAATCTCGGTGCAATAAATAGGCATTGCCAGACAAAGACAACTTCTTTTTGAGGAGTGGGTGGGGACGAGGCGGGAGAGCTCCGGAGGGCGGGGTATGCTGTCATGTCAGACTCCTCCTGGCACTCAGGCCACGCCTCTCCCTGACTCGTGGTGACTCGACTGATGATGCTGATGATTTGAGAAGGGAGGAAGAGAGGACGTGAAATCAGAATGTCCCACTAAAAAGGCAAATTCTTCCCATGTGCTCCCAAACCTGACCCACTTGGAAAGAGACCCAGATCAAGACAAAGGCAGACCTCTGCAAAACTTCTGTTTTCCGACTGCACCTCTCTGCTAGGGCTCAGTCCCTGACTCCTTCCCACTCCCCTTCTCTGTGTTTCTGTGCTTCCTCTCTGTTATCCAGAGACACCCCCTGCAGGACGGGCAGGCGGAGGGGAATTACCAAAACCTGCTCCTGATCAAAATATCCTTTCCTTCCCTCATTCATCTCAGCAAGGTATGCAAAGGACAACAGTTAAATTAACTATATTTACTTATTTCTTTCTTTTAAAAAGATTTATTTATTTATGTTAGAGAGCGACAGAGTGTGGGCAGGGGGAGGGGCAGAGGGAGAGAGAGAGAGAATCCTTAAGCAGACCCCACCAGCCCCCACGCCTGCCAAGAATGGACCCCAATGCAGGGCTTAGTCCCAGGACCCTGAGCCCATGAGCTGAGCCAAAACCAAAAGCCAGCCACTTCACCGACTGAGTCAGCCAGGCGCCCTATAAATGAACTATATTGAATTCACAGCTAGGCATGAGTGACTGCTTCCAATTATTCTTCAATAGAATACCGGCACCATGTTCATGTTGGTTCATGAACCAACACACTCCCATCCATCAGTTCTACTTCTAAGGATTTATCATTAGAAAAGAATTATATGTAAATACAAAACTATGATGTTTCTTCTTGAAACACTGCTTTTAATTAAGGAATGGAAAGAGCCCAAAAGAACCATAAAAGGAATTAATAACTTATAGTAGAACCCACATGGCCATGAAAATCATAGAAATGGATACCTTAGCATGGTAGATACTGATGATATGTTGAGTAAAAAGACATTTCATCATGAATGGTACGATCCCATATAAAAACTGTATACATTTATAGTGCAGAGTCACTTATGCGGGTGTGTAAACAAGCACAGTACTTGGTAAACCAGAAGGTATTCGGTACCCACACACACGGAGCACACAGTGTAACAGCAAACAAGGACATGAACCATCGACCACAGACAAACATCTCTACCCACATGGAGCTTATGCTTTCTTCTTTGTTGTATCTTTATGACTGGTGCATATTACTTGTGATATAAAAATAATACTTTTCAACTGTTTTATAAATACAAAATGTTCTTTATTTTGAACACAATCAATTTAGAAAATTTAGCAGTGGCGTCTCTGGGCAGGAAGACCATAACCCTTCCTATCCTGGTGTCTTCCCATAAAATTCCCATCTTTAGAGTGGCCACCACCAATCAGAAGTTGAACTATGGCTGGATTATAACTCTTATCTCCATGTGACTTCCTCCTGTGAATTTCTCAGTATTATTTCTAAGCCCATTCTATAAACTTTGGGAAAAGTTATGTATGAAACAAATACACTAAGCAAGATTTCTCAACCTTATTAAAGAAATGAACCAAGAAGTTTTACTAAAGAAGGGGTCAGAACAGCTATGAAAAGGTTGGAGCAGACATCAACTAAACATTTCTGACCATAGGTATAATTAGGAAATCCTCAGAGAGTTAAGGCCAGAGTGTTTGAACCAATTAAACCACCCAGATAAAGAGAGGTAATATTGATTAACGTTCTGCCTGGAAATCACATTTTATTTTAGTTCTGTTCAAAAAGAAAAGCTGACAAAGGACTTTGCTCAAAAACACCTTTATTTAGGAGGAACTTTGGTCTTAGGGTAAACGAAGTGAAGGTAGGGGCGGACTGTTCCTTTATTTCTCTCACGTGGTCCAAGTTTTCCATAGGAGAACGTGGATTACGATGTGAAGAGGGAGATTATGTCTGCATTGACTTCTCTTCCATGACGTTCTCATTCTGATGCTTAGCCTTGGTTTACACATCCCTGATCAGACTAGATAACCATCTTCCTTTCAGGGTTGTTAGTTTATCAGAGGGGGGTTGTCTACTGCTTGCTATTTGCCTGTGTGGAAAGATGTGCTAAATTTTCAAGTGAAATAATGCAGAACATGGGGTAGGAAAAAATGGTTCATTTTCTTCCATCTTTTCCTTTTAGAACATACCGTATTGGCTTGCTGAAATCATCATGGCAGCTGAAACTGTGAACCGAAGAATCATGGAGAAACGCTGGCCTCTAAGTCACACTCACATACATTGTAAAATTTACTATTAGCCAAGGGAATGGTTGATAGTGCTATTTTCTAATTCTCAGAATTTGAGTCATCATCTTTATTAAATTTTGCACATTTTAAATAAATAAACAAATATTTTGTTGTCTATACCTACATAGATACATGGTATAATATTGTAGAAATAATTCAAGTCCCACCGAGACACTTGAGAATCTTAAAGCATTTATTACTGATACAATATGAGAGACTATTTTATAAATATACATATACATATAAATATAGATATAGATACAGATATCGATAGATAGATATAGATATCCGGGGAAGAGCAGTCCTCCATCTTTACAAAGATATGAAAAACTCAAAGCAAATTATTTTTGGCAAAAATATATTGATTTTAAGTTCGCCCTGCTAAAGTGAGTGTATAAGTCTATTATGAAGTGCACTACTTTCTCAAAATACATTTTCTCCCATCATTGGGGGAAGGCACTAAAGAACCAAGTGCAGAGTGAAACGTACTGAAACTTGGCATCTTATTTATAAATACACTAGAAGACCAAATGATGTCTCAAGCCAGAAAAATACTTCTTACTGCCTTTCACCTTTCCAGCCTGCCTTTTATGTTTTCTTCCTCTATTTTATTATGAATCATTCCCTCTTTCAGAATTCAAAATTACTCTTAAATATTTAAATTTGGACCAACTTTTAATAATCTTTTATTCATTGTACCTTATTCCCACCTGTCCAATATAAACTTCCCTACACAAACATAGATCCTTAGAATAGACAGGACGGACTAAGAAGTTTTCTCTTCTGATGAATGCTAGTCATTTTATTGTTCAACCAAGCCAGACCCTGAATAAACAGCTGTTGGTAAGATACTCCATGTTTATCTATAGCTCCACAGCTCTGGGGATAAAAAAACCAGTCCCTAGTACTGGTGTAATGTGCCATGATTTTCTGCATTTTTTTAAGCTTTTTGACTTTTCTGTTAGATTTTTCCACCAGCTTTTTTTTTTTTTAAATATTTTATTTATTTATTCGACAGAGATAGAGACAGCCAGCGAGAGAGGGAACACAAGCAGGGGGAGTGGGAGAGGAAGAAGCAGGCTCCTAGTGGAGGAGCCTGATGTGGGGCTCGATCCCATAACGCTGGGATCACGCCCTGAGCCGAAGGCAGACGCTTAACTGCTGTGCCACCCAGGCGCCTCTTTCCACCAGCTTTTAACTGGCCTCCCTGTCTCTGTTTCTTTTCTGGGCTAACTCTTTAAGTACAACCTTCAAAATTACATTAGCTTTCTCTGGCTACATAACAAATTGACACAAATTTAGTGCCCTAAAACCACACCCATTCATTATCTCACCAGAATCCACAGGGGTTGGGCTAGGTTCTGAGCACCAGGCCTTACCAGGCCAAAGTCAAGGTGGTGGCCAGGCTGGGGTCTAGCCTGGAGGACTCCTGACGAAGAAGGTACTTCCAACCTCATTCAGGCTGTTGGCAGAATCCAGTTCCTCGTGTGTGGGGGACCGAGGTCCCCAAGTCAGCAGGGAACCCCCTCAGGTGTCCACACTCCCCTCTATGGTGCCTTCTCCATGTTCAGACCCACAACAGCTCATTGAATTCCTCGTAGTATTCCAATTCTCTCCGCCCTCTTCTTCTGCCGGGAGCTGGGGAAAGTTCTCTGCTCTTCAGCACTTATTTGATGAGATCAGTGGAATCCTGAGGGTCATTCCTAGGAATTCTGCCGACCACAAACACCCAACTCAAATGTCCTCCCCTATGGAAGGCCTCAGAGGTGTCCACTCATTCACTTCTTCCTCAATCCTCGTCTCCCTCCCTCTTTGCTAGACGTCCCCTCTCTGCTTCCATCTCCTCCCACTGTGGAATCAAGGTGTTCATCACGCTTTGGCGCACTGGTTGCTTATCTGTCATCACTAGTCTTTACAAATGAGCAACCTGAACTTGTAGATAAAATTCTCAGCTAATCTTACTACTCATTTAATTGGAGTTTTACACTCATTAAAAATAATTTTCAAAATGTTTAGAAAATTTATTAATCGTACATGGCTGCTATGATACCTGCTTTTCTCATGTAATCAAAACAATTTCATTTTACAGATGAGGGAACTGAAACTTAACAGACCTACTAGGTACCCAAAGTCAAGCAACCACTAAGCAGTGAGGCTACATAGTATCGGCACATTCTGGCTGTTGAGCCCCATCCCCTTTCCCTTCCTCCCTTCCTTTGATATTTGTTGAAAACTTATGTGCCAGGAATTGTACTAACATTTTCATTAAATAGACTGGGTCCCAAAATACCATTAGAAATAATATCCTTAGTACATGTATTCATAGCATTTACCACATGTACACAAAAACAAGCCATTACTTCCTAAAATAAAATAATAATATCATCCATTGGTGTTCATTTATCTAATAAGCATTTTAAATCACCTGTCACTAACCTTGCTTTTCTGTGATTGCTGTATATTTGCAAAGACACGGGAACTATAAGGAAAATACACTTCAAAATATTCTAGTCATTAGCAACTCTGTGTGGGAAAAACCGATGAGAAAATTTAAACAAGGAAATTCCATCTTGCCCAACTGTGATCTCATCATCGCTGAGGACATTGTATGAACCACAGATGGTGAGAATGAAGAGGCACACATGTTCCTTAGAGACTTGGACTTCACCAAAGCAAAGCTCTATGCTTCAGAGCAACATTTTTGTTACAAAACAATGTCACACTCACATATATGACATCTTACTTCTGGAGGCTTCCAATGCAAGACTCCAAACCAGCCATCATGGGTACCACAGATACCATACTGACCTGGCCAGGAGCTACATGCCTTCCTAAATCCACACATTCAATGACCTGAATCGTACCTCAGGTCATTAACAATACAAAATATATAAACACGAGTTAGTGCCATGCCTATAATGGGCCTTGAAAATCAGACTCGCTGAAACCATAGTGAATTATGAGATTTTAATCACTTACAAGACCTGAGGTTTTGAGGAAGGAGGAATCTGAAAGAAATGAGGAATTTATCATCCTTGTAAAGAAACTCCAAAGCAATCCTTGGGAATTATTTCACAAAAAGAAATCTAAACATTAGAAGAATTGGATTTCCCATTTTTCTTGTGGTACCTTGGCCATTAATAATCACGTCTGAATTGAGACGGCGGCAAAGGAATGTGGGTGAGGGTTGAAGAGAGAACTGATTTGTGTAAATAATAAGTCATGTTTAGAATGGCCGTGTGTGTAGGTGTGTGTGTGTGTGTGTGTGTGTGAGCCCAGTGCAAAGGCCACAATCAGAAGCACCCATTTATACCATGGGAAAATCATTCCTAACTCAGGACTGTTTGTGGCAATAGGCATTTCACTCATGTAAACATACGCAGGAACAATGTGTTGCGTTCTCAAAATAGATACCGCCTTGGGTCTACGACCTTCCGGGCATCCGCATCCTCACACTGGTCTTTCCCAGTGACCCAGCCCACCATGTATAATCGCCCACTTGCACGTTCAGTATTAAAAGAGAAAGGCTGACAGATTTCAATTTCCTACTTTTGCTGGCATTTTTTTTCTCCACCAAACTTCAAGTGAATGAGTATAGAATTTTAATTTTTAGGCACTTGGCTATCGTGCAGATAAACATTCACCTGGTTGCCACATCGGAGTGAGCTTTCTGCTGCGATTACCTGCAGCTTTACTTTCTATCGGTGGATCCCATTTCGGACATAACTCATGAGTGCATCGGCCGTCCCAACAATGCAGGGCCAGCCTGTCCCACTTCGGGGGTCAACCTGGAAAGGAAATCTCTGCTTCATTAGCTAATGAGCTCGTAACATATTTCAGGTGCCGCCAAAGAGAAGCACTGAGTACAAAATGCACTTCTCTCTTCTCTCAGATAAACCCAGGGAATATGTCCAGGTCTAACTGTTTTATGCCCATAAAAGAATGTATCACATCTGTGATATTCAGTAGCAGATTGTGGAAGAGAAATCTAACACAAACGTACACACACAGCTCCACACAGTCAAACGGAATATCCTCACTGAGGGTTACACTTTAACTGCTACTATGACCCTACTGCATATTCCTGTGTGACTGTCTGCACAGGATACAATGTTCTTTCTTTTTATTTAATGACAATCAAAGCTCACGTGGCCTCAATTTACCTAGTTATTTTTGTCTTATGAGATAGAAATGACAACGATTTCATTCTCCAGCATTTTGGAGAGTAAGAGGGAAATCATATCACAGGAATCTGATATTCAGCAAAAAGCCATTTTACTACCAAACATACGGGGGGGGGGGTTGTTTTTGTTTCTGGGTTTTGTTGGTTTTTTTTAAAAAGATTTTATTTATAATTTGGAAGAGAGAGAGCGTACACAAGTGGGGGGAGGGGCAGAGGGAGAGGAAGAAGCAGACTCCTTGATGAGCAGGGAGCCTGACATGGGACTCGATCCCAGGACCCTGAGATCATGACCTGAGCTGAAGGCAGATGCTTCACTGACTGAGCCACCTGGGTGCCCCTGTTTTTAAAAAACTCCTGAAAAATAATGCTGAACGCCCCCCCTCCCCAAACACACATGAATAAGTATTTTATCCTCTCAGAATCCCTACTTTTCAATTCAAGTCTCGGCTCAAATATCATATCTGTGAAGCTTTGTGCAAACTTCTCAGGCAGTTGGTTCCTGTAGAACTTCGATGATGACAATGGCTGACAGCAATCACGAGAAGAGCTGGCCGGTGCCAGGCGCTGCTCTAAGCTCTGTGCGCACACTCCTGCATGCAGCCCTCACACCAACCTTCTGGAAGGGTGAGAATCCATTTCATTTCGACAAAGTGCAGAAAAATTAAGCAACTTGCTTAAAGTCACAGAGCTGGCAGGTGCAAGAGTTATTACTCAAATCCAGGCAGCCTGGCTCCGGAGTCCAAATGGGAACAACAGTGTGTGTAGTATTGAATGCTGTTATTGATATCACCTACTGTGACCTTCTGTCCCCTTACTGCACTGTGAATTCCTTGAGGATGAGATCTGTATTCACTCACCTGTTCATTCATTCAGCCCACAAATATTTCTTGCACAAGGACTGTGGGCCAGATATTATGCTGAGCCCTGTAAGCACTCACCTCTGAAGACCCAACGCTGGCCAGAAGACCAACATGGTTCTGCCTCAGGACTTTTGCACTTACTGTTCTCTCTGTCTGGGAAGGTCTTCATATAATTTCAAGGCTTGCTTCATCACTACACTCTCCCTTCAAATGCTATGCCTTCGGAGAAACTTTCCCTAAATGCTTTCTGGAAAGTAGTGCTTTGCAAGACTGCATTTTCCTTCTCTGCTTTTAAGTTCTGTGCATATATTTACCACTGTCATACACACCAGATTATAAACGCCATATAGACAAGGATTGCCAATTCTATATCCGGAATCTAGAAGAGTACACTAGTAAATATTTGACATATTGGTGAAAAAAGAAGCAAGGAAAGAGGGAAGGAGACAGGGTGGGAAGGAGAAGAGAGACAGGAGGACAGTTTTGATCAATGGATGCTTTATAAGCAACAATATGTTTTCTATCCTTTCTTGACCGAGCTGCCTCTTAACATGAATAAAAGAATTTTGACACCCTTTCTCTTCCTCACCCTGCCATCCCAGCTGCAAAAATCCCTGACAGCTTCTCGAAAGGCCTCCTAAGCTTCTCCCTCCAAACCCATCTCTCACCATTTGCATATCTTTTTTTTTTTTAAAGATTTTATTTATTTATTCAACAGAGATAGAGACAGCCAGCGAGAGAGGGAACACAAGCAGGGGGAGTGGGAGAGGAAGAAGCAGGTTCATAGTGGAGGAGCCTGATGTGGGACTCGATCCCATAACGCTGGGATCACGCCCTGAGCCGAAGGCAGATGCTTAACCGCTGTGCCACCCAGGCGCCCCACCATTTGCATTTCAACACCTGTTCTTGCTCCACCTCAGAAAAAAATGCACCTGACCTCCAGCTTTCCTTTTTGTTTCCAACAATGCTGAAGAGCTATCATTTGCCAGCATAAGTGGTGGTTGTAATCATTTGTAATTTATCATCCAACTACCACAGACTAACTAGTGATTAAAGAAAAAGTTCTCCTTATTTTTCAGTTATGGAGAACACGCATTTGTGGGTTCCTTCGTCAAGCATGACATCATTAATTAGCAGGACATGAGCTCGAAACCTTTTTTCTCATAAGAGTAATGAATTTACATTCACCCAGTCCCTCCTGGTCCCACTCAACCTCCACGGTAGCTCTGGTTGGCATTAGACTACTCACAGTTATTCTGGTTTTCCCCTTTCTTGGCACATGACCAGGTTCCCTGACCTTTTTGCGGTGGGACATGGTCCCATGACTTGCTTTGGCCAATGAAAGGAGTGAAGTGACCTTTGTCACTTAAAGGGAGAAGATTTCGAAGGGCAAGTGGCAGTCTTTCACTTTCCCTGTATTGGTGACTCGCAGATAGGTGTCGAGATAGACTCCCCCTCTTAATCATAGGAGACAAACCTAGGGTTGCTGGAGGGAAGGAGGTGGAGGGATGGGGGAATTGGATGATGGACACTGGGGACGGTATGTGTCGTCATGAGCATGGGGTATTATCTGAGACTGATGAATCACAGGACTGCACCCCTGAAACAAATAGTATATTATATGTTAATTAACTGAATTTAAGTAATAAAAAATTATAATAAAAAACCCAGCTGGGGTGCTAGAGTAACTGATTAAAAAAAAAAATAGAATCCCCATCAGTGTGAGTTTCATGGGGTCACACTGGGTAGAGGCTCCCTGACATTCCATGGTGGGCACATTAAAAAAGACACCCTTGCTCAGTTAACTCAAGGCAAGTAGGGTCTGTGTCCAGGCCAAGTGGCAGCTAACTCATGCTGTGGACTTCATCCCATCACCACCATGAACTAGGTATTCCAGTCATGATCCCGGAGTGTCATGGGACAAATATCGTGGAAGGAACACATTTGCACAGATTATGAAACCACAGCGGAACATTTTGTTTTTCATATGCTCCTTTGTCCATCTTAAGACTTTTTTTTGGTGAGCCTATTAAGAAATTTATGTCACATATTTTGTGTCTGTTTTTATTTTTTGTGTTGTTTTGTTTTGCTTTTTTTAGAGAGAGAGAGAGTGCACGTGGGGAGGGGCAGAGGGAGAGAGTCGGAAGCAGGATCCACCACACTCCGGGTGGCTTTCCATGTGGTGCTCGATCTTGCGACCCTGAGATCAAGACATGAGCCAAGATCAAGAGTCAGATGTTTAACCCACTAGGCCACCCAAGTGCCCCCATATTTTGTACCTTTAATAGAACTTTGAGGGGTGATAAGACCAACATCCCATTCTTTCAACATGAGAAATAATTCTAGGTGCTTTAGTTCCTCTAAAAATTCTTTGAATTCAGTTATAAAATTTTAAACTACAATGTCACACTATGGAAAAAAGCATAAATATCATGTTTTTTCTCTCTTTGTTTACACAATAATAAAGAATCCCATCCTGAATGAGTACCACAGACCCTTCAAGCTACTCTTTTGTCACTACATTTTAGGGATATATCTTCAAATTACCAGAAATAGTCTCCTCAATAATGGATGAATAAAACAACATTCTATTTTGTGACTGATTCTTGCTCTTTCTTAAAATGTTGCTTCTCATCAGTAGGGGAAGAAAGGGATAAAGAAAGGGGGGGTAATCAGAAGGGGGAATGAAGCATGAGAGACTATGGACTCGAGAAACAAACTGAGGGCTTCAGAGGGGTGGGGGATGGGGGAATGGGATAGACCAGTGATGGGTAGTAAGGAGGGCACGTATTGCATGGTGCACTGGGTGTTATACGCAAGTAATGAATCATCGAACTTTATATCGGAAACCAGGGATGTACTGTATGGTGACTAACATAATATAATAAAAAAACATTAAAATTAAAAAAAAAAAAACGTTGCTTCTCTTCCCCTTACCCCTTTCTTCCTGTCCTTCTCCCTCTCTCTCTCCTTCATGCACACACACACACACATGCACACACACGCACGCGCACTTCACAGAACGCAATAATCAAAACTACTTCAGGTTCCATTTAAATCCTTTTAAAAATAACCTCTGTTATCTTCATGGAAATAATATTTTTAAAGACCCCTGCATTAGTTTCAACCTAATTACAACGAGGACTTCAACAGGCATGGCTGTTTAATATAGTGCAAATTCTTCTAACATCTGCTCAGGCAGTGAGCCGCTCCAGTGAGGGGTTGTTCCATATGAGATATTTCGGTTGTCTTCTGCAAGATCTCACTACTAGAGAGACACACAGAACTATACACTTATTGTTGAAATAAAAGTTTGCGCGACATCTTAAAAAGGTCTGGGGAAGAAGTTTCCAACACTACACCGCAACGAAAAGAGATTTGAAAAATTCAGGGCTCCCTTCTACTGCTCTCAAGCAATTAAGTTCAGGCAAAGTCGTGGGTATGACCAATCACTTCAACTGCCCTCAAGTTCGGTGAAAATCACACCCGTACATGTCCAGAGAGACAGAATCTGAGGGAAGTGGGAATTGTTCTTAGGGAACACTCCAGTCCCTTCGAAAATCACAGAGAAAGAATGGAACACCTAGTCCAAAATTTGGGACACTTCCCAAATTGTGCTGTTGTGGTGGTATCCATGCTTCATGAATGCTGAACTGCTCTTGCTGACAAGTAACTCATCCTAAGGAAAAGGCAGAATTCAGCAAGAAGAGTCCACGAAAATAAGACAAAAATAAAAAAATTAAACCCAGGCTACTTTTTCAACTACTAGGGATAATACTCATTAGCAATGAATTGTGTTAGTAACTGTTACAACAGAACATAAATTGGGCAATGAATACTGTCTTTGTGGACAGAAGGAAAAACTACTGGGGCGCCTGGGTGGCTAAGTTGGTTAAGTGTTTGCCTTTGGCTCAGGTTGTGATCCAGGGTCCTGGGATCGAGGCCATCAAGCTGGAGCCCAAAGTGCGACTCCCTGCTCAGCAGGGAGCCTGCCTGGCCCTCCCACCACCACCCGGAGCTCATGCTCTCTCTCTCTCTCAAATAAATAAATAAAATCTTAAAAAAAAAAAAAAAAAAAGAATAAGAAACTACTTTCATGGGCAAACAGTTCACACTCTTACATAGTCCTTTACTTTCACCAGGTGGAAACCATACCGCTTTAGCTGAAGTAATGATGTTTTATTCCAAACACTTCTCTGTTCCCTGCATCCAAGCCTGGACAGTCCCATAAAGGCCTGGGGACGCAGAGTACACTGTAGGCCGGATGAGGCTGGCAAGGCAGCTCTGAGCACAGGGTCAGTGCATAGCTGCACACTTTTAAACCAGTCAGGGAATACATTTCTGCACCAAAGCGATTTCCTTTCCTCAGTTTGCCAACAACTAGTCAAAACAACATCTTTCTGTTTGTCTCTTCCACATAAACATAGAAACCTGAAAGTGGATATATCATGGATGTCTTAAGAAAAACCCAATTTTTCCATTGCTGGAGGGGTTTCTAGTTGGTTTTCCAAACCCATTTTCCAAACCCGCTTGCCTCAGCGCACCCATACCTAGTGAACTCATCGGGGAGTATGAGTCACGGAATGTTCTCCGGAGAAATGTAAATTGAGGAGGCCATGAAGGGAAAGTGTATAATTTAACGTCAAATATTAACACAAAGTCTTTTCCTAATTTTCTACATGATAGTCCTATTCCCTTTGAGGCAAGTGGTGCGGAGCACATAAAATTCTAGAAGTGTGCCTCAAAATGTCAAAAACATGACTGGCGAGCCTGTCTGCAGCTGTGGTAGCAGAAATACGACTGTTTCAGCCCCAGGCTTCACCCCGATTTTTGTGCCTTCCCTCCTCCGTGCTCTGGTCTACTCCTTTCCTGAACCTTCCCAAATTAAAACTCCACTAAGCCTTTGGCTTTCTGAAGTCCCCTTCTCATCACTCAAGGGAAAAGTGGCTTCTCTCTCATTTCCAGACTCCTATAACCTCTTCTTCATTCTTAATATTGCAGAAAGGAGTCTGTCCATCTTTCCAAGAAATCCATTCCTACAAGCCAACAGGTAACGATGGGCCTGTGTTTGCTTGGTCTGCCATCCACATTTACTTAGGAAAAGGCAGAAGTGTATGCAGTCAGAAACTCCAGAACCTTGTACTCTCTTCAGTAGTAATCACCATGGTTCCTTCCTCAACTTCCCTAAACCATAACAATTCGACCCTCCCTGAATTACTGTATAACCTGTAACCAGTATCACAGTTTGTACAAATGAAGCAATGCCTACATATACAAGACCTCCTTATACGCACGCCCCACAGTCAGCTTCTCACTCTACCAACAAAGTCTTGAGGTCAAAGGTTGAATCTTGCACTCCTTCCATGGAGAAAAAGATAATATACATTTAAATATTTGTTCACCTAGATCATTAAAACTGGGAGTGGGAAAGGTAAAGAAAATTGAGTTTTGTTAACTCTGGAACTCAAAATGTGTTCCTGAGTTTCTACTGCAGGAGACACTGAGTTGATGAGTCCACCATGACGAAGAGACAGACAGCCCCTCTAAAAGCTTGTGTGTGATTACGGGGGGAGGACAAGATGCCTACATTGTAACTATCATGGAAGGATGAATGATGAATTGATAGGGAGAGAGAAAGTACTTCTGACTGGGATTTGGGAAGATAGGAATACAAGACAATACTGAGAATGACCAAGTGATAGCGTTAGGTAGTACCCCCTACGTTCTGTTAAGAATTCCACGAGGTAGGAAAATGTGAAGCTGCCATTGGCTTCTACTCGCCTCTAATCTGCCTGCAAACAAAGTCTACTGGAACATTTCGTGCATCACAAGTAGAGGAAATATGGGCGGTATATTGGGAGAAGTGAAAGTCGTACCCCTTTCCGAGCAGAGCCCTGTGCCTTGGTGGAGATGCACACATTCCCACAGATCTCTAGGACGGCTATGGGGAAACCAAATCCACGACCCTAAGAGGATAAGAAGAGGCAGACCCAGCCAGGTAGCCACAAACGTTAATCTGCTGCACCGTGTCCCAAGGGACACGCGGAGCCAGCACAGGATGTGGAGCTGGGGAAGAAGGTGGACACGCTTTCTCTCTATTCCATGCAGCCAGGTGAGTCATTAGAGGTTCAGCGAGCTAGGGCTGCCCTGAGCACCTGTGCATCCTACTTTAAGGAAAAAGGAAACAAAACATCAGCATCAAGAAGGAAGCAAGTAGCTGAGAGCTAATCGGGCTAATTCCTTTCCTTTTGAGAACTCCAGCAGCCTAGAGAATATTACAAAGCCTAGAGATAGATATTAATGACCTGGAACATAATCTGTTCTCCCCAGCCACTGTGCCCTGGCCAATTCCCACACTCTGACTTGAAATCAGAAACAGTCTAACTTACCAAGGAGAGAACCTATAACTGCAGCTTCTTCATAGGATTTACTTGGAGATGTTCAGTAACTTATTATTTAAAAATTCCAAATCACAATTTTTTAAAACTACCTAGAGTCAAGTTTTCTTTCTTTTTTAAAAAAAGATTTATTTATTTGAGAGAGAGTGAGAGCGAGAACATGAGTGGGGGGAGGGTCAGAGGGAGAGAGAGAATCTTAAGCAGGCTCCCAGCTAAGCGTGGAGCCTGACATGGGGCTCGATCCCAGGACCCTGAGACCGTGACCTGAGCCGAAATCAAGAGTCGGATGCTTAACCGACCGAGCCACCCAGGCGCCCATTGTGTCAAGTTTTCTAACGAGAAAAGTAAAATTACACACAGCCAGGAGCAAATGCCTGTGTATAGGCTGTAGCCATCACATGAACGGATATGCTGTCACTTGATTTCTGATTCCACTTATTCGGCAAAAGATGATCGCTCCCCTGTCCCAAATAGGAAAGAACTGCCAAAAAAGCCCAAACTGCCTTTGTGTTTCTGTTTCGGAAAAAGTGGCTGTCAATTTAAGAGATTCTTTCCTGAGTTGAAAAAAGCCCCACAAAAGTGGTGGAGGCAAAAGTCAGTCAATCTTTCTGACCCAGGAAAATCAGTCCATCAGTCCATTTTTCTGTATCCCAAGAAACACTGGCCACGAACTCTAGCTCTCTGCCGGCCTCTGGTTTCCGGCATGGGGAAGCTGGCAGTCCCGCACAGCTCACGAGCTACCCTTTCAGAGTGCATTTTTAGCATTAAGACTGGTCTTTGGTTCTTGTTCTGACTTGAGCAAACTGAGAGTCTTGTTGGGCTCCATCCCGGGTAAGGGGTACATCCCCATCATAGTAACCCTCAGAGATGAAGCCATGTTTAAGAACCAAATTACAAAATACACCCACCTGAACAAATACAGTACAAGTCAGAAGGTAGGATTTCGAAAAACTGAAATACGACTGTTTTCCTGGCTGCTTGCTTAAGCTTAATGCACTTTAAGTGGAAAGGATCAACATAATTTCAATTCAGGCAGACAATTTCAACCGCCCGTCGACAAATGTTTATCAGTCTTCTACTTGGGTTTTATACACCTTAGGTGAGTCTTTTTTAAAAATTTTAAAAAAGATTTTATTCATTTATTTGTCAGAGAGAGAGCGAGCACAAGCAGGGGGAGCGGCAGGCAGAAGGAGAAGCAGGCTCCCCACTGAGCAGGGAGCCCAACGCGGGACTTGATCCCAGGACCCTGAGATCATGACCTGAGCCGAACACAGACACTTAACCAACTGGGCCACCCAGGCAGCCCACCTCGGGTGAGTCTTGCGCAGGATACAAAAACATTCTGGAATTATAATCTAATAGGTAAGAGAAATATACAAAAAATTAACCATCATACAATACAGGATATGAAAAGTCATATGAAACAGGCATAAAAAACTGTTATGGAAACATAGATGAGAATGAAAATTCTGGGTGCTTAACCCGGGAAAAGCTGACCAGGGAGAGGACACCTGAGCTAGTCTGAAGGAAGATAGGATCTCAGGGAAGAATGGGGACACATCACACAGGATGGTGTGATGAGCTAACTAAAGCCATCACAGTACAGGCAAGTAGGAACCTGCTAGGAAGTGGCAAGTAGTCTCCCAGTGGGACATCGGGTCAGACTATTCACTTGCTCATCGTCTTAGCTCTGAGTAACAGAAACCCAGTGTCACCGATCCTGTTTGGCCCAAGGAGAGTTGGCTCAGTGGTTGTGTGGCTCGTGAAACCAAACTGAATTAGACTCAGGCATGTTTTCCATCTCAGCATGCCTCAAGGACAACGGACACTCTCGTAGGGATGCTGGAAAGTACGTAGTTAAGCGTTCTCTGAAGTCTTGTGAAAAGACCTGAAGGTGAAGCTAGAAAAATGACTTCCAAACTTGACTCACCTGGCAACTCACGGGTACCTGCTGGTCCGCACGTCTGCACCTGGGAGCGGGAGTGGTTATCGTGTGCGGCGCTCCAGCAGCGGGACGGCCAGGAGGCTACGGACCCTCCCTAAGTACAAAATGACTCTGTAGAAACAGCCTGACCAGAAGTAAAGCACAACTATACTACTGAGCTCTGAAAAATATTATCAAGCGTCCAAATTCTTTCCTGAGGAAGGGAGAGGAGATCTGGGGGCGTGGGAATGTCCGTGCACCCACGCATGCGTGCACGCGCACACGCACACACACACACACACAATCAAGAAATGCGCAGATAATCTGAACAAGCCGCTCCAACAGGAAAAAAAAATGCCAAAGAGCAGGTCACTTTTCATCTTCCTATCATTTTCAGGAAATGCCAAAAAAGTAAAAATGAAAAATGCAACAACAGTTTTTCCATGTGTTAAAGCCAGCTGCTCCTCCCTTAACAGGACACCGTTGTTTAAATAACAGTAATGAAGTCCAGAGGCCCATCAGAAATAATAAAAGGCTTTATGAAGAGGGGAAACTAAATTCATCCATTCTAAATAAAATACATAAGTTTCCGGGCAAAGCTGCCAAAACAGATGAAGAAGAAAATAGTTTTTAGTAACAAAAAAAAGCTCTCCCAATATACCTTTTCTTTCCTGGTTGTTATTTCAGAGAGCAACGGCGAATGAGGGATATAGACTGTCACTTATATCGTCCAAGGCAAAAATTCATTCATCCATCCATATGACAAACTTTAATGAACAGTTCCTAGGTTCCAGGAAAGATGCTGGCGAAAAGATATATGAAACAAATACTTTTTGCTGTTGGGGATGCAAGACCAGCAGGAATAAAATCCACCAACATTTTGTAAGTGTAAGAAAAATTATTCCCATGATTGCAACTGTCACTCAGAACAACCCTTGCAAGAAACTATCGCCTTACAGACTTGGAAACTGAGACACATGGAGTTCAAGAGATGCGTGCGAGTGAGTAAAACTAGCTGTTGGTGGAGTCAGGATTCTGACCCGAAGCTTGTCCCCCACACTGGACGAGGACAGACAAGGCTTTCCTTCAACATCTCCACGCAACCTGTTGAGCCCACTTCATTTGCGTGGCAAATTCCATCTGAGCGTCCAGTTCCTCTTGGCTTGCAGTCAGAAAACAGGGTATCAAACTAAGTATAGCAAGAACTTGTCCACATACAAGAAGGGATGGAAACACAATGATAGAAGGAAGGCTCGCTCACCTCTCCCGGCCGTGACAGGTACAGTCAACAAAACCTAGCCAAGATTGTCAACTTCACATGAAAATAAGAACATCATTCCCCCCACAAGTTGACACAAGTGTTTAAAAGGGGACAAAACTCAACATTTACACTTTGTAGCAGAATTTTTACTGTGCCTATCCTTCGATGCAAGGATCCCACTCGTGGGAGGGCGGTAAGAGGTCGCCAGTTAGGCTCGAAAGCCTGGAGTCACTGCTCTCTCCCTCTTCTCTTCTAATATCTGACTACTCACCACATCCTGCCAATTTCACTTTCAAAATGACTCTCATATCTACTTCTCCCCACATCGGCCCTGTGGAACATTGTGGTTATTTCTCTTGTGACTACGAGCTTCCTTGCTGGTCTCTCCGACTCCGATTGCCCGCTACCGAAATCTATTTGACATCTGCGTCTTGATACACTTTCAGAAGTACACTTCCAACAGAATCACTGCGGTGGTTAAAAAAAAAAAAAAATATATATATATATATATATATATATATATATATATATATATATATTCAGTGGTTTTCCACTGCTTTTCAAATGAAGAATAAATACCCTTTCCTAGCTGTGAAGGCATACCAAGACAGGACCTCACTGTTACCTGCCACATCTTCCCGAGACAAAACAGGGAAAATGCAATTTTCGAATAAACCTCAAGTTATCGGGGATCTTCCTCAATAATCTATGTGAAGAATTTCTTCTTTAAATTCCCATAGCACTATTCTTGTATCTCTTTTAAATCATATTGCATTCTAGCTTAAATTATTTGCAAACTTGGGTTATTCCTATTGGATTGGGCACTCCTTAGAAACAGCCTATGTCTTATTTTTCTGTGTCTGTCTTTGGCGGGGTTTCTTTGAGGCAGAGCCTGAGACAGGGATTCTTGCAAGAAATGTATGGAAGCAGTGCTCTCTGAAGAAAGTAGGGGGGGTGAGGAAAGCAAGATACACAGTGGAAAGAGCCAGACAAAGATATAATTGCAAGGGAAGTCTAGCTTCCATGTGATCTTATGGGAACTCCAAAACACAGAACCACAGGGATTGTCCCATCAAGATGGCAAAGCTGGGTATTTAGTGCTTCCATGGTTCATTGTCCAATGTGCTACTTCTGAAGGAAGTGTAACTTCCCAGGTATCTCTATTTAGGGACTTCCCAAGAGCCACACACCATAGATTGAAGAAGACCACAGGTGTGAACCTTGAACAACCAATGCCCACAACAGTTGGGGGACAGGTGCACTCAGCCAGTAAAGGAGGTCTGGAGAGTGAACTTACATTTCCTGCTGCAGAATCCCTAAAACACCTCTGATAGTGCAGAGCCAAGAGAGGATGTGGGATGTATGCTAAGTAGCCGCTGAAAAGAACTTTCTGTGCGAAGAAAGGACTTTATTCTCCTATTTGAAGGACACTAGCACATTCTTACAAATAGCACAGCCCAGGCTCCTCTACCAAAGCACCATGGACTGGGTGCAGATGCTTATACCTCACAGTCCTGGAGGCGGGAAGTCCGAGGTCAGGGTGCCAGTGTGGTTAATTTCAGGGTTGTATTCTCATATGGCAAAAGGAGGGCAATGCAGTGTCTGGCCTCTTCTTGCGAGGGCACTAATCCCACTAAAGCGGGCTCCATCCTCCCCATCTGATTACCCCCCAAAGGCTCTGCCTCCAAATACCACCCCATAGGGGATTCGATTTCAATATATGAATGGGGATGTGAACACAAACATTCAGTCAGTAACATTTAATAAACAAGCAAACAGAAAGAAAAATGCATGGGATTCTTATATCACATTTTCCTGACTTAAAATAAGGTTTTGGGGGGGGCACCCTGGCTGGCTCAGTCGGTTAAACATCTGCCTTCAGCTCAGGTCATGATCTCAGGGTGCTGGGATCGAGCCCCGTGTCGGGTTCCCTGCTCAGGATGGAGTCTGCTTCTCCCTCTGCTTCTACCCCCTGCCCATGCACTCTCTCTCTCTCTCTCAAAAAAAAAAAAAAATTGTAAAAAAATAAGTTTTTATACTCACTATCAAGTCTGAGCTCATATGTTTAATTTTAAATTAATTCATATCCATGGAAAATGGAACATTTGTCACTTTTAGAGATTTAAGATAAAGATTAGTGAAAACATTGAGAGCAATTCCTGCTGAAAGTGATCATTTTCATTCTTAAGGACAGAATGTCACTAGTGACCCCATCGACCTACTGATTATGGCAATAAATATTTACATAAGGAGCCAAATCTTTCCCTGCAAACCCCAAGAGAGTCTCTTAGCTATAGCCAATCACCTTCCAAGTTTAAGGTCTTCTTTGGACTCATGAGTAATAAAGGAACAAATGACATTTCAGTAGGCAGCATATTAAACCCATCCCTGGCATGTATTTCAGCTTTCAATTATATCATGTTTAAATCAATGTCTGGAATGAATCAATATGGCATCGTTTTAAAAGCTCTAATAAAAAATGGCTAAAATAAAATGTAGATGCTATGGAAACCCTAACCATGTAGTTTTTGCTTGCAATATTTCACCAAGCGTGTTCTGAATGCCAACAACATGCAAATCATTTCACTGAGAGATCCTGTGAGTATGTAAGACTTGCTTCCTGCCTTTAAGATGGCTACAGTCTAGTCAGGGAGATACTTAATACACTGATAACCTACAAGAAACGATAAAATTAACTTACTAAAATGCATCGCTCCCCTGACAAAGTCTGGTTCTATTTCCCCAACACCTATGTTGAAAAGTACAAATTCCTTAGCATCCAAAACCTTCATGATCTGAGCCCTGCTCACCTTTCTTGTTACTGATCTTATTTTCTCACAACATTATTTACTGACCACCACATCTGTGCCAGGCATGACAGTGTTGGTAGACAAGCTCCCCATCAGCTCACCCTCCCCACCCTCAGCTCTGTCACTCTTCCCTTGCACATAGGTTAAACTCCACCCATTTCCAGGATCAGCCACTGAACTTTCTCTTTCTTTCGAGAGAGAGCACAAGTAGGAGCCGGAATGGGGGGAGAGGCGGAGGGAGAGAGAGAATCAAGCAAACTCCCCACTGAACGCAGAGCCCCATGCAGGGTTCAATCTCAGGACCCTGAGATCATGACCTGAGCCAAAATCAAGAGTCAGCACTTGACTGACTGTGTCACCCAGGCACCCCTGAATTTTCAAGCTCTATAATTCCGGCCAAGTGCTTTTCTTCCCACTTGCTACACTCACCCAGTACCTCTTCCAATCTTCCAAGTTTTAGTCCACCTGCTACCACTTGAAGCTCTACTTCCTGATACCTACTATTCAGAAGTGGCCCTTCTCTCTTTTATATGTCTTCAGCATTCCACAGCCTTTCTCTTATTTGGCTTACGTTATTGAGTAAATAAAAATTACTATCGGAGAGTCCAAAGAGGAAACAGCCCTCCTGCATTCAAATCATTTGAGGAGGGTTTATTTAGAAAAGGACTATTAACGGAAGTGTGGGCGGAAGGTAGAGGAACCACAGGGCTTAGCACATAAGCCAGGAGCAGCCGTCTCTAGCACGGAGTCAAAGGGAGGGAACGGGTATGGACAAGGAAAAGAGGGCCCACAGAGGAGGCTACCTTTGAAGGAGCAGGGACGCTCCGTAGGGAACGCTGCCAAGCCCAGCAGGGTCACAGGGAGAAGCAATAGCAAATCTCACCTTCCCCTCCCCCTTGCCTCCACAGGGGGCTTAATCCCACCAAGAAGATAAAGGCCTGGGAGCCCTGGCTGGTGGTCCATGCAGGGCACTGCGCTGGGACAGACAATGTGGCTGGTTAGGGTAGAGAATAAGGCTGCAGGGGTGAAGGGAAGGAATCTGCCACACTTCCCCACCTGTCTCCTTTCTCAGACTCTGAACTCTTTAAAGTCTGAATCCACCTATAACCCTCGTACTTCGGGCCATGCCTGGAACATAAATGTTTATCAAGTACTTTCTTAATGGATGCTGTGTTCCAAGGGCAATGCAAAGGGACCCTAAAATCAGGAGAACCGGGGGTTACATATGACTGAGAGCAGACAGCACAGGAACACAGAAGTCATCCATACGGAAGACACTCATGTGGGGGGTATTACTTTGGCAACACTAGTGTGATACCTCACTTCCCAACCCTTTCAGACTGATGACGACACAGCCATTTGGTTAGTTAGTTCATATGGAAAACAGTTTCACGTGTAATTCATCCATTTGCAATTTTATCCCTGAAAAAGGAATGAGAAATAAAAGATGCTTTGACACTCAGATTTCAATCATCCGTTTGCACCTCTCAAATTGCACTATTGTCTCTTATCAAAGATGATGCTACTCCTTATCTCCTTCTCTGGAGCCCAGAACTTGAATCACAGTTCCAGAAGTGCTAATGGAATGATTCTTGATTTTTTTTTTCCTGTGTGGTAATTGACTAGAGGAAGATCATGGATTAATGAAGTCCACAGATGATGCTAAATCCTACGTAGGGGTTTTAACAACCTCTTCCACCAAACCTTTAAATGAAACCGTCACTGCTGACATCATTGACTGACTCAGGTCTCACTCCCTTTCAACCTGAATATTCTTGTCAAGTAGCTGGTGTCGGAAGTGGCCAAAAGGCTGGCAGCATTGGAAAAATTACAGGTCTGAATCAGCTATAAACTGGGTGATCAGTCACTGAGTTATTGAGCTGCGCGTGGCGGAGTCCTCACCCATCAATGCCTTAATGCAATCGTTATAGATGCTCTGGCAGTTGTAAAGGAAATCACCGCTCTTGTAACAATACGGCATTGTCTGAGAGATCAAGACTTCTCCTACTGGTACTTGGAATGTTTTCAGTTAGCTTATACCCATTTACGGGAGAACAGCTCTCCAGCGTTTAGATGGAAGACTGAACTTGCGTATATACGTGAATGGCAGATCTGGCCTAAAGTTTTACAGGCTTTCCAGGATGAAGCCCAAATATCTCCCCTTCCACCACCAGCCCTGTGACGAGACACATCTGTGCACACACGAGAAGCCCACTCACCGCGGGAGATCCACCGTCGCGTCAAGAAGAAAGGAAGGAGGGATAAGATGATTCTAGGGACTAAGAAAGCCACGCGGCTCATTGCCACACATCAAGCATAAAGCCACCACCCACAGTGGCCGACCATCTGCCTAAAGCCATGGCTGCTGACTTAAAACTTTTCCTCTTTGACAGTCAGCGAATCACGTTTCTAATTTTTAAAAAATATCTCATTTATTTATTTATTTGACAGACAGAGTACAAGCAGGGGAAGTGGGAGAGGGAAAGGAAGAGGGTGAAGCAGACTCCCCGCTGATCAGGGAGCCCAATACAGGACCCGATCCCAGGACCCTGAGATCAAGACGTGAGCCGAAATCAAGAGTTGGACACTTAACGAACTGAGCCACCCAGGCCCCCAGGTGTTTATAATGACGTCTAGGAGCCAGTAACCTTGCTAGGTACTGTAGGATCGGAGACAGACTTTGCTTAGAAGAAATGATATGTATTAATAATCAGACAAGCAGGACATACGTACCCAAGTCAGGATATAGCGAGAAGGGAGATATTACCTCTCCATGGACCGTGCTTGTTATGAAATGCCAATTTATTCCAATGCTACTAATATAATATTAAGGAACAGTTTAAGCAAAAAGTAAACATCACGTTCACTTCTGTATAGTTTCATTTGCGGAAAACTGCACCTAGTTGAATTGAGTCGTCTAAGAGCACAAAAACCACGTCCGTCACATACCTCAGATATTTACCAGCTACTTTGGTGTGTTGTGAGTCACACACACCCACATTTAGGGTCACAAATTCCCGTCTGATTCCAGATAGTCTTCTTTCTAGCACGTTATGTAACTCACAAGCTGCAATCCTTTCAACACGCACCGACAGCAGCAAACTTCAGGTCTTGCTCAGTAACGCACCATATTCACTGGAGTATTTACATACAGCTTAACCAGTTAATCGGTTAACGTGTAAAAGTGTGTTAACCGCTTAGCGTGTAAAACTTTTACTAGGGAGTGGGTCCCTATCGTCTTTTTATGTGTCATAGACAAAGGTCTTGAGTGCTGTGTCCCTAACTCCATTTTCCCCATAAGCTCTGGGGTGGTTTTTGTGAAATTTGCCTACAGTGGTGATTTTTAGAAATGCTTATGTCCTATTAGCAGAATTAAATGTCTATGTGCAGGTATGTGAAAAAGTATATACCGCATAAATATAATTAATACAAGATATACTTTATAATTTATATAAATATATAATTTATACAAATATATAATTACGTAAATATAATTTACATAAGATATAAGAAAAAATATAATTTATATAAGAAATTGTATTTCTTCCCCTCCCCCTCTCCCCACACCTCCCTTCCTCTCCAGCATGGCTGATACAACTAACCCCCTTTGTTCTAGCAAAGTATGCTGGGAGTTGGAACTCGAAGTATGCTTTGAGTTGGATTTTTGCTGCAGCCCAAATAGAAAATGTGTTCCACCTAACCCAGCCTTAAAACATAAAGTCATCACAAAAACTTGATTTCTCTATAAAAATTATATCTGCAGCTCTTAACCCCAGTGCCTAACACACCTTACACACTTAACGCATATTAGTTGAAAGTTAATTTAGTAGAATAACTACTTCTGAGTGTTCTGTTGCTGTCAGTACATTGATCGTCTTCAAGTTAATGCTTTAAGACCTGGGACACTTTCCTAAAAGATACAAAGGAAATTAGGTATCCAAACTACCACAGTCTTAAGCAAAATAGAAAGCTAAGGATTCTCTGTTTTCCTAAAGTTAACATTGATGCCAACTTGAAAATGACCTTCTTTGAGCCATAATTTGTCCTCCAGAACACTCTGATTTTGCCACCTAGTTAGAAATTATTGGCTAATTAAAAAGATAAATAAAATAGATTGCTCAACCTTGCTTTTGAAGAGTGTAAACAAAGAAAGCCCAAAATAACCAACCTTGTTCCTGAAGTTGTCGGAATGTGACACTTGTTACTATAGGAACAGAGCCAGTAATTATTCATCTTTAATTTGTTTGATTAATTTAAACAGCAAAAGAATTGGAAAATTGAACCTGACCTTTGAACTGAATCAAGGAGGCAATTCAGATGCAGGTAACTCTAACCTGCCTCAGGGATGAATGGGTCCGATTCAATGATACTTAATTAGAGCACAAAAATAACTAAACTAAGTGTCAATTGATGAATAAGATGTCCTTGTCAGTGGCTAATGAACCCAGGAATCAAGTCTGGATCCATCTGAATTGAGGGTTTTGCTTTTTTTTTTTTTTTTAATACAGTACCTTGTTTCTTAAGCGAGTTTCCAGCAACGTCAAAAGCCAAGCTGAAGACTGCGGATTTCCTGAATGTGCAAACATATATGGAGCTGGTTTTAACTCACATACGTACCATGAAACTACTAAACTATCACACTTAATGTAAGCACAAATACATTTTTTCCATTTGATGTAACCTAGAGAGAGGCACACAAGTCCCCTTTTAGAATTCCTGTCTGCCTAAAAAGGAAAAAAAAAAAAGTCATGGATAAAATTAAAGACTGGAAACTATAATATTCAATGGAGGACGAAAATTCCCAGAAAATTTGGACACAAAAGCCTGATTAATTTTTTTTAATGTTAAACCCTAATACTAAATATTAATCTTTTACTGTGTACCCAAAAGGCATTGTAATTTATAGAGCGTCAGATATGATTGCTTAAAAATAATCTCACATCTTACCCAAGGATAAAAGAAGTATTACTTTTATGGCGGGAAAAAAAAAGTCATAATAATATACTTAAGAAATGTAGAAAAATAATGTGAAAGTAATGGATTTGAATTGAGTGTAAAGGTCATATTTTAACACTAATAAGGATAAGTAGAAAGGATAAGTAGAAAGGCTTCAGCTCTCATTCTGAGCAATTCACAAAGACAGCTCCTGACCAGCCCCAGGAGGAGCTCTCAGTGCAGCTCCAGGGAGATGCTCCCCTTCGAAATGCACGTCAGGTTATATCCTCCTTCCCTGGTCTGTCTTGTGACTAGAGCACAAACGGGCAGACTGGCAGACTGGAATTCGGGGCTAAGCATGGGTTATGGGTGGGTGGATCAAACAGCGTGAAGTTAGTGCCCATTCTGAGACTCGTCACCTGTTTCTTCTTCGCATTCGATCTCTAGTGTCCAGCCACAGAGAAGTTGGGGCTTGCTGATAAGAGTAACATAGATAGAGGTTTGACTTTGGACGGCAGAATCTCCCTAATGTATAAGCATCGAATTTACAAACCACCCTTTCATAGAGAAGCCTTACAACTCCCACCGCTGCCATATTGGAGCTGAACAGTATCGACCATGTGTGGTTTCAAAGCACAGGGAGACCAAGGGCAAATAACGTAGCACTTCGCCGAAAATCAAGGCAAAATCCTTAGTGTGTCCTTCAAAGCTTGTCACGATCTGGTCCCTTCCTGGCTCTTCTGGACCTTCGATCACTTTATAATAGAAAATCTGTATCACTGGTTCTTCACCTGAGATGCAACGCTATCACAAAGGTCAAGATCCCTTTGCCCCTCCCCTTATATTCTGATTCAGTGGGTGTGGGGGAAGCCACGAAGTTTATACATTAGAGCAATACTTCCAGGTGCTTCTGAGGCAGGTGGTTCCTGAGCCACACAGACAAAAGGTACCCTATGCCGAAAACACGTTCCCCGAATGGCCATGCTTTCTTATCCCTCATGACGTCCTTCTCTGCCATTTCTGTCATTCAAGTAATACCAAGCACAAGCCGAGGCTGATTCCCATTCACCTTTCAAACCTAATTCAAGCATGAAGTTCCCTCATAAGAATTTCATGATCCTTACCAGCTAAATAAGAGCAAAATTAGATGTCCTTTTGCTCACCGAGAACCCTGAGTTTAGCTTTATTCTAGCATTGAAATAGCTACATTACAATGATTGGTCTACTTGTCTGTTTCTCCCACTCAACTATGGGCCTGGTACAGAGCAGATGTTTCTGACAAAAGCCTAATAAATCAGAGGCTAAGTGAGTGAGCGAATGAATGGACTTCAGAAGTAGACTTCCAGATATGAAGCGATGTTGTGAGGATTCTTGGCCACGTCCCTCTACTCCTAAGCAATCCCTCTTGCCCAGGATACCGGAATTTTTTACTTTGCTTTATCATATTGACTGACAATGCATTAAATCAGAAGTTGATCTGAGTTAAAAAACATTTTCCTTTTGAGAGGAAATACTTCACATAAGGTGAGATATTTGTCAGGCTTTTTATGGCAACATGGAATGTTCTCACCAGATCATGCCCCCTCGGGCTCACGTTCTAACTCCCCTACCACGTCTCTAATCTTTTTGGTAGGTTAAGTATTGAGAGTATTTTGGAATGATTTTTTAAATAAAATTCTAGGCTACTTTTCTGGGGGGGGGTGATATTTTTTTATTCCAAAATAGCCACATATATGAGTCACAACTTTTTGTGTCAAGAGTCCTAGAATTTCAAAGTTGTAGAGGGTACATCAACCTCCTCTATTTTACAGAAAACTAAAGCTGCAGAGAGATTTCAGGAAGTTTCCAAAGATCATGTAGTCCTCCTTCCTTCATTACTTTTTTTAAATTCTGTTTCAAAGTGTCAAATAAAACGGATGATTAAGAAACACATATTTTACTTTAAGAAGGAAATAATTCTATCCTATATTACCCGTATGGAAATACTGGACACCTCTATACCGAAGTGTTTTTTTAAATAAAGCACAATGGCTTTATGGTATTTAAATCTAGAAGTAGGAGGAAACAAAGTGTTTCAGGCTGGGCACAAGGCTCTGGTCCACAGGACTGATCATCAGTCAGCTGAAGACATTCTGGAAATTAACATCTCACACAACAGATCCAACAGAATCTTTAGAGCATCAAACCCACTAAGCATAGGAGAGTTCTCTCCAGTACGAGACGTGGATTGACATTTCACTCACCATTCACTCTCCGGTAATAAAGTGGGTCCAAGGTCTCAGTGAAAAAGCGGGACTTACTCACTGTGCCTGTGGGGTATTATGGACCTTCCCTAAGTCACTGAAGGCACCAACTTCTTCCTAAAATTGAGTCGAGGCACCACACTCGTACTCCTTAAGTTCCAGGACCGTCTCTGCTACTTGTGTAACTTGGTCAAATGACATTCTCCCTCGAAGCTTCAGTTTGACTACAAAATGAGGCTACTAATAGTACCCAGAAGAGGGTGCCTGCCAGAGAACGAGGCCGCGCCGTGCCTTGATCTTGGGCTTCCCAGCCTCCAGGACTGTGGCACATAAGTTTCGATGGCTTACAAGCTGCCCAGGCTGTGGTATTTTGTTATACCAGCCCAAAGGACTGAGAAGAGCAGATAGTACTTCACTCATCTTACAGATGGGGAAACTGAGGCTCAGAGAAGTTCTATTACTCACGCAGGGTCACCCAGGGTAAACAGTAGAAAAGATGAGATTCAAACAAGAGCAGCCCTGGCACTGTGATATTATATTATTTCTCCGAAAGCATTATTCAATCCTGTTCACCCAATTTGATTTCTTGGAGTTACATTTAGCCCGAGGACTACTAATATTTTCCTTTATTAATCTGAGGTCAGAGACTCAATGAGCCCAGACTGATAAACAAATGTCAGAAGTATATCGAAGTACAACATGTGGCTTATTATTCCCCAGCCCCCGCTCACTATTAGGCACAGATGTTCGCAAGGGGCGGTGAGACAGAAAGGGCAGGACGTTAGCCCACCAACCCGAGCACCGCTACCTCTCACCGTCTACCCGTGACGTGGGCATCACGGCAGACGCCCTGCGTCCTTTGTGGCATTTCTCCTTCTCACGCTCACGTTCACAGCACCACGGGGAAGATCTGCACCTCCGTCTCACTCAGAAGGGGAGGTCCACGACGCTTAGACGTCACCGCCCCATCTGTGGCCACGCTCAAATCCAAACCCAGCTCCAGGACTCCACATGAGCCTGGCCACTTTGTGTGCAAAGGTAATGCCAGAGAAAGGAAGAGAACTCCCGGGAGGTCCCATTTTGGTCCCGCATTTCAGGAACAACTTCGCACATCCAGGTTTTTGCGTTCTGTTTTTAGGATATGTTGCTGTCATCCACGATTCCCATTTCTCTCCTGGCACCAGGAGCCAGCTATTCCCGTTTATCCTGTACCTTATTCACATTCTCGCGCCCACTCGTGTCCACCTGACTTGCTAATCTCTTCCTGTTGTACTACTTGCTCACCAGGCATTTATTACTATCTAGATTTTTCTCCTGATGCTAGTCCACGCCTTTGCTCAGTTTACCCACTTAGAGACCTCACTGAAGTACTTTCCATGATCCATCACCTGCAGATAAGCTTCGGTTATTTGGGTATTGCCTTTTACATTTACTTATTATTTACTTGATTCCTTAGTTACTACTTAACTTGGCTAATACGTAAGTGTTCGATCAATTGTGCAGTTACTAATAAAAGAAAATTCAAACATAAAATACACATGGGCAAAATGGGTGAAGAGAAGGGGGAGATACAGGCTGCCACCTATGGAATAAAAGAGAGAGAGAGATGATAGATTCATAAATAAATAGATGATAGATAGATGATAGATGATTGACAGACAGATGATAGAGATAGATAGATGATTGATAGATGTAGATAGATAATTGATTGATAGATAGAGCTGACTGATAGATAGATGATAGATAGATGGATAGATAGATAAATTAAAAAACCCAAAAAGATGACCTGCTTTTAGACTGTCAGTATGACCTAAATACAATTTGGGGGGTTATGAGATTGTTTAGTGACTTATACACCCACATGCTCACCCACAAAACCAACTACTTAGACTCCACATTTCTAGGATCTGTGTGTGGTAGGTCAGTGGACAAAAAAGTCAGCAGACCTAAGTTAAAATCATGACTCTGCTTATTATTATGTGTGTGGCCAAAGGTAAGTCATTCCACACTGGAACCTTCCATTTCCTCATCGGTATAATGGGCAAATAAGCCACCCTTACAGAGATGCAGGGATGACGTGACCTAAAAAATAAATACATAGCTCACAGCACAGTACCCACCAGAGAGACTCTTGATATATATATATCCACGTATGATTCATATATTCGTCTCATTCTCCTTTTAATTCCAATTCTACATTCATCGTGTTTTAATTTCATTCCAGATGTATTGGTGACTGTGCAGAAAAGTCATCTGGTTCAGGCGATGTCCTGAAATGGGGCCTTGTGTGTAACAGGCATTCAGTAAATGTTTGTTGAGTGAATAAACAAACAACTGTAACCCAAGAGTTTATTATGCAACCTCTGCATTTACTGTTTATAAATATGGGTTTTAGAGCCTTGATATTTAAAAGAAAATAGGGGTGAGCTCCATGGACAACATAGAACAAGTTAAGTTCCTGACTACCCCATTCACTGAAAGAAATTCAATAGCACCTTAAGGCAAAATGGCTAAAATATCCACATTTTTTGCCCACAAATCTTGTTATTTCTATAATTCAGTCCTCTGTATCTTTCTGATCTGTACACCTTCGGTCCCTAATGAGAATATAGATTTTCTTTGATTTTATGGAAGTCCAAAAACTTGGAATCTTCAACAGCAACACAGAAATACTGGGCGGGGGGGGGGGGGGACTAGTCTCATCACAAGAAAAAACTGAAACCATATGCGGTGGTAAAGGATATCAACTACACCTGTTGCAATTATTCTGCAGTATACACACAGATCAAATCACAATGTTACACACCTAAAATGAATAGGCTATACAACAATTGTATCTCAATTAAAAAAAAATCTCACCAACAACTCTAATGTGTAGCCAAGAATATGAACTAAAAATATGTCACAGTAAAATGTCCAGAATTCAGGTCTAAGAGTGATACTATTCATATTACTATGGTTCCAGCATACAGTTTCAAAGTATCCAGCAGGGTCTTACTTAACAGCCCTGATAGCAGGCAAAATATCCTCTCCTCTTACCTGCTACTCCTAAAGCCATCCCAAGCACATATCCTGAGGACCTTTTTATATACCTTTAAAGGTATATATAAGCGTGCAAGTGATCTTTGCTTTTTTTTTTTTTTTTTTAACACAGAGCACATTATACTGCTACCATATTTTAATGGGCATTTTCTTTGAGAACACCTAAAAGTTGACCAGAGCTGTAACTATTAGAAACCTATTTGTCTTAATATCAACAAGCAGGAAACACACAACACAAAACAACAAAACACAGCAAAACACAATAGTGTTGAAAGAATCCCTCTTTTGCATCAAACATCATGCCAGGCGCTGTGGAGGTACACAGAAGAAACACAGGCATAGTCCCTACCCTGAAATGACTGGGTCCGGGAAGAGAAAACTGGAATAAACTAACATTCTAAATAAAAGAACTAGTAAATAAGAATGTGTTGAGTGGTATTCATGAAAATACAAAAGAAGAGAGAAAGAGTGGTTAATATGGCCAAGAACGAGGACCACTGATGCTTACTGAGCATTTATCATTGGCTGGCACTATTCGAAGGGCTTCGTGGATATTAACTTCTTTGAGGTTCTTCACCCTAGAAGCTGTTGATCTCTCCATTTTACCAATGAAGACGCTGAGACAGTGTACATAAGAGAATTGGGTCAACGTCACAGATCAAGGGGCCAGCGTAGCCTGATTCCAACCCATGGCCTTGCTGCACGGACAGAAATGGCTCTACTGAAGGGAAGAACCTGAGGGAGGAGCTGAGATTTCCCATATTTGTTTTTATTTCCATGAAGCAGCAGCGTATCAAGAGACTGTCCCCTCAGCTCTGACACACACTGCTGGGTGACCTTGGGCAGGGTGGCCTCCCAAGCTTCAGTTCCGACAACTGTAAATGCTGGCCCAGGATCACGAAGACCCCCTTCAGTTCCGTAGTTATCGGAGTACAATTCAAATGAGCACAAGGGAGACGGGAGGCTGGAGTACACGGAGGCAGACAGCAGGCAGCAGATAAAACGAGAACCAGGAGGATGAGGGCCGGCAGAATCAGCTTCCGGTTCAATGGAGTTTAACTTACAATGTCCGCCACAGTGATCTTTGTGGCTTTTGTGTCAGAAAAGATACAGACCATCTTAAAAAACAAACAACGACAGACCTAGATGTTAGGTTTGCTCTCGGTATCATCAAGAACATATGAGTCTCTGCCAGGGAGGGAGTTTTCCTGGATCTCCGCAAACCAGGGTCACAGCAAACTCTTCAAGGAGCCTGAGATCCCAAACGCCCCTTTATTGAAGGGTCTGTTCACTTCCAGATGGCACTTTTCCAGTTTTGGAAGACCAACCTCACCTCTGTTTTTTCTGGGTTATGCCAAGACCCTTCAGAAACTCTGACTCTTTATGGGAAGGGTCCAGACAGTAACCGTTTCCAGTGCTATCTTTACGTGGCCCGACCTGATCACATGAAAGGTGGCTAAGATCGAGAAAGCTAAAATGGCAGATAGTTCTGCTTCATTCATAAATGATCGAAAATTCTATTCAATTTTCTCCTCGTTCTTTTCCATGTCTGTGCTGTTGGAGATTCTGAGCCTTGAATTTGCTTGATTCTGGCCTGTGTTTTGCCCTTGGGATGGGGTGCTTCCGTATCATTGCTTTGGGGTTTGTATGGGATTTGACGCTGACTCATCCTATGATGTCTTTTTATTCCTGTTTACTTAGGTTAGGATACCGACGACCTTCTAGGACACCGACCCTGGCCTGATCAGGAACACCATTCCCCTGCCTCCCAAGCTCCAGACATTCAATAATTTGTCATTTCATAGCAAGGCTGTTTTGAGAAAGACAAATACTGTATGTTCTCACTTAAATGTGGAATCTGGAAAAAAAAAACTGAACTTATAGAAAGAGAGTGGGATCGTGGTTACCAGGGGGTGGAGGTAATGGGGACACACTGGTCAAAGAGTACAAACTTCTGGTTATCAGGTGAGTAAGAACTGGCAATCTAATGTACAGCATGGTAACTATAATCACCAATACTGTATTATAGACTCAAAGCTGCTAAGAGAGTAGATCTTTTGTGTTCTCACCATAACAATGAGAAATGTAATTGTGTGAGATGAAGGATATGTTAACAAACCTAACTGTGGTAAACATTTTACAATCTATACTCATATCAAATCATTGTGTTGTACACCTTAAACCATAATGTTATATGTCAATTATAGCTCAATAAAGCAGTGGAGGGGAAAATAAAAGAAAAAATAGGGCTGTTTCAATATTTTCTGAAGGATCATGTTGTTACAATTTTATTCACCTATTTGTTTTAATAGTGTTTTAAAAGAAAGAGTAGATGTGCAGGAAAATATATTTAAACATAGTTTTGACCTAAGCAATCACATAAGATATATATTGAAAGGATTTTTCTTTTTGGTATTTTATTTTATTTTTTTTTTTTTACTATGTTCAGTTAGCCAGCATATCATAAGGTTTTATACGCAATGATTCATTAGTTGCATATAATACCCAGTGCTCATCACAACCCATGCCCTCCTTAATACCCATCACTTGGCTACCCTGTCCCCCTACGCCCTCCCCTCTGAAACCCTCAGTTTGTTTCCCAGAGTCCAGAACCTCTCATGGTTTGTCTCCCTCTCTTATTTCTTCCCATTCAGTTTTCCCTTCCTTCCTCTGTGGTCCTCCACTCCATTTCTTTGACTGGCTTTATACATGTAAAGGAAACTAAGAAATAAAACAATCCATAATTGGGGTGTAGAGTGGTTTGTCAAGACGCAAAACTGCATGAAAACTTTTATGATCTTCCAGAGTTACTCATGGGTGTTTTTCTTCTTAGAATCTGTGTCATCGAAAAATAGCCCACGGCTAGATGAGGTCAGTTATAATTAAAGTTGCAGAGACGAGACTGAGGGCAGCCAATGGTGAATAAACGCAGCTGGCTCAGTTCGCCCTGCATTTCCTCCTCAGTGTTTATCAGATCGTGGAAGAAAATGGCATCAAGTGTTTAGAGCCACAGACTAAATCAACTAGGAAAATTCTATACTCCTAATTTTCCATTCACACTGTCCTACCCTTGAGAGCAAGGGAAGACGAAACATGAAGCTCATTGTATCAATAAGGAAGATGAAACAAATAAAAACTTCCTCACTAGTTCTCTCCTCTATCAGCAGAATGATTTCTGTTTTACAGGTCAAGTGTATTCAAGAAACCAAAACAAGATCTAACAAACTTTGGGTAGTTTACATCATCCTACGGACCTCAAACACTTAAAAAGAAATGTGACTTTCGAAGAAGGGAGAAAGTCCTCCTCACTCACTCTCATTGTTACATACAATCATGATATTTAAACACTGTAGCCTTATTATTTGAGAAGCAATAAAAGTGTATACAACTGTAAAAAGAAATTCACAAGATGGGTAATTTTCTTGGAGAAAGCTGGCCAATTTTGGGGGGGCGGTGAGGGGCAGGAAGAGAGGGAAAGAGACTCGTAAGTAGCCTCCACGCTCAGTGCGGAGCCAGATGCAGGGCTTCATCTCACAACCCTGAGATCATGACCTGAGCCAATGCAGAGTCAGATGCTTAACTGACTGAGCCAGCCAGGCGCCCCAGCTGGGCCAAATTTTTGATCCTTCCTTGAGATATAAGAATAAATTATTCTAATTTCTATCTAAATAATTTAAATTTGGTTTGCCCAAGCTATTCACTTAGCAGCCAAACACACAGAAACTAACCCCAGTCTTTGGGTGGTATGACAAATGTCAGACAACACTAAAGATCTGGGGCAAACACCTTGTCAACTTTCAGTGTCTGAAGGAAACCAATTCAGGGAGAAAACATCAACTCTTAAATAATTTGGGTCTGTGTTTACGAATTCTTAAAATGTTAACACTGTCACTTCATTTGATACTAAAATTATATTTTCTTCCAGTTTCCCATTCTCAAGGAAATGACAGCCAAGATTTTAAAATTAAATGAAACTTGCTCCACTGCCTTCATTTAGATAAGGACCCTATTACAAAAGTACAGATGTACACGTTCCTAGTAAAGGGGTGTGTGTGTGTGTGTGTGTGTGTGTGTGTGTGTGTGTGTGTGTCGGGGTTCTTTACTAGAACTTTTGCAGTTGACTTTATTGATTTATTTATTTACGTGAGAGTGAGCATGCACACAAGCCTGTGAGTAGGGGGAGGGGCAGAGGGAGAGAGGCTTTCAAGCAAACTCCCCACTAAGCACAGATCCCAGTGCAGGCTCAATCTCACAACCCTGAGATCACGACCTGAGCCGAAACCAAAAGTCCAACACTCAGTGGACTGAGCCACCCAGGCACCCCTGGAATTGACTTTAAATATACTGATTTTTCATATAAGTTTATGATTCACACCAACTTCATATGATCAAGCTTTGTAACAATATTTTTCAAGGAAATGTTGGCTAACTAATTAGGAAAATATCAATTTGATTTCTAGCATAAAAGTGACTGTGGAACCTGGAATTCTCCCTTTCTCCTCCTGGACAGCAACTGAAAACAATAAATACAATGAAAAAATAAAAAGACCCTGCAAGATTCATTTTCTTGGCAAAAGTAGGAGACAGGGATAATCTGCAGACCTTAAAATGTGTATAAGGACTGAGATCAGGAAATGGCAGCATGGGAGAGAGTGAAAAGGGGCAGACTTCAGTGACAAGAAGGTCTCAGAAAGTAACAGTGTTTTCTGAAGGTGAGGAGCACACCCTGAGATGCAGAAATAAAGCTGACTGATGGAAATAATTAACGGAAATAATTACTCATAGAAGTAGAAGGGGTGAATACACACACACACACATACACACAACCACACAGAGGAGGCCTCTGTGTAGGTAACAGTCTCCATGGCAGCAAAATATTAAAAGAATCTCAATGTTATAAAATTAGGGAAATATACTGGTCTCTCTCCCACACTCTACTCTCCCACTCCTCCCCCGACCAACCCCTGCCCCATCCTGAGATGTCACTTGCCCAAAGCAGAAGTGCAAGAAGATTCCAGAAATAAAGTGATAAGACAAATGGAGAAGATGAAATGTGGTATGTTAGAGTTCATGAAAGAATTACGAGAATAAAACAAAGCCATCCAAAAAAAAAAAAAGAAGAAGAAGAAAAAATTGGAAGGAGCCGAAGAAAAAAATAGAAATGGCAGAAAACACACTAAGGGAAATAGAAGATCAAGTGAGGGATAAACAATGAAGAAAATGAAACAAACAAACAATTGGGAGGGTAAGAGGGAAAAATATAGATCTAAAAGAAAGGCAAAGAAGAGCACAGATATGTCTAACTTCTCTTTTTCCTGGAAGAAAAACCCCAAAAATACAAGAAGTAGAACAGAATTCAAGGGGGAAAAATGTAGAAATAAGAAGTCTTGTTTTACATACAAGTGTAGCCCTCCCTGAGACAAAGTCTTATAATGTTATTTCAATTTAAAGATACAAAAAGAATTCTTCAAGCACTCAAGCAAAATATGTATATGTAATTTGGCAAAAGTGACTACAAAGAAGGGGAATATGAAAACTGATCACATTCCATAAGAAATGTAAAGAAAGTTATCCAGGAGTTAGCACCAGAGAAAGTACAGGCCAAAACGTTTTCAGATTTCTGAGAGATCCTTAAAGAAAAAGTAATTTGAAGGGTATCCATTGTTCAGAGGAAGGAGGAAATCTTCCAAATTATTTCTTGAAGTGTGCACAAATTTTCTCTAAAACTGAGTAAATGTCCATTACCCATACAGACAGACACGTACATACACACCCAGAACTAGGGGAAAATCTCACTTAAGATGAACTATACAAAATCCTAAACAGATACATTAGAAAACAGAATTCAGCAGCATTAAAATATGAAATATCACAGATGATTCAGTATTAAGATTCTGATCATATAATTAATCATAGCAGGAAAACAACATAATTTTCTTACAGCTCCTGCAAGACATCTGGTAACATTCAACAGTCTTCCTTGACACAAACACACAAACAAAAAACACTCGATAAGATAGCAATAGATGGATATTCCCCTAACAAAATTCTCTTTATTATTAATGAGAAAATGCTCAGTAAAGCTAAGCACAACACCTGGGGAAAAACACCTTTATACAAAAGAACACAAGCCGCGTCATGAAGTTTAGAAAGGGAAAGGTTGAAACATTCATATTTGTAAAGGTGATGACTGGTACCTGGAAAAACCAAGAGCATCATCCAAAACTGTAAACAATGACAGAATTCCCTAGCATAGACATGCGCAAAATTAATATAAAAATCAACAGCTTTCATTTGTTTTTCAAAATGGAGAGACCTAGGATATATAAGAGAAAAAGGATTTATAAAAAGATGTATAAGGATTTATAAAAAAGATGTATACATCTTTAAGAAAAGATGTATAAAATTGCAAAGAATTTAGGGGCGCCTGGGTGGCACAGCGGTTAAGCGTCTGCCTTCAGCTCAGGGCGTGATCCCGGCGTTATGGGATCGAGCCCCACATCAGGCTCGTCCGCTATGAGCCTGCTTCTTCCTCTCCCACTCCCCCTGCTTGTGTTCCCTCTCTCGCTGGCTGTCTCTATCTCTGCCGAATAAATAAATAAATAAACCTTTAAAAAAAATTGCAAAGAATTTAATAAGCAATGTTTGAGATGTGTATATAAAGAAAACATTGTAACTGAATGGTGCCAAAGCAGGCTTAGCCCAACAGAGAGCCATTCCATGGCCAAGTGCTCAGAAGAGGACGACCTCTGTTACAAAGTTGTCGGTGCTCATCAAGGTAATTCAAAAATGCAACGTGATTCAAGTAAAAAACTCTAACGGGGTTCTTCTTCTTAAACTAATGTTGGAATTCGACAAGCTAGCTCTGAAAACTGTATGAACAAAACCTAAAGAGACTATCCAAGAAAATTCTAAAACAGGAAAGAAATGAACAGGGATTCACACTACTAGATATTAAAATTTATTAAATCTTTAATAATAAAAGCAATGTAGTCCTGGCACATGGAAAAAATGGAACAGAAAAAGAATTCCAGAAATAGGGCCAAATCGGAATGGGTGGCGGTAACATCTCAGGACAGGAGAGAAAATGGTGCCAGTGCAGCTAAGAAATTTAGAAAATAAATAAATACATTTGGATCCATCCCTCACATCAGGTTAATATCCAAATAGATCAAAGATGTCAATGTCAGAGAAAGGAGGAAGAGGAGGAGCCACTGTTTTCGTAAGAGTCCTGGAGGAGAGGGGAGGGGAGGGAAATGTATTGATAATATCAAAGTAGGGAAGACCTTTCTGACAGTACCAAAAAAAAAAAAAAATCCAAAACCTATGAATGAAAGGATTGAAAAGTTCAACTAAAAAATATCTAATGTGGTCTTCCTTGGCTTTCAGGCAAACTAAAACCAATACCTTACAAAGTGAAAAGACAAATGTCAATGGCTCCCACTAAAAGAAATGCAAATTACATCTACTTTGAGATACCATCTAGCACACAAAACTCGGACAGTTTGATAACACCCTCCTTTGGCAAGGCTGGAGGAAAGACAGGACAGCCATTCATTGATGGTGACAGTTTAAGCTAGTGAAATCCCTCTAGCAGGCAATTTGCAATAGTTAGCAAAATTATAAATTTATATATTCTTTGATCAGCAATTCCACTTTTAGGAATTTATTCAACAGATACACTAGAAAATGCAAACCATGAATGTAAGTTACAGTACTTCTTGTCATAGCAAAAGATGAAATCAACCACCCTTCAGACCACTGGAATGGTAGGCAGGCACAAATGCGAATGAGATACACTTTTGAGAAAAGAAAGAAAGCAGGACTTGTATCTTATATGCTCCTATCTGTGTGAAAGGGGCAGGGATGTTGGATAGGTTTGTATTTGTTTGAATATACTGTAACAAATTCTCTGGAAGGTTAAAAAAAAAGAATTATTGGAGAGGAAGCAGGTAGAGAATGAGGTAGATGGGCTGGAAATGAGGCAGATGGATGGCATAGTGACAGGAAGACTTTAACAGTTTTTCACCCCTTTCTGTACTTTTAAATTTTTACATTCTGTGAATGTATTACATTTTTTTAAAAGATGTATTTATTTGAGAGAGAGAGAGAGAGCATGCATGCGGGGACAAGTGGGGGTAGGGGCAGAGAGGGAGAGGGACAAGCAGACTCCACGCAGAGCATAGAGCCCCATGCCAGGCTCAGTATGACCACCCTGAGATCATGACCTGAGCTGAAACCAAGAGTCCCACTCTCAACCAACTGAGCCGCCTAGGCGTCCCAATGCATTACCTTTTTAAAAGAAACACTACTAAGATGCTAAACCGAACATACCCTTTGATCAAATAATTCTGTATTAAGGAATTAACCCCAAGGAAAGGATTTCAAATGTAAACAATGATAGGAGTATAAGAAGTACTCATTGCAGAGTAGTTTGTAATAGTGTGAAAGAGAAAGATATGAAGAGAAAGAATTCAAATGCCAAACACCCAAAAGTACAGGATTCCTTAAATAAATGCTGTTATATTTATACCATAGAATACTATGCAATCATGAAGTTGTAAAATATATTTAAAGACTCAGAAAGATGTCCACCATATATTTATGGTTTTGTTAAGATAATTAAACAAGGGTAGGGGCACCTGGGTGGCTCAGTAGGTTAAGCGTCTGCCTTCAGCTCAGGTCATCATCCCAGAGTCCCAGGACCAAGCCCCATACCAGGCTCCCTGCTCCATGGGGAGTCTGTGTCTCCTTCTGCCACTTACCCACTCGTGCACTCTCTCTCTTTCTTTCTCTCTCTCTCAAATAAATAAATAAAATCTTTAAAAAAATATATAAACAAATAAATAAACAAGGGGACAATTGGACTGGGGCAGTTCTAATGCCTCGGTAGCCTACATAAGCCAACCAAAACCTAAGCCAGAACCAATGCACTCAGATTGGATTAAAAAAAAACATAAGAACAACCAATCACAAACAGCCAGTCACGTTTCCCAAATAAGGCAATGGCTTCGGCTGTAGCCAGTGAAATACTTTCCTTGCTTTGCTTCCCTGTCTTCTATGGAAAAGCTTTTCTCCTGGCTCCTGTTGGCGCTGCCTCATTGGAATGGACATTGGCTCGAATCAAAACCTTTAAATTTTAAAGTGCTTCAGTTTACCTTTTAACATTTCCAGAACATCATGAAGAGTATAGTTCAATTTTTTGAGTGTAAATATATAGACTTCTACTTACACAGGATGAGACTCAAAGGTTATAGACCAAAATACTTACCAGTGGCTTTCTTTGGGTCAAGGAAGATTTCAATTGTTATCCTTTTGCTAACATATATTCTAAAATAAACACATATTCCTCTCGTAATTTAAAAAGCTTCAGAATCAAACATCCAAGTAAAATAAACCTCAATCCATGTCTGTTTGAATATAGTAACGCAGGATCTATTTCATCTTGGTGTTATGAATAGAATGGCACAATGTAAGAAAAGTCAGACCACACGGAATGAAAATATTGGTCTGAAATTGAGGATAATTATAATTTATTGTAGACTTAATATTCACCAGACATTCTTATAAGTGCTCCCTTTATATTATCTTATTCAATTCTCAGTGTCCCACTGAGGTCGATATTGTCACTGTCCCATTTTATAGAAGAGAAAAGTGAGCCTTAAGAGTGTTAAGTAACTTTCAGGGGCGCCTGGGTGGCACAGCGGTTAAGCGTCTGCCTTCAGCTCAGGGCATGATCCCGACGTTATGGGATTGAGCCCCACATCAGGCTCCTATGCTATGGGCCTGCTTCTTCCTCTCCCACTCCCCCTGCTTGTGTTCCCTCTCTCGCTGGCTGTCTCTATCTCTGTCAAATAAATAAATAAATAAAATCTTTAAAAAAAAAAAAAGTGTTAAGTAACTTTCTCAAGATCACCTTGTTTGCAAAATGGCGGAGCCAGGACTGCACCCCATGAAGAGTTGGCAGATTTAACTGTTTTGTGACACTGTCCATAACAATAAAGCCAACTGAGCATTTGTCAAATCCCCACTTGATGTGAGGTGTTGTCACTACCAGAATCACTTTCAGGAGGTTGCAAGATGCCCTATAAAGTCACTAACCTGAACGCTGAAAGAAAGGAGTGGCAGTCTCTGGACACTCGGGGATCAACTTTCATCTTTCCTGCCCCTTCCAGAAGAAATAGGCTCTTCCTGAGCTGCATTTCCATGTCTGCAAAGTGGCAAACCTAATAACATCCCCCTCTTGACCTGGGTAAGGTAAGCACCAAACAACACCCTTTACTGTAAGTGTTCAAATAAGACAGGCCAAAGAGTTGCCCAGATGAAAATTAAGAACTCCACAGCATTAGCAAAGCGAGACTGCCTAATTGGATTAGCTTTAAAAGGATGAAATAGAAAAATGGAAACACAACCTGCTGATGGCACAATTTTCTTGATCTAGTGAATCATCTTAAAATAAAACTCGGAAATTCCTCCTTCATGCCAGCTGTGCCTTTACTAAGTGGAGTGTAAGGTAACCATGAGTTGTATAGGTCAGGTTCTCACCTGCTCACTTCTCCTAAACAACCATGGCTGTGGCGATGTAAGCCTTAGCAGTGTTTGAAGAGAAAATATGGTGATTTTGATTGGGGTGTGAATTTACTATCTAAATAACCTGAGACAAAAAAACTTCAATAGTTAGAAAAATTTCTCAAGTCTGGCCAAACCTTATCATTCAAAAATAGTAGTTAAGATGGAACAGTGTCTCTGAACAATGGTCCGTCAAAAAAAAGGTCTTGGAGAAAGATTACAGATGAATCACGTTTATCTTATGAATGCTCAGTAAAAATGGAATTTAGATGGAAAGGATCCAAAACACCATTAATGTGCTTCTTTCCAAATCCCATTGACCTTTGGAAGTCAGGAGGTCCTAAAAGATGGCTATCTGAGGGGACTGAGGTGAGTGCTGTTTGCTCCCATGCTGGAGAGCATCACTGAGGCAGAATGAATGTTGGAACAGGAGCCAATACCAGCTTCGGAGGGCCTGCCTTGGAGTAAAGAGCTGAAGAGAGGAGGAGGCTGAATCTGGCTCTAGGAAGATTGCTGTGATCGACTCGTTATGTCTGCCAAGGCCAGGGGATGAGCACACAGTGACATCCACGCTACAAACCTAGACTAGGAAATGAGGCCAACGAGGAAAACACAGCCAGGATGAGGGTCCTTACAGTAAAGATATACTAGAACATGTTTCCTGATTAAGAATATATGTGTGTATTTACACATATGAAAAAGGCATGTCCTAGATGAACATACATATGGGCAAATAGAAGGGGGTAGGCTTTGAAATGTTAGTGCTCCTGGCTTATCGTGATATGTCCAAGCTTCATGATCCTGGGGGATCTTAACTCTACCTCCCTTGATTGAATTTACTCATTTATATAGTAGAGATAATAATACGGTGGATCTCACACGGTTCTCACAGCATCAGATGTGACCATGTGCCACAAACGGTGGCATTACATTGTGCAAAATGGCGTTAGGTGTTCAGAACCCCTGCCTAACAGCAAGAAGAATGCTGAAGGTGGGCTCCATGGGGACCCCAGGGGTAGGATCCAGAGGACTAGCTAATTAGAAAGCCTCGGAACTCCAGAGTTTAATATAGAACAGCTTATGCCAGGGAAATGTGAAGTGATTCATTTCACTCCATAATGAATTCCTTTTTACAGTTTCTCTCTGCTTTCTCATAACCCAAAATCAACCACACGCTACTCCAGAGCGTGCAGGTCTGTATGGAATCATCGTCACACACACGAGGCACGGTGATTACTACTGCTGCCGAGCCATTATGCCATCATTTGATAAGAGCTTTAATTTTTCTACCAAAGATTTACTCTCCATCTAGCAACACTTTACGGGAGAAAAAAGAGCAGAGAAAGCATTATTAATCTTTTCTTCTTACCAGAATATGTCTTGTAAAATAGTTCATCAATGTTACTCTTTTGGATCAATACAAAATACATCTTTGAATCGATGCAGGTCTTCTTTTTTATGACACTGCAGAAATGTGGCCCGTGGCCTGCCCCCTCATCCCAGGGTTGACCATTCCCAGGAGGAAGGATAAAATAAAGCCAGAGTAAAGGGTTTCTGGTTAAGAATGAATTTGCTCCCTAAGGGCTGCTGGAATACAAAGACAGCGACACACGAGTCACAGCTGCTGCATGAGCTGACATCAGACCTCAGTTTCCAGACCTGACGGTGTTGGTGGACGCTGCAGACAAATCCGTTTTTTGGATGCTTCTGTTGAAATCCTGGTCAAGACTCATTGCTTGCTTCATTCCACATTATCTGGTAGAACCCACTGAGTAACTGAATCCATGTACTTCTAACACACTGGGTCCCATTACCCACTTTATCATGTGCCACATGGGATTAGTTATAAACACTGGCAACAGTAAGCCTCAGATCATAGTGAGAGGGTTTGCAACCATCCTGTTGGCCCAAAGCAGATCTGGCCCAGATGTGGTGCAAAGACGCATTACCAAAGGAGCATGGATGGAGTAAAGGGCATCACTGTAGCTGTTTTGAGACAGGGAAACTTGCCAGCATTTGGAAGTACTGATGTCAAATCTTTATAACCAACTGAATTTATTCTTTGTTTTTTAAAGATTTTATTTATTTATTTATTTATTTATTTGAGAGAGAGAGAATGAGCAGTGGGGAGGGGCAGAGGGAAAGCAGACTCCCCCCCTGAGCAGGAAGCCCGACGCAGGACTCGATCCCAGGATCCGGAGATCATGACCCGAGCCGAAGGCAGATGCCTAACCACCTGAGCCACCAGGTACCCCTCAACTAAATTTATTCTCAGGCATATTTGACTTGTCTTGCTAGAGCTACAGTAAGTATAAAATATCAACCAGGAACTCTGATTTCAGGAAGAAAATTCTAGAGCAGACTCATCATTCTTTACCCAAGAGTCTTCCACACCAAAAAGGCATGACCCAAAACACCATCAGTGGGAAAGAGAAGCCCTATTTCTGTAGCCAGCTCAAAGGATTTGTGTTCTTCACAAGAGGTATGGGATATTCTGTTGGTATCTACATAATAAAAAGTGCTTTAAAAAAAAAAAGACAGCTGCGCATACAGTCGGGCATTCAGAGCCTCACAACAAAACTGGATTCTAATTACAAAACACTTCACAAAAACTATTGTACCAACGAAGTATTTTGTCACATGAAAATAGGTTTTTAGTGAAGATTTGAATTTGATAATTTAGTAGATGGTCAAAATTGGTGCAACCCAACCTATATCTATTTTTAATTTTCTTTTTTGTTTTAAGATTTTATTTATTTATTCGACAGAGATAGAGACAGCCAGCGAGAGAGGGAACACAAGCAGGAGGAGTGGGAGAGGAAGAAGCAGGCTCATAGCGGAGGAGCCTGATGTGGGGCTTGATCCCATACCGCCGGGATCACGCCCTGAGCCGAAGGCAGACGCCCAACCGCTGTGCCACCCAGGTGCCCCCTATTTTTAATTTTCTGTAAACGATAGATTGGAAGTTTTAGAAATGTGATTCTAGATGTCAGAAAGGGCAATATCTCAGTTGGCTGTAGACAGAGGGATCAGAGGGCAGCTCAAACCTTGGGAATCAGCATGCATAGTGCTGGAAAGAACCACTCCTGTGGTTCTGCTCTGTGCCTGCACGGTCAAGTTATCTAGTGGCATGGGTCTGTGGGGGAGGGGGAATGCCAAAGGCAGGGAAATCCAGCCTCTGCTAGAGGGTGTCTGCTCTCTGCCATTTTGGTGAGTCAGTGGGGTATGGACTGGAATTCCGAAAGAGTCAGGGGGTAAATGACCCAACCCAGAAAAGCACTGTAAGTGGAAGATCAAGGTGGCTGTTGTCATTGGTGGGACAAGCCCGATGCTCAGACTTCCCCATTCTGTCATATCCCATGGGTTCTAGTCATTGGGGCAGGTGCTTCTCAGAAGATGGGGTGCCTGAGAAAGGTGAGCCCCATCTCTGCAGGAAGGAACACCTGTCCTCCTGTGCTCATCTGGGAGCTGGGTCCTCCTCCTTCTTTCATGTGGGATACATGCCATGGACCTCCACGAGGCAATATCACATAGCGACTGAACACACAGACTGCGTGGTCATGTACACCCTGTATTGACTTCCCCTTCCTGCCTTTTTAATAAATACGCAGTGGGGAGCAAATTAACCGAAGCCTCAATTTCCTTACTTGTAAACTGGGTATAATAGAATCAACGTCTTTTAAGGCTGCGGCGAGGGTTAAATGAGATAATGCAGACACTGGGCTGGAAGCAGAAGGCCTGCGGCAAGGACAGCATCAGCAAGTACAAAACCGATTATTTTTATGTTCTAAGAATAGCTCTTTGCCCCTCACCTAAAATCAAAAACTGCCCTGCAAACAATTACTATAAAACCTTCTTTAAAAGTATGCTGCACAGTAATCACAGCTTTATTTATAAAGTGTTCTTTCAGGAAGTGAACCAAGAGGAGGGGCACCTGGGCGGCTCAGTAGGTTAAGTGTCTGACTTTTGATTTCGGCTCAGGTCATGATCTCTGGATTGTGGGATTGAGTCCCACGTGGGGCTCCTAGGGCTCCGCGCTGGGCACAGAGCCTGCTTAGGATTCTCTGTCCTCCTACCCCCATCCCCCCACTGCTTGCACTCTCTCTCTCTCAAGAAAAAAAAAAAAAGTAGCAGAACAGGAAGGTTTTGTGGTTGTTGTCATTGCAATGAGTTGGGATGAGAACTTATCTCCGTCAACATCCATGTCACCCCTGTGCCAGTGTCTACAGTGCTCCTTGATCCAAAGTGTAAAGTAATAACTTTAGGTAAGTTCCAAATGTTATAAACATTGAAATGAAAATGTATATACAAAATAGTCGGGGTATCAAAGAAATCAGGGCGTTCATGTTTACCTCTCTTTGAGGATTGCCATAAAATAATCTGCCTTAAATTAAGAACCCATAAAACAATCCTAAGAAATAGGCAGATCGAAACCTCTCCCCCCTCGGCCGCCTAGTCTCTGTTTAAATATGGAAAAGAGCTATTCACAGCGAGACTAGAAGTAAAGTTTGTCTAAGAGCCTTGCTGCTAGCAGAGAAAGAACCTTAATGAGAAATGCCATATTTTCCTGTGGCAGCTGTGTCTGTGTGCAGACCTACTTATTCTGAAATCATGCAAACTCATCCGAATCGAGGTCTAGCGTCGTGAGCGGACGGGGGGACATTCACACATTTTACTCAGTGTACCGTTTGCTAAAGAAGCATACCCCGTTCTCTGGTCTCATTAGATTGAAATCCCATGACAGTATCATACATAAATTTTCCTGTATGTTAAGCGGGTTTCTCGGTCTACTAAATACAATTTATATCTTCTCTATCAGCTGTCTTTCATTCAAACATGGGGATCTTTGGGATACTGGTGTATGGGAAAAGTATGTTAAAAGGGAGGGAGGCAGATGGCAAAGACAAGCCAAGTCTACTTAACTATTTTTGCCTTGAGGCCAGCCCTGAGGTTAGAAGTAGAAAGGAGTGGGGCAATAGTAACAGGCGACATAATCAACCAAGAGGCCCTTACACGTACAGAGAATGAGCCTCCACAGGGCGATCTGAAGACTTCTGACAGATCCCACCCCTCTCATAAATGTCCCCTCAGAGAGCCTGTGAATAGCATTGAAAATTCCTGCAATATTTGTTTCCGTGCGTGAAGTCTTTGAAGGCCCCTCTTGAATGCCATGGGGCACAGGGGAGATTAGAACACATTAAGGCCTTGCCAACTAGTAGGATCTTCATGTGAATTAGACCAAAAGGGTAAGTATGTGGCCAACTCACAGCGTTCGGAGGGCAGTAGACAAAATAATAAAGGAACAACATTTATGGAAGGCTGTCCATGGGCCAGGCTATGGGCTTAAAAACTTGACATGAAATTATTTCACAGCAGGGACTGTTCCTATGAAGTAGAAACTATTATCCTCATTGCGCAGACAAGGAAACAGGTGCTCAGCAAAGTTAAGGAATGTACACAAGACCATAGAGCTAGGAAGGGGAAGGGCAAAAATGTGGACGTGGCGCTGTCTGGGTCAAGAGAACCTTTTCTATTCCTTTCCTCGCCTTTGGATAAGCACATTCACATTTAAGGAGAGGGCCCAAGAAGATTCCAGTGTGGAAAAATACTGTCCAAAGAGTAACGACCAACAGGGAAATCCAGACCACTACCGAGCCTTGTGTGTTTCAGGGATCAGAGCCCTAAAGGCAGGAAAGCCAGTTGACTATAATTTGTGACTCCTAATTAAGAGAGCGGATTCAGGAAAAAAGACCCATCTGTTATCCCACAATTAGCGTATTCAGTAAAATCAAAAGTAAGACTTTCAACCTCCTGCTGGTTCTGTGCGTCTTCAGACTATTAATGCTCCCCCAAATGATAGTTATAATCTACCCTATCTGAAAGTACAAGAAGATGCGAACAAATGATTTAGATGAATACTTTGAATGGATAAAGCTGATAATGAACTATCATATATTAACCATATCCTTATATAACCTTATCTAAACCATAACTTTAATCTGCATTTAATTTTTGTGCATGACTAGTATTTATTCTCCATTCAAAAAAAACTTTTTTTAAGAAAGCAAAACTGTTGGGTGCAGGAGAGGTCTTCTTGACTAGTCATGACACAGATGCTGACTAAAACTAATACGTATGCTGCAGAGTCCACAAAATTTACTTTTTTGACATGTTTCTTGGTAATGGTAGCCTCTCAGAATTTAAGACAAAGTTCTGAGCATGAATTTACATGCTCACAACCCCCGGTTGACTGAAATTTGACACCATTAAATGCAAGTCATTGGTATCTCATAAAGCCATAGTGAAAGCTTTGCTGAGTGTTTTATGGAAATGCCAAGCATATTTGCTCATATGTGATAAAAATACATTTCAGCAATATCATATCAAAATGTAGAGCGTCAGCAGTTTTCATTTGACTGCATTAAGCTCTCTGACTCAATCCAGTGTACTAACGCCATGTATCGAAATGTTCTATTGTTGGGTAGAAGGACAATGTATTTGGAAGATGTGTGTAAAGTGGTTTTTTCCCCTATAATCAGATCATAAACAATCACATTAAAAGCTGTCTACCTACTAGGAGAATGTCCTGTCTATTTAATCCTCTCATTTGTTCTCCAATGAATTCTCTTACTCTAGTAAATTTGTATTTTACAAAAACTGATACACAGATGTGCATGAAGACACGAGTTCCTCTACAGAATAATCACATTGGAAGCCTAAGGAGTGAGGATTTGGGATATTTACATTTAATACCAAATGTGTACTGTTCATAATATATGTATTACATGAGGCGTATTATGGAGTTATACCCTGTCAATTGCATTTTGCCTCTGTTAATTACAAATACTTACTAGGGATTACTCCTAAGATTTATATTACCTAGTACTGTAATTTGCAATTACAGGTTAATGGTTAAGATGCAATTTTTAATATGTAAGCTTACTTTTTTTTAAAAAGCTACCCTAAATTATATTTACACAGAAACATTTCTCCCTTCTGTCAACTATGAACACGTGGTAGACAATGACATTTGTCATTGCTTTTGATGTGGCTTCTTCACAGTAACTGTCTTTGTTGTCCATTTCATTTTATGTGAATCCAAACTATGGATGATGTCACAATGATGCTACAAACAGAAATGACTTTGGTGTTTTAAAGCAATGTAGCAATATTAACTTCAGATTTTTTTTCCTTCTTTTTACACACTACACTTTTGATAGAGATGGGCCATACAGCTAGGAGATGCACAACATATATGTTAGGAATTAGTACCAGCCTTTAAAATCTCTACAGTAAAGGGGTGCCTGGGTGGCTTAAGTGGTTAAGCATCTGATTCTTGATTTCAGCTCAGGTCATGAGCTCAGTGTCGTGAGATTAAGCCCTGGGCTGAGCTTGGAGTCTGCTTAAGATTCTCTCTCTGCCCTTCCCCTGCACCCCCTGCTCACGCTCGCTCTCTCAAAATAAATAAATAAATAAATAAATAAATAAATAAATAAATAAATAAAGATCTCTACAGTAAAAATTAAATATATGCTGTATATTTGATTCCCACTCAAAATTATTTGGCTAGTTATGTTAGCCTCTACTTCGTTCTATCATTCATTCTACAAACATCACCCATGCTTATTCACTGAGTTCCAGGAAATAGGAAAGAGGATGTGATGTGTTTATTGAGAGACTTAGTGTCTATATGCAGCAACCAGCCGCCTCCATTCGCTAGTCTAACAGTCAAATAAGGAATAAGGTAAGTTTGTTAATAGGAAAAGCCAATTCAATTGAAATATTTACATTTTTATTTAGTAAGGTCTTCTAAAGAGCTACGGAGAGATAGCGTATGATTTTTTACCACCATTTAACTGTATTTTAAGTTCATCTATTTTATTTAGCGATTCAAACCACCCCATTGTGATAGTCTCTGCACTGCATACTATCTATCAAATGATAAATATGACCGGGAAAGAATCTAATCTGAGATTTTCTGGAAGAAACACTGCTGTACTCCAGTTAGGGATGGACTAGTGCACCGCGTCAATCATGAACGACAGCGTCCCCAAGCCATGGAGCCCCCTCGGTGATTCTTGGAGAGTGCTGCAGAGAGGATATCGTACAAGATTCAAATCTGCTCAAAACACTCATCCAAACTCCAGATTCTTCAGACTCCTGTTTTTCTCTAGTTTTCACTCTTTAAAAGAGTGTACTTATTTCATGTCCTACTTACTACAAACTGCTGCTTCTCGTTGGACCTTTATATACTTTGCTTTATTGAAGCATTTCACAGACTTACGTGGGAACGCAGATGCTGAGGATTGCCTGAAAACCGACAGGATGTGTAGTGAACGTTGTTCTGCTGCTGAAGTCGCACATCCATCATACTCCAAACCTTATTTCCAGGATGACACGCAAAAACTCCCAGTGGCAGAGACCTCACTGCACTCCACGTGTGGGCAAGCTCCTTACACCTTAGGTCTTTGCGTGTGTGGGTCCCACATCCGGATGCTCTCCCCCATTTGTCACCTAGCCGAATCGCACTTGTCATTCTGGATCAGCATCAATGCCATGGCTTTCCAGAAACTTCCCCTGACACTCCATCTAAAGCAGGTATCTCTATTACAATTTCTCACCGTAAGCCTGCCTTCTCAGCTTCGCGCTTTCAGGATTTGGAAGTATGTCTTGTTTAAGTATTACTTTGATGTCTATCACAGTTCATCATCACAACAGCTTAAGAAGTACTAGACACGCTTATTTTCCACATTTATAGATGAGGACGTCAGCTGCTTGTTGCTAATTGCTAAGCCCCTGGCATGGTGCCTTGCTCAGAGCACTGTACAATGAGTAGTCGTTGAAGACGGTGATTGAACCGACCATCTCTTGGAGTTGAAATTTGAGTCTCTGAACGTGATGGGAAAAGGGAGGCAGAGAGAATGGAGTTTGAAACTGCCCTATTATATGATCCTCATACATAGAGAGAGAGATATACTCGCTAAGCTTCACTCCTTCATCAGCAAAACGAGTGTAACACCTCCTTCGTAGAACTGCTGTCAGGTTGTAATGAATTAATCTAACCAAAATAAGCTAATCTTATTGAGCATTGATAATTTCTATTCATTTACCCTCATTCCAGCCCCTGGATGTTTAAAGGACACACCTCATTTCTCCTACAGATGATAGTCTTTCAAATGAAATATCTGGCCCTTTATTCTTCCAGTTAATTAGCTTGTGTTTCTTAAGTTGTCCTTATATTTATTGATTATGAGTTCACTCAACAAATATCTATTGAGTACCTACCGTTTGAGTGATATAATGGCTCATAAATCCTGGTCACGATGGAGTATACAACTAAATAGGAAGTTTACCTTGTTCAAAATGAGGGTCACTCAAAGGATTTGTTAAGGCACAGACTTCTGGGCGTGGTTACCCCTAGACTTTTTGATTCAGTGAGTCTAGGGTGGGCTGAGAATTTTCATTTCTAACAAGTTCTCTGGTGATTCTGATGCTGCTGGTTCAGGGAACACACTTTGAGAACCAACGAACCACACTATAGTGATATTTGCCCGAGAGAGACAAGAAATTTGGGGAGGGAGAAATTCCTTTAATAAAAGGAAATCTCACCAGGCATTGATGAAGAAGTTGGCGTTAGCTCTGGCCTTAAAAGACGAGATGTGAATGAGGTTTCGTGCTTTTTTAGGTTAGGAGTGGAAATGATCATATTTGAACACATATGACAGCCATCTTGATGATCCTGTGATTGAAAATAAATCAAAGTATAAATCTGTTTGATGGAAGTAAGTGGCAACTAGTATGTGAGAAGAACTCATGAAACTAACATACGCCTGGTGAAGAAACTCAAAGGCATTCTGAACCTATAACTAATATATGCATGAGTGAAAACAGTTAAATGAGCCCACCTAGATTACGGCACCATACTGACTCCATCCTAAACAACACATGGCGAGTCTAGTCAAGTGTCTTAGCTACTCCGTTGCTGGTGTTTCTTGATTCCAGAAATCGCCCATTCTATAAAACCTACTTTATCTGCCACGTCACTGGTAAGTTGATAAAGAACTAGCTGGCTACAGGTTAAAACTCAGTGTGAATTCACAAGCCCTTTTACATTGTCTTTTCCTTGAAAGAAAAGAAATTACTCATGATGTATAAACGAAAACACTGCACTTGTGTAACCCAGCGTGCTAACTGGAAGGGATGGAGGAAGCATAAAGCCCCCAATGTGCTATTTGCAAGTAAGGCAAACAGGTTCTGAGCCAGCTGCAACTTCAAAGGTATGACTTAAAGAGAAATTTGAGTTCCAGGGCTGAAAGGAATTGCGGTTGAAAGTAAATCTAACCAATGAACCGCGCTGATGGAAAATGCAGTCCCTGAGCAACCAGTAAAGGTACAAAGTATCAAATTAAGGTACCAATCCTACAATTCTAGATACGCTTGCTTACGCAGCTCTCTTTATGAAGGGGCATACCCGGCGGGGGCCAGAGCTGACTCCGATTAGCAGATTAACAACTCTGCATTCAGCCGTGATGTCGGTAGCCTGAAATTGGCCACGACGAGAGTGTTCACGCCACAAAAATTGGCAAAGACTACAAACAAGGTTTGTTTCTCTTTTCTTTTTTTTTTTTTCAAGAACCCATTGTTAAACATTTACCATTTTCAATTTCAAGTTCCTGCTTCTTGTGACTAAGGTAATAAAACATCTGATTATATGCACATCTGTTTTTTTTTTAAGATTTATTTATTTATTTTAGAGGAGGGGAGAGAGAGAGCAGGGGGAGGGGCAGAGGGAGTCCAGCAGACTCCCCACTGAGCATGGAGTCTGACACGGGGCTTGATCTCATGACCCTGAGATCACCACGTGAGCCAAAATCAAGAGTCAGATGCTCAACTGATTGAGCCAGCTAGGAGCCTCCGATTATATGCACATCTTCAGCAGATGAGAAGAAAATTAAATATCTGAATTTCCTATGCTAATTTCTCATGCTAAGAATAATTAGTGTACATTAAAAAGAAATGTTTACAATGCCCTTAAATGAGTATTAAGTGTTTCACATTCATGATCCTATCTGGCCCTCCATACTAGAAACTTTTGAGGAAGGTAATATGAATTCATATTTTATAGGGAATGAAATACAGGTTCATTAAGGTTAAATAATTTAAGACTTTTCTTGACCAGTATACACTACTCTATCCCTAAGTCAAAAACATGGGATTCTTTACTCCTCAATTTTAGAAACAAGGACAACTGCACTGAAGTCGATAAGCACCTCTCCATTGCAAATAATAAAAAAAAAAAAATTTAATTGAAAAAGGTTGCGTTTGTTTAAGCATAAGGGAAAACATTCTCAATAGTAACAGATTTTATTAAATTCAATGCTCTCAAACATTTTAGGACTTAAAGCTTGACCTTACATAGGTGATCTAATCAAGCCTCAAGAAAAATTTGATCTTTGTTTTTAAAGATTTTATTTATTTGAGGGAGAGATTCGGAGACAGAGAGCACAAGTGGGGGGAGGGGAGTGGGAGAAGCAGACTCCCTGATAAGCAGGCAGCCCCAGGAAGGGCTCCATCCCAGGACCCTGTGATCATGACCTGAGTTGAAGGCAGATGCTTAACCAACTGAGCCCCCCAGAACCCCTGAGATTTGATCATTTTTTGAAATTCCTTTAAATCTAGTAATTCTTTTATATAGCTGGGTGTTTCCAAATTTTTTAAAGTTTTATTTATTTAAGTAATCTCTACACCCAACATGGGGCTCCAATCCATGACCCTGAGATCAAGAGCCACATGCTCTTCCCGTCTGAGCCAGCCAGGCACCCCTAGCTCAGTGTTTTTAGAAAGGAATATATTTGGTATGATAAATTGAAGAAATACATTTGTCATGCATAGTAAAAGTTTATTAAACTCAGTTTTATTTTAGTTACAGGCAAAGCATTACAAGATACGAAAAGCTAAATAGTTTTACTCAATTTTTTTTCTAATTTTCTTAGCTTTCCTTAGGGCAAAGTTTAACTCAACCAGTTCTCTCTTGAGCATAATGAGATATGCTTCCACACTGATGAAAGATTTACACGTGGTTTCGTGAATCTATCACTACTATCAAAATATATTATTGGACTCTTAAATATGCCAAGTGACCCATAGCATTACCATAATGTGGTATACTATCCTTCAAAATTTCATCTTCAGAAAGTTCAGAATTTAACACACACACACACACACACACACACACACACACAGCCCACGCCTAAGGATCTTAATCTGAAGTCTGCATAATCCAAACAATATTCTGTTAGATCAAACAATTTTCAAAAGTTGTGACTTATTAAATTTCAACAGAGGATTCAGGAAGCTTAAAAGACCAAATGTGAGAGATTTTAAAAATGAAAGTTTCATCTAGAAGGAAAACAAAGAGATAATTTTCAGAATTAACCAAATGCTTAATATCTGCTTAAAAATTTTCAGAAGCTACAATAATAATGTATTATCAATTTTCATTATCCATAAGATAATTCTAGATTTAAAGGGAGTTTAATATAGCTCTGTGTGTGTGTGTGTCTGAGAGAGAGAGAGAAAGAGAGAGAGATGGTTTTGCATGCATCTGGGTGTGTGTATAGATTCCCTAAAATAAACTGTGAGGTTTTGGTGTTGGGGAGTATATTTGGCATTCAAACAAGATTCAACTAATAATTACTTGTTAAATTAAGGAAACACTTATTCTGTGCTGGCCCCAGGCTAGGCACTGGGGAACACCTGCAAGGTTTCTGCCAAAATGGAACTCAGAGTCTGGTAGACCCAAGAGGTTCTTCAATACCCATACCTTCATATCATCTTTAGAACGAAAATTTTACTAGTAAATTAAGAAAATGTATTTGATACAGAGACCTAGGCTTGAAGATATGCAAATAAATACACAAGAATTCAATCATTCCCATTGGAGGAGTTTGGAAAATAGCACGTGGCATCCTGCAAATAGAATGACCTGACAGGATATATATACACGTACAGATCTTGGACAAAAGATCGGACCAATTTTATAAAGCAATGTAATACAATGTAATACAAATACGATGTTACAAAGAAATAGGAACTACTTTTCTTTCATGTTGATAACCCAGTCTCCAGCTTCCCAAATGAGATATAATATGTCCTATGTGCCATCTCACAGTCACCTGATTATAAAATACTCTTTCCCCAATTTGTTTTATTAGATTTCATTTTAGGATTAGATTCCTTATTCTAAAAATGTATATTTTAATGTTATGCAGTTTATGACTCATAAAAACATCTTTAAATACAAATACATCTTTGCTAACTTTCAAGCTAAATAGTGCTAGGATGAAGAGGCAACATTTGCCTCCAGTGGAACGTTAGGTGAGGTTTGGAGAATTAGCAGTTTGGAAGAGGTGATGTAATTTTATTACACGGAAGTGACTCATTCTTTCACCACGGAGGGTGATTTCTGGAATTGCTATTTGGAAGCAAGCATGTGAGGTAAATACTTTAAAAAAAATATAAATACTCGTTTGTCATGCTTTGTTCATCCTGGATAATGAATAAATATAACACATGGACTTACAGATAATTGAAATGCTACAGTTTTTCTCCATTAGCAATGAATACACATTAAAAATGTAGCCTGGGGGCGCCTGGTTCACTCACTCGGTGGCACGTGTGACTCTTGATCCTGATCAGGGTTGTGGGTTCGAGCCCCATGTACATGTAGAGATTATTTTTAAAAAATCTTTTTAAAAATGTAGTCTGAAATATGAAAAAATGAGTTATGAAACTAATTCAAAAGTTTATGGGGGAAACACAATATCAAGCATAAATTAATTTCTGTCCTGTGTAATTAACTAGTATTAATGGAGCCAACATGTAGTGATGCTTATGAGAGAGAGACCAATGTTGTGTAGTGTCCCCCAAGTGTCCCCAAAGTTACATTCTCTCCATTTTAGTAAGAGAATCCTTTACCAATTTTTTTAGGACAAGAGGCTACCTTTGTAGAGATTACTTTTTCTAGCTTTTCTCGTATCTGAATGCTGGGTGAGAGGATAAGAACAGGATGAAGCTCCTTGCTCTCTCCAGCCTCTTCTTCCCCTCCTAGGGGATGGAACTCCAACATGGCGGCAACCCAGCTTCAGGTCTGAGCATGGTGATTACACCCGGGGGCCCTGGAGCAGCAGGGTGGATGAAATCTGGGTGCCTGATTAACCACATGGCGTACCACTGCTCCTCTCACCTCAACGATATTAGGGTAAAGAGAAATAAACCTACGTCTTATTTGAACCACCATATTTTGAGGGCTTTTTGTTACCACAATTTAGCGAATCCCTAATGCAATACGTCGGCAAAAGATGATTGTCCACTAGGTGTTTCCTGACAGCCTTGCTCCCCGATTAACCTTTTCCACTTCTGGGAAAAGCAACTCCATGATTCCAGTTGTTCAGGCCAAAGGTTTGGAATCTGCCAGTCCTGCCTTCATCTCACTTACCACTTCCAGTCCAATCCATTGTTCAACAGTGCTGGCTGAACTTGCGACCCAGTTCTCAAATTGGACCATTTCTTACGACCTCCACTTTTACCATCTTAATCCAAGCCAGCATTCCCCCTTCCTGACAGCTTCAATGGTTTCCCAACTGATATCCCTGCTTCCAATTTCCATGGCCCCAAGGAAGCCATAGATTAGAGCATGCTGTACTTCAGCTCAAATTCTCCTGGGTAGTGCCATCTTGATTAAAAAAATAATAACAACAAAAGTCCTTAACATGGCCAACAAGGCCACTCAGAGCTCTGTGATATCATTGATTTCCTTACCTAACTCCTCATCCACTCCCCCATAATCACTCACTCTACTCCAGCTACACTGGCTTCCATACTGTCCCTCGAACATGTCGACCACAACCCCATCTCAGGTCTTTGGACATCTGCATTCCTTTTGGCTGAAATGGTCTTCCCCCAGATACTAGCATGGCCCACTGTCATCTTATTCCATTTCTCTGCCTCTGCTCGACGTTCGACTCATCGAGGCCATCCTCAACTACTACATATAACATAGTGATTCCTTCCCATCTCTCATGCCACTCTCTATCCCCTTAACATGCTTTGGTTTTCATATCACTTATCACCAACCAATTGTATATACATATACATACACAAACACTCACACCCATTTACATATTATAAATGTTTGTTTGTTTCATAGCTTCCTGATTAGGGTACAAGCACAATGTTAACAGGCATTTTCTACTCTTTGGGGTCTACTATCACCCAAACACTTAGGACAATGGACCAATGCCTGGCACATAGTATATGCAAAGTAAGTACTTCTTGAATGAGTAAGTTGCATGACTGAATGAAACACAGTGTGACCCATGTGCTTCTAGAGAGGGACACAAAGTTACACCAACTTCAGAGCACAGAATCCAGCCCAGTAGGGAAGAGTCAGAGAAGGCTTTTTAGCAGAGCCAACCCCTACAGTGCCTCTAAAGAGCAGTAATGTGTGTATCCCAAGCACAGGAAAACATCTACAGAGTCACAGAGACAAGAGAACATTCAAGGAAGTTGAGCCAAAGCCACAGAGTGGTGAGTGCAGAATCTAATGGGGGAAGCAGGAGCAGAAGTTAGAGAATTTCCTCAAGCTTCCTTAACTAGTTACGTGTTAAGGAATCAAAATTCAGGTTCAGTTCTGCCAAGTTCCAAAAGCCAGCTCTCTCTATTTCACTGCAGAGCGTTCTATCTTCGGGAGTTTGGAATGTACCATGGGAAAGCACTGGAAAACAGTAAGCAAGGAGATGACACGAACACATGTGCCTTCTAGAAAGACCTTGTTCATGGTAGCATAGAGGGCGTATGGAAGTGTAAGAAGCCTAGGGACAGGCAGACCTATAGGAATCGTTGGAAAAATTCAGGCCAGAAGTTCTGAAGATCTGAAATAAAGCAGCAGCAGACAGGGACACATGACGCTGCTGGGCTGATAAACGGAACAGGATTTGAGGATAAGCAGACGCAGGGCCTGGAATCACTCCTGGGTTTCCAGCATGGGCCAGGGTTGGGGAAGAAAGGAGGTGCGTTCATGAAGCTGGGAATGCAGTATGCTTCAAAAAGGATCGTTCCAAGCATTCCAAGCTGGTCACACAGCCACTGAATGCACGGACCTGGATTAAACTCCCAGGATTAGTGGCCCTTGGTCCAGGGGCCACTCCTGCACAAGACAACTGCACGACACGGCTAAAGCTTGTAACATAAAGCACCCGGAGACAAAAGACAGAAACCTAGTTCGGCAGTCTAGTTATGTCAAAAAAGTCTACACTGTGTGAGAACACGAAACAGAATGTACTGTTGTAGAAAATACTGAACTATTACTTGCATAAAAAACACATTCTAAAATTAAGTTCTCATCACAACATAATGTCATATGTGTTCACAGTTGGAGTAAGCCTTTTATCTTCTAATGTTACTTATCTCATAAGAGCTGCCTTTGGGAAAAGAAAACAGAAACTTGACTTTCCAAGAAAAATAAATGAAAGCAGTAAGTTGGGGATTTTTTTTGTTGTTGTTTTGTTTTTTTGTTTTTAAACCTATCCCAAGAAAATGTTCAATAGCATGGTGGTAAGATACCAAACATAAGCAAATGCACCAGCAAATGAAAAATCTCTTTGCAAAATGCATCACCAGAGAAATACACAGAGACGTCATACATTTACTTAGTAATAAAAATTTTAAATGAGACACCCAATCAGTAACTGACAATTTTGGTTTATACATGCACTGAGTAGACTATGCTGGGACCATGTGAAAAATAACATATTCTCTTATTTCATTTGAAAGCATTTATGGCATTAGATGAATTATTGCAATGAACCTTCCAAATATAAAATGCTACATCTTCAAGAATCCTTTTAAGTATGAAATAATAAGCACAGTATAAAACCATTTTCTTCTCCAAAAATGCTGATTGGATTCAAAGGACATTTGATTCCTTTATTCCTTTAGAACTATAATTAGAGTCTAATTACAAAAAAAAAAATCAGTATCCTACTACACTAATTCAGGATAATCACTGGGGAACCCAATTATATTCCCAAATCTCGAACATTAGAAAGTGTGCAAACAGAACCTGCAAAATCCAACAAGGATACCTTTCAAACTGTGAAATGGACTGGAATTAACAGAATAGTAAGCACTTCAGTGCAACTGACTTGCCCACTGTTGATCAGTATTGGCTGTTTGCTCTAGATTTAAATGTCAGTCTTCCCAGGAATTTTTGTTTCTAATCTACCAAGACTTTATTTAAAAGCCATTTGCTACAAACTTCCAGTTATAAAATAAATAAGTCCTGCCGATGAAATGTACAGCAGGGTAACTACAGTTAATAACACTGGAATGCATAATTGAAAGTTGCTAAAACAGTAAATCTTAAAAGTCTCATCCCAAGAAAAAAAAATTTGTAACTATGTATGGCGATGGGTGTGAACTAGACTTACTGTGGTGATCACTTTGCAGTATGTACAAATACCAAATCCTTGTGTTGTACACCTTAAACTAATATTGTGTTATATGTCAATTATACACAACAAACAAAAAATAAATAAAAATAAAAGACGTTTGTTTTGTAACTTGATTCTATGTATGTGCTATTTGGGATCGCGGAGTCGATATCTGATTTTTTAAAAAGATTTTATTTATTTATTTGATCCAGAGCATGAGTTGGGGGGAGGGGCAATGAGAGAGAGAGAAGCAGACTCCCCACTGAGCACAAAGCCAATGTGGGTCTTGATCCCAGGACCCTGAGATCATGACCTGAGCAGAAGACAGACACTTAACATATGGACTGAGCCACCCAGGCGCCCCTCAGTATCTGATATTTTAAACCTTAAACCAATCCAGCATGTTTTTTGGAACAGGCATCTAGTTGGTCATTTTTCAGAACCACTTAACGCTAACAAAAATTACTGAAAACTTCGAAAAGATTTTCCTTCCTTGGGTTAAATCTATTGATATTTATTCCATTAGACCTTAAAACAGGAAATTTTTAAACACATGTATTCACTTGAAAATAAGAAACATACTACATGTAAAAAAGGTTTTTTTATAAAATTAACTATATTTTAAAAAACAAAAATATTAATGAAAAGCATGTCATTGCTTTATACTTTTTGGAAACCATATTGATATCTGGCTCAACAGACGACAGTGTCATCCTCTGCTTCTGCACCCTCCCTGCAGCTCTATCACACATCATGTCGCTTCTAGAAAATTCTACCACACGCCTGTGAGAGAATGAGACAGAAGACAAAGGACATGCTCGTGTTATTATAAAGACAGGTTTGACCTCAAGGAGCCCCTAGGAGCCCAGACTTCAAGGACTCCTCCTTCAAAAATGTTAGTGTGATTACATTGGAAAGAATTTTCAGTTTACTACAAAGATTTCTCATTAAAGAATTTTAAAATATTTATGAATATCTCTGTGTATGAAATCTGTTAAAATACCCAAATTTGCCCATTTGTTCTGCTGCACGTAAAGCAACTACTCTAGCTACAAGAGAGCTCCTTTCATCCATCGCCCCTCTCTGCCTTGTTGCACTAATGGGCCACTTCCCCCTCCACTCAGACCTCTCAACAGGGCTGTCAGAAGGTGTCACCCTTGTGGCTTCTCCAATGGCATCTGAACTTCACATCGTCAGGACAGAATTCTTGGTTTTGTTTCTTCACCATGAACTCCACACACTTTTTCCCATCTCAGAAAATGGCACCACTGTTCACCCAACTGTTTAATTCAAAAACCAACAAGTCCTTCCCAATTCCTCTTTCTTTCACCCCCATATCACATCTACGAGCTGCCAAAATGCACCCGCCGTCCCTCACTTCCCATGCTGTCATCTCGGCCCAAGCCAGCATTACATTTCGCTTGGATCACTGCTGGATACAACCTCCCAACCGGAATCCCTGTGTACCCCACCACTCCACGGGACATATTTTCCACCCTCCATTAGTAGTGGAATCCATTTCTCCACTCGTAACACCTAAATCACATCATGTCCCATCTCAGCCTAAACTCCAATGCTCTCTAAATCTCTTGGAATAAAATTAAACTACCTCCAGCGTCCTACAAGTGACCTTGCCAATATCAACTCATTTCATTGCCTTCTTTCTCTTGACCATGCCAATCTTTCCCCACCTTAGCACCTTTCTGCTTGCAGCTGTCCTCATCTGGAACCTCTATCCACACTTTCATGTGTCTGGCTCCTTCTTGTCATTTGGGTCTTGGTTCAAATGATGCCCTCATAGGAGAGCCCTCCCTGACCCACCTGATCATTGCCAAACCTACCTTATGACTCCCTCTCACCTCACCCTGTTTTATCAATTTACTCATAGCCCTGATAACTATCTAGGAGTATTGTGCTTATTTTCGTGAATGTTCTTTGTGCTTCTCCCCTACGACCGTCACCAGGCTCTAAGGTCTGGACGATATGGGACTGTGTATGTCTTGTTCACTACTACACCCTCAGTGTCCACTGAGACACAGTCAGACCTGAGAAAGCATTTCTAGGAAGTGAACAGCAGGCATGAATAAATAATCAGATGAATTGATAAGCGAATCATAATAAAGAAACCGTACTGCCAAAAGAACTCCATTATATACTTCCTTTGCGGTTCTCAATTGTCAAGGGACTTACAAAGAATTTCATGTATTCATGGACGACACTCAGTCAAATCCACACTCTGCTTTATCTCTAACACCTTCTCTACTTTTGTAGAAACACGCCATATGGAGGGGGAGGAAAGCATGGTAGTTTAGCAAGGCCTGCCATGTATATATGCAACCTAATTCTCAACACAAAAATCTGCTGAAGCATTTTTCCTATTTCATGTGGCTTTGACCTCTAGAACTGATGTGAGAAATAAAAACTCAAATCCAAGGGGCGCCTGGGTGGCACAGAGGTTAAGCGTCTGCCTTCAGCTCAGGGCGTGATCCCGGCGTTCTGGGATCGAGCCCCACATCAGGCTCCTCCGCTGGGAGCCTGCTTCTTCCTCTCCCACTCCCCCTGCCTGTGTTCCCTCTCTCGCTGGCTGTCTCTATCTCTGTCGAATAAATAAAAAACTCAAATCCATAGGATTAAATGAAAAGAAATGTCAAGAATTTCCATAGATGTTATCTTTTAAGAAAATGGCGTGAAATTTGTTCCCAAAAACACATAAATTAAGTATTTTTCCTTTGCAGACTAATTTTTCATTTACTCAGGAGCCTTATCATCAATACTTATGATTACTGTTGTTTAATCCTCTATTTTTCTTATAAATTTGAATGTAACCATTGATAGCGTCTCTATATTATATTAACCACCCCATCACTTCCTAAAATATAATGTCAACTCTGGGAGGAAATAATTTCATGTAAATTCATACACACACACATGGGCACAGAGTATAAATATCTGTGCATGAATATTTCCAAGAGGCTAAGTCAATAAAAATGTCTGCACTGGACATATTGGAGCAAATTATTACAAATCTTTAAAAAATGACTTTAATTTAAGGACATGTACTATCTTGAGTGGAACACTGGGGACAGCATAAATCTATATTAAGAATATTGCTGAAGGTATTAAATATTCTAAAATAATATGAAAGACAATATAACAAAAGAGTAAGGTAACATGATGCTCCGTAAACACAAGTCAAATATAAAATGTAACATTGAATTATATCCTTCTAACCATATAAATGAACAAAAAAAGTTTGATGAGTAAATGAATGGCTTTCAGTAAAAGTTATCACAATAGGCTATTAATTAAACTCTAATGGAAACGAATGCCACTTCCTTCATTTCACCAGTGGGAACTCCGTGATATTTTAAAGAAGCTTAATCAATTTTTGAAGGAAAATTTTAAACACATTGGTGTTAATGATAATTGTGTGAAAAGTTTTAGCTTTACTCTGTAAATATCCCATTGCCTACTAGTGAAATGGAAAACCATCTCTCCTAATACTTAGACCACTTTCACTGGATGATTTTTCTAGTATAGCTTTGCTATTGATCAAAGAACGGAGTAACTTAATTGGCTTTGATAGTGAAAAGTATCAAAGTAACTTAAGCGCTCCAGTTAAGTCACACAAGATAGCACACAGCAAATAGAAAGTAAATATTCTGTCTTGCTTTAAAAGCACACGCTTCCGTACATTCTTATAAATAACTATCAAGTAGTTTCATTGTACCCAAAAAATAATCAGCTTTAGTAAAGCCGGGCAAACAAGGCAAAGAAAATGGTATTAAGTAAATCATTAATATAAAAGTCAATAATAATTTCTTGAAATTTTAAATATGCATAAAACGTGAATTTTCAGGAATTCATTTTAATAACCTTATAACTCGGTGCACTACTAAGAAGCTTTAGCACAAAAATATTTTCGTTTTCATCAGAAAGGAGTTTATAGAGGGGCCTAAATATAAAGATCAGACTCAGACTTCAACCTTCCAAAGCTACAGGTGTTAAATTCAGATAAAGGATGTGCTACTATAGGCTGCGTTTCTCAAATGCGGAGTCATGGGAGAATTCCAATAAGGACTTCAGAGACCAATTCCAGCGTCCTTTGTCCCGGGGGTGGGGTGGGCTGTTGCCATGGCAGCCACACCACGCAGCCTGTCCTGCTGGGAAGCAGCTCCTCTCTGCCCAGCCCTCTGAGAGCCTGCCCAAACAACTGCTCATCTTCAGGGATTTTTCATTAGAGGAATGGATATTAAAAGCATTAGTCTATCCAGCCCCCACCCACCAAAAGCATTCAGAATCTTGTTAAAAATCTCTTAAGAAATACATCGATGTGATTTTAAATTGAACCCATGGCAATTTCAGAAGCCTGTCGAATGTTTAGCATGCAAACTGGTCACCAGTTCCATGTACTGATGCCCAAAGTAAGTTTCACCTCATTAGCAGGAAATCGATGTGTTATCACACTATTGCCAAAATGGTACTAATCCATATTTTCATTTTTTTTTCAGCTATGCTGTATTCATTTTTAACGTTCACTGAAAATGCATTTTTAAACTTTCAAATTTGGCATTCTCTCAAAATTGCAGAATGGAGAGATGGATAGTTTAGCAAAATGAAGCCGCATAGACATAAGACCCATAACTGTTATGAAGTAAGAGTAAGAAAAAAATACTTGTACCCTTTTAGCATAACCTATGATCTTCTTTACTAATTTCAGATTGATTTTAAAAAAAATTGATGGCTTTCCAACTTTTTCTGTCTCAAAAAGAAAAAAAAAACACTAAGCAATTTTCAAGGATTTTAGCTTTGGGGAGTCTTCGAAAGTAAGAAAAGCCACACTACTGCCCTCCTCAATGTAAAAAATTCAATTCTACCATTAATAATTTGGAAAGAAAAGTGGAAAGAGCTACATTGCTAGAACCACAACGTGATTAAGCTATTTTTACAAAATCACACAACGACGTAAGCAGCCTAATGAGTAGTAAGAACATTATCCTTCAAAATATGTCAATATTTCAAAAAATGATACCCTTAAAACATCTTGTTAATTTTTCTTGACTTGTACAACAAATGCTGTTACCTTATGACGGTACGTACACACACATCTTTACCTATATTAGCAATAAAGGAAAAAAGGTATGGTTCTGCTTAACCATCTATCCCTATTCATCAAATCTATCACTAAATGACTTGTGATTATTTCCAAACATAAAATGTACCCTCACAGGAAAAAGAAACTGTTATCGCCAAGCATATTCAAAAATACGTGTCCTGTCCTCTAAGGACAATGTATAAAGAGTTCTTAAAATACACTGGGGAAAAAGAACATAGAAACAAAAATGCATTGCCTTTCCAGTTTCCTGCTTTGAAAAGGACAACTCTCACCTAGGTCACAAATGCGGATATACTCCTTGCTAGGTAATTCCTCATACCCTAACTCAAGCACATGCCTTCATGGACACACACATACACACATAAACATGGGCACGAAAAATACCGCCATCCAGAATTTCTTACAAAGATACAAAAAGCACAAACCAAGAAGAAGACTGATGTTATTTCACTACACTAAAATTAGTAACTTCTGTTCATCAGAAGATATCATAAATGAGTAAAAATTAAAGCCATAGATTGAGAAAGATACTCGCAATGCCTGCAAATGACAGAGACTAAAATCGGAAATACGTAGAGCCAACCAATCAACAGAAAAAAATGGGAGAAGACTACAACCGACACTCCACAAAAGAAACACAGAGGGTCTGTGGACGTAGGAAAAGCTGCTCAGCCTCATTAGTATTCGAGAACAAAATAACTGGAAACAGTCTACATATAATCATCAGCAGAAAGGATAAATAAATTGGGTTATACAGCACCACATAAAATTGAACCCAAAAAATTAAGTAACAGAAAAATACATGCAGGATTATTTGATTTATATAATATACCACGAAAACACTTAACCCTGCATGTCCAGGTGAGTGTTTGCGAGGAAGCCTTTGGAGGGCTGGGTTGTAGGATATTCTTTCACAGACCCACACAGTGAGAATGTCGGAGTTTAGGGAAGGGCCAGGAGATGAGTTATGAGTCAGCCACGGGGAATCCCTCCCTCGCCCCCCACAAACTCTCTCCAAGCAGATGCTCTGGAGTCCGTGCTGGAATGCCTCCTGAGACGGGGTTCTTGCCACCGTAACAGGCTGCTCACTTGACTCCTAGACCATATTATTCAGTAGCACCTTGCTGCCAAAGTCTTCCCTATAACTTCCGTTTCTCCTTTGGTCATGTAGATTCACAAAGAACAATTCCCTTTTCAAGTGACAGCATTTTCAGTATCTAAAAAAGTATTCTTTCTTCCTAAACGTTCCATCTATACATGAAACAATGTCATTTAAATACACCTATATACTTATATATATGATCTATGCATTTATATATGTGATCTATATATTTTTATATATGATCTATAGCTCTACGTTGTAATTCCTGGACTTGGTCCAAGTCTATCGAAGGCTTTTTTGAAGCTTCGCACCACAGAATAGACATGATACTCCCACACCATCTAAATAACCCAGACCCTTGTCGTCGCCATTGACTCCATAACCGAAATATAGTTTACTAGTTGTATTTCATACTTCCAGATCCACTAGGTTTATGATCACTCTTATAAACCGAGGTCTGTTTTGGTTTTATGTAAGCAGTGCACAGGTTTCCTCTTTCACATTAACATTATGAGCTTGGTCCAAAGAACTGCGAAGTAACTTTAAGTGCATTGGTATTGCAAATGTTCTAAAGATAGCTTTCAGATTAACATGAAAAACTCACAAGGCCAAAGGGCAACACCTGATTTTGGAGAATGAAATGGTCTGTTTCTCATGTTAAAATTACTGGGAGAGCTCATTCATATGAAAATGCATTCAATTCCCCCGTACTCTCAGGGAGTGTTTGGAATGCCAAATGACACGGTGAGGCTCATCATTAATGTTCAATTTTACATAAAATCCCTCTTTGAATGTCCGCTTTTGTACATCATTTAATTATATAAAGACAGTAAAAATGTTTCAGGGGGAGAGGGGAACAGAGCTTGAAGGATCACGTTGTGTGAACTTACTTCCGAACAGTGGCCGGCACAAGTGATTCATGTCCACACCATAGAATAAACAGTGCTTGACATCAGCCTCATGGGCAGACTTGGTATCAACGCACTGAGTGGGAAAGGAAGCAGACAACCCAATGACTTTGTCTACAGAAGGAAAAAGTGCCTTCTCAGTGCAGTAACAACAGAAACGTGAGGCTAGTCCCCGAGTGTTGATGGGAACAGTCAATATCACTTAGCATCCATTACAAAGGCCATATTAAAAGAGCATGTGTGATGAACTTCTTTAAAAAAAGGGGGGAGCTGTGATAAAAACAAAATCAATGCCATTCATTATAGACAGAAAACATAGGTCCTTCCAGCTGCACAGCAGAGTTGAGTTCTAAAATCAGGGCAGAAAGGCAGGCCAAGATTGAGCCAAATCACAGCTGCTCTTTGGGTAAGGAAGAAGTTAGGAGAAAGAGGAGAGGAGTGAATGGTCAAAGATCTATGGAGAGGTCCATCAGCAGTTCAGTGTTCCAAGGATGCAGAGAGACCTAAGCGGTATTCATGGAAACATCTGGATTATTCTCTCTTAGCACTATTGCCATTCAAGTTCTGTATTTCTTTGAAAATAATCAAACCATTTCCTTTATCCTATGGTTTAATGCTGTGCATCTCTAATGGGCTCCTAAAACTGGGATAATGATACATAATAAATATATGCCACCAGTTCTTCTAATCTGCACTTTGAAAGTTAACGTTGCCCCATCGTCACGTCTAGGAACTTGGGAGCAACTGGCTCAGTTCGCACGTCAACGTACTGGGGGGAAGATCCTGGCCAAGTTACTCACCTTGTCCTTGCACCAGACTCTCCAGCTACGAACACGCACGTAATAGAATAGCTACTCCTTAAGAGTGCCATGAAGATTAAAATTTAATACCTATAAAAGGATTAAACAGTAGCTGGCATTTATAAGTACTTAATAAAAGCTATTATCATTAATAAGCACCTCATAAAAAAATTGATGATTTCATTAAAAAGTTTCACTTAAAGTAGCCAATGCTCACAGAGCACTAAATAGACGACTTGCCTTTTTTTTTTTTAGGAAATAAAACGTAATCTATCTGCTTCCACAACAAAACATCACAGGAAATGGGCAAAGCAACCACTTTGACAGATACAAATTCGACATTTTTCAATATGAAAATATTTGATTAGATTCACAGAGGCGATGTTTTATTCACATCACCATTTTCATGAAAGGCACTAAATCAGAATATGCCCTATTTTGGAACACAAGAGACTAAAACGAATCTCTATAATAATAAAGGGGAGGGCAAGAGTATAAGGATAGTAACAAATTTTACATCATAACCAAGGCCAGTATCTGTTGAAGAAAATAACCTGTATTCAAGTATTTTGTAAGAGTCATTGATATATTTGAAAACATAATTAAAATGTAAACAGAGGCTTAGCAACTTAACCTACTTACATTATTACTGCCTTAAAAAACTAATATCCAACGAATCTGACTCAAACTTTTAACACTGAAATTTCCACTAGGCAGCAATTTTAAGTATCTGAAGGTCACACAACTCATTTTGCTTGAAAATATATGATAATATATTTATACTACCCCCAGATGATTTTCCCCAGTCATCCTAATTAGGGAAGTCCTTACCATATGACTATTCTCTTCTGCTAAAACGATGAGAAATGCTGGCATTTAGGTGTGCAGTCCTACTTGGGACACTGCCCAGCTCAAATAAAAACCACTTAAGGTACATGTTAAACAGCATTAAAGTTAGAAACTTCATTTAAGGAAAGAGAGACAGAAAATCGGACTGATTTTCCATGTAAACTCCCAGGGTGTTTTTCTGAATGTCTGGATAATAAGCAAGTTTCTGAATGAGCCTCCATAGCCCTACTCATCACATTGTTGCTACAGAATGCTCTTTATAAATATTAATGTCCGCGGATGAAAAAGAATCCATCTCTATCAAGAACACTGCTATCTAAATTTCGAGAAGATTAAATACGTTGATAAAAAGCTAATTAAACAATGAAACATTTCTTCAATTAAAACTTATAAAAATTTAAATGACGGGGTTTTCTTTTGATAATTTGAAATTATTCTGACACAAGGATATTCGCACAAGATCAGCCAAAGTTGCACTGAACTGGTTAGAAATACAACTTGGGGACAGATCAGCATCAGTTTACAAGATTATAGTCATTTTAGTTAGTTTAACTGAAGGCAATCAACAGCATCACTACAAAATTTCTGACTCTGAATATTGATACACTATTTAAAACCCTGTTTTAAAAAAGATAATTAAGATGACTTGCTGTTTAGTCAATCCAGTAGGAAAAGGAAGCTAAATAAAATTTTTCAAAATTAGCTTGAAGCAATGGAGGAAAAATTAGTATACCTACCTTTACCTCGGGAAGCCTGTCATGGGTATTTCGTCTTTCTTTTGTTATAAATATGTTTGTGTGTATGTATGTGCACCAAATTCTTGGTTTTCTTCTCTCATCCCCCCTATCATATAACATAAGATATATTGACTTTACATCACAATATTTAATTATTAGCTTTACAACATAGAGTTTAAATTACGGGATATTAAGGAGAAGAGTAAATATTACCCAAGGACTTTGTACCCTTTATGGGGGAAAGCGTTAGTGGGTTTTCAGTTGTACTCAGAATCATCACATCATGTTGGGTGGAGCTATGACCTTGCTGGTTTCTTTATTTGGAGATAAGCATAGTTTAAGGAGAGGCGCACAGGTGCTGAGTTGACAAGGCGTGGACCTGGGATGGTTAATTTTATGTGTCAACTTGCTAGGCCATGATATCCAGGTATTACTGGTCAAACACTATCCTAGATGCTTCTGAGAAGGTATTCTTTAGATGAAATTAACATACACATCAGTAGACTTTGAGCCACAGATTACATTCATAAGGTTGGTGGGCCTCATCCAATCAGTTGAAGGCCTGAATAGAAAAAAAGACAGACCTCCCCAGAAGAAGAAGGAATTCTGCCAGCAGTCAACATTCAGATTTGAACTGTAGCATCAACTCTTCCCTAGATGTCTAGCCTACTGCCTTTACCATGCAGCTTTTGGATTTGCCAGTGTCCACAATCACATGAGCCTATTCCTTAAAGTAAGTATCTATCCATCAATATCTATCTATCTATCAGCTCCATTTCTCTGGAGAACCCTGACTAACACATAGCCTCATAGTTAAGAACTGGAGCTCTGAATCCAGATGACTTGGGCTCAGTCCTAATTCTACTATAAACTAGTTGGGAGACACAGGCAAGTTACCTAAACTCTTTGGGCCCCTGTCTCCTCATCTATAAATAAGAATAATAAATATTACCCCTTATCTCATAGGATTGTTTTGAAGATTAAATAAATGTTATACATGGAAAGCATTTCTACAAAGCACACTCAGTACGTGGACCTTGTTCTAAGCACTCAGTAAATAGACGCCATGATTTCTAAGCTGCTTCTATCATAGCTAGTAAACCAGCAGTTAGTCTTAGAAACCAGATAATAGGGATAAAGATAATTTTTTTTTGGAAAAAATTTGCAAGGTTGTGTGGAAATCTATTTTTGTAAGAGATATTCAAAATAGTCTATGGCCATCCCACCCTGAACATGGCCGATCTCGTCTGATATTCAAGATAAAGGAAAACAACGTACAGGTTCTGGAAATATTTCTTTCTTGAATGGATTTTCCAATAATTAGCATCTGCAAATAGCAGAAGTAAGGTGTACCTTCCTTTATGCAATAGGGATGTTCTTACAAACATGCCTGACAATAAATTACCTGAAAAATCAACTACAAAACCACTGATAAACTATAATCTAAGAAATGCTTTAAACTTGGTTTTTTAATTGTTAGCACTTCTTAACATCTCTCTCTATATTTATAGTTTATACTCGGCCTCTGTATATTTCTTGCATTTTTCTCATCTTTTCTGCTTACTACCCACATATACTCTTGCCCTATAATTTCATCTCCTTCCCCTGCAATTGTCTGCCAAATGAATACTGTTTGTGTTTTTGTTTATTGTGTCTTGCTTTCATTCGGAAGAAAGCCTAGCTCAACGTTTATTTCCTTTTGGCCTGGGGAAGAACTTCATAACATTGACCCAAAAGCTGAAAACTTATAGAGGGGAAAAAAAAAAAAGATACAAATTATGACTTAAAAGTTGAATGCCTAATACATGTCAAAAAAGATTACGACGAAAAATTAAAAGGTGAATGACATATGCAGGCAGCACATTTCTTATATACTGTTGAGTGTTTGATAGATATCGTAATGCGTACTGTTGTTTTATAATGTGCTGCACTTTACAATAAACACGTATTCCAATTACTTCATCTTAACTTCAGAACAATCTTGTAAAGATGGTAGAAAAGCAGGATTTGTCAACATCAGCACTAAGGACAGTTTGCGCCAGATAATTCTCTGTTGCGGGCAACAGCTCAGCAGAGCAGCAGTCCTGGTTTTTAACCACGAGATGCTAGTAGCTTCCCCCATCAATCCCCACTCCAACTGTGACAACCAAAACGTGTCCAGGTATTGTTACACGGCCCATGGAGGCACAGAATCATCACCAGTTGAGAACCACTGCCAGAAAGGAGGGGCAATCGGGAGGACCTTTTGTTTACAAATTAGGTAAAATTCAAAGAAGGCAAGTCACTTGCCCAAATACACCCCTTCTCTTAATGACCTATCAACTTGACAATTCTAGGACACTGCCATGAATGCGTGGGGTGAGACACTAATCACCACCTAGAAACTGATTGTGACGCTTGCATGGCAACTCTCGGATGTTCTAGGCACTTCTGAACTCACTTTCTCCTCAGCTGATCTGGTCATCAGGCTTTTGTTTTCTCCCAGAAGAAAAGCACAGCATCATAAATTCCAAGTTAGAAATACACAACATGAAATTTGTCTAGGCATAAACTATATTTGTATGGTGCCTGCCTCAGTTGTTTGTTTTCAAAGCAGTTTCTATCTTTATTGGTGCAAGATTTATGAAACAATCCATCACTCTTACTAATTAGGTAGCCCATAAGCAAACTGACCAGTCTGATTTCCTCTTTCACACACATATAAAGCACTGAAAACATTCTTTTTATAGAAGCATGATAGCAAGAAACCTAGCCATACACTGAAAATTAAAGGTAGAGTTGACACTTTATCTGGCAAAAATACTTTCCAACAGTCTCAAGCTTCTCTGGAAGCACCCCGATGGTGTGCAGACTTACACAGCGTAATAAACAGCATTTCTTTCTCTCACCCTATCATCCTTTCTCCGTGTCTAAAAGAATACTAGATTCTCAGCTTAATATTCTAAACAGAAACCCTTTGTACAACTGGTCAACCACTGTATCTAAGTCGTGTTCCACCTCTTTTCAAATTGTTTCTCAAAAACAAAAAGGGGAAAATGGAAATGTCCCACGTAATACATTACCATCTGTGTGCAGGCTGATAAGATGAAAAGGGAATATTTGAATATCAGAGGATTAGAGTTACAAACCATACCTTCCATGACATACACCAGTGACCCCACATCTCCTTCTTTGATGATGCAACTGTCTTTGCCGTACTCCACTGGGTACATACAATCCACAATCTCCTGGATCTGTGACAGCTCCAGGTTCTTCATAAAGTCGTTGTCAAGGATAGCTTCCTTTATGAGATCCTTGGACCTAGGGAAAGAGAGGGAAGATTTATTGGCACATCTGACGAGCATTTTCATAGTCTGGGAAGTTGAACAGAGCTGTACGACGTTCTGGCACACTACAGTACATTTTCTTGTTAGGCATCCAATCATTTTCTGAAAGACCTGAGAACAAAGTAACTCCATGGCAGTCAGAAAGGCACTGAGAAATTCTCCTTTAAGCAAAGTATCACTGAATGCACATGCGACCAACCAGAAACAAGCAAAAGCATATCATTCCATTTTGTTTTAGAATGTGTTTTCATCACAACGATTGTGAAAAATCCAATGGACAAGCACTTTAAACTGAAGTTTGCAACTTAGTTTAAGAATAAATGTGAAAAGGATACGAGAGAATTTTATGGAACTGACACTATTATCACTATATTTATATATTGTAAAAGAACATCAGAGAGTATTGTATTATACACCAGCAGAGTAAAAAACAATTTGTTTACTTATTTTTTTGTGTGCCTCTTCCACCAGACCTTATGGTCCATGAGAGCAGGATCATTAGTTTTTTCTGTATTCTATGCCAAGTGTCTACTATAATACTAGTTATAGGATGGGTGTTCAAGAATAATATTTTGGTTAAAAAAATGGTAAGAATTAGATTCCTAATTAGTGGTTTGAAAGAACTGGTAGAAATGCGATAGTTCTTTGTCCATACCTTACACATTTTCAGAGAAAATCTATTTCTCCAAGTGGCTTAAAGCGAGGTAACCGGGCAGATAAAACCATTGAACAGGATGTTTTTCAACACGACAGGATTTAGACATGGATGAAACAGGCAGTCAGCGGGAAAGATATTTACAAATTCTACAACTGGGATTCAGTGGTTAACAGGAAAGTTTTGCAGAACTGAAAGATGGTGATAATTTGATTCTCAGGGATAAGAAGTTCCAAATGACTTCCTAAGGATACAAAAATTAAAAAGAAACCAAGAACTATCTTGTCAGGAGGAGCACAATCAGAGCGCTGTTGGAGATAAGATGAAAGCAAAGATATTAACAACACAGAGAGAAAGCAGCACATTTGGAATTTTATATTAAGAATGTTAATTTGACCAGTATCTGACTACAAGCTGGTCCTTGCCCACATTTGCTTCACAAGTGGTTCTCAAAGAAACAACCTGAGTAGTGAATACTGACTAAAGCATTAGTCCTCCCCATTTCCGGGTGCCTTTTCTTCTAGACCTCAGTCCTGGACTATCGCCATCACATGTTATGTTTTGTAATGGTTTTGGTATTTAATAATAAAAAGGTATATATAAAATATAAAACCAATTGAAAATTTACCATTATGGAAACTATACTTAGAATGGACTGTTACAATGCAATTAAATTTGTTTATGAAGACTGTTAACAGCATGGGCGAAATTCTTATACTATTTTTAAGTGAAAAAGCAGAACACGGAATTGTTTTTAGAGTAAGAGTATATTTTATAAGAGAATTTAGAGATGAAAGAGAAATTTAGATAATAAGCAAATTTAAAAGAAAAGAAAACCAGGAAACCTCACTTCAAGTCTATTAGGATGGCCATCATCAGAAAGACAAGAGGTAACAAGTGTTGGCGAGGATGTGGACAAGAGGGAACCTTCGTGCGCTGCTGGTGGGAATGGAATTGGTGGAGCTACTGTGGAAAGCAGCAGGCAGGGTTCTCAAAAAATTAAAAATAGATCTACCATATGATCCAGAAATTCCACTTCTGGGAATATTACCAAAAGAAACAAAAACACTAACTTGAGAAGATATCTGCACCCCCATGTTCACGGCAGCATTATTTACAACAGCCGAGACAGGGAAACAAACTGAGTGTCCACTGATAGATGGGTATGTGGTATGTATACACACACACACAGAGGAATATAGTTCCACCATAAAAGAGGAAATCCTACCAGTGGTGACAACCTGGATGAACTCTGAAGGCATTACGCCGAGTGAAATGAGTCAGAGAGAGAAAAACAAATCATGTATGATCTCACTTACACGTGGAATCTAATTTTAAAAACACACACACATTGGGGCACCTGGGTGGCTCAGTCGTTAAGTGTCTGCCTTCAGCTCAGGGAGTGATCCCAGGATCCTGGGATTGAGCCCTGCATCGGGCTCCCTGCTCCGTGGGGAGCCTGCTTCTTCCTCTCCCACTCCCCCTGCCTGTGTTCCCTCTCTCACTGTCTCTCTCTGTCAAATAAATAAATAAAATCTTAAAAAAAAAAAAAAAAAAAACCACAGACACACACCAAACCCACAGAACAGAGATGAGATTTTTGGTCACCAGAGATGGGGGATCGGAGAAGGAATTGGAGGCAGGCTGTCAAAGTGCACAGACTGGCAGAAGATAAGTAAGTACAGGGATGTGAGACAGCATGAGGACCACAGTTAACACTGCTCTGTGATACAGAGAGACAGTTGTTGGGAGAAGTTTTCTCTTTTTACCATATTTATATGAGATGATGATTGTTTACTAAAACTTACCATGGTCATCATTTCACAATAAACGCAAACCAGACCACCATGCTGTACGCCTCAAACTCATACAGTGACACATGTCAATTATTTCTCAGTAAAAATGGAAAAAAATTACCAGCGCGACAGAATTATATGTGAAGACCGATGCAAACAGAATGTGACTCTCGGTAAATGGTGGGTAAAGAAGGTGGTAACAGTAGTAATTGCAGTAGCAGTAACAAAACGGAGAGTAAGAGAGTATGCAATCATGACCTGAGACAATTTTAGAAGGAAAGAAACAAAATGTTGGCATCAGTTGTCTTTGATGAAAGAATTATAGGGGGTGCCTGGGTTGCTCAGTCAGTGAAGTGTCCGACTCTTGGTTTCAGCTCAGGTTGTGACCTCATGGGTCATGAGATCAAGGCCTGTGTCAGACTCTGTGCTCAGCAGGGAGTCTGCTTGAGCTTCTCTCTTCCTCTGCCCCTCCCCCTGCTTGCATGTGTGCTCTCTCTCTCTCCCTCTTAAAATAAATAAATAAATAGAACTATTTTTTTTTCTTTCTACTTTTCTCAGTTAACAAAATTTTCTAGAATGGGCATGCTCTTTTATATTGAAAAATCTTTCATGTTAAAGGTAGTTTATAAAAAGCAACTTCTATGAGGAGAAATAAAAAATAATCTCATTGAATTTAATTCTCATTTAAATGATGACATTTAATACGGATAAGCTATTAGTGGCGCATTCAATATTATTCTTTTCAATAGATTCTTGTTCGTATGGTCTGTGTTTAAATACTAATGGGAGGAATTTTCGCCTAATAAAGAGACAGCCAGTCATTAGGAACTTCAGAATAGACTGTTTTAAAAGCAAGACTTTTACTTCAGTCTGACAGGGCTTCTTAGCTGTTTGTTTGTTTAATTTCAGCTTGCCAAAACTCCTTCTCCTGAGGCAAAGAGCTGTTTCTCTTGAGTCTTCCAACAGGAGATGCAAAACTCCGCCCCATCTATGATTTTCATGAGATTTCCTTTCTTAATTCTCTTCACCATCTCTGACCTCAAGAATGTCAGTAGCACCTTCAAAGGAACTGAGATCTCTCGTTCCAGGATTGTGCTTCCAAACAGCAGGACTTCCTTGATCTTCAGGAACTTAATTTTAATCAAAATAGCATAAATACCCTCTTGACTAAAAACTCTCTGTTTTCTTTGCATTGAAGAGCGAGGGCATCAACAGGTTCATATTTTCTAATATAATAGAGCCCGGATGCAATCAATGACAGAATCCCCAACTGGGTTAGCTACAGATGGTATCTTATCCTTTGGGAAATATTAATGGTGCTCCATTAAAAATCTAAGCCCTAGAAATGCCACCAGCTTAGAAGTAAAGCCCTCTTTCAAAAAAAATAATAATAATAATTCGCTCAGTCCAAGGCTGACTGAAGAAAGCCACTTTCTCTCTTCTCCTAAACAGGACTACTAACTTGTTTCATGAAGACATCCGAAAAGGTGAAAAACAATGCAGTCTAACACAATCTCTTAGAATCATCCAGACTTTCCAAATGCTTACGATGAAGTCAGTGGGGAAGAGGAATTTCAGGAGGTGCTTCCTTCTCACGTGTCTTTTTAAACGGAGGACACTCAGTCTCCAGTCTCTAAAGAAACACAGGGGAGGTGTTCATCTATGCGTCTGTGTCACCTTCAAACTGAGAAATATACAACCTACGTCTTCCCGTTTATCCCTTCGCAGGAGTATTGCGCAATAACACTTTCACCTTTGAAACATCACAAATAATCCCATCACGTGCCCCTGTGCAGCGCAACTCGAAGATGTTCCGGGCGGTGAGGAATACTGAACGCCTTGCCTCTTCCTGGAATTTTCCCTTAAGCCCTTTCTCACGAAGAGCTTGGGACGTGAGGTCAACTCTCATCAGTCTCCACCTGCTCCCCCCCTATAGACGATAATCAATCAGAGCCTTCCCTTCACAATCCTGTGAATCCTTTTCTCCCCCTGAGGAAACAGTCGAAGACGCTCACTGTCACTAAAATATGATGGCGCACGTGAGACCTGTGAGCTGTGTTATCAGTGTGGGAGCTGGGGAAAGCTGCTATCACAGGTTTCAGAAGGTGACTATCTCCTCGCGGAGTACATATTTTAACAACACGCTGCATGAATGCGACAGCCCGACCCCGGGGGCAGTAAGCAGCAACTACAAAGATCTTGATTTTCGATCCTTCCTGTCTGCTTCTGTGTATAAACAATCTTTACAAAAATTTTTTTTGTCCATGCTCCAAATGTGCAGCTTTCAAAATACGAACACCATAAAAGGAACTGGGTTACTTTGAGCTAGCCCTATTGATTTGTCATCATCAAGTTGTCAGGCTCTGAAATACTGGCTATATATAATGGTGTGCTGGCAAACTGACTCTCCAGGAGGGGGGAAAAAACACCCTGGTTGGTAGCATTTGCCAATTTCTATGGTATAAATACTCCCACCATAGCCAATTTCAAGCTACTAATGTAAAGTCAACCTGCTTGCAAAATTCCTGAAAATTTAACAAGCAGTTCCTATATGAGCCAGTAAGAGTTGGCTCCAGCACATCGCTGGAGATTATTTTTCTAACACCCTAAGAATTTAATGTGTCTTAATTTATAAGTGCTGAAACCAACATGACAATCCTTTCCTTCTTTAAAAAACTCTATTAGGTGGTATAATATCCCCAGAAAATTTTATGCCAGGATTTCCAGCCACGGGTCTTCCAAACTTTCCAGTTTGAGAAAATGAAATGGGAAGTCCACTTCCCCTTTTACTTACTGCAGAGAAAGTCCCTGAATAGACACAAAGAATATTTGATAGAAACTGTCTTTCTACACAATCTTAGGTAAAAATGGGCAATTCTGGGGCGCCTGGGTAGCGCAGTCGTTAAGCGTCTGCCTTCGGCTCAGGGCGTGATCCCGGCGTTCCGGGATCGAGTCCCACATTGGACTCCTCTGCTGGGAGCCTGCTTCTTCCTCTCCCACTCCCCTGCTGTGTTCCCTCTCTCGCTGGCTGTGTCTCTGTCACGTAAATAAATAAAATCTTTAAAAAAAAAAAAAAGGGCAATTCTAGGGAACTGTAGGGAAATGTACACCCACCTCTCGAACAAGGAAACCAGCAGTATTCATTATCAATAAACAGAGCCTCAGTTTTCACAGCATTAACCAAAGGATATTGTACATTGCATTTACGGTAGAGTAGCCCAAAAACTGCTATAGAGCACTAGCCTTATTTCAAAGAGCGGGAAAGGTTGTTTCAGGCTTGGTGGGGGAGGGGTTGTCCATGAAGGCTTTTCTAAACTAAGGACTACATGACAATAGGAACCAACCATGCAAAGATTGTGGAGAAGAGCATTCCAAGTCAAAGAAAAAACACACACAAAGGGGCAGAGGTTGGAATGAGCTTGATCTGTCCAGAGACTCGAAAGGAGACCTCTGTGGCTGAAGGACAGAGTGAACAAGAAGCAAGGGGCCAGGGGAATGAGATGGCAGGTGGGCAGGAGGCGGGTCTCACAGATCCTTGAAGCCTGGGACAGTGCTTCAGTGCTTCAGGAAGGCAATGAAGGAGTAGAAGAGGTGTGGTTGACAGGTGACGAATCAGACATAAAAAATAAATAACACAAATGTACTTTAAAATATTACTGAGTTCACGGAGGTTTTCTGCCATGTATTTCATTGATTAATGGGTGCTAAAGCTGTAACTCATTACTATGTTAATAGGGAGAACCCGGTCTCATAAATCCTACATTTTCTTAGACTTTGAATCACTGACTCTCAGGCAACTTTCACATATTAGGAAAGGATGAGGTCTCTTCTCCAATTTCAGGCTATCTTCAGAGGCCTAGAATTTTCTCTCCATTGACAGCCTCTCTCCCCTGCCAAACACACATCAGGCAATAGCAAATACAGCCAGGCGGCCATGCCCAAACATGTGAGAATTAGTATCTGGTCTCTTCCTTTGGCAAAGACTTCCACACACTTAAAAATTAGTCAAAGCTACTAAATGATTACTAAGAGTGAAAATCAGCCAAAGCAGTTGAAAAATGTCATATAAAACTTCTGCAATCAGCTTCTTGGCTACAAAAGCAAAAATAAGACTCACAATCTCGTTAGCTCTCAGGGGTCAGTTTTAGGCTCATGTGTCAGGAGAAGCAGTATTTTAAATGCAGTTTCAAAGCCACCCTGACCTTGAGTATAGTCTCTGCAGGTGGCAACTCAGAAGTCCAAACACACATGGACAGTTTACTCAGATAAAGTCATCGCAAGGCCCCTTAACAGCTGCTAATGTTGGGAGTCCTTGCGACAGGGTAACTCCATGCCCCTGCTGGGAAATATTCGGGGAGTCACCGGTAAGCAAGAGAAACTCTTGGAGTCCTCTCGCTGCCCCAACGGTTACAATTCTGTCCAAACCGTAGGTCCTATTTCTCGTCTGACGGCTTGGCTCTCCTGAATGAGCTCTGTAGGCAGAAGCTGGCCGAGAGCAAAGAAATATCAATCAGCCCCCATTGCTGAAAGGTGACATTTAATCCTGCAAAGCTACTGACCAATTGAGAGATTTCCTCAAAACTGAAGATCAGCTTTCAACAAGTTTCAGACCGCATTTTCACATCAACCAGCTCTGCTGTGGCTCTCCAGATCTTGCAGCAAAAATGGTCACAAAGAGATCAGAACGATTTGCAGCACTGAGACCGAAACTCAGCATGTGGTACGAAACACGGGAGTAGCTGGGCCAAAATATATGGTAGCAACATAGTTCTGATGACTCTTTTCTCTATTAATCTTTCGTCTATTACACGCATTGCAAATCTTTTGTCTACTACATGCATTGCAAATAATTTCCAGTTGCCTTTTCCCTTCTAACATTTACCCTCTGGTTCTGAAATAGAGGCGTATTTAAATGAAATCGAGATGCTATAAATCTAAAGAAAAAACAATGGTTGGGGCAAGAAGATGGTTAACCCATAAAGTCTATGTGCTCAAATATCACATAAGCCTTCTCCTTTTTAACTAATACTCTGTGCTCAAACTAACTAGGAACAATATAAAGTAGCTCTTGAAATCACTGCTTCGATGTTAACCAGATGGAGAAGACTTGTACTAATTAAAGAAAAAGGAAATTATTGTTCTTTGTACGTGTTCACCAACTTCCAAAAAGTCAATGTGAAAGCCTTCCATTCAACTATTCTAGTCATTCAGCGCTCTACAGATGCATTTTACACCTACTTCACACTAGGGAGGCTAACTTAAAATAGAACAGTCTCCAAAAGAGCCCAGATCAAACTCCCATCCTCTGAACATCTCTTTCGTATCATGGAAGTAGAAATATGTGGTTTCACAGAAGCACCGTCAAGTGCTTTCCATGCGAATGAGTAAGACCATCCATGTTACATTACAGAATGTAAGAACCATGTGGCCTGGTCTGTTCACTGTGGATTCACTCTATTTTTAAAGTTCAGATCTCTGGGGCGCCTGGGTGGCACAGCGGTTAAGCATCTGCCTTCGGCTCAGGACGTGATCCGGCGTTCTGGGATCGAGCCCCACATCAGGCTCCTCCGCTATGAGCCTGCTTCTTCCTCTCCCACTCCCCCTGCTTGTGTTCCCTCTCTCGCTGGCTGTCTCTGTCTCTGTCAAATAAATAAATAAAATCTTTAAAAAAAAATAAAGTTCAGATCTCTAAACAGCAAAAGAGAATGATGATTAGGAAGAAAACATCGGACCTATATTTACATGTCCAACTGCAACTCAACATTTTGAAGTGATTGTTTCTCTCTCAAAACACTCACACAATTGAGATCACGTAGACTGTAGTCGTTTCCAACAAGGTCAAGCTGATCACGTCATGAACACCCATGAAGTTCCTCATCACCCAGGGTGACCCTACCTCTAGGGCATAGATCGGGCGCCACAATGTTCTGTCCAGCTCTTGAAAACCCAGTCGTTGTTGTGTGTATATACACTGCCATTTCAATGACTTCAGTGGCTTGATTTTAAAACTTGGTCATCAAAGAAATCATTTTAGAAAATTTTCCTACTGTTCAGGTACTTCTCAGATTTAACCTCTGGGATGAATTGCCTTACATTTTAAATTACCTTCCATTTGTTTGAGCAGCAGGAAAATAACATGTTTCTCTATCAACCGCCCACCCCCAAAACGTGTGTATTTTCTCTTGGCTGAAAATTATAACTTAGGTCATTCATTATTTCCTCTGGTGATGCTTCCAGGAAATTCGGGCCAAATTTAGGCTTGTTACAGAGACCCCGCAGGTCTTCCGAAGCAGATGATCTATTGTGATAAACGTGGACCCATTTCAACTCCAAACACCTTAGTTTGCATTAGGGCTTTAATACATTAGATGCTTTGAGTCAGCCTGGAGGGAGATGACATATATACTGAGAAACTCTTTTTTTAAATTTAAAAACCAGACAATCACGCTCCTGGTTGTAAAAGCTCAGTGGTTTCCAAGATTCTTAACCAAGGTGAAAAAAAAAAATCAATTGAGATCATAGTGGTAGTTATACTACGACTACAACCATTCATCACATGGTTAACCCGTGTTCCTCAGCGAGAAGCCTTAGCTCACGGAAATCTCACAAGGACTTGCTGAGTTTGCCGTGGGGGAAGTGAAGTTCGGAGCAGCCATATAACCAGTCCAATGTCCTACAACTGCTACATCACAGGTGAGAGTCAGGATATAAAGATAAACCCATTTCACTTCTCAGCCTCACTCTGCTAAATTATCTGACTTACAAGCCTGCAATACAAAATTGTATTGATAATTTGAATAAATTATCCCAATTATAAAATCCAAAAGCAAACATTCTTTCTCACTTATTTGTACTTCTGCAAAAGTAAGAATGCTACGCTTGGATAATATTACCTTTTATCTGCAGAGAGCAATGCATGCTTTCAAAACAATTCCCCATCTAACGTTTCATTCTATTATTGCCACAAACGTGTGCGGTAGGTAGAACAGATGTTACCATTATCCCTATGTGACAGATAAGAATACAAGGGCACAAAAGGGTTAGATGCCTGCCAAGTCCGTGGCAGAGATTAAAGTAGGACTCGGGTCTACTGACTTCCGCCCGAAATAAACACGTTTCCAACCTCCTTCATTACACAGACATTCATATTCTCTCAGACTCTCTCTCTCTCTCTCTGTCTTTGTTTTTCTCTGTATCTCTCTCTCTCTCGCTCTGTCTCTCTTTCTCAGACCTTCAGCCACTGGGCAAAGACTCCATAAACCCACTGTACCAGTAACAGCAGGGAACTGTGGTCATTTGACAATAATTCTATCGTATAAGAAAATTCTGTGATGGTTCATTCAGGGAGATTCCCTCTCCGACCTAATTCATTCTCCACATGAGAGAAGTCTGAACATATCTTGTGGCTCTCACGGGGAGATAACTGTGAATACAGAAACATCTCTTGAATTCAGCAACGGAATTCAACTCATTTTGACTCCAGTGTGTTCACACTTGTCCTCTCATTGGCCTTGAGGACATCCCCCTTTCCCTCTCCTTCCTTTCCTAAAAGCTTGCCTCAGATGGACTTTGTATACAAATATGGAGGGGAAATAATTTGTACAAAAGTTTACTGTCAGTTTGGGTGACTGTCTGTATTTGAATCCAAAATAAAAAGAGACCTCCTGTTAATGCTTATAAGATAGAAATAGAATATTCCAAGAAAAATGCAAAATGTCCCGATTTTGCAATTAGTGTAATTAGTGACCAATAATACAGACATATTTCAGAGAAGTCTGAATATAACATAGTAAACATTAAAAGCTTTCCATATAAGTATTTTTACGGTAGAAATCTGATGTGTTGAATTTATAAACCCAACAAAAACTGTTAATATCAAGGTTTTTGCACTCTAATTTAATATGTTCGCTATCCTAAATTTTTGCCAAAGAAGCCAATGCAGAGAGGAAAGGAGGAAGGGAAGGAGGGAGATAAATGTGATTTTGTCACTTGAATCCACTATCTATTTATCCCCTTGTACCTCACTGTCCTTTAAAAGTTTATCCCTTTCAGTGGCAAATAGTGAATATTTATTATATTTCCAATGCAACAAGTCTAGGTTCAAATTCTGCCGCTGCAGGTAAATATGGATAATAGTGATGGATGGGCTTAAAACACAGCCATAATTATCCACAAAATGTTTGCAAAAGTGACCTAGAGTAGCTGTTGACATGAGCCACAGTATTTATGGAACGAAGTCATACCTACAAATCTGAAAACCATTCCCCAAAATGTGTCCCTTGTGAAATAAGGTCACAATCATCAGTGAGCGAAGGACAAGAAGAAACATGGAAGCCATAAAGAAATTTAGGCAGGCCATGAAGCCAAGGAGGTTGAGTATAATAAATAAACAGAGCAGACAGACCAAGTGCACTGGAATTGCAAACGATATGTTTGTAGGTACCTTATCTAAAACTGTCTGAATGATTCCAGCCAGTCAAAGGGGGGGACTTCAGGGCTTTGCCAGGCCAAGGTTCCAGAAGTCCGAAACAGGCCATAGAAGGGAGGAGAGTTGGCTGCTGAGATCATGGAGTACTGAGTTAAAGCGAGGTCTAGAGACACCTAGAGAAAGGAATTCATCCAAAGGGCAGAACTGAGCCTGAGACACTGACTCTCGAGACTGAGGCAGTTAGATGGAGAACAGGGACTCAGGGGGCAGACATGAGGTAGGGCTGGTACAATACTCCTGGGGCAGTGGTTGCCAAGATTTCAAGGGACTCCTTTATGGAGTGGTTGGGTTGTGATACCCACAGGTGGAAACAGTCCACTAACGACGCAGGGACAGCTAGACAAACACTCGGCACACAGCCCCTCCCAGTTTCTACTTTTTTGTCAGTCTCCGCAATGAGCAGAAGATGAACTGGCCAGAGGGAGGTGAAGTGGGGGAGAATCCATGAGGACACAAACTTTCTTCATGGGCTGAGTCCAGGTACAAGGAGGGCTGCCAAGAAGAAAGTCCTTGGAGTATTTTTATTTGAGGGGTTTTGGACATGTTGTCTCACCTTATCCCCCTGATAAAAACTTCCAGAAACAAATCAATCATGCAACTTAGCAAAATGATTGATGTAACATTTCATTTCCATCCCACAGCCCTTCTTCAAGACTTCAGGTTTATCAGTTAGTCTTATAAGGTAGTCTGCAGGTACCTGTCCCTAAGATCCATCCATCCATCCATCCACCCACCCACCAAGCATGTCTTGAGTGCCTCATATATGGCACTGGGGGCACAGGGATGAGTGAAATAGAGTCCTTGTCTTCTCAGAGCTACAATTCTAGTAGGAGAGGAAACATGACACAGAGGTCAACAAACAAACAATATTGTTAAAACAGAGCAAGTGTTTGGAAGGTTACAAAATGAATGCTGAATGAAAACTCAACAGGAAGGCCTCTTTCGGTTCTGAAATAAGGACCTCTCTAAAAATGTAATACTTTGGGATGCCTGGGTGGCACAGCGGTTAAGCGTCCCTTCGGCTCAGGGCATGATCCTGGCGTTATGGGATCGAGCCCCACATCAGGCTCCTCTGCTATGAGCCTGCTTCTTCCTCTCCCACTCCCCCTGCTTGTGTTCCCTCTCTCGCTGGCTGTCTCTATCTCTGTCAAATAAATAAATAAAATCTTTTTAAAAAATTTAAAAAAATAAAATAAATAAAAATAAAAATGTAATACTTAGGCTAAGATTTAAGGATAAGATGAAGCCCCCATAGGAGGAGGGCGGTCATGGCAGGAGGAACAGAATGTTTTCAGGCTCAGATCTGGAGAAGGGGGTTAGAGCCTTTTGATCAAAAGAACGGATGGCTGGAGGTGAATCTGGGCACATAAGTGGGGCTGGTTTAGATGGGGCCTTGAAGACTGTGAGAAAGAACTGGATTCTTGGTGAAATGAAAAGCAACTAACAGAGTGAAACAAGGATAGTGAGTGACACGGTCTGATTTATATTTTTAAGAGATCACTTAGGATCGCTGTGAATGAACTGAGACAATTGCAAGTAGGAGAGAGGAAGGAAAGCTCAGGAAAATGCTCCTGCAGTATTTTCAAGCAAGACATAGTGAAGGCTGAGGTTAGGAAGGGGACAGCAGAGACGGGCAGAAGCATGAATAACGAAGTATATTTTGCAAGTAAAAGCTATGGGACTTACTGCAGGTCCAATGAGGGGAAAGGTAGTATTTTGTTAACATACTACCCCAAGCACTGTACAGACTCAGAGCAATCCCTATTAAAACGCCAAGAGCATTTTTCACAGAACTAGAACAAATGATAACTAACATTTATATGGAACCATAAAAGATCCCAAAGAGCTGAAGCAATCTTAAGAAATTAGAACAAAGCTGGAGGTGTCACAATCCCAGATTTCAAGATATACTACAAACATGTAGTAATCAAAACAATAGGGGACTGGCACAAAAATAGACACCTAGATCAACAGAGCAAAACAGAGTCCATAAGTAAACACACACTTATATGTTCCCAAAGGAGGCAAGAATATACAATGGGGAAAAGACCGTCTTTTCAACAAATGGTGTTGGGAAAACTGGACAGCTACCTGCAAAAGAATGAAACCGGACCGCTTTCTCACACCATACACAAAAATAAACTCTAAACGGATTAAAGACTAAATGTGAGACCTGAAACCATAAAACTCCTAGAAGAAAGCATAGGCAATAATCTCTTTGACATTGGCCATAGAAACATTGTTATAGCTATGACTCCTGAGGTGAGGGAAACTAAAGCAAAAATAAACTATTAGGATGACATCAAAATAAAAAGCTTCTGCACAGCAAAGGAAACCGTCAACAAAATGAAAAGGCAACTCCTGAATGGAAGATATTTGCAAATGTCATATGATTTGATATAACCTGCCAAAGGGTTAGTAACCAAAATATATAAAGAACTTCTACAGCTCAACACCAAATAATAATAGTGATAATAAAAATCCAATTAAAATGGACAGATGACCTGAGCAGACATTTTTCTAAAGAAGACATCCAGATGGCCAAGAGATACATGAAAAGATGCTCAGCATCACGCATCATCAGGGAAACGCCGATCGAAACAATGAGATATCACCTCATACCTCTGAGAATGACTAGAATCAAAAAGACAAGAAATAACGAGTGTTGGCCAGGATGTGGAAAAAAGCAAACCCTCCCCTCGTGCACTGGTGCAGTATGGCGTTTCCTCAAAAAAATTAAAAATAGGACTACCCTATGATCCAGTCATTCAACTATTGGGTATTTACCCACAGAAAACAAAACCACTAAGTTGAAAAGATACATGCACCCCTCTGTTTATTGTAGCATTATTTACAGTGGCCAAGATATGAAAGCAGCCCAAGTGTCCAGAAACTGATGAATGGATAAAAGAGATGTGGTGTGTACACACACACACACACACACACACACACACACAATGGAATATTACTCAGTCATAAAAAGGATGAGATCTTGCTATTTGTGACAACATGGATGGACCTAGAGGGTATTATACTAAGTGACATAAGTCAGACAGAGAAAGATAAATACCATAAAAACAAAACAGAGAAACAAAAACAAAGGGCAGAAACAACCCATAAATACAGAAAAGAACTGTATGATGATTGCCAAAGGGAAGAGGTTGAGGGGATGGCCAAAATGGGGGAAGGGGAATGGGAGATACAGGCTTTAGTTACGGAATGAACAAGTCACAGGGCTGAAAGGCACAGCCCAGGGAATACAGTCAATAATACTGTGGTAGCATTGTATGGTGACAGATGGTAGTAACAGCTGTGGGGAGCACAGCATTAAAAAAAAGAAGTTACAGAGAACCCAACCAGCCTGGGACTGGGGTCCAGGGAGAGGAGCTCACAAAGATAATGGAAAAATACCAGAAATAGGCAAGTATAGGTCAGGGAAGGGAAGGGAAGGAAGCATTTCAAAGAAAAGGAATGGCTAACTTTTCCTTCTGATTCTTACCGAAGGCACATTTTCCAATATGATTAGTTTTAAATCACTGGTCTTTGTAGCTTTGACATGATTTAATTATTCGTTATAAATGAATATTATGCTTTAGACTAGTAACAATAGGCACTGCTCTCCACTGTGCTAATTTTTTTAAATTACTTAAAAATACTTTTACCATGGCTTTATACCTGAGATTACTTTAAACACAGGGTACCACGGCAACTGAAACTGCCTGGAAACAGAATTACTTGAAAGAAAACCAGTAAGACTTATTACTATCGCTGTTCTCCTCCACATTTGAAAACACACTCACAACACACAGACACCATATATTCTAAGCAGACACATGTTAAAGTCTGCAAAGTTCATGGTGGTAAGGGCACCCAGAGAGAAGGTCACCTCATCTGTTTTAAAAGAAATCATAAATACTTGAAGAGCCTGGGTTCCTCCTCCATTATCAGAGCAAAACAGAAATCAGCATGAACTAAATCAAACTTCGACGGCTGTTGTTGGAGTGAGAAGGATCCCTCAGTGTGCAGGGAATACACTTGTTAGCAGCTTGACAGGATGATCCCTACAAGAACCTTGGTTTACAGATTTGATTCTCATACCAAGTTACTGCAGACCAAGAGCCCTTATGCAGAAAGGCAGCCAACAGAGAAGAGGAAAGTGACTCAATATTAATCACACGTTGACTCATTCGACATCGTAGAAGCCTCATTACCCTCCCCTTCATTTATTTCCTGGGCTCAGAATTGTATTGTGAATGACACCATTCAGAGAAATGACTGCACCATGAGGATCATTAAGATTTCTGTACTGAATATAGTATTTAGGAGTTTTGGACGTCAGTAAAGCAAAGCTTGTGCTTGTAGGTAATAAAATGAAGATCTCATTTAGCTTTTGACTCTTGGAATTTTACTACCACGTTTCCTCTTTATCTCTTACATTCATGGAGAATTTCAGCCATCAAACCCAGCTTCTTAGCAACCTTAAATTCTTTTGAAAACATGGTGGAGGATAAATATATAAGTAGTAAACACACACTTTCTAAAAAGATTTTATTTATTTATTTATTTATCGGGGGAGGGGCACAAGCAGGGGGAGCGGCAGGCAGAGGGAGAAGCAGGCTCCCTGCTGAGCAAGGAGCCCGATGTGGGACTCGATCCCAGGACCCTGAGACCATGACCTGAGCCAAAGGGAGTTGCTTAACCGACTGAGCCATCCAGGCGTCCCATAAGTACACACTTTTAATTATAATTGTATTTATTATTTCTTTATTTCTTTATTTCTTTATTTCTTTATTTATTGAGGGAGAGAGCCTACACACATGAGCAGAGATGGGTCTGAGGCGGAGGGAGAGGGAGAGAATCTCAAGCTGACTCCCTGCAGAGTGTGGAGCCCGATCTTCCAGTGATCATGACTGAGCTGAAATCAAGAGTCAGACACTTAACCGACTGAGTCACCCAGGCGCCCCTAATTATAATTTTTAATTTCAGCCTACTTTTTTTGGAAACGATGACATGCCAAGCTACCTGTCTCTCCACGTTCAGCTTATGCCCACTTGGGATTCTGCTGAAATACCAAGGACCAGATGGTCCATTGCTGACTTGTATAAAATTTGGGCAAATAGCTTTCTTACCCTCTCGAAACACCCCCAATCAGCTTCCATAGTGCACTGTGGGAACCCCCAAAATGTTACCTCCTTTCCAAAGTGAAAAGTCCTGAAAGTAACTTTCAACTTCTCATGGTGCCATGTCATACCTCCTGCAAAATCCAATTCCATTTATTCTCACAGCATTTAACCACCAACCTTTTCTTGCATGATTTCTTTAACTAAGCCTTAGCTCAGCCTTTGGTTATCTGCCACTTAACCTGGTACGACCTTTTCTCCCCATCTAATACCAGACGGTCTTCAAAGACGTTACTCCAGCTTGCTGTTCTCAACTGGTCACTCAGATTGTCATAACATAAATCTATCATAAACCAAACCCCTGCCTCTCTAACTCCAACCTCGAATCCCCTCTGGGATTTGTGATGATTGCTTCCCAATTCACTGGGTTCACCTAAATTTGTTGTATTCTATTTACCTGTTGCCCCCTTCTTTTTTTCCAGAAAAAAATTATTTGGTATGCCCTACCTTATAGCAGTATCAATCAGGTTTCTATTAGGTCCTAACTCTGTTTTTTTCGGTTTTTTTTTTCTTTTTAAGATTTTATTTACTTGAAGGAGAGAGAGCATACAAATGGGGGGAGGAGAGACAGAAGGAGATGCAGACTCCCGGCTGAGCAGGGAGCCCGATGCAGGGCTCGATCCCAGGACCCCAGGATCATGACCTGAGGCCAAAGGCAGATGCTCAACCGACTGAGCCACCCAGGTGCCCTAGTCTGTCGTTCTTTAAGTCACTATATAGAGTGTTCTCGTCTAAGATTATCAGCATATTTCCATGTTCCAATTCTTCTCCACCCACACTGGGGGCTGAAAGGGGTGAAGTCAGCTGGAGAAATGTTTTTAGATACCCAGGACCCACCTCCAAAATCTGATTTCAGGTGTCTGGGTGTTGGTGTGTGTACTGTCATAGACATGTCATAGCGTGGGAAATATATTTAAATCACAGGGGCACATGTAAAAGTAGCTTGGGTTTTGTCCAACCTCAACGTTTATGCATAGTTTACTGGTTTTTCTCCCCAGCTTTTCAGTTCCTGTTCACTTTAATCGATAAAATACAGCATGATTCACGTATTGTCTGTCCAAAATCACATCCTGGAGGACATAAACAATGTGGCAGAAAATACCATGCTTTCTCTTGAAGTGGAGTCTGAAAAACTATAAACATTAAGCCCTAAAACTTAAAGAATGGCACAAATGGAGAGCCATGAGAAAACTCTCAGTTACGTCTTTGCAGGAAGGCAGAGCAGAGACAGAAGTCACCGGGACATTTATTCTTCAAAATACTCTTTCCTTTGCCTGTATGAAATCAACCTGGTAATTTTTGCTCTCCCTCCTATCTCTCTCTCTCTGCTCCTCCCTCCCATCCCTCCCTCCCTCTGTCTCTCTCTGCTCTTCCCTCCCAGCCTCCCTGCGGCTCCTCCTTCTTGTTAACCTACTTAACATTTATAGCTCCCAGGGCTCCATGCTAAGCCTATTTTCTCTTTTAATTTACCTTACTCTTCTTGGATAATCTTGTTGAAATTACTACTCTATGCCAGTGACTTCAAAATGTACATCTCACACCTGACTTCTTTCTAGAGCACCAGCTGGAAGGCTTCTTGCCCACATAAGTACCTCAAATACGCATGGTCACAACTGAATGCATCTTCCTTTCCAACAAATCTGCTTCTCCTCTAGAACTCCTAGCCTTGACTACTGGCATCACCACCTGCCCAGGTGCTCAAAACAGGAGTCTGGAAGTCATCCTTGAACTTCTCACCTCCCTCACACCCCCTGCCCGTGGCCACCTCTCCTACTTTCCTAGAATCTCACTGCTTCCAGGCATCTCCAGGCCACTACTAGTTGAAGGTGCCTTCATCTCTCCATTCGACTTTGGCATTGATTTGGAGACTTCTTGATCCCCAAATCGGTCCCCTGCATCCATACTTCAGTCTGTCCTACACACTGCAGTGATCTCTTAAAAACAAAACAAAACAAATATCTGCACGTGAAAGGTGTGAAATCCAAATCCGGTTTGTACCTGAGTTAATAACATTCTACCAATGTCAGTGTCCTGATTTTTACGCTACACTACGGTTATATAACATACTATGATCATTGGGAAAATGGAGTGAACGGTACGCGAACATCCTCTATCCTTTCCTCGCAAATTCCTATGGGTCTGAAACTATTTCAAAATAAAAAGTTACGGGGAGAAAACCCAACTCTGCTTATATTCTCTGCTTTCTGCCCCACCCCTTCTTAAAGCCCTTAGATAGCTTCCCCGTAAGTAAGACCGACATCCCTACATTGGCTTTCAAACCCACTCAAATTCTGGTCTACCTCATGCTCCATTTTCCTTTTTGGACTCCTACTACAATCATACTAGTCTTCTTTTCATTACTTGAAAAGGACACTCTCTCTTGCCATTAAGAATTACACATAAGCCATTCCCTCTGCTTGGAACAGTTTCCCTAAATCCTTATTGGGCTTATTATCTGCCTTGTTCTTCAGATCTCTGCCAACTGTCCCTTCATCCAGAAAGTTCCCCAGGCAGTCTCTACTGATCCAGCCCATCAAACTAGATGAACCCACTCTCTTTCGGGACCTGGCAGCACCCTTGACTCCTCCTTTGATAAAATTCATCATGCCTGAAATGACTTGCTCAATATCTCCCCTCATTCCAGTCATCCATAAACACAACATGGTCAAAGAATTAAGGATTCTGGTGAGAAAGGGTTTGTTGAGTAGTTGAATTAAAGAATTTTTTTTTAAATTGCTGCTAAAACCCAAATTCTTCATCAACTTCCTCACTCCCCAAAGGAGTCTCTGGACTGTAAATCCATTGGTGTATTGAGTGATCGTCTACTATTCTATAATTAGCAATACTTTTATGAAGGATCTTATGAACCAAGATTTGGGGGTGGTAGTAGACCAAATATTAAGGCTCTGGGGGAAGTGGTATGTCATTCCAGGTGCTCAATAACATCACAGAGGAGTTCAGAGACTATGATGTCATAAATATCTAATAAAGAAAAGGAATTAAAATATATATTTTTGTTCTAGAAATAGCTCTATAGGAAGTCTACGGATTCACATTTAATTAAGCATATGACCAAGGAGGATCTACAAAAGGCTGACATTCACTGTTCTTTTCTGCACTGGTACCTGCCTGTGTGCTCACCTAGCCACACCCCCAGTGCAGCTTACAGGGACGCCGAGCGCTTGCTACCTCTATAAAGCACCTGCAGGGCTACTGTATGAATGAGTGTGCAATGAATACTATGTAATTTCAAGAACCAGAGGATTTCCAAGAACAAGAAATCATCACTCAGAGATTCAAGCCCTGGTTTTAAAAATGAGGAACCTGATAAGATCGGAGTTAACGGCTGCCGCAGACAGGCTCAGAACAGAAGTAACCTGGAATCCCAGTGACAAAACTCGACCCCATGTGCACACAGACTATAGAATTTTCAAGAAGTGCATCCATTTGCAAATATTTCCATCTGCCCTGTTTAACCCTTGGCTCCTGTATACTGAAGTTTTTAAAGGTACAAATGATTGGTAAACCAAGAAGCAATGAGAATGCCATTCAGATTTCTGATAATGGCAGATGTAAGAACCAATCGAGGAACATTAAAATTCTGAATTTGGTTCTGAGATCTTCAAGACTTTTTAAGACTTTGAGTTCTTAAGTTTTGTCTTCTGATGTGTTCACTTTAAATTGGATTCCAAATGAGGGAATGGGGAGATAAAAGTCACAGAACGCTTTATGTCAAGATCCGGGAAGGAATGCTTGAGGAAGAGAAGAGTGAGGACACTGTCGGTGGTGTTTGGTTCAAGTTAATTCTCTAACACTGTGCTGTCTCTCTCATTGACACCTGTCTTATTTATCTATTGAATAGTATTTTTTCCGCAAAAGGCATACAATCCATAGCCTATCTACCCATTTACGTGGCAGATTTTTTTAGTTTGTGAATTATTCTTCATCATAATTCACATGAGTGAGATTTAATATCCTCCTTTGACATTAAAATCATGTGTAAAAGCTTGTAGAGGTAACTAAAGAAAGAACTAAGCCATCTTTCTTTCATATCAGCTGTGTTCTAATGCCTGAGTATTAGAAGTCCAAACCCCACGTCCAGGCTTATGTGAAGGTGCACGACGGCCAGTGAGATAGTAGTTCACGTGCCCGGAACAGATAAGGCAGAATCAAAGGCACTTATCACGAAAAGGCAGGGGCAGTGGACCAAGGGCGGGAAGAGGTAGGGTGCCTGACTATGCAAGCGTGGAGCAGTCCCGGTGTTCCCAAAGCCCCTGGGCGCACCCAGCCGCCCCGCTGCTACGCGGGGCTGGAAGCCACGGTGCAAACAGGACTAGGATTTCCAGGAGCAGAAGGTGTTTTTCCCACCTCCATGCACATCCCTTCAGACAACTAAGAACATCTGTACTCCAGCCCCACGCCCGTGGACCTCTCTTGGGAAAAGGTTTACACATACAAAAGACAGATACTGAGGGTACGTCTATCTAAACAGCTACTCTTCTGGGCAGGTTAAAATGCACACACTGAGGCCCCAACCCAGGGACCGGGAGTCAGGAGATCTGGGCTGGGACACAGTCATTTGCTTTCTTAACAAGTGCCTTCAATTACATGCACGCAGACGTCCACAAAGCACCTTGACGAAACACTCTTCTAGACTGCCTACGTCTGTCTCTGGAGAAAATCAGACCAGCAGAGTTCTGTCTCTTGCAGAATGATTCTAACTTCCCAAAAGAAATGTCTTCAGAAAACTACATTTTGATACTAAACCTTGAGCTTTTTGTGAAGTGTTGACACAAGAAACAGCCCTACGATGACATTTGTGACATGTAAGATCTTGACTGTTACATCTTTTGAAGTCTCTTACTAATCTTACTAAATAGGTGTCTTTTATTATAAATTGACGTAACATTTTTACTTGAAAGTAAATGCGATATAAAAACGTGTGTGTAGATATAAAAACGTGTGTGTACGTGCACGTGTGTGTGTGTGTGTGTGTGTGTGTGTGTGTGTGTGTGATTCTGCCAACTGACTCTGAAAACCAGGAATCTCTTCCCCTTAGAGCAAGTAGTCTCAGGCAGACAGCAGAGAACTAGCTATCTGGTCCTATCAGACCCAAGCCCTTGGGGAACCAAAGTGGAAACACAGAGAAATGATGGACACTCTGCCTTTGATTTTAGAAGGGTCTAATTCTAATATCCCTCTAGGCAAGGGAGCTACAGCTCAATTTTTTTTAAACTTCAAACCTACACATGAAGTTTACAGGGAATTTTGATTTTTGTTTATTTCTTGGGCTAAATGTGTGTGTGTGTGTGTGTGTGTGTGTACTGGAGTAAAGTGGGTCCTTTTAAGCTAAATGAGGTAGCCACTTATTACATATTTGATCATGCAATAGTTTCTTAGGAAAGCCTATTACAGACAACATTTATTTAAGTCATCATGCTGACATACAATGTCTGCCAGATCTGTCTATCTTTCATCCCCAGAACACCACCAGAAAATTTTGAAAATCTTTTTCGGAAGTCTGCCCAGAGTGGGAGTGTTTCTAAATACTCGGCTAAGCCTCTGTTACCACACCTGGCAGGTGCTCCATCAACGCGGTTTGAATGAAAAGATCTGATCGTTATCCTACGAGCAGCTACTGGGAGCTGACGCGCTGATGTCGTCGTGTGCAGTCTAAGACAATTAAATAAACCATACCTCATCCTTCCACATTTCCCTTCCACTTGCGTGGGCTGAGCAAGACAAGAGCTGCATGAGCCATGACCTACGGCCAATTCTGCCGAAAATGGTGAAGTTGCCTGGAGTACTTTCCTGAGAGTCTGGTGACACGGAGCTTTACATACGGAAAGATAATGAGGGCTTTGACAGAAGCAAAAGGAAGCTACAGAACTTTGGTAAACAACTCCTGAACCTATCTCAGAACAAAAACTGCAAGGGACCATTTTTTTGCCATGTAACACCTACTCGATGTCTTGGCTACACGCTAAAATATGGAAAAGCTGAATAGTGATGGATTGGACACGCGACTTTCCCCTTGAGGACATGAAACCGAATCATACAAATAAGTCTTACTACATTCTGAATAGCACATGCCATTTTGACCAATTAAGAGTCAAAGTATCTCTTCCTTTCTGATAATAATCAGTGTTCGTCGTAGATTTTCCGAGCCTCTTAAACACTTACAGAGCATGTTTTTGTTCAATTCCCATCTTTCGTAACGTGAGCTGCTTTCTGCATCTTGATGTTCAAGTATCGAGATGTTTTTAAGTATACTTAGCAGTATCCAGAATTATTTTGTATCTGAATTCACCTTTCCAACAAATAAAGGAAACTTCTTTTTGTAGGACTCCTTCTTCTTTAACATTCTGAAAAAGGTCCAGAATTTTCCCTATTACACATTTGGTCTCTCAGCTTTCCTAGAATAACAGCAAAGCAATGTTCTCTCTTCAAGAAAGAACAAAGAGCAAGAAAATTTGTATAGTTGGAGTAAAATAACTGTAAACAAGCTATAAATGGAAATGGCAGGCTGTCTCAACCATCCCCAATTTTCTTCAAGAACCCTGTACAGAAACCTAAACAATGTCATTTTTATAAGTTCTGTACACAACTCACCCCTCACACCCCACATGTCAGTACAGGAAAGAGAAGCGCCATCTTGTCTCAGCACTGGGGGCCCTGCAAGCCAAGGGGCAAGGCCGTCATGTAATGTCTCCAACGGTGGGTCCTTGGCTGCCACTGGCTCACAGTTATAACTGGCCTCGCAGTGGCATTGAAAAGAATGAAATAAAAAGGGAGGAGTGAGGAATACTTTAAGCAATGCTTTAAAATCATCTATTTCACATTTCTATAAGACACTGGATTTCATGCTTTTCTTGGAAAATGAGCAAGTTTGCCATCACTGGGCCCATTTTTCAGCAAGTCTGAGATGCTTCCTGCAGAGGGGGCGTGTGCTCTCTAATTCACTCTATTCCCCAACCTGGTCCACCTGACTCATCTGTGGACCTTACCTGACCCTGGTAGGCATGCCCACTAACCACATTTCTGCATGGTGTGGTAAGGGCTATGCCTGTGATAAGAAGGGGTCAAAGCAGTCTGGGACAACGGAGCTCTCCTCTGGCTAACATTATGTTCACTTCCTAAGCTTTAAAAAAAAAAAAAAAAGCAATTCCTGGAGCCCCCCACCCCCACCCCAGACCAAATGAATCAAAATCTCTGGTGGTGGGACACAGGCGTCAGTACACTTAAAGTTCCCTAAGTAGTTGCAATGCCATCCACAGTTGAAACCCCCTGGTCAAGGCTAAGGGTCTTGTGCTTTTCACATTTCTCCTAAAAGAATTTTTTAAACCATGCACCTCCATTCATTTTTATTAATTGGTACCCAGTATTTTTCAGCACAAGTTTAAATAGTTGCCATGGATGTCATTTCTTGCAAGGGATTAAATATCGGTATTTCAAAACAAAACGGCTGTATCACTCGTGTTGTCCACCATCATCCATTTTTTAAAATGCATGACTAAATTCTCAAATCTCAGAAATTCTGTATCATTCGTTGTTCTTTTTCTTTCTTTCTTTCTTTCTTTCTTTCTTTCTTTCTTTCTTTTTTTTTTTTTTTTAGGGCAAGAGAGAGAGCACAGGTGCGTGCAAGTTGGAGGGCGGGCAAAGGGAGAGAGAGAATCTTAAGAATCTTAAGGGACCTTTTAGGTCCATGCTGAGCGTGGAGCCAGATGCAGGGTTCCATCTCAGGACCCTGAGATCATGACCGGAGCTGAAATCAAGACTCAGACACTTAACCGACTGGGCCACCCAGGCGCCCCTCATTCTTTTTTTTTTTTTTTCTTTTTGATGAAACTCTATTTCTATTCTACTTCCCCCATCATATGTAAAATATTTTTTATGCTTGAAGTCTTTTATTGATCATGACTTCACATACATTTCCAGGCAGGTCGATTTTAGGAAAGAATACATATGGAAGATGAGAATCTCATTTCTTTCCATTGATCTATGCTCGTATATCCCTTGTCTTAGCCTGAGATCTCCCAAAAAATAGACTGAGGAAAGAGGTTGAGTGCAGATAGTTTCTCTGGGGGAAACTGGCCAAAGACAAACCCAGGAGGTGGAAGAGAGCAGCAGGGAAGGAGGGAGAGCCATTTCCAACGGTCGTTGGGATACTGACTATGCTGGGCAACTGGAGCTCAGTGACAGTGGGGACCCTCCCCAGATCCCAGTAAAACGGGCCTCAGAACTGCCTGTGGGACACACAGAAGAGGAAGATGTTTGGACCCTGTTGCCCATCTCCCGTTGGTCTGGGGTCCCCATGAGGGGTTAACTCGCATTCCTTTCTAGGTTCACACACATAGGTAGAGCTCAGAAGTAGGGTGAGGTCGAGAAAGAGAGGGATGTAACTGAGGCACGGAGCTAGTAGGCGACACCTGTATACACTTGGTTGTTGCAGTGGCTAGCGGTTAAACAGGTGGGCTGAAAGCCTGGGGAGCCGGGCACAAGAGAAGTCTGATCCTGTCTTGGAAAATCTTGAGTTTTCCCCACTGCCTCCAAATTGACTTCCCCACTGTCTCCAACATACGAGAACCAGAAAACACTTTGAAGAGGGTGATGTCAGACATAAGCCTCAAAAGGCAGTAAGACATTGCCAGCCTACTGGGGAAAGTGTATTTGCCACAAAGGGAATATAGGACCAAAGGTATAGGATACAGAATTAAAAGGATGTATTTAAGAAGCTGTAACAGTTACATTGGAAAAGTGTTCACCCAGAGATTATGATGGAAGGAAATGCAAGGGTTAAGCCATATTGGACTTTCCATGTCATGCTCCAGAGCTTTCTCTCTATTATGAAGACTATGGGGAGACACTGCAAGCTTTTAGGCAGGGAGTCTCACGGTCAGTGAGACAGACAATTTGTCATAAAATGATTAAGGCTTGACCACAACTGAGTCTCTAGTGATGGACAGTAAAGAGGATCCTGGAGAAATATTTTCAAAGAAAGCCCACAGAAATCTCTTAATAGCCAAATGGGGTGGAAGAGACGACAGGTTGGGGATGACTCATAGGCTTCTGTGAGGGACAATTGTATTGGTGACTAAGGAGTATAAATATAAGCAGTGATTTACTCAAGTCTTAAACAAACCAGGTCCCCAGTTTTCCGGTTGTTTCCTATGAGTCAGACCATCTGAACAAACCATTAGAAGGAAGTGCACTCCTGAAGGTCCATTTGAGAAGTCCCGCCCTCCTTGAAGTCTTTTCTACGTGCCCCCAACACCATGAGCTCTCTCCACTCCCACATCCGCGGTAGAAAGCTCAAATGTCTTCAGCATGGCCTATGCTTGCACGCGCCTGGGAGCCCTGCTCACACAGAACACCAAGTGACTGCAGCCCTCCAGACCCAGGGAACAGGTGACCTTCCTTCAGAACTCGGAAGTCCTCACAAATGAGGATGCACGAGCCAGTGACAGAGAATGGAGACGGGCTGGGTGGGTGGAGTCGGGCGACTAGGCTAACAGAGGGCATTAAATCCTCAACTTCCGAAAATATCACACTGGCAAAATAGAATGTATGTATGGTTTAAATATGGCTTCTAAATGTCCAGTTGGTGCCATTTTCAAGTCCAGACTCATGAGACTCTGTCCCTGATGATGTGCCTGCCTTCCTCACTGACTGTCCCGTAGAGCATAACCATTAAGTGAAGCCCAGCTGTCATGCGCTTAGATTTCCCACCTGCTCCATGCAGTTATCTAAGCATATTCCTGGACGGATAGATAGATAGATAGATAGATAGATAGATAGATAGATAGAGATAGAGATAGAGATATAGAGATATTCTACTGTGTTCTCCTACTGCGAAAAACTTGGAGGTGGTAGTAAAATTAATGAGATGATGCATATGAGCGTGTCAGAAGCCGCAGAGGGCTTACAAACATGAAATGCCAATGTCACCATCACCCTTATCATCATTATGAGATCACCTGAAAAATTCACCAGGACGCTACTGCATGCAGCCAAAAGGCCACAGTGAGAGTCATATGAAAACTTGGAAGTCAACATGTCTCCTCGCAGGCCATCATTACCAGTGACTAAAAATGGCTCTCATTAAAATATATTTATCTTCATTATGTTGGCATAAGCTTTCATCAAATTAAAGTCTTTGCCGCTAAATCAATGCCTATTAGCACTACGCTTGAGACATGAATATTGAGTTTTTACTGTTCTTTCTTAAACACTCTGATTCTCTTATTAAATAAGCAATAAAATCTAACTTCTAATTACCAAGTATTTAATTTCAATTACTGCAAATGTCGAATATATTCCCACGGCAATTAAAAGTAAGATTTTACAAAAGGCTGTTTATCAGACCCTAGAAAACTAGATACCCTCGATTTACAATTTTATGTGCCCTACTGTAAGTACAGACAGACGCTAGGCATTTCATCTTGAACTCCATTCAGCCTGGAGGTGTCATACTGCTGCCATGAATTGTCCATCATGCTTATTTTTTCCGTTACTTTGAAAATTAGGAGTTCAAGTTCAAACAGCATTAGTTTCCCAAAGCAAAGCCACAGATGTAAAGTAGATAAAATAACTAAGGACAACACACGGTTAATGGAAATTCAGATCATTTTAATGTCCCACACAAAGATGCTGATAAAAAAAAAAAAAACTAAGCTATTTTTTTCAAGTATTAGGATAGCTTTTGATTTCCATGCAGAGTGACCTTAGAGTTCAAATTCATATGTAAGAACAGTTGGGTATATGTGCAAGTCTGGGTTTAACTAAAATTATATTAGACAGGGAATGGGTCCCCACACTGATCACTCTAACCAGGGCTTTTTAATGATCATAAAAATCATTCTTATTTTTAAAGCAAAGGAACATTTTTAAATGCCAATATTTTAAAAGCTATATGGATGTTGTGGTAGGTTGACTCATAGGGTCGGTGGAAGAATTAAATGAATTAAAATGCATAAAGGACTTAGAATATTAGGGGTCAGGTATAAACGCAATGGAGAACTTCCTTGTAGTAGAACTAAAATGAGCACGATAGTAGAATGCTTTGAGTAGTTTTACCCAAGAGGTCAGAAGAGCAGCGAAATGCAAACTAGACTGGTCACTAAGTATCGTCAATCTTAAATGGAGCCTTTCTGGAGTTTCCCTATTTTTTTCTGTAAACAAAAGGTTTATAGGAAAATCAGGGCTGAAGCCATATGTCCGTACAGGTTGAAGCTACACTGTCACTAATCCAAAAACAAATTCCGTGCATGAAGTCTTCATAGATGACTGCTTTCCTACCGAAAGTCTTCATACACGCCTCCTTACAATGAGGGCAGAACTACAAATTGGCAAATAAGAACAGAATCTTTAGCATTCTGGCATTTAGGGATCAAAAGTATGAGGGCTATCCATGCTGTGAAGGCCCACCCCAACGGGCATGGGTCAACTGTCCTAAATCCTCACTCTGTCTTCAGTTTGAACAGGCAGCCAAGGATCACGTCTATAAGACAAAAGGGAAAGCAACACACACACACACACACACACACACACACACACACACACACAGCATTTCAGGAATAGAAAAATGAGTAGAATAATAAGAATCACAATGACATCAAATTTGTGTCCACAGACGAGAAAGTCAAGAGGATATTGCATCAACAAAGTCCAAGAGAATACAGCGAAGAAAGGATAATCACAGAACAAGGTTCTTGGAAATTAAATAGAGCAGTCAAGAATCTGATTAAAAGGAGCACACTAACACCCATGACATGCCTCCTGTTGGGACTGGGAAAGAAAAGAGCACAAAAGGTGAGACCGTTCTTCTATTTTAATCCCTTCTAGTTTTACTGATTGTTAAAACCATATATATCAATGCAAATAATAAAACTTAGTTTTGAAGAACAAAGTTACAGACTACTATAGAATTTTGTGATTTGACTTCTGACTATCTGCCTCCTGTCACTGACTGAGTTGTTTTCGGAAATGTCCATGCCCTCGAGCTCAGGATTGCTAGCTGTAGTTGAGCACGTTGGCTCTGTCACTCAGTACAGGGAAGGAGAATGCACACCATGGGGAGCTGTGAGGCAATTCAGGAAGCAGGTGTCAGAAAGAAATAGGATTGGGCTTTTGTTGCATAATTTTGAGGACGTTCTAGGGAAGGAGAGGGTCATTCTAGATTGGGCATTTCAGAAAACAGGGGCAATTCTATGCTCCAGTATCTCACTCCATCTTATCTATGGGCTGGAGGAAGCCAAAAGTGGTGGTGGGTGAAGCAGCAGCAGTCACACACTTAGTCGGGGGGTGGGGGTGTCTGGTATGTTGCTGCTTACGTGGTGGCCCAGTCTGAAATGGACAGTCTGGACAGTGTTTATGTCCAACAGGAGAACAGCATGGCTCCAATCAGTCTGGAAGAACTCTGAAATCTAGGTTTCAGCATCACATCAGTTCCTGGGTGTCGTTCTTTCTTTGAAGAAAACCAAAAGGATACGGCTGGTGATGATTACCCACAGCTTATAATTTTGATATGCAGGGATCAGGTTACTATGTGTGAGTTTTCCTTCAAGACATTATGGTTTCCTTAGACACCAGATACTGAATCTTAATCCTATCCGTATACCTGTAAGAGTCAACTCAGACAGGTCAAGGTCTTTACTGTCCCCAAAGAGGTTAAGGAACCTAACATCACCCAGCTGTCATCTGGCAGAGTTGGGATTGTACCCGGAGTTGGACCAAAAGCCTCCGGGTGCTATGCTGGAACTGTCTGCAAGTGGCATCCCAATAAGACGGACGCCTCACTGGTGTCTGGGAGAAGGTCATGCCGCATAATCGCCTTACTGTTCTATCATACGCCTTTCACATGGGTTTCTCCCTTTGCTCGCCACATACATGGGATGATCAGACTCTAAGGATTTAGTCCTGTGGCTTTAGACCAAAGGGATTCCTGAAGAAGATTAAAGCAAGAGCTGCCAAGTGCCATCCTCTCTTGACGGGGAGCAACTACTTTGTTCTTAGGCTAGGGCAACCGATGTTTCTAGAGTTACTGCCAAAATGTTCATTTGGGAGATACACTAGAGGTATAATGGAAGATATGACAGATGGACCTACAATACCAGGGGCAGAGGGACAGCAGTAGTGACGCCTTACTCTTGAGGCTAGTGCCAATACTCACCATCATAGACAACATTAAGTAGAGTAAGTGTAGAGGTCCCTTAATCCTGTCCCATTAAGTCCATATTTATCTCACCATTAAATGCACCAGTCAAGAATTTACTGGAGTATATCATCGTGCGAGACCATTCGGGAATCCAATGTACGTTTAGTGGGTGCCCGCCGTGGATGGCGTGTGAATGATTGATGAGATGTGCAAATAAATACCCCCTTCCTCAAAGAGTTTTGAATGTATACAAGGGCGCCAGTGTTGGGGTCACATTACCTGTGTTCTGATGTCACTTGTCACTTACAAGCTGGGTAACCTTGGGAAAATAACTTAAAATTTCAAATCCTCAATTTTACCATTTATAAAATGGGAGAAAGGGAACGCCCTCTGCAGAGGCTTGCTGTGAAGATTAAGGTAAGGCAGGAAAAGTTTGCAGCTCTTACTGCAATGCTCAGCGAGTACATCTATTCCGTTTTGCTCTGAACTTCTTCACTACTACAGGCATTTAATGAGAGGCAGTTTGAATATGCCCCTAACAACGTAGGATGTGGAGAAATAGAAAGTTATGATGAGTTATGGCTACATCTATCAGCAAAAATGGTAGAAATAATTCCCTCTATCAAAAGCCATTTTGAACCATTAAACAAAAATTATCCATGCCCATGGAAAGCAGAACAACGGCTCCCCCAAAGATGTCCAATTTATAATCCCGGACCCTGGAAATGTATTTCCATATACGGTAAAAGGGACTGACAGATATTATTAAGGGTATGGACCTTGAAATGGCGAGATTACTTCGAATGATCCAGCTGCACCCAAAGTCATCACAAGGGGCCTTGTAAGCCAGAGAGGCGGGAGAGCCAGAGTCAGTGATTCCACGTGAGAGAAGACTGGATGGGCCACTGAGGAGCTGGGGGATGCAGGCTGTCTCTAGATGCTGGAAGAGACAAGGAAACGGGGTCTTCTCTAGAGCTTCCAAGGAGGAACCCGGCTCCACCTACTCCCTTAGCCCAGTGAGACCCTCCTCAGACTTCTATGAAACTATTAAGATCATTCTGTCTTGTTTTAAGCCACTATGTTGGTAATAATTTGTTACAGCAACAAGAGGAAATTGATGCAATGTCTCTCAGCTTTATTAAGTGATCTTTGCAAAAGGACATTTAGCATGGTGTGACATACTTGGTAATAGGAAAAACTGATAGCTGCTTATTGAGGACTCTGCCTGGTCTATTACGTATCTACACCAAGGGTACCAAGTTCATTACAGAAAGTAAATCACAGAGCAGCCTACCTGACTGGTCCCTGCAAACCATCGAATACAAACCCCTCTCTACGTGCTTGAGAAAATCCCTGGATTTGACAGTCGGCAAGCAGCTAACGAACAGGGACAAGGACATGCAGTGAAGAAATAATCTGAATATATTCCAGAGGAAGGCAGACAGAAAAATTGTATATGGTTCCTACAGAAAGTAGCAGTGTATGTAAAGACTGGCTTCAGGATTTTAAACATCCTCTTATGCCCCATCTCCCTCTCACAGCAGGCCTTAGAGTTTGTTGTGATCTTTGCAATACCAGAAAAATTCAATCCTCCATGCCCTCAACAACCTCACCCCTCCTGATACTTAGAGAGTTCATCCTTACTTAGCTTAAGGCAATTTTATCTATGAAAAGAGAAGTAATCTTAGGAGAGTGAGTACACTCACTACTTTATTATTTATACTGAGATATAAATAAGGTTCTCAATTCCAGAGAGCAAGTACACTACTCTGTCCAGGACCAACTTTCAAAAAATTTTTTAAAAAAAGTTCCAAAACTTTTTCTTGAGAGATCAGGGGAAAAAAAACCTTCCACAAACCTTCCAAAGATTACAAATGTAAAAGGACGATTTTTAAAGTGAGGCCCTATTGCCCCTGCTAGAGTGGGAATACCCTGACACTTGGGACCTGAGCTTATCCGTAAACTTCCATACCCAAGTTCATGATGACTCTTTCTTTCCATGAAATAAGAGATGTTTCCTATCTGCAAATGGATACTTACTTCCCCATTGAGGGGGATAAGTTATAACTTACGTAGATTATTGATAAAAATAATTCAGTCAGTATGAATCCAAAATCAAACCTTATTTAAAAATCTAAAACCTCTCAACTTAATCCTAAGTGTTTTTGCTTTAATTTTAAAGTACATCAACATAAACTTACTGTAAAATGGAAAGATTTGCCTTGTGGTGAGGTTAAAATTGTCATGATATTTTTAGGCCATGAATTTGAACAGTCTCTAGAGAGATCATCTTGGAAAAATGTCCAAAATCAAAACAGGAAATTAACAGGGTCATTAAATTAGATTAGAAAGTGGTTTTATATATTTTTATTTTGTCCCAAATTTCTCTATCAATACATGAGCTTTCTGAGACTAAGGCACGAATCATTTTCTTTGATAAGCGTATTTAACTGCACACGTCTATACCATGAGTCTAAAATGTGTATTTTCAATACTCCAGATTTTTGTTCAAGATTTAATTGGGCATTTTAGCTAATCAGGAAGACTTCTCTAAATACTGAGAGAATTAAGATTTATAAAATGCATTTATATTTGTAGGCAAAAGGACAAAAGAATGAAAACCACAAAGACAACTCTTAAAGATTATGAACCTTTCCTTTCTTTTTCCGTCTCTCGCTGAAAAAGTTTAATGTTACTTGACCTGAGACATGACTTGGTATGAGCCAGCCATGCTGATTAATAGGGACAACATGATCTCTGTGTTAAAAATAATAGGGATTTCCCAAGTGAGCATCAAAGTCTATATTTTCAAGCTACTGAGGCAGGATGCTCTTTGTGTATTTGGAGCTGAGAAAGAAATGAAAGATTCTTCTAAGGGTAACTATTCATTGACCAAAGTAACCTATATTCAACTCTAAGAAATGGCTTAGGATCTCCCATGATTTTCTTTCTATTTTGTCTAAAATGTAACAGCCACACATTCAGTTACTAAGAGACCAGGTTCCAAAATAATTCGAAGCTTAACATTCAGAACCAATATGCTGTTGTTTGCCCTTCAATTAACCGAGCTTACCTAAGCAAGGATGCGTTAACTCCATGACAAGCTAACACCCAAATACGTACAACAGATGTATTCATTAACTACAGGTAAATTAGAATATTCTTCAGAGGCAATGAGAACAGTAGTAGGCTGCAGAGGGCGGACACAGGAGTGGGATCTGTGTTCCAATCGAGATGCTGTCTTTAGGCAAGTTTCTTTACTTCCCTGAGCCTCGAAATCCTCATCTGAAAACTGAGGCTAATAATAACACTTATCTCATGGGGTTAGTGTAAAAATTATAGAGGAAAAAAAATCATGTAAGACATTTAATAAAGGCTTTGGCACAGATAAAAAGAGCTCAGTAAAAGCTTTCTGTAATGATAATAAACAGAATTATTACTATCATTTCTAATGCTTCCTTGGGAAGTTAAGCTACTATAGAAACTTGCCGGATACAAACATCCCTTGTATTTATTTTTTACTGGCTTTAAAAAAAATCAGCAATGAAATATTTCATACTCTGAGATCAAAATGGCATAGTACTATACCGATCTGAGGATTTCTTTTCTGAAATTTACCCTTAAAGTTTACCTACTTCTGGACAAAAAGCTACTGCAACTTTGTTTCTGTTTTAACTTTTTCCCCAAGTCTTATTATATCCACTTCTCTTTGCTCTGTTAACCTTCGAATGGCCTTTGGCCAAAAGCTATAAAACACTGACCTAAAATTGCTGCTCTACTCTTAACTGTGTCCTGAAATAGTTTTAATGGAACTTAAAATCTCAAAGTATCTCCGGGTTGGAAGAGCTCTCCAATGCCATTTGGTAGTGTTTCCCTTCCCGTCCTCCAACATTGCCGCCATCTACAGTAAGAGGTCGGAGAGCCGTAGTGAAAAGTCTCCAAGGATAAAGGTATCGTTACTTCAAGAGGCAGGGGATGGTCTGATCACCACAAACGTTGGAGAAGTTGTTAAGAAGCCACTGAATATCTTCACAGAAAGAAAAAAGTGTCCCTGCCTCGTTTTTCAACACAGAACTGGACTTATGTCTAAGACAATAACTTCAAAACTCAGCCCTGTCTCATCGTGACTCCATGCAGAGCCGTGATATGTTTCATTTAAGGAATCAGCAAGGCGTGTTATGGGAGCACAGTGCTCTAACCATGATAGCAAGAATCCGTTCTCCTTCAGTAAAGCAGGACCTCCATCAGAACTCTGTCTTGTCTCCTTCATCTGTCAAGCGCAAAGAAGAACACTAGCTATTCCCTGACTGTTGGGAGAATGACAAGACATTGTCCATGCAAAGTACTCAGCCCACAGTACCAGACACACAGTAAGCCTTTCACAAATCAACAGTGTAAGTGATGCCTATGGGGTAGCTAGCAACTTACCCGGCACAAAGCGTACACTCCAAGAATGTGATTGTTACTCATTAGGCCATTGGTTTCATTACCCAAGACCTCAAATACTGCCTGCCAAAGAAACATAGCTTGATGAGTGCTGACACATAAAGAGCGAGGGAACTGGTGACGATGCTGATGTAGGACCGAAATGCAGCTCCACACAGACCTTCCGGGTGAAGAGGAGAATTTCACTATTCCAAGACCCACTGCACAACCAGATCTAAGACTTCTCTAAACAGCATTAAGGATGACCCGCTCTGCTCGAATAGTCCAGGCTGCTTGTAATCAAGACACAGGGCAACCCAAATTGGGTAGTTTCCATGAAGTATTTCTTTGTCTGCTACAATGCCGAAATATTATTTCTTCAGGACTGGCTCCGAAATAATAGGGAGCGGACAAATGGTCACCAACAGGTAAAACTGAGAACAGAAATAACCTGTCAAGTATGTTTCTCCACTACCTCTCTTCTACCCACTTGCCTCCTTGCATGAGCCCAGAGCCTCCCTAGACTGCTACCTCACACCTCAATAACCTCCAACGTGAGGCTCCAGCCTCCAGCCTCTCAGCCTCCACCAAGATGCCAGATGGTAGAACAATCTTCCCCAGGTCTCACTGTGCCACTGCCTTGCTTAGAAATTCCCCCCGATTTCATATTGCTCATCTTACCAGACCCCACACCTCCTTGATCTGGCCTTCCAGCTCCTCTTCCCTTTTCTCCCGCTGGCCTGTGGTCTATTGACGATTTGAATTCTGCCACCTCCAGGGATTTCAACAGGATTGCTTCCAACCATTAACCCACTGGTTCCTGCTTTTCCTGTTCCAAAAGCTAGCTCAGAATTCAATTCCTGTAAGAACCCACGCATTAACCTTTTACTGTCCGTCCCCTCACTGCGGGCATCTCTGTTTCCTGTCTGCACGGTATTAACATTCACCTGTTTCTCCTAAACTTTCTGGAATGCCCTTTAAGGATTAGTTCATGCCCTTCATTTTATACACAAGCCCAGCAAGCCACGACTTGAGGGACTGAAGTCTTCTCATTCTTTGAAGTGTTTATAATTACATTGTACTCCTTCTGAGTGAAGCAGAAATCATTGCAGTATCTTCTGTTTGCTTTCTCTTTGCAGGAGGCAGGGAATATATGGCTGAAATAATACCAAAGGGCAGAGTGCCTGCGTGCCCTGCTGACCTATTGTTGGTTGAGGCTTCTTATTGATAGAGCATTTTACCATCCACAAACTGGCCTTATGTTATGGAATTTGAGCCTCAAAAAAAAAAGAGAGAGAATTTTGATAGCTCTTTATGATTTTTACAAGGTGATGTCACACATTAAGTTACCAGCATGTCTCCTGTGCCCCACCTTTCCCAAATTTAGCTGGAGATAAGTCATCAGTGATAATGTCTCTTCTCTTTGTCCATGCCAGCTGCATCTGACAGCACCCCCCCCAATTTATTTTATCTTCAATTGTTTTAAAGTAATGTTTATTAAAACAGCTTCCATTCTTTAAATCTGTGCTTCCTTGTACTTTGCACATAGGACATCAGTAAACACTCACTGAATGAGTCAGAACAAATACTCAATTAAAACCTTTACTCTCCATGAAGCCCACAGTTACAAACACATTTTCAGAAGAAGATACCACTTTATTAGTAAATTCTTAAATGCTGAATGTAACTGCCCACCTACCTGAGCTCCACGTCATCTGTGGAAGCCAACAAAATGTTTGAATATAAGCTTTATCTAACCTCTCAATCCACTTCCATTACTATCCAGTTGGAGAGAGTAGAGCAGCCAGAAAACAAACCAACCAACCCTTTATCTTCTGCCTCTTCCTCCACTCTCACAAAAGTCAGAACACTTTCTATTTTAATGGCCCCCCCCGGGACACCGGTTCCACCCATCGTTGCTGCGGTCATCTGTTTCATGTTGTCTATGCCCCTTTTCCGTACGGTTTCAGGCTGCTAAAAACTTAGCTGAAAAGAAGATGGCCATTTATATTCCTCTCACCCCTCTAGGACCTCTACCCTGTCCCACGCACACATGCCCATGCACATGCATGCACACGTGCGTGCACACACACATGCACACACGTATGTGTGCGCACACGTGCACACATTCAGGTACACACATGCACATACACGCACAAACACACATGCACAGACACACATGCACACACACTCATGGGCAGCAACCAGTCACCACAGCTGACGCACCGCTGACAGCCTCTCTTGAAGAAATCCTAGAGCTGCAAAGCCGCACTCTGAAAAATCATCAACGTGGCTGCTTCTATTCTTTATTGCACAGAAAAAAGCCTTCTCCTTTCAGCCTAAAAAACTCGCCTGCACGAGTCTGCACAGCCTCCCAGGCTTTTGTATCAGTCTGTCCTTCTGCGTATCTAACCTAGATTGGGTCACAGGGGAGCAAGATAGTATTAAAAGAAGTTGACGAGAGTACAACCTTCATGTCAAAAGATGGAGAACAGAGTTGAATAGAGGAGGCAAGGCCGAACACTGGAGGATATGACATTATAGACAACTGGGGGGTAAAAAATTAATTAAGTGGTAAGTCAGGGGCGGGGTGCGGGGGACAGTTTAAGGTCACACGATCAAAGCAGCCTCTCGCAGGCAGGCTTTTCCCAAAGGGCTCCCCTGGAAAGTCCCCTTCCCGGCGCTGTCCCTGCTGGGCGTGTGCTCCTAGGTGCGACACCAGCTGCCACGACAGAAATAGCGACTTTCAATGGAATTGAGTTATGTTTGGCAAAAATGACATCTTTTATTGAGGCTTTTGGGTTTCTTCTTCTTTTTTTAGTGTTTTGAAATAGAATGTTCAAAATATTCCTACTGCTGTGGCTGCTTTCTGCTGAAAACAGTTTCTTGCTACTTATAACATGCTAATGTAATTTGACTATGCAAATTGCAAGTTTTAATTGTTTTGTATTTTAAACAGGATCTCCCTCTTAAAAACGGATTGCTCTCTCTGTTTGTATGAATAAGGATTAAAAAGAAACAACCTATTTAACCAACAGGTTTCACTCGGTCTTTCTCTCCCGTGAGGGGCCAAACGTGTTGAGGGGAGCAGCAAGGAAGTGGGAGGGGAAGATGGAAGAGGACATCCCCGGTAGGTAACAGAGTTGGGAGAAGTAGGCAGAGTTCAAGCCCTGCAGAACGCACTGCAGTCCTTATGCTCAGTGGAAAAGCCCGGAAGGAACAGAAAGGCATAAAAACGTAGAAGAGACGGCACTAGCCTGAAGAGTCAGAAAAAGTAGATCCTTTCCCTACCAGTGCTACTAACAAGCTGAACATCTGCGAGTAGGTCCCTTCACCTCTCTGGGCTTCACTCACCAGGGACTGAGTCGGTATCCATGTCTGTTTCATTGCAAAGCCAAGTGCTCTTTGCCGCCACATTGCCCTGCATATCATAATTTAAATTATGAAAAGCAAAGCCTATGGGTGTCTGGTAGTTTATGAGAAAAATGGGAAGTTGGCACAGAGGTCTAAAATCACTGTTCCATGTCGTCAATTAATGAGGGATTTTGGTAGCTGTTGAATCAAAATTAGGCTCTCCTGCTGCCACATTGAACCCCATAGAGCTTTTGCAATTTTTGATTCCAATTTCTGCTGAATACAACCTGGTATATATTAAATAACACCAAAATATGCTGACTGTATTTCAAAAAATCAATTTATGTACCCCGTCAACCTGGTATAGCATTCACATGAATCTGGAACATGAAAATTACTTGACCCAGTTGACACTAACGTCAGACTACTGTGGACATCAATATGTCTAAGGATGAACTAAAAAAGGCTGCAGATTTGAAATACTGCACTGGGCTCGCTAATTCCTCCCCATTTCCATTTTTCTGATATACAATAAAAATTAAAGAACTGAACAAAACAGACTGGTCTGGCACTTCCATCATCAAATGTGTTTCCATAACACACTCAGATCTGGTCCAAGCCTCATAGGTCACAGCAGTTTTGGACATTTTAACTAGCAACTTCTCTGGCAATGAATGTTTATGAATCTAATGGAAAAAAGAAAAAAGAATCCAGCTTCAGAAACTTCTCAGGATGATCACACCTGATCCATACACACGCTCCACACATTCCTTTGGAGTGGAAGATCTATTTCAAGGTGGTTTTTTCTCCTCCTTTGTTGACTAGAAAAAGCAGCAGATACTATTCCAACAACCTACATTTTTATTCCTGTTTTTAAACCCAAGGCTTTTTTTTCCTGCTGCAATATTGTATAATTAGTATCTTTGGGCAAGTTTGGTTATACAGTACTCAAGCAGTGGTTTCCTAGGAAGCCGGTAAATGTTTTAAAAGCATCCAACGTAAGAAGTGTAGGCTGGTCACTGCAATACAGTGATTGGGGGTCTGCACTGCCAGGGCCCCTTAACCAGGAAAGGTAAGTCGGATGGGATCAATTACTATGTGAGAAGGGCTCTTAGTGGTATCATACAAAACAAACAGCAAAAAACCCACATATACAACTGTACTTAACCTATTTCCTGCCCAAACGCCATCCTCCCTCCATAAAACAATGCTTTCGGCACAAAATAAAGAAAACCACGACAACTCTGTTTGGCTCTGTAGGGGGTATATTGCCCCATTGCAAGAAAAAATACCACCCTTGCCTCTCAGTCTTGGTACGTAGTGTGCCTTCGCACGAAAGAGCTGCACGTCGCGGGAGGGGGGGGTAGGAAACAACCTGGACCCTGCTATAGGCTCGGTCATCTTCTGCTTTCGTAGAAGTGCGGTCTCTCTGAACTCCACCTTCCTCATGCTCTGTCTCCATAGAGAGCTCTGCAAACATCGCGTCAAAAAATACACCCGAAAGAATGTATCGAGACGTTGAGGCCCGTAAAAATGCCCCAAATGACTGGATTCCAGCTAATGTTTTGAGCACCCCACATTCCACCATTTGCCCAACCTTGAAGCCTCTTCTCTTCTCCAACAACTCACTCAGGATCAGCCAACAAGCACTGTAAGACTGTCCCTCCCTTGTCAATCGCCTTTCTCTCTTCCAGCTATTCCAAGTGCAGACTTCATGAGCTCTCCCCACCTAGTCTCACTGCCTAACACCCCCCCCGAAACCGCAGCCCATCCCAACCAGCTGCAGTCAGTCTCCTCCATAAATCATCGGAGTAACCGCCCCATCCGAAACTCTCCAGTGGGGCTTCACGGCCCACCTCCATGGAGCTGTCGATTCTCTAGGGAGCTGCAAACCTCTCCACAACCAGGCTCGCTTCTGTTCCCAAATCGCTCCAGTCCTCACCCTCACCAACTCTGTACTTTAACAGAACTGAAATAGTCAAGATAATATTCATGATTCCCCAAAGCACCATATGGCCTCATGTCTCTGCAGCTTCCCCGAAGTGTACTTGTAAATCCACCACGGGGGTGACAAAATTTCCCTTTCCCGTATACTTCTCCAGATACAGTCAGAGGGCCCACTGTGGAGACGAATCAGTTCCACATATAATCACCAGCACAGTCCACTTCTTCCCAGTGGCCCTGCCCGCCCCCGAGCTGAAGCTATTCCCATCCCTAATGTGGATCCCACAGTGGGGCTCCTGGCTCCCAGCCCTGTCCTCTCTCCCACAGCCCACAGTTCGTTCCCCATTTAGCCTCCAGAATGGTCTAGTTCCTTCATTTCTTCAGCAGCTTTACTTATGCACAACTGATAAGCAGTAAACTGGGCCTATATAAGACATATCATATGCAAAATACACAGCTTGATGTTTGACATAGGTATCACCCGTAAAAGCCCGACGGCAAATGAGCTAATCAACACAGCGGCCACCCGAAGGCTTCCTCAGGACGTCTGCAACCTCTTCCAACCATCCCTCCCTCCACCCTCGGCGACCACGGATTTGTTCTCTATGCCACAGCCTGCATTTGCTAGCATTTTCTAGCAGTAAAAAGTGGACTAATACAATATATCGATATTCTTTTGTGTCCAACTTCTTTCACCAGCATATTTTGAGATGCCTTCGTGTTGTATGGGGTTTCGACGCTGTATTGCTTTCTGCTGCTGCCTAGCACTCTACTGGGTGAATATACCTGTTTGCTTTTCCATTCAGCTATGGGTGAGCTGTAGCTGGTTTCCAGTTTCTAGCTATTATAAATAAAGAGTCTATGAACATTAATGTGCAAGTCTCAGTAGAGACATCTGTTTTCTTTTTCCCGGGTAATTCCCTAGGAGTAGAATGGGTAGATCATATGGCCGATACATATCTAACACTAAAAAAGAAAACCTGTGTAAATGTTACCCAAGTGCTTGTACCGTTACGTATTCTCCTCCGCACCGTATGAGCCCAGCGCCGTCACACTCGGTGTGGCTGGCCACCCAGCACGAGCCCTTCTAACAGATACGTAGCAATACCCTGTGGTTGTAATTCATACTTTCCTAATGACTAAAGATGTTGAGAATTTGTACATATGCTTCATATGCTCAAGGTTCTTTTTATCTTCTTTTATATATATTCTTGAGATTCTATTTCTATTTTATATTCTTTTTATATTAATACATCCTTAATCAGCTATATTATTTAGAAATACACTCTCCCAATCTATTACTTCCCTGTTTATTCTCAGTTGTTTATTTATTTATTTATCAGAGACAGCGCATGCTAGGGTGCGAGTGGGGGGCGGAGGGGGCAGAGGGAGGGAGGGAGAGAGAGAGAATCTGAGGCAGGCTCTGTGCCCAGCATGGAGCCCAACACGGGGCTTGACCTCACGACCCCGAGATCATGACCTGAGCTGAAATCAAGAGTCAGACGCTTAACCAGCGAGCCTCCCAGGCACCCCTCTGTTTATTCCCTTTTAAAGGCAGAAGTTTTTAACATCATTAATGAAGTCTAATGCATCAGTTTGTCTTTTGTGGAATGTGTTTTTGGTGTCTTCTTGAAATCTTTGCCTGTTCTCATGCAAGGGCACAAAGATTTTGTATCTTACATGTTTGAAAAGTTTTATAGTTTTAGGTTTTGCATTTAGGTCAAAGGTCCATTGAAGCTTTTTTTTTTTAAACTTTTATGAGGTATGTGTCATATTTTTGCAGATGGATATCCAATTGTAATTTATCTTTCTATGTGGGTGCCAACACCACACTTCTTTGGCCTTGTTGTTTTATAATAAGTCTTAAAATAGCATAGGCTTCCAATTTTGTTCTTTTTAAAAGTTGTTTTGGCAATTCTAAAGCCCATATACACTTAAGAAAAAAAGATTTATTTACTTATTTTAGAGAGCACGAGCAAGCCTGCGTGCACAAGCAGGGGGAGCGGCAGAGGGAAGGATCTCAAGTGGACTCCCTGCGGAGCGGAGCCCAACCTGGGGCTCGATCCCACAACCCTGAGATCATGACCTGAGCCAAAATCAAGAGTCGGAGGCTTAGCTGGCTGAGCCACCCAGGCGCCCCGAGGCCCATATACACTTTAAAAATTAGCTCATCAATTTCTACAAAACATGCCTGCTGGAATTTTTATTGGGATTGTCTTGAAGCAACAGATCAACCTGTGGGTAACTGACAACAGTATTAGGAATGACACACAAATGCCGTATCTAGCTCTTCAGCTTTCCTTCTTAAATTTATCTCACCAATGCGGGCACCTGGGTGGCTCACTGGGTTAAGCAGGGGACTCTTGACTTCGACTCAGGTCACGTCTCAGGGTCGTGGGATGGAGCCCCGTGTGGTGTCAGGGCTCTGCACTCAGCAAGGATTCTGCTTGAGATCCTCACCCTCCGCCCCACCCCCTGCTTGCTCTCTTTCTCTTTTTCTCTAATAAATAAATGTCTAAAAAAATGTTCTCTCACCAAGGACGTGTGGTCTTCAGTCCACAGCTCCTTCACATCTCTTGTTGGCTGTGTCCCTACATAGTTCATATTTTTATGGTCCCGGACAAGGTACTTTAGTTCACTTTCTGATTCCAAGGAAAGAAATACAATATATTTTGTGTATGATGTTGTATCTCACACCCTGGCTGAGTCGCTGCTTGGTTCCAACAGCTTGTCTGTAGATTCCATCACATTCTCTACACAGATGGTCATCTTGCCCACAAACACAGCCACTCATACCTCATCCTTTCCCGTATGGAGGTCTGTGGTCCCCGTTGAATTACTGCACTGGCTAGAACTTCCAGTATAAAGTACAACCTCCCGTATGGAGAAGTGAAGAGACCAGGAACCCTCGTCTTGCTCCCGAAATTACGAGGAAAACTGGGGAAGTCTCTCCTCCTTTTTGGTAGAATATGGGTAGAATTTGTATGATTTCACCCTTGAATGTTTGGTGGGAGGCACCAGGGAAGCCCTCGGGGCCTATAATTTTCTTGGTGGAGAGGTTTTTAACCACAAATTTAATTTTTGTAACAGACGTGCTGCTGGTCGGGTTACCCGTCTTCTCTTGAGTGAGCTTGGAGAGGATGTGTCTTTCAAGTAACATATTCATTCCATGTGAGCTGTAAGATTTCCTGGCATCAAACTGTTCACAAACTTCCATATCATCTTTTCACTATCTGTAGAATCCATAGAATGTCTATCTCATTCCTGACAAAGCCTCTCCCTCTACTTTCCTGTTTGGATCTGGCTGGAGGACCATCCATTTTACTGATATTATCAAAGAACCAACTTTGGGCTTCATTGATTCGTTCTCGATTGTTCCACTCTTCTCTATTTCATTGATTTCCAATCTAATTTTTATTTCCTCTCTTCTACTTACTTTGGGTCCCATTTGCTCTAATTGTGGCAGTTTCCTGATACAAAAGAATAATCCTTCTGCACGTGTAAATCAGATACTAGACAACCCTGATGTTTGCTATTGCTCTGGAATAATACCCGGGCCCCTTAACGACCTCACAGAAGCTTATGTGTACCCGCGTCTCTGACCTCACCTCCCACCGCCTCCCCACTCGCCCACTGTGCACAGCCCTCCCGACCGCCCGACTGGTTCCTGCCAGCCGGCCTTTGCACTTGCTCTTTCTTTTCTCTGAGTCTCCCTGAGGACTTTTCTCTCAGGTCTTGGCATGGCTGCCCTTTTCCCACCAGTGTATTTTCAGATCCGACAAAACCATCTCTACTGTCTCCATTTATTTGCTTGCATTTTGGTTTTGGTTTTGGTTTCTATCTCCCTGGCTTCTGCCCACTAAGGGAACACTGAGACACTCTTGTCTCTTCGTTGTTGTGTCCTTCACACTCTGCCCATTGTGAAGCACATAGTAGGTGCCCAGTAAACACCTGGTGAGTGAATGAGCACCCAGTCACCATCAAATGACTCTCTCTTTTGTCTCCACCATTAAGGCTTTTACCCGAGTAGCATTTCAGTGACATATTCAAACTACAACTAAAATTCTTTTTCTCCATTTCCTGGCTTCACTCTGCAGGTCCTCTAGAGGTGGCAAGGCCCTTGCCTGTGGAGTCAAGCTTGTTTTATGGCTGGTCCCAGAGTGGGGCTTTAATTACTGTCTCTGCTCCTGAACACAGGCAAGGACCTTAAGTGAATCTAAGCATGACTGACACAGAATCTCCCTCTCTGGAAAGGTGCCAATTTCTTAAGAAATTGCTTGTCCCTGAAGCTGGGTTAAGATGTAATTCCAAGCTAAAATTTCATGAAGGTGTTTTTTAGAATTTCTCAGTCCAGCAAAAAAATGCTCAGCCACGTAGAGTTGTATGCACCTGTTTTCCTAGCTGAACCGCCCCATCTTGAACGGTGCGTTCTCCCCAGTTATAACACGAATCTCTTCACGACTGCCAATCACATCACTGTCTACTGAGAATGTACCGTGCCAGGCACAGAACCCTGTGTTTAAACCTGGCTGGCTAATTTAATCTCAACAATTCTGTGAGGCGTGTAGTATTACTGTAGCCATTTTACTATAAGGAAACTGAGGCTCACAGGGGTTTAATAACTTGTCCAAAATCCAATTGGTGTTGAACCTTGGCAGGGTTGAGACTCGATCCATCCAGTTCTCGGATACCAGTGTCCTCACCTAAACACTACTTCATGCCACATCCTTTCCCGGGGGGACAGGACACTGACTTGCTCATTGCTATTTTTTCTGTCCTGTCTCTTATGAAGCAGAAATTCGGTAAATATTTATTAAACTGAATTGACTGTTACACCAAATAATATGTTCATCAGTTAGGCTTTAATTTATCTTTCAGATAAGTGGCATAGAGCACTAAATCTTGTATGTCCCTAGTCATAGTTTAATGTTTGGGGCTATGTCTTCACAAAAACAAAACACAACAAGAGAAAAAACAACAGAAAACAAAACTGAGGATATTGTCAATACAATTGACTAGTAATTATATGTTGTCATATCCAGAAGCAGTTTTTTAAAAAAATGTATGTAAAATGAAAATAGATTTTAAAATGTCAATTTGTCCCCAATATCCAGATTTAGGATGATGGTATCTTGACCACCAGGGCTCATTCTTTTTAACTATGAAACACTTCCAAAACTTGGAAAACTACATAAAATAAGCTGTCCATGTAGCCATGAATCAATTTTAGTAGACATTAACACTTTGCAATATTTGATACAGCTCTCCCTTCTCTCTTTCTGAATCAAAAAAGAACTTGATACAGCTAAGCCTCACTTCACATACCAATTACATCCTTCCTTCTTCACAAAACACGACATGCCTGAGGTTGCAGATGATTCTCGTGGAGACTTTTATAACTACACTGCATGTCTAACTATCCATGACCAACAAAGAGCATCATTTTATGTTTGGAGATTTCACATAAATGGTATCACATTGTATATATCTTCCTGCAACATCCTTATTCACTCCAAAATGTTTTTCAAGTGCATCCATAAATTACCATCGAATAAATTTTAATTAAATAAAACACATGTTTTTCCAAAAAGAAAGAAAAGAGTGCAGCTTTATGCAGAAGCATCAAAAATATGTTCCAAAGGCTTTCTGCTTCTTTTCAGGGTCTTGTACGTACGCAACTCTGTCGTCATTCACTATTTCTCCAGAAATGCCTTTTGGTATCATGATATGTTTTAATTTGGATTGTATTTTTAGCAAAGTTATACATGAAGATGATTTAAAGACTCACATCACTCTACAAGGGTTGTTACCCAGTAGATTCTTCCCATGCCAGACCCCATTATATCAGTCCCTAGAATCAACCACTTTTAATGAGTTTTGGTTTTCCTTCCATAGATCTAAAAAAAGAATCATCTAACTAACATACTTGCATTGCCACTTGTATTTAGTTTCGTAATTTTCTATTCCCTTCCTACTACGGAAGAAACTGCCTTGGCCCTCTTTCCCTGCCTGAGCAGCCCTACTGTGTGCATGCGCGCACTCACACACGTGCACACACACTCGTGCACACTCTTCCCCGTACCCCTCCTCCCCATATTAGAACGCGCTGTTGGTCGCATCGGCTGAACGCTACATTGCCACGACCACGTAAACGCTCTTCACAGCCGATGTGCGCCGCACACCACGACTACTTAGTTTCTGAAGAATGTTTTGTTTTCTGATTGTTAACAGCTGTTGTTTTCTGAGTTCATTTCTTTTTTAGGTAATTGTCTTTTTTATGTATTTACCTCAGACTCTCCCCGTAGGTACATCAATCTCTCAATACATTCATACCTGTTGAGGATGCTGTCAAGTTCTTCCGCACGAAATCACGCCCAAGGACAATGGCGCTCCTTCGGTGAGGGGGTGCACCTGTCGCGCACCTTCATTTCGAGGTGTCCCTGCGCGGTGACCTGCGGCTCCTGCCATCTCCGTCTTTTGTTGGCTTCCCTGCTTCATGGACCTTACTTTCCTGATCTTCTCTTTTTTTTCTGGTGGAGCCCATTCTTCATTATCTTCCAGAAAAAGGGTGTTTGGGGGTAAACTCTGAGACCTCAACTACTTGAAACGTCTGTTTCATCATCACAGTCAGTGACAGTGTTATCGAATACCGAATTCTCTGTTGAGGGATCATTGTTTCCTTTGAATTTTGAAAGCATTACTCCATCGCTTTTAACTCAAAGAAATACAAAGTTGTGCTGATTCCAGATCCTCTGGTTAGAAGTTTATCCCCCTACTTCCCCGGAGCCCAAGGTTTGCCCAGTATTTCACAATCAAATGCCTTCATTTGTGGGTCTAATTCATCACCGTGGGACTTGATAACCTGGAACCACATGTCCTCCGGTTCTGAGAATCTCCCCTTCCATGAATCTCCCCTCTTTCTGTTGTGCCTCCTGATGCATCCTGTAACTTCTTTCCTACTTTTCCAAATCTTTGCCATTTGTTCAATTTTCTAAAAGATTTTCTCAATTCCAACTCTTAATTGAGCTTTTCACTTTGCTATAATGTTTCTCACTTCATTTCCAAGAGCTGGTCCCATGCTCTGCCAATTTTTTTTTCTTCTTTCAGCAGTACCCTCTTGTTTCATTCATACAATTTCTTCTCTTCTTTCTTAGAAGTTTGTATGATGGGTGATTACTTCTTCCTGCACAGTTACTGTCTTTTCCAAGTAGCTGTTTTCCATGGTATGTGTATCCTTCACAGTATGTGCTTTACTCGAATATCCTGCAAACCCTGACTGATAAGTTCGAGTCATTCCAAAGGCTGATTAGAAGCACTGTGTCTGAGGATGGGGCTTATTAACAATGATCCTCCTGGCAGGGGATCAACCCTATGTGTTTCCTTGTAGAATCTCAACGTCAGTATCTTTATGTTTGTTTCCTCCCACGCCTCCCACCTCTTTTCAGCTGTCAAATAACCCAGAGAAGATGCTTCTCATCTCCCACCAGGAGAAAACAATTCTGACTACCAACGTACTACAAGCTGGGTGGGAGACAAAGACCGAGAAGTTTCTAAACTCAGTGGTAGACTTCCCTTTAACCTTACAGTTTCAAGTTCACGGTCCCTAACTTTAACTCTGCCCCATCTTTCCAAGTCCAAAGACCCTTTATTTTAACCTGGTAGATAATAAACATCCAGTCTTCTGCCAGTATGGGGAAGGCCCCATCACAATGGTATAGAGAAGCCAACTTGCCCCAACTCACAGGAGCCAACTATTCAATTTTCAGACGTCATCATGCTGGTTGTTGAACACAGTCATTATTAAAAATTAAATTATGTAAACATACAATAATTATATTAAAACAAAGATAATACCAAAAAAATCCATAACTTCCTGGTTAGTCTAACATCATCCACGCTCTTTAGGTTATTTACATACTTTTTCTGTGTGGGAAGAATACTATATAAAAGTGTCATGCTCACATCTCTTCTCTGTGTTCAACGATGTCATATTGTCAACTTGAAACTGGCCATGGCAGGAGTATTTGCACCATAGAAATTGGCAAATGCTATAAATTATACTGGTTTTTTTTGGAGGACTGGTTGTTAAACCTTTGCCAGCATTCCACTGGGCAGATGCCTCATCTCCCAAAGTCAGGTAGGGCTGCTGGCGGTCCTCCTACTTCCTAAACACATTTTTAACCAATTCATCCTTTTAGCCCGACATTTGCCACAGACCCAGACATCACCGGTGCTCCTATTACTCACATTTTCTGAAAGTAAACAATGAAAATCCTGTGGTTTCTCAGCTGTTCCCATTTTCACTCTTCTTTCGTCTATTACATCAGAAGTCTCTCTCCCTTTTCAGCATCCAAAATGTTCTCGCTGGGATCTCCTCTCCTGTTCTTTCTGTCCTTATGGAATTGAGCATTTGAAAACACTCTCACTGTTGTTTCAGGGAAGTTTTAGAAAAGCATGGAAATCTCTGCCTCTGCTTGATCTTTCATCTTTCACTGAAAATCATGTAATATACTAAAATGATGGGACTTCAACTCCCAAAAGCAGATTACAAACTTCTGGAATGAGAGAACACATTATCTGGAGTCTGTCCTTGGAGACAGCATTGGTCTGCTGGAGGTGCCTGGGTGACTGGGTGGTTTAAACAAGAGAAGTTCATTTCTCACAGTCCTGGAGGGTGGGAAGTCAAAGATCAAGTTGCCATCAATTTGGTTTCTGGTGAGAGCTCTTCCTGGCTTACAGATGGCCACCTTCTCTCTGTATCGTCCCACAGCAGAAAGATGGAGAGAGAAAGAGCTCTCTGGTGTGTCTTCCACAAGGATATTAATTCTGTCATATCTGGGCCCCATATTTATGACCCTATAACCTTCATTACCATCTATGGACCCTGTCTCCAAAGACATTCATGTGGGGGGTGAGGGGTGTGGGGTAGGGCTTCAACACATGTATTGGGGAGGATACAAAGATTCAGTCGATAAAAGTAAGGTAGTTTTGCACATTTTCCTACTGCCTAGGAGGTGAGTCAGAACCTAGCCAGCAGCTACCCCCTTGACCAAAACCTCTTTGCCTTCATGTTGGATCAAAACCATTTTGTGACTGAAGTCACAGAAAGGGGACTAAATGCACTCAGAATCATCCTTTGTACCCAGTTCCAGAAGCTTACTGAAGGAACGCCCAGCATCGGACTAATCTCTAGAGGGTTCCTTTTTCTTAAGCAATATTCTATCTATTAAGCAATAGATAATTCTCAGCTACTGCCACCCTCTCCCCGTGCACAGTTTTCTCCCACAATCTGGGTAACAAATGCATTGGCCACTTCTTCTCTTGGTCACTTTGTTCCCCATCCCCAAGGTGTGAAGGGTTTCTTTCACACTAGTAGTTAGCATAGTGTGGTCCCTTTAAGGAACGCACATTGTTGGACAGGGGCACATACAGTGAGTAAGGGTTTCCCTGCTGACAGTCTCAGCTGTAACAATTGCAGAAATCCTAAAACCTCATCCACCAACAAGATGTCTGTACTTCAGTCAGAGCACATGATTGGAGAAATTGTAGGATTTGCACTGGAAAATGCAGGGGATCCATCAGTGAGCAAAATAAGAAATGTCATAGAACTCACATTTGAGTGCCTGAGCATGTTTTCTTAAGCCACCGTCATAACTGAAATACTGACATTCAACAAGTTTTCTAGAATATTCTTTTACAAATTTCAAAGGTTTACAGTGTCCATTTCAACACTAGACTGGACATTTCCTATTTTCATCTTCCTAATGCCTCCCTAGTCTCTCTTACTGAATCAAACATGCTCAGTAATTTTTTTAAAAAATTTTTTCCCGAAAGTTTTACGTTTTCTTTTTCAAAGGGCTCATGGTAAGTCCAACACAATGAGTGGAATTATATTCACAACAGGATGTTTCATCATAGAATTTTAGTACACTGGAAACAAAGAGAACATTTTGTAAGATTCCAAAGAGAATATATTCCAATGACGCTCTCTTTGTAAGCGATTCCTAGCAGAGTGTCTGGCACAAAAATAAATGATTCTAATATAAATGAATTCCTCACGAACTTTATTCCGCACGGTGCCAGGTCAAAAATACCTCACTATGGGTCTTCTATCTCAACGAAGCCATTCTCCTCAGGTTAAGTATTTGGAACAAATTTTTCCCAGAGGACGAGGAGCATAAATTGTAGTTAGACTCCCAAGAGAGTTCACAAGCATCTCCTTAACATTTATATAATGAAAACATCATGTTTTGAAAACTAGAGGGGAAAAGTTACTACCATTGCTGCAATTCTAGTTATTAAAATGGAATATATATGTGTGTGTACACGTGTATATTTTTTTTAAAGATTTATTTATTTATTAGAGAGAGACAGCCAGCGAGAGAGGGAACACAAGCAGGGGGAGTGGGAGAGAAAGAAGCAGGCTCCTAGCAGAAGAGCCCGATGTGGGGCTCGATCCCATAACGCCGGGATCACGCCCTGAGCCGAAGGCAGACGCTTAACCGCTGTGCCACCCAGGCGCCCCTGTACACGTGTATATTAATGTCTTCCCTTGCAGTGCTGGTACGTAAGGCAAAGCCCATTTAATATAACTACCTAGAACTATGCCAAATTATGAAATGGGTATTTTTCTCTTACCATATAATGTGTAAAAAAAATGATTTCAATTTTCCCCATCCCTGACCTCACCCCACCCCAACCTTCCTTAAGAGTAGGGGTGCATACTGCTATCACGCTCGAGCATGAGACGAGCCTCAGAGAAGGGCTTCCTTAGGTGGGTTTCCCCAGAAGCCAACCCGCGACAGTGAGTCCTGTGCAAGAAATGTATTAAAGAAGTGCTCCCTAGAAAAAAAGCTGAGCACTGTGCAATTTCAGGTGAAGCTATAGAGTGCTGCAAGGGAATTTTGGAGAAAAAAATTCTCTTCCAGGCAAAGGAACCAGACTGTTATGCTCCCACACCTGTCAGTCACCAGCAAGGTTTGCCCTGGGCTGATAGAAACTCCCAGGCCCTTCCACCTCTAGGCTGACATTTGAAAAGCAGCCAGCAGCCCAAGGAAAGTTCTCTGGAGAACAGCAGACAGGTCTCTGCAAGCAAAGGCAGATTTAAAGGGGTCAGAGGCGCCCAAAGATTGTGAAAGGGAACCCGGAGGATGAGGGTAGGGTTCAGACAGCATGGTTTACCACTTGTGAAGCTACCATAGGGGAAGACTTGGCAATTTCAAAGAGCCAGGAATTTAAGATATGAAGGTGTTTTTCTGTGTTTATTTTTCTCTAGACTACCTTGGGTACCCTGCCTAAGCCTATGGGAACACCTTCCTTACCAAATCATTCCCTGCTTCTAAAAAAGCTAATGCAAAAAACAAATTAAAAATAAATTAAATAAAAATTAAAATTAAAAAAGGCTAACGCTTGTCCGTCCACACGTTCTCATTATGTATACTTTGGCCATGAAGCCCCTTCTCCAGGAGGAGTTTCTGCACCCCAGCCCTTGGCTTCCATTCCAGCTCACCTTGCCCATTCCCACTGGGTTCTGCTCTGTGCTCTGCCGCCCACTCCCCATTGCACGCTCCCCCCGCCCCCCATTCTGGAGCTCAGCAACATAAGAAAGGTGAAGAAATGGTGAACGAAGGGACTATTCTAAAGAATTCAGATGCAGGACATCCTGTAGTCTAACCATCCCTACGAGGTCGGCACTACTGTCACACACATTTCATAGTCATGGCAAATGAGACCGAGAACTTACGGAACTTGCCCAAAACGCACGAGAAAATAGCCAAGGCTGAATTCAAGCACAGCCAGGCTCAGCGGCGCGCTCCTGACCACCAGGCGATATGGCCTCTCTTCATCTCTGAGGCAGGTACTTCAGGGATATTTGTCCAACGAAGAAATTAATGTCAAAGAGATTAAGGATAATTTTCCCATGTTCCCAGAGCCAGTCAAGGATATAGTGAGAACCTGACTTCTGGTACAGGACCCCAGAACCCACGCCCTTGCCGTGATACTGCCCATGAAAGGAAAGTTGGTTTTCCCCAGCCAAGCTGGGGTAGAGGGGAGTCAGAGGGGCTAGCTTACTCTTCATCTCTCGGGACTCACAGAAGGACCCAATAGAGGACTAAAGCATTGAACATTAAGAGAGAAAAAGCCCCCACGAAGAAGAGAGTGTCCTCTGTTCCTCCCTGCCTGTGAACCTTCCAGAAAGAGTAGCGTACAACTCCACCTGAGCTCTGTGTCCACCAGGATGGCGTGTGGATCAAAAGTCCCTGGGTGATGGCAACAAGCCGCCCTCGGGGAGGGTGGGCACAGCAGTGCTTGGTACAAGAAAGAGCCCTCAGAACAAAGAGGGAAACAGCACAGAAAGGAGATCAAAGGTGGTGAGCAGAAGGAAGTGGGGCGGACGGCTTGTTTGCCAGACAGACACCAACTCGGACACGACAGCCCTAATAAGCAGGAGAAAAAGGCTCAAGTTACAGCCTGCATGGTCTCCTCCAACAGGGATCCTGGCCCAAGCAAGTTAGAATTGGGGGGCTGGCCAGCACGGTGCAGACTCATGGCAGGATTCGAGTCAGCCAGAATGGACGCGAGACACCAGACCACCCAACGCTGAGCCACAGCTGAAGATCTAGCTCAGCTGAGACCTGATGTCAGAGGAAGACCCACTCTAGGTCCCAGAAGCACAGTTATGGGCCTGGGAGCAGAGGGTCTAGAATGGGGTAGAAGGGGTGGGGCGGAATCCCAGTCCCAAGGGAACTAGGTCGCCAGAAAGGCCGGTGCACAGATGACGTCCTCGGACAGATAACACTTTCTCGTGGGGACTGTCCCCTTCATTGTAGGATGTCTGGCAGCGTCCCTGGCATCTTTCCTGCCCTCAGTTGTGACAAATGAAGGGCCTCCAGGCATTGCCAAATTCAAGTGACTTCATTTAAGTGCCACTGGGTTCGTGGAATGATAGAGACCTCGCCCCTGCCGTGTGCTCTCGATGTGCAGATGCTGTTCTATGTGCTTCAAACACACATCACTGCGTGCTTGTCCCAACACAGACATCAGACGGACGCCGCGACTTACCCTGGTTTTACAGCTAAGGGTGGGGGTAGGGGGCTGAAGGCGGAGGGATGGTAAGCAACTTGCCTAAAGTAACACGGCGTGTCTTTGGCAGATCTGACATTTCACATGCAAGGTCTGCCTCCAGAGGCGATGCTCTCAACCAGCACACCGTGCCACCTCCCCTCGAAAAGAGGGGAAATCCAAGGCACAGAGAGGTAGAGAACGCAATCAGGGACAAAAATACACATTTGAACTCCGGTTTCTTTGACCCCACAGCCCAGGCAGTAAAAGCACCACACGGTAGGGACTCCAGTTCCCGGCAGCGGGGGGCCAGCAGGGACGCTGACCCGGCCACGACTCCCCCAAAAGCACGGGCTCAAGCTCTCAGGAACAAATGCAAACCAAGGGTTAATTTCTTCGGCTTCAGGATCGAAAAGCATTTTGCTTACCTTTCAAAGAATCATCTGCTACATTTATTGACTAAAATGATGTGTTGCCTATTTCCAATTCCTATACAAGAATACTGCACACCTACCCTTTACAGAAGAAGGTAACATAAATCCAGGCGCACACACACCAGAAAAGCAAGCCCCACATTACAAACATCGCATTTCTACCTCGGACAAAGAGGGCAAACATCCCAAGCTTTCCAGATCCTTTTAGTTTGCCAACAGCCCTTAAATTCTTTTTCTCTGAATCAGTTGCTTTCAACAAAATGAAAACTCCGGTGTCTACGTTAAATGTGCGTTTCTCTAGTCTGATTCAAATTCCGGATTGACAAAATCCTGCTATGTACAAATCTTGTCAGGAAGATGCGTACACCTGGGAAGTGCTCAGCAGGCAGCCAGGTAATTTGCTCTGACTCAGGGTGCGGTTCCTCGAGTAGCACACTGCTCTAGTCCAGGAGTTTGTCTAAAAGCAGCAAAGCCACGCATGCTAGTGGGCTCCTATCAGAGAATTCCCTCGAAGTTGCACTGATATCGCTGTTAGCTATAAGGTTTCCCTCACTGAGTAAGTCAGAAATACAATTAGGGCTATTAATTTTAAATGAAATTGCTTATTTTACTCTTGAAGGCGACTAAGGAATTATAAGACACTCTGTGCCCAAGGAAAGAAAGCCCCCCGCTTGAACCCAGGGAAGGGTGCATGACCAACACTTAGGATTTGATTACAAACACACAGAGAGCCAAACCACTTGATTGGAACATTTTGGAAGCTGATATGGGAAAAAGGAACTATTCGAAACCTGCCTTTACATCTGCAAGCACTGTGATTTCCCAGAACAATTGAGAAACATCTGGAAACCTAGCAGTCAGCACGGGCAATGAGAGAGCACAGAATAGGTTTGAGGGGCTCTGGGTCTGGGCTCTGCCCCTTCCCAGGGACGTTACCCTGGATCCCGGACCCTCTGCCCCTCTTTGTCACTACCCGTGTGCTAATCCAGCCTCAAGGCCTTAACTGAACCATTCTAAGAGTCCCATGCTCTACAGTGGAAGGACCAGGGAGTGTGGAGTCAACTTGACCTGGGCTCAAATTCAGACCCCGTTTGTAGACAGCTCTGTGACTTTGTTCAAGTTATTTAAACCCTCTGGGTTTTCAAGTGTCCGCAATGTTCACTGTGGACTAATACAGCTTTTGAAGATAAAAATAAATCAGAAATGTGAATGTTGATTCTCTTTAAAGGCAATACTGGTGCATAAATCCTTAGGTATAAATTCAAAATCTAAAACTCCAAGAAGCAAAGTCTTACAAGTTGTCGGGAAACTCACGTTGTCACAAAGCCCAACCTGAATTAACCATGATGAATTCGGTAGCTTCTAGTTTCTCTATTTGGGCAAATACTCATACGTTCTGTGGGAGAGATGCAGGTATGTTGATTTTTGGAGTGGATTTTTGGAGCCCCAAGGCGTGTTTCAGGATCCATTCCATGTGTGCCTTTCAGGCTAGCCTCCAAAAATCTGGGGGAAAAAAATCTAAATTCCAAAGCACACTGGGACCTAAATATATCAGGTAAGAATTATAAACCTGCATTATGTTACAGATTTTTTTTTTAAGATTTTATTTATTTATTTGACAGAGACAGCCAGCGAGAGAGGGAACACAAGCAGGGGGAGTGGGAGAGGAAGAAGCAGGCTCCCAGCGGAGGAGCCTGATGTGGGGCTCAATCCCATAACGCAGGGATCATGCCCTGAGCCGAAGGCAGACGCCCAACGACTGCGCCATCCAGGTGCCCCTATGTTACAGATTTTAACTGGTCAGCAATTAAATAAGAAATTTCCTTTAGGGTAGATCTCAGTGTGGAAGAAAATGGGAAGTTTCTTCTTTCGAATTTTCGCAAATTCTATTACCCATTTGATAAATACGTACGAATCGGAACACAGAGAACGCTGGAATGTTCCATTTGGTTTTCTAATTGCTAATCCTAAGCTTTACACTCTGTCCCAGTTGTTGGGTTCATCTCTCGTCGGGCACAGACTCAGTGCAAAGAATGTTAGAAGGTGAGCGGTTCGAGAACACTGAGGGGAAAGGCGTGGAAAGTTATAACCGTGCTACGTTGAGTGCTGTCCATGGCCCAGATTCTCCGCTAGTCTCCTTACTCGAGCACTGTTACTTTAACTTTGAGATGCAAGCCCCGTCCGTCAGGGGCTTGCAATCTAGATCAGGAGAGACATACACAGAGACCCCCAGCTTCTCAAAGTTCACCTCACTCCACCTTTACCGCACACCTATGTTAGCGCCTGTCTGCGCTAACCGAAAGAAATCCAAAGAGGATTTTCACTTTGATGAAAAAAGGCAAAAAGCGAAGAGCGTTCAACATTTGTTTTGCAAGGAGCCCTTAAGAGAGGCAGCGCACACCCCAGGCAGCAGGAGTGGCCCCCCAAGCTCCTTCCCCGGGAACTGCGCCTGGCTTGTTGGCATCCAGCCGCCGGAGCTCTGAACCGCGGCTGTGAGCATGCGCGCTTTATCTCGATTTACATCGTGCATCCTTTAGCAAGATGCATCCTAAGGCATCAGAAAAGCCTAACAGAGATTATTTTTTGTGTCTGGGAACGTTCAAAATTTTTTCTAAGGAAATCAGGATCCTAAAAATGTCAGAGAAAGACAAATACCATATGATTTAACTTATATATGGAATTTAAAAAACAAAGAATCCCCCAAACAACAACAACGACAACAACTAGCAGAAACAGACTCATAAACACAGAGGACAAACTGGTGCTTGTCAGAGGGGAGGGAGGAAGGGGATGGGTGAAGCAGGTGATGGGGATTGAGAGGTACAAGCTCCCAATTACAAAATAAATAAGTCACAGAGATGAAAAGTACAGCATAGGGAATGTAGCAATAATATTTAATAATGTAAAAAAATCCATATAAATTCATGGTGATCGCGCCTTTGCTTTCAGCCATTTAGCTTATGACAGGTCTCACAGGAATGCTCTAGTTTTGGATTGTGGGAGAAACCCATGTGACTGATGGTTTACTGTACCCCTCCCATGTGCCAGGCACCGACCTGGGACCCCAAATCAACAGCGGTGAGCTTACACGGAGCCCTCTGGAAAGGCAAAAAACAGGAAACAAAGAAGTAATTTCAGATAACGAAGTGCCACAAAGAAACCACAGTAAGGTCATAGATTCAAGAATGTCTGGGGGTAAAAGTAACCATAGTCTGTTCAGACAAGGCATCTTTGAGGAGCGGAGGCGGGGGGGGGGGGGTGCCTGAGAGACACACAGAGAGAAGTAACAATGAACAGAACAAAGGAATTAACATCAAATACCCAAAGAACTTTAGACCTAAAGGAATTCAAACCTACAGTTTTCCAAAAGAGAAATCCCTTGGGACAGATGTGGGCAGAGAAGGCCACCTGGAAGCAAAGGGCAGAGAGGATGTGAATAAACAGGGCTATTCCAGTGTGTAGGACCCGGGGACCAAGTGCCTTCCATAATGTTTATGGTGCACCTGACACAGAGTCCTAAATTCCCATCTTGTTATTCCAGCTGTTCTCAAGCCTTAGGGCGCATCAGAACCATCGAGAGGGACTGTTAAACTATAGGCTGCAAGGACCTCACTCATGGTTTCCATTTCAATGAGTTGTGGTCAGACTTAAGCACCTGCCTTTCTGACAAGTTCCTGAGTAACGAGGATGCTCCCCGTCCAGGGAGCCACGGTGATCTCCGTATCTATTGTGTTCTGCCTGCCATTCAGGATTCTGAGACTAAACAAAACTCGGACAAGCAGTAGCAACCTGCTCGATGCATTATGCGGTGTTTCTGAAACCCTGTGGCACCGTATGCGTTTTTATGCGACTGTTCTACATCCTTTGCATGGGAGTGCATGTTATGTGTACCTCTAATGTTCTGAATCCCCACTTGCCTCGTAACTGTGTTCACCGAAACTGGTCCCACACACAAACCTCACCACCTTCATTGTGACTTATCCGAATTCAAAGATCTACATCTGGCCACGGCGTTGAAGCTTCCAGCCACGTGTGTAAAGGAAGCTCGAATCTGCAGCTTAGTGAGAACACATGACACAGTTTATCACCTCTGAAATCCCTTTTGTCAATCCCCAGTGAATCCACAAAGTAAGATTATTCTGTATTCTCTCAAACTGAAACTTCATTCCCGGTGTGTGCGCAGTAAGAAAGAAAGCTAACAGTGCCACCTCATTTCACTACTGAATAAGCAGCAGGTCTGGCAAACTCCCCAATTGGCTGGTTACCCAGAAGCCTTTGCACCAGGCAGGGCTGCCTGGCATCAGAGCAAAGCCTCTGGGGAGCGCAGCCAGCCATGTCGCAAGCCAGGGTCTTCGGTGATTCGAGCTGGAGTGCACTGGGCACCCACCTCAGGGTCTCCCTGGGGGGCAGGACCCCCCGGCCTGGAGGCCATCCAGCCCTGTTGATCAGTTTTCAGCCCCAGAGCACAAGAACCCATTCAAATCCTTCCTGTACAAAGGGTTCCAGCCTTAAGAGAGTTTCTACTGAAACCCTCCACCTTCTTCATGAGACCGCCACCTCAGGCATGTCTAGAGAACTGAAATTTCTCTCTTCTGCTCAAATCTTGTGAAGCATGTTTTCTCTTCTACCTCTCTCCCGTACTCTGGTGTATTCTTCTATTTCATAATTCACATACTCCTCTGTCTGTGTCTCTCTCACTTCAAAACGGCTCCCTGATCAGTCCTGCTGCATCCACGTCAGGGGTGGGGGCTTCTCTTTAACTCCTTCATGCTCTCTTCTTTGGTGACAGAAGGTGCACGGGAAGCCCAGACGGCCGGTGGGAGGGTGGCTTCAAGGATATGTGCTCATGCTAAAGAAAATGGGAAATACAAGCGGGTAGGCTTGCGAGCTGGGAAGGTGCAGACAGGTGCAAGCCATACGGTCTGCGTACCGAGGTACCGCTAGATAAATAACTCCCCGTACAGTAGCCAGATGCGTAGACCTTGGACCAGGCAGCGCTGTGTGGTCTTAGGCAAACTACGCAACTTCTCTGAGTCGGCTTTACTTACCGCCTCTAACATGGAGCAAATACTCTCTATCCTTCAGAACGATTCTGAACATCTTTAAGAATGCATATTAATCCCCCGAGTGGAGTGTCCCAACTCAGGACGCATCCCAGAAGCGGCAACCTGCTATTACTGCTGTTACTTTTAATCAGGTCCTTACCACACAAGCATTCTGGATCTAGACACAAAGTGAAATTCTTCAGTTTCTGCATTACTCCAAACACAACAGCAACAAAATAGTCCACTTGAACTTGTCTGACACTAGTGAGATTCAATGTTTAATGTCAATGACAAATAATGTGGGTCAACTACAATCTTAACATTCCAAACTTCAGGCTAAACCGTAAAGTGATGTCACACACTCTCGAGTGAATTGGTATCATTGGCAAAAGAAGATGCCTTTCTGTATGAAATGTACATAAATGGTAAGTTTATAAAGAGAGAAAGCAGGTCGGTGATTGCCTGGGGCTGGGGGTGGAGCAGAGACTGACCCACGTGAGCCCCAGATAATTTGGGGTAAGAGACATATTCTAAAACTGGACTGGGCTCACAGCTGCACAACTCTGTAAATTTACTAAAAATCATTGCACTGTACCTGTACGGTGGGTGAACTGTATGTATGTAAATTATCCCTCAATAAAGCTGTTAAAAATAATCTTTCTTGTACCACACAACACGTTTCAAAATAAACAACTATTTCTATTTTTATTTTAAAGCTTTTCCATTATCAGCTCATCACCAGGACCGTCAAGAATCTGTCCAAGACCATGAAAGGACTCCTCCACAGGCCAACAGGGCTGTTATCACTGCTCTCACTCACAATCACATTGTTTTTGGAAAGACATCTTGAGATGTAATATCAGAGTCATTAGCAGAAAGCATTTATTTATAGGCTGAGATTATGTTCTGCATCTGATGGCTTCTCAGCCTGGACAGCAAATATTCAAGTTGGAAATGAATGGTTTTCAAATAGAAATCCATCAGCAGTGCCTAACTTCCACACAGACGTTTCAGGAAACAGAAAAGGCACTTTGCTCTAAATACTTCTGATGGGATGAAATCAAATCATGAAAGCAGTGGGTCTTTAAAAATGCACAGGGCTCCCCAGTCGGAGCACTGCAGTGGTCGGCGTAGTCCGATATGTTCAAATGAAACACTAAGAACTATATTACTATGATTTCACATAAATGTGTCTGCAGAGAATGACCTCCAGATACACAGCCTGTCTTTAGAGCACCTATTTTCACTAGGATTTCTTAGCATCATTCACATGCATAGTAGCACTCAGTTCCAACTTGACCAATCCCTCCTTGACTTCTCCGTAGGCCTGTAGCTGCTCATTTAATGAAATAAACCGCATTATCGTGGAACTTCCAGCTTGCTTCTGTCTGGCCTTCTTGCCCACAGTTAGCCCACAGAGAAGTCACGCAGGGTTCTCGCCGTCACGCTGTCTCCCGCTGAGTCACGCTTAGCAAAGCCAAAGCCGGGTTTCATGGGGCTCTGCTCTAGGACCTTGGCGTTACCGAAACTCTTCCCACCTCACGCTCTCCAGTTTGGCTGGGAGATGAGCATGAGTACTTTCATAATGGAATCTGGCTTAGTAAACTCAACAAAACGACAATGTTTTCTGCTAGTTGTGGAGCCCGTACTGCGTTTGGGGTGCTGTGCTGAGGGCCTCACAGACATGATCTCTACTCATGGCCATGTTACAATCCTCTTTTACAACAATGTCATACCCCTAGTGAGGGTACAGTAGCAAGCCCATCAGGGCAAAGGCCCTCACCCGCTGTCCGGGCTGTATTCTGAGCCTACCTGCTTGTGCCGCCCAGAGTGCACGGCTGAACCACAGGACCTGGGCTGCTCAGGGCAATCCCACGAGTGCTCGGACACTGCCTCGAGCGTAGAAAGAAGGGTGAATCGAGGCTGATGGCCGACTGTATTCACAGGGTTGTCAAGTATGCTGCTGGGTTTGGGTTGTGTCGCTTCACCTCTTTGGTCCTTAATTATCTCTTCTGTAAAATGAAGACAATCGGTCCTCCTTTATGCACACTCGGCTACTGTGAGGCGTCAGTGAGAGCACGCGTGCGTTCATCTCTCCACCCAGTGAACCTGAGCGGTTATCACGACCCACTCTTACCAGATACGAGACACACGCTTGCGCACGCACATAGGCCTTCCGGGAATTGATCCTCAGACAGAATTTACTTAGAATGTATTACAGAATTTATTCACAGAAGCACGTGATCAGACGAGATGGAAAAAGTTTTTTTTTTCCTAGGATCGGGTGTTCTCGGGTTCCACCCTGAGGAGCTGAGAGACAGCACGCCAAACAAAATCAGCCTTTAAGCTTTCCACTTCATTTTGGCTACTGTTGAGGCACAAACCTAATGAAATAGTATTTTATCAGGAGCTTGATGGACTCTGCCATCTCATAATATGTAAATTTTTGAATAGTCAAAATCAGCAAGCTATTATCATAAGTGTGCCAGAATTTTGTTAGTGAGCCCCTTGGCTATGAGTGTGAAAGGAATTAAGAATTTGAAGAGAGGGGCACCTGGGTGGCTCAGTTGGTTAAGCATCTGCCTTTGGCTCAGGTCATGATCCCAGGGTCCTAGGATGGAGCCTGAGTCGGGGAGCTGGGAGCCTGCTTCTCCTTCTCCCATACCCCCTGCTTGTGTTCCTTCTCTCACTGTCTCTCTCTGTCAAATAAATAAACAAAATCTTAATTTAAAAAAAAAGGAATTTGAAGAGACTCTCCTGTGACTATTTCCATTAATTCTAGCCTTGCATTTCTCAGCAATCAACCCATTTACTTTTCAAAGTTAACCAACTTATGAGGTCTTATGCTGCAGAACTGAGGATAAGACATTTATTTCAGTTGGAAGACAAGTATGCTTCCTTGCAAAGACAGTTAAGAATCACAGATTATTCAAACTAGAAGGGACTTTTCAAGGCTGTATAATCCCAGGGATGCCTGGATAACTCAGTCAGTTGAGCAACCAACTTTTTTTTTTTTTTTAAGATTTTATTTATTTATTTGACAGAGATAGAGACAGCCAGCGAGAGAGGGAACACAAGCAGGGGGAGTGGGAGAGGAAGAAGCAGGCTCACAGCAGAGGAACCTGATGTGGGGCTCGATCCCATAACACCGGGATCACGCCCTGAGCCGAAGGCAGACGCTTAACCGTTGTGCCACCCAGGCGCCCCGAGCAACCAACTTTTGATAATCAGCTCATGCCTTGATCTCAGGGTTGTGAGTGCAAGCCCCATGTTGGGCTCCATGTTAGGCGTGGGGGTGGGGTGGAGGCGACTTAAAAAAAAAAAAAAAGACGAGATAATCATAGTTTTTCAGGTGAAAAACTAAAATGCTTTCAGAGGCCAGGCAGATAATACAAACAAGGGGGTGTGAGGTAGCAAAGACAGTATGGAATGTCAGGGGCTGAGATCGACTTGTGGGGCACAAGGGAATTTCACAAAAGTATGCCAAGGCATCTAGATTCAAAGTCTATAAAGACTCTTCTGGGCAACCCAAACATGCCTCCAAGCTCTGCTCAACCCTGTGGCGTAAGTTTCCCATTTTCAACATTTTAAACTTAATAGTTGATGCATCTGAGAGTGAGGGGACAAAGAGGCTTCATCTCGTCCTTTCTCTGACAAAGAATTAGCAAGCACCTGCTGTGTGCCAGGTCTGTTCAGGGCTCCAAGGATACAACACGGAGCAAAAGAGACACTGGTTTCATTCTCATGGAACTTACCATCTTCTGGGGGGAGCAGATGTCAACCATATAATGACCCACATACGGAAATCCAACTCCCATGGTTATGAAGAACACAGAACTACAAGTCAGACACTGAGAACCGGACACTTGACTCCAGCCCAGGTATGCTGGGCCCAATCCACAGAACATGTTTATTAATTACCAGAAAAAAAGAAGCAGAAGTACTTGATGAACTTTCTAACGCTACTCAATTAAATTACAGTGCTAATATTGAGGGGGAAATAAAGAAACGAATCATTGATAAATTGTGGGAACGTTTCTTTAAAATGGGAATTCGATTCAGTAAGGACAAACAAAGGCCACTGGAAAATTTTCTACCATAAAGACCCAAAATATCCAAGTACAAGTACAAAACGGGGGAAACTTTCTATGTATGAGAGAGCAAAAAAAATGCCTTAGGCATGAGCAGCTGCATTTAACAACAATTTGAATAGAGCAGAAACACAGCCTTATTGCAAGAAGAACCTTCCGTGGCACTAAGGTGTGCTAGTCCCTAAAAGAGAATGCACCTGTCACCACCACGGGTCTATGGGTTGATGGCATATGGAAAATGCAGGTATGTCAAACATTACTGAGAAGTTGAATAAAAGGAAGAAAACTGTAAAAGGGAAAGGGAACTAGGATTTGTGTTAAACACTGAGCAGTTGTGACGATCGGCTACCCCACAGCACACACAGAAACAGCGTGGTCTCTGGGGTCACGCACATGTGCATCTGAGCGCTGCAGCCCACTATTTTATTTGGGGCAAGTTGTTGAACTTCTTCGTGCCTCATTTTCTCCATCTGAAAAGACAGGATGCTAACCGTACCAACTTTACGAGATTCCTGTGAGAAAAGAAAGCAGGGAGCAGATGGAACATACGCTAAGACAAATAACAATCACTACATGCGCTTTATAAAGGATTTCTGTGAAGACGAGAGAAACTGTTCTCCTGGCCAGAAAAATAGAAAAAGAAAAAAGGAAAAAGATGAAGGGGAAAAAAGTGAGCTCACTTTGAGCAACAAAAGTTTTCCCCTTTACAATGATAAAGCAGTGCACTGAGCCACAAACAGCAGTTGGAAATATAGAAATGGGAGTCAAGGGCGGGGCGGGGGGGGAGACCTGCCAAGGGTGATTTGAAAACTCACTAGCAAGGTTCATCTAGATATTATTTAATAACCCCTAAGTTCATCTGGCAGAGAACGCCACTCTTGCCAACACGAATAAATGCATACTCAGGTTATTTTCCATTTATCACTCTGACAGTAACACTAGGAATCCAGAAGGTAGAGCTCTGCTCTGTGCCGATCAATGATGTGCAGAGTGCAGACTCCAGGGATGGTAGCAAAAGATAAGAGAAGCCACAGAAGAGAAAGGGTCACCTGAGAAAGGTAGCCTATTCTGTGATGCCCAATGTTTTGTTCTGTACTTTATGATGAATGTTCTAGTGATAAACATTCCACTTCATTCACCTCTCCATACATCTTGAGGTGGTATCTTTACCAAAATATTTCAATACTCGTTCTCTTTTAATCTCTTCATTTCTGAGGACGCACGCCGGTACCTCTGGATTGCTTAAAATAATCATGATTATATTATAGATGGAATATACATTTCGATGGAAACAGGGTACTCTTCAAATATCAGAATTTTCTGAAATAACTCCTCATAATTATTCATCAACATGTCAACAAATTCTCAAACACACATAGATGATGCTTCCAAGTGCCTGAACTCTCCATTTTTGGAGGTTTTTCCTGTAGCTATTATTTCAAAAGTTATAGACCATGCTCTTTTAGCAGTTGCCTACTACAAAAACCTACAACATGTCTTTTTAGGTTATGCATTTCCCACCGAAACTCAAAAAGAAGGGGAGAGGAACATCTTAATGTCTTCAGCAATGCAATGAAAACGCCAAGGCAGGATGACTTCATGAAGCATGTGAAGAGGTGGCAAGAAGTTAATAAAAGATGCTCCGTTCACAGTGGTCTTGTTATGTTAGTTGCCATTCCTTCTCATCACGATTGTTGCAGAGGAATACCCATTTAGTTGTGTGTCAACCATGTGCTCCCTGAGCCCGGAATGGTGTGGTCCTTGTCTCTTCCTGTCCCCACAAGAGAACAGAGGTCTCCAAACTAAATGCTAAAACATCTGGAAGGCAGAGTCAGACAGATAATTTTTCATGTCATCTTTCCCGTTCATGAAGAACCACCAAAAGTCTAAAGTGAAATTTTGAAGAAAAAGAAAAATGACTGTTTCTGATCGAAGCTACCACTATTTTTAAAAAAAAGTCTCTTCTTTTTTTTTTTTTACAGTATTCCAAAGCTTTCCAGATCTGTAACAAGAAACATTGTCCATACAAATGTGTGACAGACTTGTGTATTACATTTTTATAAGGTTGAATATTAAGTGAATAGCTAGAAACTTTGAGCAATCTTCCATTTTGTACTGGACCATATGCTATAGAAAAAAAAAAGATTTTCCTCTAATAACTCAGAACTGAAAAAGTTCTCTTAAATACAATGCCTTTACTCAAAAACAAGAGGGACTCACTGGATGGATCTTCCAGTCAGAAAACTACTTTTACTTATCTGAGTTTCTGTAGGCCTGTTCTTCGAAGCTTTGCTATCCTCAGTTCCTAAATAGGGGGTCAGCAATTAGCTCCAGCGACGGCCACGATGCCCAGAGAGGACCATGTTGCTGGTGCAGGCGGTGGACTGGGGTGGACTGGGGATGACTGGGGATGACCGCACTCCCTCTCCCTGCTTCTCTCCTCCCAATGACATAATGAGTTGCCACTGTGGGCTGAGCAAAATGGTACCTGTCACATTCAGATGTTTAATATTCCTCTGTAAAGGAGGTGGTGACATCCTGTCAGACCAGTACAAGTCTAACAGAGGGCCATCTTTTCTGCCTCGCCTTAATATAGAATGTGCTACTTAGTCACCAATGATTTAGGCAAAGCGTGTCTCATGAAGACACGAGTGTGGAGCTGCAACGGCGTGTACGGCGTGACCGCCGGCCCCCTGCAGGTGCAAGAGTGGGTCAAGCCAGCCTCCGGTCCATCGGTAGCAACAGCTCCAGAGGGGCAACATTCAGAATCCCATTTTTCTTCCTTGTCATGACAACCCTTTCTTCCTTCCTCTCAGTCCAGACTTAGAACCCCAGTCAAAGCCATAATTTATTGATAGAGTCGGACCATTAAGATGATACACAGTAGATCCAGAAAGGAGATGTTTTTCCCTCATGTTATCTCATTATTCCTTGGCCCCGATCTGGTGAAAGCTTGATATTACCATAACACAACTGTTTCAGAAAACAGCAAAATTATTTTGCTCAACTAAGGTGTACTTGTCATCACTGACATTGAATGCAATTAACCAAATTAAGCTGACTGGCTGACACCGTAATTGTTTCATGCTCAAAGAAATACAGTGCTATTCCTGAAGAGCAGGTATCGTCTAGAAGTGAGAACATGAAACTGAACAGTAGAAAGTCAACAGCATTAGAAGACCAACTTTTGACATATATTAATAACTGAGGCTATTTGCCTCCTGCTTTTGCAGGGTCTAAGTCGCTACACCTCCCCGTAGAAGTCAATGAAATGGCATCAGTCCTTCCTGAAGCAAGTTTGGTGAAGTTTAATTTGCATTTATGATCTTTAACAAGGCAGAGGTTTTTAGTATTAACTTATTCTATTTTTGACGCTGGTACAATTCATACACATTGACACTAAATCGTCACTGATTTTTTTTTTTCTCTACTAACACCCATCCTTTTTTCTATTCTCGGAATAGAAGAACTCTAACACAGATATCTTCCCAGTGTCCTCCTAGGAACTCTTGCCCGCCATTCAGCTTCAAAGGGCTAAGCCCAATAAGTGAACACGTGCTGTTGTGCGTGTTTCTTTATTGTTGTTAATTCCCTCTTATCCTTCCCTTTTAGGTCCAATAACCAAATGCATGACACGAAGCTGTGTCATATGAAAGTGTTTACTTTCTTTATGATTAACTTCCCTGTGTAATTAATGCCCCCAATCCTCTGGGCAGCCCTATTACATCTATTCTGCACTTACGTGCTATCCGTCAGCTGAATACATTTTCATATTTTAGGAGGAGGGGGAAAGGGGACAAGAAAGCTTCTCGCTAACTCCCATTCTAAGAAGATTATTTTTACCAAAAAAGTGTTTGCAATTATATTAGCTATTTTTATCACTTCTATAAAGTGCTATATTGGCTGATCCTCACCTGGGAAGAGGATTAAATTGCAAATGTAAATAGGCTCCTATCAGAGACAATTAGGAACACCTTGAGAGTTTTTCACAACAACGTCAGGGGAGAGAAGGCACAGAGACCCAAAGGGCTGGCAATCGGGGCCGAGGTGGGCTTGTGACCACGGGTGCAGGAATTCCCATCCTCCCCGGGAGTGTTTCCTGAGGGACACATCATGCGGGTCACCTCAGACCTCCCCTCTGTCTGTCAGCAGGGCCCAGATCTGCTCACGCAAACCAAACGTTCTGGAAAGGGGACTGAGAGCTTGATGTGTTCGCTCTGCTTTCTCTGAAGCCTCTTTGGAAAGTACTCCTCAGCCTGAGCACAGGCTGTTTGCCTTAAAAGGATAAAATATCTGTAGGAAAAAAAGCTGTAGCTGGCTGCAGAGACATCACATACCAGAAGGAGAGCGCTACAAGCCCAGTGCTGCTCCTCCGAGGGAACTCAGCACCGTCTCACCTTCTTATGCTTCACGTTGCACAGAAATATCTGGGACCAAGGACCCAGTCTTACTGCTTAATGAGGCAGCGGCCCCCGGGGAGTGGAAAACACACTCGGAATGATGGCTTATCCTAATGTGTGTCATATTTGAACAGTGGCCAGGACTCGTGGCTGGCAGGAAAGAGGAAACACACTTACCTTTCGAACGGAGCTGCTGCCACTTTTGTGTGCCTGGGTCCTGGGAGGTAACCCCAGAGAGCACCAGCAGACCGACAGACGGACAGGTGCAGATGCTACAGGCCCAGGGGCCAATGGGAGCCAGAGCTGCCTGGCTCCACGGCAAGCAGGGCATCTGGGTTGGTCAAAATGGACCAAGGAAAGTGCCTTCCCGAAGGATGGGAATTCAACTCACCTGGAATAACCGAGCTCGAATGGAATACAGAAGAGGTTCTCAACACCGGCTGCGTACTAGAATCATCTCGGGAGCTAAAGTAATACATCTATTCCTCATGTCCACCCCAGAGCAATTAAATCAGGATCTTTGGAGGTGAGGGCACCCCACCTCCCCAGGAAAGATGTTTTTTTTTAAGCTCCCTACGTGATTCTAACATGTAGCCAAGGTCGAGAACCAACGAGCTAGGTAAAGTAGTGATCACTTGTGTGGGCGGATAAAGCAGAAGTTGGGGGGGGAGGGTCCACTGCGTTTGTAAGCCCCTCGTCCTTAAAGGTTTCCACCAATAGAAACAGTCAAGTCTTTAAGTGGGACGTTTATCCTGGCCCTTCACAGTGGAGCTACCTGGGGAAATCTTTAAAAAATGCTATCGGAGGCGTGCACTCCCAGGCATTATTACTTTAATTGGCTTGGGGTAAGACCCAGGCACTGGAATTTTTTCGAGTTCCCCAGATGATTCTAATGTGCACCTTGGGAAGCACTGTCCTCTTATTTTTCCACTTCTCCCCTACTTCTGCCTCCTATTACCGGTGAACAGACACTCCCTGAGAACAGCCTATATGCTATTCAGTGGGTTTGGGCACAACTGCTTAACCTCACAACCGTCTGGGAAGCAGAAGAGCCCAGTGGCTTAGGGAGAGCAGCTCTGGAGTTGGAATTTGGGCTCAGCCTTTTACAAAGTGTGTCACCTTGGGCAAGTCATGTCGTAAGCTTCTCGGAACTTCAGTGACCCATACCTCAGTGCATTGAAATGGGGATAATTTGGAGTCTCCCTCAGAGGGCTGTTGGAGTGGTCAAGGGACAAGCTACGGAAAACACAGGGAGCGGTACCTGACACAGAGTAAGTGTCCATAAATGGTAGGCACTGTGACGGAGACAGGCAGTGCCCTTCTGACCTGCTTTTTTTCAGAAACCGTGATGCACTAACTTGCTCTCCTCATCCTTTCCTTCTGTACTACGACCTGCACAAACACCCCCAAGCCCTCCTGGTATCACACTGAGGGATGTTTCAAAGGGACAATACAAGGCATTCAAAACGAGCACTGGTCTCAAGGGAAACATCTTAATGGTTTTCTGCCAAAAGCCCAGGATGGCTCCCGCTCCCAGAGAAGGCCACCTCTGATGTCCTCCAGTCCACAAGTCTCCTCCCTATGGCTGTCTTCCTCCACAAAGTGCTGTCTTACTTGTCAATTCGGTTCCAGTCACTGCCTATTGAGTCGCCCACAAAACCCATCCCTCCTTCCCAACATCCCCGCAACTCTGTTGCAGCTTTAACGATGCTCCTCTTGTCTCGCCCGGCCCTTATCCATCCTGCCTGGCCCTTGAGCATTTTCCAAAATACTCGTTCTGTGCACCCCACCCCCACCCACCCCTCTCTTCTTCCCACTGTACTCTCCTGCTTTGTTCCTAGTGATAACCATGATTATAAAACCAGAAGCAAGACCCTTTTGAGAGGCTGCGAGGAGCCCCACCTCTTGTTAAACCCCTGTTTTCCCGCAGCCACGGTCTTTGTGCCATTGTTCGGACCGACAGGACCGTTTTGGAGGGAGCACATTCCTCCGCTTTGACTCACAATTACACTCAGGGAGTTCACACGGGCGGCACCTATCTCACTTCGCAGAGACTGAATGTGAAGGAGATGCCGAGGAGCCCAGGGAGAGCCGGTGTCAGGAGGCTGGGTGTGAGGAAGTGGAGAGGGCTGCCAGGGGAGGGGTGGCAAGCCCTGCCAGCTCCACCACTCACATTAGGATTCTAAATGCCACAGATGTGATTGTGTAAGAAGCTGGGAGCATACTGGTAACTGCGGCTTCCCCCACGTGCTTACTGATCCCAGCGTCTTGCGCTCTCGAGCGGGGAGGGTTCGAGGCGGAGAGTCTGAGTGCCAGCAGCAGGCCCTGGATGGGCAGCAGCACCTATGGCAGCTGTGGCAGAAAGAGCAGCAGCCTGGTGTTCAAATCCGGTTGCTAGGATACCATGGAGACCCTCCACAGCTAAGCAGACGGGGGGAAAAAATGCGTCCATATGCCTCTAACCTGCAAACAGCAACAACAGAAACACGGTGTGCCCAACTCTTTAGTGAAATACTAAGTAGCAGGTGCCTGGAAACGTGGCCCGGGAGAGCGAGGAAGCTGGCCATGGATAGTCTCAGCCTCTGGAGCCACTTTGTTTAAGGGCTTGTCAGCATTTTCATTATAAACCCCAGTGGAGGGGTCATACAACTTGACTGTGTTTCAAAAACACCCGAACAGGGTTTCAGCAGCCTGGCCTCAGACATTTTTCTAAAAGCTTCCACGACCTCAGTTTTAATGAGCAGGCCGTCATGTCAAATGAACGATGCAACTTCAATGGGAGAGTCTATGAGGACAGCATTAAGTTGGAATTTAACTCCTCCACCAAAACAAGGGAGATGGATTTCAGAAACCGACTGCAGGTGCAATTCTCATCTCCATCCCGGTGGCCCGGTGTGTAAGGAGTCTGCCGTGCTGGCCTGGGGCGCGAAAGGAGATTATTTCTGATGAGAATACTCAGCAGCGAGAGGGGAAAAGGAAGTTGTTTTCTCTACAGTGGGACTCGCGTCTTAGCGAGTTTTAACCATCTGCTGCTTGGTTCCGTGAAAGGCTCTCACCTAGCTGGGCCGGTGACAGCTCTCATCCGGGCTGCGCAGGCAGGAGGGACTTTCTGACACTCAACGCTGGGCTGATGGGAACACTGGGTGCTCGCCCGGGTACAGCGCACCGTGTGCCCATGCGCGTCTGGAGCGTTCGAAACACCGGCAGAAATGCCCTCTTGCCTACTCTATAAAACAGAAAGCGAGGTGCGCGTTTTCTGTGGCCTCAACTTGCTCTTCCTCAGCTCCCACTGTGGTGTTTTGGTGCCGCCCCTAGTTGCTGTCAAGGTCCCATGTGTCCTGTCGGCCAGATGGTCCTGTCCATTCCCACGGTGCCCCTTCCGTTCCCTGAGCACCTGCCTAAGTCCAGCAGCCCCCCAAACGCCCCCTTTAAACACCCCACCTGCACCAGATATCCAACACCATGAAATTAAAGGGGCGCGATTCTATTCTGCCAACTTTCTCAGGCGTCTCCTCTGCGGTTGAACTTACTCTCTACCTTCTAGAATACTTGTGTAGCATTAATTACTTGATGCAGGGCCTCTGTGTCTCTCACCTCTAACGCGTCAGGATAGCTGCACGTGGCAGACATCCCATAGAAGTACTCAACAGAACTGTAGGGCCCATTTGGAATTTAATTGCTCCCTCTAAAGAAATCTATGTTTTAATATTCTACCATCTATGATTATGCCAAAATTCTAGTATTCTCTCAACTTTTCCAACAAAATTTAACACACAGCCTTTAGGAAGATACTGTTTCTCTAGAGATGTGTTAGTGTCCAGTTTTAAAAGATCATATAAGGGCTTGTTAAAATTAATGCCTCCCTAAAAATAAGAAAATCCATTTCTTTTCACCCTCAGCTCTTCCAAAGTATTTCACAACCAAAGAGTGAAACATTACAAAACGTATCATTCTCTGAAATTTAGCTACCTCTGGGGTGAAAAGCATCAGGTGGACAAAAATTCAGAGACAGTAACAACTTTTTATAGGAATTTAAGTCTATACAGCCCAATTGAAACGACACGCAACCCTGGGACAGCAAAATGGAAAGGATTTGAGAATATTTACAACAGGTAAAGCGTTTAGATCAAAATGCTGGAGACTAAATATTCTGACCTGTTCAGGAATGAAATATCATGAAATAAAATTACTCTAAAAGTCCATAAGAATCATCCTATATACAGAACCAACAGACTAGCTGATCTCATAAAATGGATATTTTTATATATTTTTTTCATTTTTAAGGGATTAGTTGCTCAATTTATTTCAAAACATACAGCCTAATAGTTTTACATTCTCAAGTAGTTATGTGGTAGTAATGGAATAGAGTACCAACTGCTATATCAGTTCTTTACTTCACATTCCTAATAGAGGAAGGACTTAAGGGATATTTCTATACCAGTGTGAAAGAAACAAACAAGAAAACTCCCCAGCCCCCAACACACACACACACACACACACACACACACACACACACGTTCAGAAAGAGCTCCCCAGCTCTGACAGAGTACTGCCTCCCATTCCCAGCTTACAGGGAAAATTCTAACCCAAAAATGATAAAATTATTTAAGTTAATAATTTACATTTTACACTATTTTTAAATGATCAAAAATCATTAAAAGAAGTTTTTCAAAATTATAACCCTCAGAGGGCAACCTCAGTAAGCAAAACGTAAACATATTTGCATATATAACTGAAAACAGAACCTTAGCTGGGCAGTTACCTACATCTAATGAAAAGAGAACAGACAATTCACAGGAAGTGAATTTGAAATCCATTTTAGGCTACTTAGGTGGTTTCCTTTTAACGCGAACTCACAATGATCTGTGAGTTTAAGAAAGAGGACTATATATAAGTCATACTAAAAGCAAAATATAAAGACATAAACACTTGTTGCCAGTCAGCCTGTACAATCAGATTACTCACAGTGAAATAAACTGAAACTCGAGCAAGTCTTCTTTGGTTTGGCAAGTTTTCCTAATTCTTTGTGGAGCTGTCTTGCACAATCATTCAAATGACATAAGGTATAATCATTTTGCATACAATGTAACTTCTCTTTCAAGAAAGGTACACTCTACCACTTAAGCCAATTTTATTCTAGTTTTCTTTATGTAAGTGTGAAAAAAGAACAGATGTTTTTCCAAAATTATTTAAGCTTGGAAGACATTCTATCCTTTTTCTTCAATAGAATCCTTCAGAATCACCAAAACCATCATGGTGATACCTTAAACAGCTGATTTCTTTAAAGCACGTTATTAAATAAATATCAGAACGCACAGCATTGTTCCATAGATAAAATGTTTATTATAACAGAATGGTGTGAATTATTTGCCACGCTAATTTCATTTTCCACCATGGACTTGTAAAAAAAAAAATTAGTTGTTCTGCATGTTGAGTACTAAGAGACTTCTCAAACTTGACCCCATTTCTACAGCTCATTCCCTACTGCCTAGATTCCTCCAGATCTTCTCTGATCCAGTGTTTAACTGGCGTTATCAGCTGGCTTGATCATGCTTCATTATAAAACCTATTAAAATGGTCTTTTTATGAAAGTAGAGTTTTCTCTGTGTTACTCCAAAGTCCTGCAGATACTAAAATGAGACCCTATGCAATACTTAAAAATGCAGAGAGCTGTCTTGGAGTTATTTTTTCATTATGCAAAAGTTGGCCCAGGAGAGATGGCCATGTACCTCGTTAGCTAAAACAGGCAAGCATGTCGGGACTGCAAATTAATTTACTGGAGAAAGTTGAAGGAGATGCGAATCATTCCGGTCCCCAAGGCAAATCGAAGTCTACTGATGGGGCAACTTGCTGAGGTCAGACTCTCTGAAATGTTTACCCTCATTGTTTCTTCCCCATGCTCTGGGAGAATGCAAACTCCGTCTGTAAAAGCTCTATGGGAACCAACAGGGGTAGGTATAACTCTTAAGTTTTCAAAAGTATAATCGGTACCTGCCTGATAGCTCCCCCCAAATCCAACAAATACAAATGGAGACAATCGTGTATTTACCCTTTCTCCTTATATTAATTTCTTGGGTTTGTGAAGTGCATTATTATGTAACACGTGTCATCCAGCCAGTGTGATGTAGTTGGGAATCGAGTAGCAAAATCTCTCATGTTATTATGTCATTACCTAATAATTAAAAATACCATTCATTTGGGTGCTCTCCCTCATTCTATACTAATCGCGTGTTCCTGCCACTTTACTCTCCATAAGGTCTCTGCGTTGAGATGTGTATAACAAGTTGGATTCAATTTTCCTACCCAAGTTATGAAGCCCACTGACATCAGAACATAGTTCTCTAAATGCAAGAAGGATACCAGAGTGGTTGCATCGGAAGCCAGGAGTAAGGCAAACAATGTGTCCACATTGTCAATAAAGGGAAGTGTACTCCTCACGCTTGACCCTGGAAACACGCAACCTCTGGATAGTCGAGGCACCTCACTGGTAACATTATGCAAATTCCTTAAGGAAAATAAGCAACATTCTCCCTCGGATGGTATGAAAAAAAAATTTTTTTTTAATCAACAGACTGTGCTTCCATTTGCGGGCTGTTAAATGCCATCCAATTCAGGAAATCAAAAAAAATCTTCCCTTTTCTATGCGTATTTGCTTATTTTTGACACTTTGATGATGACAGCACCTCAGGTTTGAGGGGTACCAGCGTGAATCGCTGGCATGTAGAGAAATCCGGGCGAGCCACAAAAGCAGAGAAAGTAAGGGTGATATCAGACGCATTTCATTTCAAGTCTGATGAGCCTGCATTTAGGATTTTCCGGCTGGGCAGGTTTGCCAGGGCATTTGGGAGACGGGGCTTTTTATTCCTCTTCTCGCACTCACACGCACACACTCACACACACACGGCCGGACACACACCTGGGGCGCGTTCGAACTATGTGCGGTGGGTGGCATAGATGAATGTGTATGTCTATTTTTTAAAAATAGCTTGACATCTGACAAAGACACGAAGGCAAACGTAGGTGCAGCGAGTGTGGCTCTGAGAAACGTGCACAGCGCGCGAGAAGTGCCCGTTAGAATGCAACATCTCTGAGGGTGAGGACAGACATGGCAAGCGCGAGGGGCGGGGGCCGACACACAAGACAGAGACCCGCAGCTCCCCACCGACAGGGCGCCGCGCGGACCCGGCGCCGCACCCCTGCTTACTGTGGGCTCTTGGGGTAGAAGGGCAGGGTCACATGGCTGAGATCCTGGAGGTCGAAGGCGGTGGGCTCGGCGGAGATCGCCTGCCGCTTGGTGCGCGGCTCGCCCTGCAAGGTGCCAGCGCTCTGCTTCTGCGCCTGCTGGGTGGCCGGCCGGATCACCGAGCGGTACTTGTCCAGCTCGTTCTGCAGCTTCTGGATCAGTTCGTCCTTCTGATCCAACTCCAGCTCCAGCTCGTCGATGAGGGCATCCCGCTGCCTCAGCTCCTCGATCTTCTCCTGGAGCGCGTACTGTAAATCCCGCAGGGTGCCCATGCTCCTCCGGGCCGCCGGGCCGCCTTCCTGCCTCTGCCGCGCGCCTTGGGGCTTGCTCCCCTCTCCGGTCAACTTTCCCCAAAGTCGCCGCCGCCTCCCGAGTGCAGTCGCTTCCTACTCGAGCCCAGAGCCAGCCCTGGCTTCTGAGCATGCCCAGTCCGCCGCTCCGGCGCCGACTTTCGGTGCAGCTCGCACTTCTCGGGCCGCCGGAGAGGCTGAGCGTGGGGACCGCGAGACAGCAGGTCCAAGCCGGGACTGAGCCGAGGCGCGGCGAGCGCAGGGCCGGAGGCGGGCGCAGGGCGGCGGGCGCCGGAGGAAGCGGGCGCTGCGCCTGGGGCTCCTGATAAGCCGCGCGGCGGGGCGGAGCGGGCGGGCGCGCCACTTCGGGGTGGGGAGGTGGGGGAGACGCCGCGGAGGACCCCGCGCAGACCGGGGAGGCGCCAGCCGGGGGACACCACCCCCTCCCGCCCCGGCACCCCGGCCTCGAGGCCGCTGGGCTACGGTCCTGGACGCGTCCTCGGGCAGGGCGGGCTCGGCATCCGAAAAGCTCCGGGGTCCGGAGGTGTTCCGGCCGCCGGCCTCCCCAGCAGAGGCTCCCGAGCTGCGTGGCCGCGTCTCCCCTTGCTCACGCCACCCTGCCCACGGGGAGCGCCTCGCACAGGTGGCTGGCGCTGGAGAAGAAACTTGCCTCCCGCCGGAGAGGAGCCCGCGCCCGGGAGGGCTCCGTGACGCGCAGGTGCCTGTGGGGAAGGGGCGAAGGGGGCGGGGCTTCGGGTTCGTCTCCCGAAGTGGGGCGGCTCTCGCCTGCTCCTGCCAATTGCCCCCCTTTCCGCCCCTTCCAAACTCACACGAAGGAACTCTTTTTAGGTCTGGGCCCGAGAAGGCCGCTCAGCTCTCCCTCCCACCTGAGCTAGTATCTGCGGAAGAGTTTCTGGCTGGGCCTCGCGGCTTCCATTTGCTTAACTTGGGGCGGGGGGCGGGAGGGGGGCAGGAAAAATCTGTGCCGAGCTCCAAAAAAGTCCATCCTGAAATTGAACTGTATCTTTAAAAAATATTCCTTCTGTGACAACCAAGCTGTTAGACCGGTCTCCTTACACTGGAATGGCAAGACACAAACTGTGAAGAGGAGGGATCATGACAAGAAGGGGGAGCCCAGATGGGCTGCAGAAAATTGTGCTATACCAGCCCACCTCTATCCACTCTCCTCATCTCTGCCCACTTAGTATTTCCTAAAATGATGACAATTAGGTTGCATCTGTCCGTGGAAGGGGAATTCTCCCATCATCTGAACACATGGTTAGAATCTACAAATATTTACTTACTACTCACCTAAATTCCTAATATTTAGCTAAATCTTCACCAACTCCAACTTTATAGCACCTTTATTAGCAGCCCCCTAATTACTATTCCTGAGCACTGCTCTACTTGGCCATTCCTTAACACCAAAAGTCGATAGAAAATACATTAAAATCGAACTGCAATCCAGAACTATTCCCTGGAATCTAAACTTAGCCAAGAACGAATATATCAGCCTCAAAAACAAATTGCTTTTACTTTTGAATACACAACTTTTTCTATCTGAGCTAAGAGAAAAAAAGGGGAGGAAAAAACCGAAAACCAAAAAACAAAAACCCAGCTAGCCAATGGCACTTAACCAACTTCTTGATTCACAGTGTATCTGTTTATAATTAGAGGTGCGCATGACAAAGGACGTACAATCCTAAACGTTCTTCCACTCAGATCATGATCTAATACTCTTAGCACAGATGATATAAGACACTTAATTTTTCCGCTTTCCAACACGGACAGACATTTTCAGAAATACATTTATTTCAGAATGTCATACATAAAGTGGATAATTCCCGAAACAGTTTCATTTGTAATGAACAGACCATGAGTAACTTACAAATACTGACAGTAGTGAAATAGTTCCGAATTGTTGTTTTAATTAAAACTAAATCAAGCAGAAGAGCTGTGGCTTTGTATAACTGACTCTATCCTAAAACAGAGCTTCTGTGACAATTTCCTTGTCCCAGGCAAAAGGCCAAATTCGTACTTTATTTAACCTATAGGGATTCTTTAATTCCATGGGAAAATGTTTAAAATTAAATGCCTTTTTCCTATAGATCTATATAGGGGTCCCTGAGGCCAAGAGTTTATGTCTAGAAACAGAAGCAATGTACAGGGGTATCTTTAGACAACCGCTAAGCAGGGTTATGTTTTAAGGTTCATTTGAGGCTTAAATGGAGTTACTTAGTGTCTTTGGGCAGCACAAAGTAGGGAGATTCTTCATTTGTAGAAAGCCTGTCTACATGCACAAAGGAAAATAAATATTCAGGTATTTTGAATAAAAGTGGAGTTTTTTCACACTGAGCATGCAAATATTTTTCACTATTTAAGCTATCATATCTACATGCCACTAGAGGAAATATCCATGCTACCTTTCATTCTTGTGATACAAAATGTATCTATCCCATGAGGAATTCCATCTCTAGAGTCAGAAGTCTATTATAATACATGCAAAGAACGTAAATTGCCAAAATATATGACTATTACAATTGACTTACACTTTTAAAAGTATTCAAGGTATAAGGATATATTTGGTTATATTAGCCTGTACTATGAAAAGAATAAATTTAATCCCCCCCCCACTTTATAATTACATATGCAAAATCCTGAATTCTCGACTTTTCCATTCTTGGAATCAAAGTAAATATTTTAAGTAAGTTTGCAAAAATGATGTTCCTAACTGGTTGTTTAGATCTTAAGGGGCCCGGTTTTCCATCTCAACCTTTTGAGCGATCCCAATCTTTTTTAAAACATCTTTTGTATTGTACTTGGCAAATTCTGGAAATAAATTTTACGTGAAAAATCAAGGTCCTATAGTTACATTTCAACAGACAAATGTCCTGTGTGTCTCATGGTAAACTAAGTTGGCTAAATTATAAGATCAGAGATGAGGCACAAGTCTCCTTTCTGCTTACTAGGAAGTGAATACACCAATCTGAAATGGAGTGGAGTGGCATCTACTGCACTCTCCCGCTGCCTCTATCATGGGCTGAGGTCTCCATGGTAGATGCTAGAACGCAGAGCAATTCAACATTGAAGGAACTGACTTCAGACTCTAGAATTCCATAGTCAACTCACAACTGGCTCTTCAGCTGGTCTCTCTTTGTTCCCGCCCTAAGGGAAGCTAAGTTCCACCAGTTGCCAGACCCACCTGTGGCATATTGATGCTCTTCAATTCTGCACCCAGCCCTCACGACTGAGAATACACTGTATCATGCCTTCCTTATTCAATCTCACAACCATTTAAAGAGGCATTCCAATAAGGCAGCTCTATCATAATACTGACTCTTAAAAAATAAAGTCTGTAGAATTTATCATCCTTCATGAAAACCATAATTAGCCTCAAAAGGACACTCATCCGAGTGTCCGTTCCACTGATGCCCCATTTCGCAGAAGAGTCCTAAGAATGAAATTTTCTTCTGCCATTTCATGTACATATCTTGAGTAGAAACAAACAAACACTGCTGAGCTGTTTAGGTGATGGAAGCCACTCCTTACAGAAAACTACTACAGGAAACAAGTACCCTTAAGAAATAGGAAAGTGACCGTTACTGGTAGACATGCTGGCATGCTCTAAATCGCTAAGCTTAATCAAGGCCACAGTAAAATAACTAACTTCCTTGAACTCCGAATGCATGACAGGCACTGTTTAATGTAACCCACCAGCAAGTCTTTATTATCACTTCCGCTTACATTTGAAAAAAGTGGAGGCAAGGCATCACCCACCTAATGAATGGCGAAAATTCTGAAAGAGGAGGAAAGAGAATTTTTAGAACTTCTTCTTCCCCAAATTGTCTTCACTCCAGCACCATTTCATTCTGGTTGAAGGTGACTACCTTGCACCCATCTATCTGGGATTGTCCTGGTTTTAATACTAAAATCACTTAGACCATCCAGGTTTTAAAACTGAAGTCCTAGGAACCCCTTGGTCCTGGACAAACCAGGATAGTTGGTCACTCTATTTAATTCAGGATTGCTGAACCTCCCTACTTTATCAATATTTTCAAATTTTACCTTCACAGTCACAGAGAGAAAAGTCAAACCTAGGAAGATCTGTAATGATAATACCTATTACTTTAGGCACATTACGACCCACTTACACATTTGTTTGTGTCAATATGTTTTAAGGAAACAATCATCCTATTTCGATGCATAAGAAGATACCACAGGAACTGGCTTTGGGCTATAAAGGGCATGAGTCATATGACAGAATTTTAATTGCACTTTGAAAAAGTAGACAGAGATTCTAGGCTTTCCTTTTGGTTTACTGTTTTTATAAAAAATCTGGACTTCAAACATATTGGCTTTCTATGGGTAAACCACAATAATTAAAGCACCTGCTATTTGATTAACTCCTACAGAATTAGATTATTCTTATGATTATATTTGGTGGATGATTCGGCCATCAGGAACCCTGATTTAAATGGATATAAGTAAAAATTCTAATGGTTTGGCTTTTTGAAGTTAAACTTCTGTGCATGATACGTTCTGCATTGAAAAGAAAAAAAAAAACCATAAACCATTAATGATGAAAAACTTACTGCAGAGATTTGGAAAGTAATAGTGCATTGTACCATAATTGCTAATGTGCTTAGAGTTTAATACCGAATTAGTGTCATGCCTAATATCAGTTGAAATGAATCCTTATATTCCACAGCTTAAAATGATGGCATGTTATTATGGAGCCTGAAGTGGTGTTCATGAAAACCCAAGCACTGTCTGCCAAAAAGAACACTTCTCTGGGCTCTTCAGGAAGCTGCTCATTTCCAAATAATGTTTCCAAATACTAGAAGAAATGACATGTTTTTAAGAAGAATAGAATTTGGTTTTCCATATTTTTTTCATGAATGGAGAATTTTAAAATGCATAAAATGGAATTTAAAATACTTTGTTCACAAAATATCATTTTGCTACATTTTAAGCCCAGTGAATGTATACATGAGGATACAATATTGTAATATCTCTCCTGACTAATAAATTTATTTTCTCAGTCCTATTTCAGTGATTAATCTTGTATACAAAGGCACATCATTTCGTAAGTTAATGCATCAGTATTTTCCACGGGATAGTCAAAACTATTTGAGAAAGTAATTTTGCACTTGAGAACATATTTGATATCATGCAGCTTATAGAAGAACGGCTCTGAAGTCAATGCCTTTTGGTTGCTGCTCTTATTTTACATTGCATTTAACAGCTGATATAACTCGGCCATTTTCAACCTACATGTTTTGTAATCCAAATTGAAAGTAAAAACGAAAACTACATTTTGCTAGTGAACTTACTAACATCGGTAGAGTGAGAAAGTACTGAAGATGTAAGAAAGATAATAAAATAGAAGTTTGAGTGAAATGGGCTTTTATCGGTGAGTCAGATGAATGCATGAGGCAACAGAAAGCTAGCAAGGCACTTGTTTGCGCTGTGAGAATGTCGGAGAGCTGGAAGACGGGAGGTTGCAGGCAAGAGCAAAAAGACTTAGGAGGTAAGCATACAGAGATCTTCATCCTCATGAACTTAATGACCAAGTAGACAGCCCCTAACTTCAAATTCAGAAAACTCTTGATATTGTGACTTTTATACAATCATCATGAGATGGAAATCCAGAAATCCACCTTTAATGATGGGCAAGTGAAGTGGTAGGCTGGTAAAGCAAGTGGATATCATTCTCGGGTCAAGACGTGGGACTGATATTTATGAAGCCATTACCCATGGACCAAGAATAGAGACCCAAGTTGGGGCCCAGGAGACACATATTTTCACTAGGCATTTGTAACCAACTGTAAAATTGCGTCACCTTGCCCAATGCACATTTTTTCAAAGATTCAGTAATTTCTTCCTGGTCCAGACTGTATTTTTTAAAAATCATTTCTCAAAGCACAAAGCACAGGCATTTGCTCTCGTAGGTAAGAATGCCCCATAAAAAAATAAATATCAAATAGAGACTTTTTACCCTTTTTTGGTATTAGGCAGAATATTCAGTGTCTGTCTTGAGTCACTGCATTATGTAAGAATGTTTTCACTCAAATATCAAAGTTAATTTGGGGAGCTATTACGGAAAATTCATCTACGTTTTCCATAGAATACAGTACAGCCACAAGTCTCACGATCTATCTTTCTTAGAAAAGCATCTATGTTGAATACCAATTTTAAGTGGAAAAAATGACAGAGAAATCTTCAAAACATTTATTCGTGGAATGTTAAAAGCAATTGCTGCTGTTAGGAACATACAGAACTTGGTGGAAATTGCTTATTTTCACTTTGCAGTTTCCACTGGTCAGACCCTCTATCTGTACACTGCAAGTAACATTCTCTCGGCAGTCAGCGAACGGAAACTTAGCTAATATCACAGCATTTCCACATGCATCCCATTATTTAATTTAGTTACTCTCTGCCTGTATCACTAGCACTCCCAAAATACAGAGAACTAAAAGACGGTTAGCACTGGCTGGGATGGACACCCCACCCTTCCCTACCTGCAACCAAAAAAAAAAAAAAAAAAAAAAAAGGCAGCAAAAAATCCTTATTTTTTTCGCTCATAATGGATGTCACAGAATTGAGCTGAAATGTACCACTGAGATTATGTAATTCAACATCCTAATTTTAAATTTAAGGAAATTTGAAGGCCAAGGAAGTCAAATGACTCACCCAAGGCAGAAGCAAGTTTAGAACCCAACTGAGCCCATTCCTAGCTTCCTGTTCTTAAAGTTACCTTATTCTTTCACTTCATGCTTTATGATTTGTGCACACGGAACCTGATTCAGTTCATATGAAAATCCCACCTCCTATCTCTTCATAGGTAATAGCTGTTAAGGTCAATTGAGAACACTTTAATTTGTGCAGAAAACAAAATATATCAAAAAGTCTTTAAAATATCTAATTAGTTCTATATGCCTCTCCCTATACTCAAACTGTAAGGAACTGTTGTTACATGGAAATCGACTTGACAGTGCGGGTGTGTGTGTGTGTGTGTGTGTGTGTGTGTGTGTGTATTGCAGATGCTTCAAAGTCAGGCATATGCCAGAGGTGTGATATATAAACCACACCCTCCTAATCAACCCTCATTTATGTCAAAGTAGAGGAGAGCACGTGAGGTGAACATACCCGGGGAAACAGAGAAAACCACCTCGCTGCTTACTTTTTCATTTTTCAGACACAGAAGCTCAGGTCTCTCTTCCCATCACAGGGTTTTTAAAGTCTTTGTGATACAAACGACAGCATTACCAAGACAGAGAAAATTTCTCTCCCATTCCTACAAATTAAAAGGTAACACCGTAAACCTAACATAGAACTCTCGAGATACAGATGGTGATACTTGTTTGAGTCCCTGAAATCGTGCAATCAGTCTTAGCCCATTGGAGATGTTTTTAAAGCATAATAACTTCAGAAAATGCCAAAAGATGATTTTGTTCATTTAGTATTTCTCAATGAGTACTCTAAGAATTTTCACAAAAAGACAATAAAGACATATTTCAAAGCGCACTGAAACATATAGCATTTAAAATCTTATTACATTAGTATTTTCCTAAAAATACTTTTGTACTTTCATATTCTCAGTATATGGTCTTTTAATCACCAATCTATTTACACAGCAAATTTTTAACATATTATATGACTTTCATATTCTGCAACCAGGGAATATCCAGTTGAGAGAAATCAGAATAATTAATGAAGAAAACACAAAAAAACAAGAAGAAGCATATGGTAACAGCTGGTGGAATAGCTAAACTCAGTGGTCAGTGAACAGCCTTGCTAGCGAGCCCATAACTCTAATTGAGAGCCCTCACCAATCAGGTATATACTACAACTCAGTGTTTCCTTCAAGTGTGAACTAAAGAACACTGGTTCCTTAAAAAAAAGAGGGAGGGTTTCCACAGTCAAAAATGCTTGGGGAACACTGAGGAAAGCTCAGTAAAGCAGATTTCTTTCTGAATTATTTCTTATAACTTCCAAATTTCCGATATATATTTGAATCTCCAAAATAAATATATAGTAAATATATACAGTTGATTCAAACAACTAGACTTTCTTTCGTCTAATACTTTAAGTGTTGAACCTGAATATTTATGATAGTGAATTTTTGTTTTTTAAGATTTTACTTATTTATTGGAGATAGAGAGCGAGAGAGCACAAGCAGGGGGAGCAGCAGGCAGAGGGAGAGGGCGAAGCAGACACCCCACTGAGCAGGGAGCCTGAAAGGGGGCTTGATCCCAGGACCCTGGGATCATGACCTGAGCTGAAGCAGACCGCTTAACCGACTGAGCCACCCAAGCGCCCCTATGATAGTGAATGTTTAAAGGTAAATTACGCAACTTACTGAAAATTGAACAAGCAGCTTCTCAATCTGTGAATTCCTCATCAGTATCTACATGCACAGCAGTATCAGAACACACGGTCCTGACCCCACCAATGGGACTGCCGACCATCAGCATCTCCCCTTGAAAGTCACAATTCACCCCGTCTGTGACCATGGCCAATGACATGGCAGAAAACCGGAGAACATGACAAATTTGGTGCTCACAGGAAGGACTAGGCTTGCCATTTGACCCACAATCACATCTCCTCTCTTTAAAATTAGGGTGGGTCACTGGATTGTTATTCGGGCTGGGAAAATGGTCAGAGAAAAATTAAAATGGGACTGAGATCCCGGAGAACAACTGATTAATAATTAATCACAAAAATGTTATACTGACCTTTTCGTTCTTATAAATCTCCAGGCACCAAGCAATTTCATTTTAACATTTCAGAGGTTTTCCACTGGTGATTCTCTTTCTGCCTTTGAAATCCTTCACCTAACCCCTTTCATGACCCTAAAATCTCAACCCCATTTCCTCCCCATCACCAGTTATTATCTCAATGAATTCATTTTTCTCTTCTCTCCTAAAATATCATTTCCTCCGATAATCCTTCTGAATCATCCCCATGATATTTTCCCTTATAATAGAACTTATGATTTATAATTATATGTCATTTTCAAGGATATTTGTTAAATAGCTGTCTTATCATTAGACAGTAAACTCTAAGAAAACAAGGAACTACGTCTATTTCATCCACCAGCACCTAGAACAAGCCCTCCCTTATATTTGTCCATTGCACTAATGCAATGAATTCGAGAAATATTTATCTAGAATCTACAACACACCACCGCCAGTAAACCGAAAAGTGGACCCTTCCCACCTTTTCTCCATCAAGAGATTAAACCATCAAACTGAACTAAATATCCATTGACACAATACAGAGTCTGCACCCCTCACGTGGGTGGCACTTGGAAATGCGTGTGTCCTCAGCCTCTGAAACTTCAGTATGACCACCCGACGGGCAGCTGCCCTGTATCCCAGGGCTTAGGCAGGTCACATGTTTGTCTGCTTTGTAAATAGCACTGATTTTCTATGTTCTTCCCAGAAATATCTGTTGTATCTGTTGCCCTTGGACCGGTGCCTTAACCACTTAGAACAATCACCTTAGGCAAAACCTTTGAAACTACCCTATGTGCGTGCAGCCACGAAGTGTATATAGTAGAAATGGGGGGGGGTTGATATATCGTGTATATGTGTGTGTATATTATGTGCATATATACACAGACACACAGTTAACCCTTGAATGAACACAGGTTTGAAATGCGTGGACCCACTTACACATGGATTTTTTGGATACAGTCCAGTACTATGTGAATGTAGTTTCTCTCCCTTATGATATTCTTAGTAACACTTTCTTTTCCCTAGCTCACTTTATTGTAAGAATACAGTACAGGATACATATAACAAACAAAATACGTGTTAGTCGATTGTTGGTGTTATTGGTAGGGCCTCAAGACAACAGCAGACTATTAGAGACTCTTAGTAGTTGAGTTTGGGGGGAGTAAAAAATTACACGTGCATTTTCAACTGCACGGGGGTCAGCGTCCCTAACCCCCATGCTGTTCAAAGGTCAACTGTGTGTGTGTGTACTGAAAACCAACATCAATACGGTAATTACAGCTTAAAAGTGAATACGGGTAATGAATTTCTCAGTAACAAGTTAGCGAAAGGTGCCATGAAAACTATGATATGATGATTTTCGGACAACTACTGCTTTAGCTCCCCATAATTCTGCATGTCCTTTCTGTGCATAAGAAATCAAATATATCAGAGGCTTAGCTTAAAACTGTGGTTTTTTATGCAGAAAAAAACACATAGATATCACTCTTTAAACATATTTCCCTGCTTAAGACCCACGATAATGGTTTTCTACCTGTCAACCTGAATATTTCTAGGAAACAATATTTCTTGATACCCAACTGTCTTTCCACCTTTTCAAATCACACCTAGACAGTCTGCAGAGAGCAGATCGGTTCTTGGCACAGGTGGGGTATGGGGAAGACGGGAGAAATGAGTGAATTGTTTGGGTTTAATTTTTTGTCTTTTTTTTTTAAGTTAAAATAAATTGAAAAAAAAATTGCACCTAGACAATCAACTGTCTTAATGTACTTTTAAATCACCAAAATCCCAGAGTCTTTCTTACTTTCAGGCTTACACTACATTGTCTTCAAGGTTCAGTGCTCTTTCATATAACACGGGCACCTGCAATTTCTTTCTTCTGTTTCTTCCCTAGCTGCTCCTTCCAAAAAGCTGATGTCCATATTTGGACTTGGCCTGCTTTTTAGAGTCCTTCTTAATGGTTTTGTTTTGTTTTGTTGTTTTTTGGGTTTTTTTTTTTTTTCAAAAGGTATTAATGCCATCTGATAGTGTTTTGAAAGCAGATGTTTCCAATTAAGGTGCTTGTAAGTTACGGTGGAGCTGATTAGTGCTCGTGTCCTAACCGGTCACCTCATTGATAAAAGCTTCAGAAGATCCGATTCAAACAGAGTTCAAAAGCAAATTAATCCCCCAAAATACTTTTCATCCAATAAATTAATTCGGAAAGTAGGTAGACTTATCTCCTTCTCCTCTCTCTTCTTCTTTCTTTTGCTCTTTCCATAGAAACTCAGAAATGGCCCTTCCAACGAAATCATAACCTTACTACCAGTCAACCAAACGCCAAAGAGCTAATCTTTGGGAGCTAACGATAATCTCAAGGTTAAACAGCTGCTCATTAAACCCAAAGACAGAAGTAGATAGTTTGTTAATGCAAAAAAGGAGTATTTCTTAAGTAGTTGTTTCTTATAATTTCAAAAAGTCAGTGAAAGGGCTTCCTAAGTTCTCCAAATTTACTGCACTGTATAGATTTTGTAATAAAGGTAATTTTTGACAATTACCAAAACCGAAGCTGAGACTTTTCCTATGAAAAATATAAAAGGAGACCTCCTCTCCCATGGAAGAAAGTCAGATCTGGAGACAGAGACTCAAAGCTTTGTACACATATACCCCACAAATTTTTTTATAAATGAAGCCTTATGGTACTATTGTTTTATGCTGCTTCAGACTCTGAATGGAAACCTTAAGTTTCTGATTTGCAACTGCTTAAAACTTTGGATCTTCAAGAAAAACTGAACGTTAATACAGTGCAAATATAAGACCTTTCTTGACATTACATTACTTATCTCTACTGGTTCTTACTCATATTTTCCTCCTAAGAAATAGGAGTCTCACATTGCAGTTATCATTTACATCATCTTTTTGGATGCAAGATTTCTTAAGGGGAAAAATACATACAAATGATCACTAGTAATTATGATTTATAAAAGAAAAATATCTTATTGAGATACATATACCTTTCTTTACAGTAAATATTTTATTCAGTTAAAAATAATATGTTGTAGAAAATGGGATCTAATTGAAATTTTCATTGGTCACTTTTTAAAAGTACAAGGTTAAGCAAATTGTTGTGAAATTTATACTTCTCCTTTGCAAGGTTTATTTCAAATATATTTCCTAAATAGTACACAGCCTCAGCAAACAGTACAATCTTCACATTTTTCCCTCAGCTATTAAATACTAATTTCTGAGGGCTGAACTACAGAACTAAAGGTGCAATTGCACCCTCTACTGTCCAAATTTTCTATTTCACATTGAGCAAAAAACATTCCGTATGTTTCTTGAACACATTCGTTATAAAAGTAACAGGTAAACCCTGTTGGTTTCCATTTGACATTAAGTAACAGATCTTCAAACAGTTAAGCTATCTGTGAGAAGTTCCTTAGTCATAGGAATGGAAAGTGAACATTTATACAGTTACTGGGACCAAACTAATTCAGAAAATTGTGATTCTCATCGACGTGCTGGAAATGTGAAGTATTCATTAACTTATTGACAGTAAATAGGAAAGGAGAGGAAAAATATCAAGTCACTCAAGCCAACAACTGGCCGGCACTTCTAACAGCATATAAAGTACACCCAATTTTTTTAACGTTAGAAATTAAAATAAACATTAGCGTTGCCCTGAAACTGCACTTGAAGTTCTAAAAAAAATTAGTTTTGAGATCTTATTATTTTCAAAGCTTTAAAGACTATGAGCTGGAATTCATAGCCTATTTATTTGTTCCTTTCCTTTCAACCTACTTTCCTTGTCTTAATTAGGGAGTTGTTTGATATTTATTCAAGAGATTTTCTTATCAATTTCTTCTTCTATTGATAAAGAATTAGCTTGTTGCTGGCAAACCCTCACACGAAGCATAACTAGAAAAGCTAGTTTCCCCTCCCCCCGGCCCCCCGCCAGCAAAAAAATGTTTGAGGCAAAAATTCCTGAGCAATAGGGTTTGAAGGGCAAATTATCTCAGAGAAGAACAAAGTCCAGAGAGGTAAACCCAACATTCAGTGTCCTTTTGGAGGCATTTACAAAATTACAAAACACTCCTAAAAAGAATAAATAATGGACTATGAATTAGAGGCTGAGAGGCTAAGAAATCGACAAAGCTTCTAAATGTCCAATGGGGCCAGAGGGACAAAGGCTGGAGTTGAGGCCCAACCAGTTCAAAACCATGAAAGCCAAACGTTAACTGATAACAATCCAGTATCATAAAGACCGAAACCGCATGTCAAACCTGTCGGATCCATAATGGCGTTAAGGCGGTCAACGTGCTCTTCAAGAGCAAAAGTGCTCTCCCTCCTCAGCAGAGTCGGAGATCACAAAAACCAGAGTCTCGGATGATCTCACATCGTCACACACAACATCCAGGATTCAATCAGACACAGGTACACCAAGAGACAATAAAACAAAAAGCTAAGAAAAAAATAAAAGCACACAACAAAAGCAGACCCGTGGGAATCCTGCTACTGAAACTATCTGATAGGCACTGTTAAATAATTGTGATAAATATGTTTAAGGAATGTGATGAAAATGTTGGTAATTTCAAGAGAAAACTGGAAACTATAAAAGAAATTGAAATTTTACAACTGAAAAAATTCAGTAACTGTATTTTAATAATTCTGTAGTTGTAGTTTAATAGCAGGAGACGAAATTAGTAAACAAGACTATAAATTCAAAGAAAATAGAACAAAAAGGAAAAGAGAAAAAGAATTAAAAAAAAAAAAAACCCACTGGGGGAAAGAAAAGGATATGAGACATGGGCTCATAAAGGAAAGGTCTAACCTATATGTAATTGGAGTCCCAAAAGGGCAGGCAGGATGGAATGGGACAGAAGCAATATTTGAAGAAGTAATGGCTATGAATTTTTCAAAACTGATGAAAGATCTATCCAACTTCAGTTTCAGGAGGCACTGTAAGCCACTAGCACAAGAAATACAAAGCACAAGCAGACAGAAACACAAACACATACAACCCTAGGTATAGCATCGTAAAACTTCTTACAATCAAAAATAAAGAGAAACTCCTAATGCCAGATGGGGAAATATACCCATCACCTTCAGAGGAGCAACAATAAGATTACAGTCGAGGGGCGCCTGGGTGGCTCAGTCATTAAGCGTCTGCCTGCGGCTCAGGGTGTGATCCCAGAGTTGTGGGATCGAGCCCCACATCGGGCTCCTCCACTGGGAGCCTGATTCTCCCTCTCCCACTCCCCCTGCTTGTGTTCCCTCTCTCGCTGGCTGTCTCTCTGTCAAATTAATAAATAAAATCTTAAAAAAAAAAAAAAAGATCACAGTCGACCTTTCAGCGGAAACAGTGAAAGCCGTTAAACAACAGAGTGGTAACCTCAAAGGGCTGGAGGGAAGTAAAATCACCAACATAGAATTCTATACTTGGCAAAAATATCCTTTGCAAGTGAAGGCAAATAAATACACTTTCAGGGAAACAAAAACTTGAGAATTTGTCACCAACAGATCCACTCTAAAGAAGACACTAAAAGATATTCTTTGGCAAGAAAGAAAATGAAAGTAGATGACTGCAAAAAGATATAAGGGGAAAACTACCACAGAAAGGAAAAATATGAAGTTAAATCTGTATGGCTGATTGCTGCACAAAACAATAAAAACATCTAACAACAGTAACAGGAAAGAGAGGAGGGGATCAGTAGGGGAAAACTTGCTGTTAGGCATTGCACTGCCTGAGAAGGAACAAAACTATTAATTTATCTTTAAATTTTGCTAGTTCAAGGATGCATTGCATGTTGTAATTTCTAGAGTACGCAATAATAGAAATAAAACATATATAATTGAAAATCTGATGGAGGAAAAATGGAATATCAAATAGAAAAGGAGACACAAATAGAACACAAATAGTAAGATGATCGACTGAAGCCAAAATGTACCTGCGATTAAACTAACGAACACATTAAATACTCCAATTACTAGACAAAGACTGTCTGACTGGATTAAAAAATAGAAGAAACAATTTTATATAAGGGAACAAAAAAGGTTTAGAGTAAAAAATGTGAACACAAACCAAAAGAAAACTGATGTAACTCTACTAATACTAAGAGATATTTTAAGAAAGTAAACACTATTAGAGATGGAGAGGAACATTTCACAATCATGAAAGGATTAATTTATCATAATGGGATCATAAGTTTACATTTATATGTTCTCACTAACAGCCTCAAAACATGAAAAATGAAAATTGATAGTGCTGGGAGGAGATATAAATTCACAATCTTATTAAGAGATTTCAACTTATCTCTCAGAAACTGATAGACTAAGCAGACAGAAAATTCATCAGGATATAGCAGATTTGAATAATACACTTAATAAACTCAATTGCAAGTTGTAGAACGCTTATCCTCAAATTGCAGAACATACTATTTCCTAGAGCATAAGCGAGTCATATTAAAACTGACCACATGCTAGGCCATGAAACAAGTCTCCGCAAACTTGAAATCATGTACTGTTACTGCAGAGGAATTAAGTTAGGAATCAATAACAATAGTAATTTCAATAGATACAGAAAGGATGTGATAAAATTAAAAATGAATTCATGATTTTAAAATAATCTGTATAAATTCAACATAAAAAGTACTTATTTGATAAAAGATATCTGCAAAAAAAAAATTGACAAGAAATCTCATGCTTCATGGTGAAATACTGAAAGATTTCCCCCTCATATCACAAAAAGAAATGGACTCCCATTATCATCACACCTATTCAATATTATAATTGAGGCCCTGGCCACTGAAATAAGGTATGAAAAAAAAATACATAAAGATTAGAAAGGAAGATTACATACTTGTGGATAAGTTCTATATCTAGATCTACTATCTATCTGTATCTATCTATCCATCTATCTATATCTTTGGATAGTTCTAAACCTATACATAAGTTTAACTACAGATAAACTATTAGAATAAGTGAACTTAGCAAGGTCAGTCAGGGTACACAAGGTTATTATGAGTAAGGATGTCTTAAACAAGATGCAAAAAGCACTCACCATGAGGAAAAGAATTCGTGAAATGAACCACACTAAAATCAGGAGATTCTTTTGATCAAGAGACATGATTAAGGTGAGTACCTGTCATTATACCTTTGTCAGAACCCACAGAATGTTCAACACCAAGAGTGAACTCTAACGTAAGCTGTGGACTTTGGGTGATGATGACGTGTCAATGTAGACTCATCAATTATAATAAACATACTACTGTGATTCAGGATTTTGAAAGTAGGTGAGGCTGTGAGCATGTGGGACCAAGGGCTGTATGGGAACTCTCTGTACCTTCTGCTCGATTTTGCTGTGAACATAAAACTGCTCTAAAGAATAGTCTATTTTTTTAAAGCTACTATTAAGAGAGTTAAAAAGGAAACTACAAAATAGGAAACTATATTGATAATATATATATTTAATCAGCAAAAGGCTTATACTCAGACTATATCTGGAATTCCTAAAATTTAGGCACAAGATCTATAATCTCATAGAACTGGGCAAAATACCTGAAAATGTAAAGTATTTTGTAGTGGGAATGGTGACCAGGAAATGGCAAAATCTTAAGGCTTTTTTTTTTTTTAATTATTTATTTGTCAGAGAGAGAGAGAGAGCACAAGCAGGCACAGAGAGAAGCGGCTCCCCGCCCAGCAAGGAACCCAATGTGGAACTCAATCCCAGGGTCCCGGGATGATGGCCTGAGCTGAAGGCAGATGCTCAACTGAATGAGCCACCCAGGCGTCCCAAGGCTTTTGACCAAAGACAACCAAACAGCCAATAAACATATGAGAAACTGCTTAATTTCATTAATCAATGGGGAAATGTTAAAACACAATGAGATACCACTACATATCTATTCAAATGGCTGAAACTGAAAAAAAAAATCATGACAATGAATGTTAGAGAGTTTGTGAAACAAAGGAAATTCTCATACCCTACTAGTGGGGGTATAAGTCAGGATAGCCACTTGGGAAAGCTGTGGCAATTTCTGCCTCAACTGAATATATAGATCCCCGATTATCTAGAAACTCCAATCATGGCGATATACCTAATAGAAATGCGGAAATATCACATGATGTATGCAAGAATATTTGTAGAAATATTATTTGTAATATACCCAAACTGGCAACATCACAGGTGTCCATCGGCATTAGCATGGCGTGCAATGAACTGAAGATTGAAAAGACAGGTCAGAGACAGGTTAGGAAGCTGCTGCCATCCTAAAGGGTAATCCAAATATAGAATTGAGGCTGGAGAAGAGAAGACATGGCCAATGTCACCTGTCGAAATGTCATTCGTTCCTCAGTATGAGCACTGATGGCTGTGCTCCCAAATAACCATCTTTTAACTGCTCAATGTGTGAACTGTAAACAGAGATCAACCACCAGTATAATCAGGGACAACTTACTAAGAGAGTCAACTCATCTCATTGAGAATCATTTCTGAGCGTATCCAATCTTTACAGAGCCAGGGCTCCCTTTCCAGAAGGTACTTTCCCTGTCATCACACTAACCACAAACATCAGGCCTAGAAAAGAGGTGGAAGACAAGTGAAAATTCTTGAAGAGCCATGGAGAGGCACCCTGAATAGAATTCCACTCCATGTTTACCACCCCTGCAGGACAACCATGGCCCCTTCGTATCTACCTAGGCTAGACACAGAGCCCAGGGCTCCAAGAGTTTCCTTCTATTCCCCAGTCAACTACTCTAAGCTAGAGAATTCACAGGTACTATTATTTGATGCATGACTTTGCTGGCTCAGTTTTCCCATCCCACCATTTTTTGGGCAGGGGACTTTGTTCAAGCAAGAGTTGGCCCTGTGTGATATAGAGTCGAGAGGACAGGAACAGGAGACACAGGGACTTGGGGCAATGATGGCTCTCCTCACGAAGATACGGGATGGAGAGCAGGGAGTAGCAGGGAGTAGTACATAAGACAAGGGGTTGGAAGAAGAAAATGGGATTTGTGAGTACCCCCACTTTGAGAATGTTTAAAAAAATCCAGACAAAGTTCTTATAACTAACTTGTGCTTGCTGACCTGTTCACTTGACCCTGCATTGAAACTGGACCCTGTGGATTCTGGTTTCATAACACTACAATGTATACAATAACCTGAAGGAATCACAATGGTATAAGAAAGCCATTTAGATTTGTTTTTAATGGAGGAAGAGGAAAACCTTGGTTGCATTTTAAGTCAAGCCATCAAGGAAGTTGGCCACTATGCCCTCCAGCTCTGATTTGGCATAGCAGTTTGGGGAACAGATGTGAAGGACTCCAGCAAGAGCAAACCAGACCACGACACCGAGCACTGATGAAGCTTCCCGTGGCAGCACGCCCCCATGGCAGTGAAGGCCACTACCGAGGTCCTCCTCAACTAGAAAAAGGAACCAATGCAGCCTTCCATGCTTGAAGCCCTTGGTAGGTATATTACACCCTTTAAAACCAGCTTAGGGTCGGGGATCCAAGGGGAAGCTGAGGAAAAGAGATCATGAATAACAATATAAATAACCATTATTATTGTAGAATCTGGCATTTATTGGATGCTTGTTACCATAATGCCTCATGAGTGTTAGGTGCTAAGTCCTGGGCTAAGTGCTTCTCATAGATGATCTCAAGCCTCACAAATTTATGAGGTTGGTACTGGCATTATTGTCCGCATTTTAAAGGTGGGAAATGGAGAATGATGAACATGTAAGTGGCTTGTCGAAAGCCGCAGAACTACTGAGTACAAGAGCTGGGCTTCAAACTCAGGAACTTTTGACTCCAGAGACGCTGGTTTTCTAAACCTTCCAAGACTCTCCAGCACTCCTCATGCTGACAGTAATGAAACTTGTATTAAGATCTACTCTGCACGCCTGGATATGCCAATCCCCAGAACCCGCACTTTGGCGACCTGTCACACCACTGTCTTCTCGGGATCTGACCCAACACGAGGCTATAGTAACAATCACCAATCATGCAGACTTAATTTTAATTCTTAAAAGCACAACTCAGATGACAGTTATGGAATTAATTTGTCCCTCTCCGAGTTCAGAACCAACTTCCCCGGAGTGGGGCTTCTCCGTTATGTCTCTTGCATCAACTAATTAAGCTAATGACATAACTACGTAGCATCACTTCCTCTAGCAGCATTTAACTTTTAGTCTAGGGGCATCTGGGAGGCTCAGTCGGTTAAGCATCTGACTCTTGGTTTTAGCTCGGGTTGTGATCTCAGGGTCGTGAGATGGAGCCCGGCATCGGGCTCCGTGCTCAGCAGGGGAGTCTGCTTGGGAGTCTGTCTCCCTCTATCCCTCCTGCTCATGCTCTCTCTCTCTAAATGAATAAATCTTAAAAATAAATACATAAAAATAAATAATTTTTAGCCTAAACAAGTGTAGAGCTTAGAAAAGTTCGGAAAAAATAAATCATTTTAAGAAAATCATTCTACACCTTATTCATAGAATGAAATGTTTAAATTATCTTTGGTAGTTTTGTAACTCTCCTGGGGCCTTCTATGGAATTGCATTTTAAAAGCAGAACAGAAGTACGTTCCTCAAAGCTAGAATTCTCCATGGACTGTGTTGGTTTGTTTTCTCTTTCCCCCTCTGAAAATTTAGTGGAGAAATTAATGTGTGTGTGTGTGTGTGTGTGTGTGTGTGGTTTAGTACAAGATGAGATTTTAGTTCAGGATGAGAAAGATTCTCAGAACTAGGACTTATTATCAAGAGTTAAAGCTCAAAGGAGAAAAATAAGATAACCTATTAGCAATTAGGAAAAATGAACTTTTTAAAAAAAATGCCTGTGTCTTTAATATTCTTCTGCTAAAAAGTGTTTAAACTTTGTTACATCATTTTTACTGTACTGAGCTTTGGAGGCTGTAAGTTGGACTCAACATAAAACAGAGTACGCTAAAGAAAGCAGTTATAAATAACTTCATTTCACCAAGAGGTTGAAACGAGTCAGCTGCCAATACACAAACCCACAAACCACCAACTTTTCCAAACTTCAGTTCCACGATGTCTCAATATATTCAAAAGCAAAAAAACTGACCCGAACTACCGAACACCGCCACGCTGTGTGGTCCTCCAGTTACAAAACTGCAACTCCTCTCTTGTAGTTAACGGTTTCTATAAATCCTCAGATTTTGAGCCAAAAGCTTTAGCTTGTTTTCTTTTTTTTTTTTTTAAGATTTTATTTATTTATTTGACAGAGATAGAGACAGCCAGCAAGAGAGGGAACACAGGCAGGGGGAGTGGGAGAGGAAGAAGCAGGCTCATTGCAGAGGAGCCTGATGTGGGGCTCGATCCCACAACGCCGGGATCACGCCCTGAGCCGAAGGCAGACGCTTAACCGCTGTGCCACCCAGGCGCCCCTAGCTTGTTTTCTTTTTTAAAAAGAAAGATAATTTGTTCGTGATACTTGTGCAGATTGACATCTAGGACGATAGGAACTGGAGAGAAGCCCCATACGTCCACATACAGGCAGCCGCTGGGAGGGGGATTTGCTGTAGGGTGCTAAGCGTGTGGATTCTGAAGGGGGCAGCGGTCCAAGAGACCGCAGGAATGGCATTCCTAGTGACGGAGATAATTAACAAGGGCCAGCCATACACAGCCCAGGTGCATCCACTTTGCCAGGGCAAATCCGCTTCTAAAAGTCTACCCTCTAGTCCCATATATGCCTCAATTGTTTTATTTAAAGAGTAGATCCCAGCCCATACCCACTCTTACAGGGGCACAGTAATCACTGATGGGAGTTAGGAGGTGGGGGCAGGGTGGAGAATCATTAAGATAAAAATAACGACATTTTCATGATTTTAAACGTCATCTACAAGTTATTCGAAAAAGTCATCAAAGGCCTGTCCATCTGTCCAAGCTTTTTATGTGCCCAATGCCAGAAAACAGGGCAAAAACGTTGTGGAAAAGGAATTGGTTGGCCTTCTCCTCACAGGGCAGAATCTCTAAATTGAAAACAGAAATATCATTGATGAAGCACTTGGCGGCAGAACTGATTTCAGATGAAGAAATCATCTCCACCATTTGAACTGCCATCAGGCCATTATACTTAAACACAGCTAGACGTTCACCAACTCAGACCGAGTGGGGTATGGGGCAGGGTCGAGGCCAGGTGAAGGCAAAACAGAAAGGCACGTTTTGCATTTCAAATAATTTTCTACATTCGATATTTTATTTGGGGAACTTTCTTCTGAAAGCTTCCGAGTGAAGAAAATGGCAAAAAAAAAAAAAAATGTGCACATCTGTTTATGTATTCAGGAAAAGAATCTTCGAACCGGGCATTGGTCCATGGGAAAGCCTGCACGACAGAATCCAGCCCACCAAACACACTGTTGGTTTATTAATAAGAAAATTCCAGGTTAGATCCTTGCCAAGAGATGTTTCCTTTTCCAAAAATTATCTTCGGCTATATTTTACATTTGATTTACTCCCCTTGGTGCATAAAAGAAATAAAAGAACTATTGTCCAATATTAGTGGTTGGAATTTGTCTGAACTCTGGTGAAAGGAATATAAATCTACTCACTGACATTGTTTGGAGAAGTAATATAATTTATAAAATGTACTGATTGCCTTTTATTTTTATTGTGCTATAAAATCCACATTTATTTTGTTATGAACCATTTGTAAAATATCCTGCAAACAAGCGTGATTCAATAAATCCTGTATCTTATTTTTATTATCAACAATAGTTTGCATTTCAAGTATTGCTTTTTACTTACCAAAGTACTTTCATATCAATTCATGTACTTACATGGGTTAATTAGGGTTATTACTTATTAGCGGTGTTACCATCTGGACTGATTTCTCTTAGGCCTTGGGAATGTGCTAATTTGGAGGCTTAAATACAGAAGCATTAAAAAGCACAACTTCGCCATGTGCGTTAAATGATGTTTGCTCCTCATGTACGATTGTAAGGAGTGATAACAGGTCAGCGGATTCTGGGGAAATTATAAAAGAAGTAGATTCTTACTTTATTCAGAATAGAGAGTGTTGGACAATGAACCCAAAGCCCCACCAAAAAGCCAAAAACAGTATCTATTTTTAAAGTAAAGGCCATTCATAGCTAAACAAGAATATACATATGTATTCAGAGATCTCAAATAATATTTACTTTGAGATGGTACCGCGTTGACTTTGAGAAGGGAAAAAATTCTGAATGATGAAAATGAACATGAGTGACAAGAGAAAAGTGGGGACTACGTCTAAAATGAAGCAATGGGGTATGTTTCTGTTTTCAGGAGCAAATGTGTAAAAGACTACAAACACTCTTACCGTTCTGGATGGAGAACGAGTCACATGCAGAAAAAGCGAAACCATTTAAAAACATTGAGGCACCAACTAGAAAGGCTCTCCTACAACCTGAAGCTAGTTACAGGCAAGGAAACTGGAAGTTTCTGTGCGTTTCCATGAAAATGGCGGTGACAGGCTTCAGTGAGCCCGTGCTAGTCATACGGGTACTTTTGAAGTTTATTTTAATGTTCATAAAGCAAGAATTATGTTCTTACGAGAATAAAATATATTGAGGGAGACAATTCACAAAAATCCATCCCCACTTATCGATAAGTATCCTGTTTGGCCCCAAATAGCAAAACATGTCACTGAAGGGTAAAAAGCATAACAGAGAAGATAGAACTTTTTATTATCAGCAGTGACAGCAGAAGAAACAGACACTAAAATACCTTTCTATGTAGCGTTTGGAGCTGGAGGTTAAATCAGGCTAGTCCGTGATCCTAACCACCTTGAAACATAGTATTTGCATTAACAAGACAAGATGGGTGGCAGCCAAATGCAAATGAAGGAGCATCATTCTCAGAGGACCAAGGGAATGAAGAAGCATGGCAGAGACGGACGGCAGGACCCCTAGAATCAGAAGCCTGGCTCTGATACTGTGCCATTAAGGTTAGGACTCTGCAACACCCAAAAACTATATATGAATTATGACATCACACTCTGTTATTCCTGCCCAGGTGACACAAGAATGAGTGTGTGCCGGCTCCTAGGAGGGGTTTAGGAAAGAGGTGGTTAGTAAGGATGGTCACAAATATGCCCAGTCTCATTTCCCCACCTTCTTGAACTCAGACCCAGCTGCACGACTGCATTCAAATGGTAAAGGTGAGCAGATGTGTGATTTTCTGAGCAGAGGCGTGGAACGGCCAGTCTGGGACACGGTGGCTCTCCCTTCCTTGGCACCGGCAGTGATCGAAGCATCTAGACAGAGCCTCTGTCAGCTGTGGTCACGAGCAGGGTGAGCAAAAACCCCATCTTTCCTCTGCTAAAGCCACTGAGAAATTGGGATCGTCCGTTACCACACCCTCGGCTGGTCTTACTGGCTGCTCTGTGGACCATGTGACCTCACTGCAATCTCTTCCCTCTGTCCTCTTAGTTTCGACTCCATTGTCAGTCACCTCTGGAGGGGGCACACGTACTACTAAATCACCACGGGCTAGTTATCTAGTGGAAATTACTACTCTCGAAACATATATACCTGTACAAGGAAGGGAGGAAGGGAAGGAGAGAGGAAGAGAGAAAGGAGGGGAGGGGGACAAAAAAAGAGAAAGACAGACTTGTTAGAGTTCTAGTCTAACCTATGCCAATGATGGAAAGACATTGTGAGGCCTGAGATTTTCAAGCAATCTACAGGAATCACCAAGGTTCTCTCTATGAAGAACAGGGCTGCATGAACTCCGTGAAATGAAGCAGACAGTTTTAGGCACCTCTATGAAAACTGAGTATCACAGGCCACTTCGATCTATTCCAGGCTCCAGAGCACTCTCTCCATCCTTCCTTGGGTCCTGCAGATCATGGCTCATAAGCTAATAGGACCGTAGGAGCCACAAAGATACCACCAACGAATAAAGCAGGCCAAACATATTATTTTATACTTTCTTTGCATTTTAAATACACCAATGTATCCCATACTTCCACCCAGAAATACACTCTCACCTAATTTTCTTGTAAACTCTACCCTCTCAGACTATCTGGTTTATCTTCCCTGCTGATAGAAACTATTTTCTCTTCTGTGGAAGCACAGGGCTGAACGTCAGCTGACACGGGGCTCCAGAGACGACAGACAGCAGTGGAGGCTGGAAAAGGCAGGTCCCATTCCCAAGGAGCCAGCAGTTCACTGAGTTCCTGCAGATGACTCTCAGGGAAGACTGGAGTCTGGGGATGCCACATCGCCCACATTTGGGGGAAAACATAATGGATAGGCTTTTACGCAAGATCAGTCAACTTTAAAATGTTACTTACTTGCGTTTAAAGGCAAAACAAAACAAAACACATCCGCAGGCTCGATTTAGCTCACCAGCCAGACACTCCACTCCTTCTAGCCACCTTTCTAGAAAACCAGGTTACTCATCTACAATCAAGGCCAATCAATGAACATCATGGATTTCCTATGACATGCCCTGCAGTGTGTTCCGTGCTTTGCAGAAATTATCTTGCCTGCTCTTCACAAGAGCCCCATGAGTACAGACAGGAAATGAAGCTTACAGAGTTTAAGATTGCTTTAAGGTCAAATAAGTGGCCAGAGTTGGGATTCAATCCCAGGTGTAGCCCAGGCCCCAACCACTCTACCTCATTAGCCCTCTCACACTTTGTCAGTGCACAGCCCAGACTACAGGCCTTGAGACTACCACCTCCAGACAGGATCAGCTTAAAGACTGCAGGGGCACCTGGGTGGCACAGCGGTTAAGCGTCTGCCTTCGGCTCAGGGCGTGATCCTGGAGTTATGGGATGGAGCCCCACATCAGGCTCCTCCGCTATGAGCCTGCTTCTTCCTCTCCCACTCCCCCTGCTTGTGTTCCCTCTCTCGCTGGCTGTCTCTATCTCTGTCAAGTAAATAAATAAAATCTTTAAAAAAAAAATAAAAAAAATAAAGACTGCAAATTAACTACCCTACATGCTGTGAGAGAAATACACTGCTTTCCCTTTTACTTTTTTTTTTTTTTTTTACTTAAATACTGTGGTCTGGTTTTCCAGGAAGACTATTCCATTGTTACCCTCATTTTATTTTTTTAAAAAAAAAAGTCAGAAAAAGAGCCTGAGTATTTCTGGGTGAGTTCCGAGCACCGACTCTTCCCATGAGCATGTGCTCCGACCGAGCAGCCTGACATTTCCGACAAAAGCACATTCCCAGCGAGCCCCGGCATGGGAACTGCCAACTAGAGGCAAGGATCGCCCAAGCGTAAGAAGAGCATTGCACATTCCCAGAATCTGCCTCCTGCCATCCTGCAAAGACCCCCGTCAAGCCTAATCGCCGTTCATGCTGTCTGGCAGGGCTGACGTGTATTCCACCCACGGGCTCACGCTGGCCCAAATCCCACAGGTGGATCCCAAAACCTTTCTCATCTCTGCCTGTCTGATAGCCTCGCGGTGGGTAGTGAACCTTGCAGCAACATCTCCTCGAGACTTCCAGACTTTCTGCAAAAGTGACAGCTGAACTCTTGCAAACTCGCGATGAGCTCCCGAAGTAGAAATCATCTTTCTTTCCCAGGCAAGATTTAGCCCTTTAACAGGTCTTTAACAATAACCTGATTTCCCATCCTGCTACTGCCCTGGGCTTGCTTTAGAGTCAAATGAGGGTTTATGTTTGACATCATTCATCAACAAAATGGCCCAACAGTGGCACCACCCACCCCGCCTTCCCCCCTACATTCTTTTCAGAATTTATCTCGTACACCCGGCGAGACCCAGCAGGGTACTCTGGTATTCTAGATTCCAAACTTCCCTCACCAGATTCTACAGTCTGAATAAGCAGGCCCTGCTTTTGGAGGCGACATCCAGGGCACCCTCCCCCCAACAGGGCGATTCAGCCCAATCTCTGGAACACACTTTTTTGGTGTGTCAAGATTATTGAGCCCGTTGTTGGTGAAGATGGGACTCAGTCTTTTGAGTTTAATTCAACCAAGCTTCCTTTGGAGACCACGGTTCCGTAGAGGAGATATTTTCACCTGCTCTTTGATTCTGCCAACAGCAATGCTGCCCGTGGGACGCTGGGTTCATATGCTGGTGTCACTGCCCCCAGGAAAGCTCAGGGTCCCCCTCTAAACACACCGCTTAGTAAAAGAGTGGCTTTTGTGCTTAGGTCACCATATGGTGCTTCACAACCTTTCAACATTAGAACTATTCTTTCCGGTCCTACGTGTGGGGGAAAAAATATCAATATGTATTTAACTTATAAATAAATTAGTCTGCAAGATAATGATTAAGTCACTTCCGGCATACTGATTTATGAAAAATATGAATCCTTTAAAATGTTTAATTATGAAGACTATAGTAACGTAGAAAAGATTTTAAGATGTGATGTTCGGTTCAAGACACAAACTCGCCACGGTTTATAGAAGACCACGAGCACGGGACGCCTGGGTAGCGCAGTCGTTAGGCGTCTGCCTTCAGCTCAGGGCGTGATCCCGGCGTTCCGGAATCGAGTCCCACATCGAGCTCCTCTGCTGGGAGCCTGCTTCTTCCTCTCCCACTCCCCCTGCTTGTGTTCCCTCTCTCACTGGCTATCTCTGTTAAATAAATAAATAATCTTAAAAAAAAAAGAAGAAGAAGAAGAAGACCACGAGCACAACTGTGGAAATGGGCGTGTGCATGTGGACAAGGACAAAAGAAAAACCGTAGGACTTCCAACCTTAAAATATTTCCCCTACAGTGATTCCAAAATAACATGTTTTGAAATACATGTGTATCATTGAAATAAAAGACCGCATTTAAATAAAAGACTGCAAAATAAAATTTTTAAAAAAGTGTTCAGACTAAGATTTCTAGCAGGTTCTAAGCATGACCTAGAAGGATTTTTTGATCACTGCTGTGAATTTTACTATTTCATCAAGCAATAAAAATAAGTAAAAGTAAACATATTAAAAGTGGCTTAAGAGACAATTTTCTTCCAAGAGTAAAAATGTCTTTTTTAAAAGAATATACGTCCTTTTCCACAATAAGAGCTACCAAATAAATGTACTAAAATATCATAGCACAGCCCTAATAATTTCCTTAAGTGTTTCTTTGGAAGCACATAAGTTAAATCCATCCCCAGACTTTCAGCTTCCAAGACTTCCTTTTTTTTTTTTTAATGGCATAATAACCAGGCTCTCAAACTCAATTCAGTTTTCAAAGTCTTTCTTGGAAATAAAATAATTTAGGATTTTCTTGAGGGTTGTCCTTTTGGAGGAGAGCAGGACACTTAGAAATAGCCATTGAAAGGCCTCCTGACAATCCCCACCCAACCCGGTACTTCTTAGGGAAAGCTGGAGACAGAATTCTTCTCAGGGGAATCGAGAGTATTTGCTTAGCATAAGCATTATGTTTTTTAACTGAGTGCACAGTGCAGATTAAAAGAAAAAGCATGAAAGAACACAATTACTCTGTAAAAGAAAATAAGCAAATCAGTTATTCTGGTATTTGAGGAGACGGGGAAGGGAAGTGATGGGGAAGGGAAGTTGGTGCCCCAGTAAGACTGCAGGGGGCAGGGGCTCCAGGTGCAAGGAGAGCCAATAAGAAACATCCAATAAATTGAGTAACAAGCGTTTGAAACATACACGCAACAGCAATATAGAATACTTGATTTCAAATTACCCCACATTTTTAATAAAATTAAACTACTTACACAGCTGTGTGTCAATGGTACTCTGGACAAATTTTTACAAATCCGAATGAAGAAAATTTTAACAACTTGAAGTGTATCCATTATGATGTATGGGGGAAATGGAATGACAGGTGAAGTGGTAGCGTTGGAATGAACCCAGAGCCAGAAGTGAACAGGAAATGACAAGTTTCCCGAGAATCTCCTGAGATGCAGGGAGCGTGCTAGGTCTGAGGGCTCCGGGCAAGCTTACTGAAACATCCAAGGACAAACACACTCAGTAGATCAGGTGTGAAGACGCCCAGGACACTGACATCTGGATTATACACAAATTTCAGTCAGTTCAAGGGCCGCCATGTAACCCAACCAAGGATTTTGGGGTAAGAACCACCATCCCAATGGGATTCTTTCATTGTTTATACAGATAATATCTACTCATCTGCTACTACCTGCTTTGCAGGAACCAGCATGAAAGATGGATCCTTCAAGACTCAATCTCAGAGAACAAACTCGTTATTCTCACTTGGGAATAAGAGAAACAAAAAATTTTGAAGGAAAACACCATAATATGATGCCAGGGTACTAAACATGAAGCCCAGTGTGAGTACAACATGTTTTATGTGCTCCTTGTAATTTTTCCAACCTCTAGAGTGCCAGGATAATGTCTCAAAGGATTATAAAAATTAGGTCAGTACTTAGGACCACTTTTAGACCAATTATAAGCTTAAAAGGTGATTTTTGAAATTATGCTTTAGGAAAAGTACCTAAAAGGTCTCTGAAAATATGGGGGGGGTGGAAAACTGAGACTAAAATGAATGAAAAAAACACCAGGATAATTATTTAATTAGACATATGACTTTTATAACCCCTTGTGTTAATTGAAACCTCCTAGCTAAAAGCAAAACGCTAATAACACGACACATGATTTTCATCTCTAGTCACCAAGGAGGATGGCGGAAGTTACATGCCAGGTAAGATTTAAGCCAAACACCTGAGTGTCCTGCTCTCTTCCATCCCGTATGAATGCTAGTAATGACCACAAATGGAGACTTGAGACTGACGTGTATAAGTGTGTATCCACAACTACATCTCTCAACTGAGCACAGTGTGAGAGAAAGAATCCCAAAAATACATTTTTGTTAAGGCCCGTAAGCAGAAGCAGCCTGAATATCTCCGCTTCGGCAGCTGGCAACTTCCTAACAAAGAGGGAAAAAACAAAAACAGAAAAAAACAAAACAAAACAAAACAAACAAACAAACAAACAAAACCCAACCTGGTTCTGGCCTGAAATGAAGAGCTAAGAAATACAAACACTTATTGAATTGAAAAATAACAAAGTCAGATTTTTACAACTCCTGTTAGGCTCATAAACTCCTCATTAAAGTAAAATAAAGTTAATATTAAAAAGGCGCTCTTGCTGAATTTTTAAAGTGTGAGGCCATTGAATTAATTGCCTTTGAATGAACACTTTATAAATACAATAAAATATTTGTGATCTAGAAATCCTTTTAATTTTTTACACAACTCCTGCAGGTGTTGGTAAAAGGCTCTATCTTCTCACACGTGAGTTTTTAAATGGGTTTATTTCTATTGGTGGGTTTCTTTTATTTCCACTTTTTCAACTAATTCATAAGTTAGAATCATCCAAGACATACCTAAACAAATAGGAACAGCTTCCTGGTTAGACAGAACGTAGAATTTGTATTAGCTGTAAGTCATTTCCTCTTCAGATCGAAGAGCTCATTCTCCCCAATGTTTTGACCTGGGAAAGTAGACTCAGGAGTCAACTCATGTAGAGTTGCCCTCAGGCCCCTAAACAGTTTCTACCTCTCAGGGTTGTTGAGCAGACAGAACGCAATGATGTAGGGAAGTCCCCCCTTACACACTCCATCAATGCCGTCCCTTCCTTTTCCTGCTACCATGTGCCAGACACAGAGCTGGATTTTTTTCAGTCAAGTCACAGGCTTGGAAGTGGAGTCTTTGAATATAACTCAGGCAGTCCCAGTGAAGTGTATACACGCCCTCATTTACTTAATCCCCAATAAATAAATGAAGGTCTGTTTCTCATCCCATTGTGTCCAAGAATTTTATTCTGAAGGTCAGGGGAGGAACTGAGGCTCTTGTTGGAAGGTGTGAGGGGAGAAGGTGAGTCAAGAGAACATTTTTCACTCCCCTGTCCCTTATCTCCCGACCAGGCTGCTCCCCGATTTGCCTTGCCCACCCCCTTCAAGCTCCATACCCTCCCTTCAAAATTATATATGGGTATATGCCAGATATACCCAGCTCTGAACAACAAATCACAGGAACTTCCAGAATGACTTATTTTTCTAGAATGATTATTAGATGAAGATGATACCTATTACATATTTATTCAACAAATATATAATGGTGAAACCAGATGGGGCCTCTGCTCCCATGGCGTGTATAAGCTCATGGAAAAGAGGCACAGATCAATAATGATGCAGGGTGACTCTGTAGGTATAAGAAGGGCTATGATAAGGAAACTGCACAGTATTATGGGAGCACATGGGCAGAGGTGAGGGGACAGCAAAGAGCATGTGTGGCAGTATTTAACAATGGTGATTTTTATATAAATGCATAAAATGAAATGCAATCTAAATATTAAAGAATAAACATTAGGTAGCTTGCATCCCATTAAAAAATGATATTTCAGAAGACTGTGTCTGATTTCAAGGTAAGTATTAATTGTATATTATTTCATGAAAGAGCAGGCTACCAAAAGCATTTACTGTAATATTCCATTTTTTTGTTCAAAACAAAAGTGCATGTGCATAGAAAAATAGTAGAAAGATATATAGCACAATGTTAGTGGTTATCTCTGGGTAGCAGGACTGTACATGGTTTTAAACACGTCTATACTTTCTAAACAATTCACAAAGAGCATATAGCATTTATGTAATTTAGTAAAGATATATTTTCATTTAAAATATTTTCAAAGAGTTTATCTGAGAAACTCATTTATCAATGCCTATGATATGTAAAGGACTGTGCTGAGTACTGAAACCAAAGAGCTAAATAAGGATCGCCCTGTGCCCTTGAGCAGCTCCTAGGACTAAGATGCAGACATGTAGTAAATACTCATGAGTAGGGTATTAGATATTAGGTTAATACACTGCCCAGGTGTTAGGTTAATAAAGCCTGATGACCTACCCAGAACTGATTTTTCCCTATCTACTCCAACCAAGACAACAGGAAGACTTATTGTTGACTTTCTCTTTAGTGACCAACAGATTCCGGAACAGCAGGACCTTGAGAAGACTTCTCTGCTGTCTCCTGCCCCAAGATCTATAATTATCAGGAAGCTGATGATATCATTAATCACACTGTGATAACTGAATTTTGTTGAGCATGATTTCCCATAGTCATTACGATCCTGTGAATTAACTACCATGATTATTCCTCTTTCACAGATGTGGAACTCCGGCACAGAGAGGTCATGTTCATAAATAAGGGAGCCGAGATTTGAACCCAGGCAGTCTGAACCGAGGGCCCAGACGCCTGATCATTACGCTTTGCTGTCTCCGTTTTATGACCATCAGCATCATCTCTGTCCCCTTTCTGCCACATACATCTTTTCAGCATCCCAAATAAAACCAACCGTCATGCACAGTTGCTATTAGAGAGAGAAGGTGGGGCAGAACTGTCTGCGGGCAGGGTTGGTGGCCTCAGCACCCAGCACAGGATAGGGACACACAGTGGCTCAATGAATAACCTGCTGTTCGAATGATCCAGAAAGCAGGTTCATTTCTGAAGCTTCCCTGTCCATAATAGCTTTTTTTTTTTTAACATTTTCCTTTTTCTTCTAAAAAACAATGACAGGATGGGGAAAGGTCTCTTTAACTAAGGATTTCAATCTTTATTTTCCTGAACTTCACATGGCAATTTTATAGTAATCCTAAAGTTAAAGACATAGAAGAACAATTTTTCACATATATATGCAATTTTGCTTATTGCATTACGACGAATCAATTTTATGATTGTGGACAAAACTAAAATGCCATCCAATGACTGTACAAATCAAGGTTTTCATAAAAAAGACATATGGATAATTGTTTATTTCTAGACATGACAGAATTGCTGGCACAGACTAAGAAGTGCATGATAATACTCTGTCTCATATTAAGATTAACATAAATCACCAACAAATTACTCATTATTCATTTCCTGTGAAATAAAGATATCAAGCCACTTCCATTAGTTCCTGTCCCGATACACTCTTCAACTTAACAACTTCTCAGAAACTGAAAGAGAAAGGATCACATTGTCAAACCCAGATGAAAAAAAGTAAAGTATAGGGAAACATATGAAGCGTCTTACTGCCTTGGTCCATGAAGAGTACTCGTTATATAATAAAAATATTCAAAGTAAATTAACACTCTTAATTTCCAAATGTGATTTTTTTTCACATATTTCACTCTTTACTCGTTGTATCTCTTCCTCTCTTTGAATTCTAATCATTGTCTAGAAGCATCTCATTGCCTCGAAGCATCTCATTGCCTCCAATGTGAGGCAATGCTGTGCCCTACCTACCATTCAAAGTGAGTTAAAGAGAAGAGATACCCTCCAAAGATTTAAATCTTAAAAGGTACTTAAAAGTAAATGAACAAACTTGAAACAAGAGCAAACCTTAAAGCACATAATGGGTTGGAATACTTAGATACGATGAGTCGGGGAGTATTTGTTTTCTCTCCTTTCTCCATGCACGCACATAGATTAGTATAAAACCGGGGTTACTTGGCAAACACAGTTCTCTGTATGACAGATCTTTTATGCAGCAATTTCTGTTAATAGTGTTTGGAAACCATACCTGCATGAGATATGTGGTTTAGAACAATTCTTCACTCTGCGATGAGTCTAGAGCACTCTGTGGTAGATACGATGGCACGTATTTCCTGATGATCTCCCATCTGCAAGGCAGTGTCTAAATTAGCCAACCTAAATGCCTTTCCCCTGATATGGGGGGATGGGATTCACCTCACTCATTCAGTGACAAGGATAGAACAAGGCAGCGTGGGTAACGGTACATGTCATGTGATAGGACTGACTTCAAATTCTGGTTTTGTCATTTATGATGTACTGGCATGCTTCCTCCAAAACAGAAGCTAGGATAATGGCTAGTACAGTGAACTTTGAATGAATGTTTGTCATTTATTATTATTGATGAGGAATGCCAATAAAAGAAATGGAACTGGGGTCCGCTTCGTGAGGATACGGTGGAGTCCATATTAGCTGTTTAAAGCAAAAGCATCTCACCTGTGAGTCGCTGGACACAGGAGACTGAGTCTCAAAGGTGAGAATGGGAAGTGAGTTTGGGGAGGTGAGATCATAAGCTCTGGGAACAATGAGCTTTCTAAGATAAGGGAATTTTGATAGGATGATTTGGAAGTTAGGGGATAGGGAGAGGAGAGAAAAACAGAGTAATTAGGCACGTGAGTAAGAACTATAATGGAAATAAGTCACCTTAGAATAAGCAAACACACATATATATTATTGAATGTGTGCGTGACATCAAGCACATGCATTTATGTCTATGGTCTCTGGAAATAAAACCTATTACACTGAAAGTGCAGAAATTTAAAAAAATCGGCAAGGATGAAGAAGATGAGAGAAGAAATAATGGCAGGGGAGAGCCGCAGCAGAGCTTTGGGAGAACTGGAGAAGCCACAGAGCTGAGACCACCAACACCAAACAAGGACAGAGGGTGGAGCCGCGGGGCAGCCAGGGAGCGAATAAGAACAGCAGAGAGGCAGGAACCCAGAACACAGGTACGCCCAGCCCCGCCAGCCCGCTGCCCCTCTGCTGAGCTCCAGGAACACTGGCAGCTGCTCCAGGAAACTGGAAGGTTCTTCCCGGCACACACTGAACAGCTGAATGGTTTCCCAACCACCTCTACTTCCCCCACTCAACCCGGCTACAGTGAAGCCCACCAACTTTAATGTTTTTCCTGTGCAGAGCATCTGACCAAATTCGAAATAAATTCACTTCCTATAAATAATATTCCATAAAGCTTCCTAACCCTTTTATTATAGTAGAGTCTTCAACATTTCTTTTTTTTTTTTTTAAGACTTTATTTATTTATTTGTCAGAGAGAGAGACAGAGCATGAGGAAGGGGAACAGCAGAGGCAGAGGGAGAAGGAGACTCCCTGCTGAGTAGGGAGCCCAATGTGGGGCTCAATCCCAGGACCCTAAGATCATGACCTGAGCCCAAGGCAGACACTTAACTGACTGAGTCACCTAGGCGCCCCAGAGTCCTCAACATTTCTTCAGGCTTTCTGGGTCAATTGAGAAAAATACATAAAATCACAGGGTTAACTGACTTCCTAGTTCAAGGTCTAACAACCCCAGTAATTTTACATTCATATGATGAGATGTGCTATGAATGTTTATGGGGTATAATCCTGTGTTAACAGGAAAAGAAAACAGGTAGGTATCAGACAGACCTTGACTCCTGACTTTGCCACAAACTGGCTGTGTGATCTTGAATAAATCACTAAACTTCTCGGAGCCTTAGTTCACCTACAGAATTGGGCCACAATATCTCATCTGCAAGGCTGATGAGATGAGATGCTGCATGTAGCTAGAAAAGAACAATATGTCTGATCCCTAGCAGCTATTTAATAAATATTAGTTTTTTTTCTTTTCTATTCTTTCTCATCCATCCTCTCTCCTCCTCTCCAACCCTTGTGCCTAGAAAATAAATGATACCTATTTAAAGGCTCTTGGTTTATGGCCACTCTAAAGCATTTATGGAAAATTTGCCATCGCCTGGTCTTTCTGCCAGAATCCCTGGTCTGCGGCCAAGGTCAATGAAAAGGAGCTTGTCTGCAAGAAACTTTCAATTGAATTGAGGAAATCAACATTCACACAAATTTAAGATTTACAGCTGACCTAGTTCACAAACAGGATAAATATGACTCTAGCTAAGTATAGCCAATATGAATTCCAATCTACCAGCCAGAAATTTGGAAGACAGAGGACTGAACTCTGAAGGAACAATTTAGAAGGTTAAGGTTCATCAGAGCTTCTGAAAATGGAAACAGAGTCAAGGCTGATCTTAGAAGACATAACCCTTGAATGGAGGAGGCAGTCTGGGAACTGGGTGACCTCATGAATCCTCTCCCATTGGGGTCTGTAAAAGGAAACATTAAAATCAGGGGCTCAGGGGACACCTTCTGAAATCGAAAGGCAATGCGCCTGAAAAACCTACACGAATTTTCTTTGGTTGCAGAGAGTGAGTTGCTTCAGGAAGTACTTTCTGTCATAAAGCATGCAAGCAAAATTTAAATTTTTTTAGAGAGAGAGAGCACGTGCCCACGCGCTAGTGCGGGGGAGGGACAGAGAGAATTTCAAGCAGGTTCCAGGCCCCGCACGCAGTGCTCAGTGTGGAGCTCAGGGCTCGATCTCAGGACCCTGAGATCATGATCTGAGCTGAAATCAAGAGTTGGATGCTCAACTGACTGAGCCACACAGGCGCCCCAAGAGTTCAAGCAAATTTTAAAAGAAAAGTGGCCTTTAGAAAAAATTGCATTCCTTGAATCAGTCCCGTCTCTGATTTTGGAATGTCATAACAATTCGTGCAGTTCCCTGCGTGGTGGCTAGCAAACACAAGTGACAAGTGCTCACGTCTAGATCTTGATCTAAACAGTAGAAACTGCTGTCACATTTTGAAAGAGAAAAATCTTTGAGAGATGTAATTTGTGGATAACTTATCCCAAGATTTCCTACAAAAAAAAGTCATGAATATTGTCATTAGTGTCCCTTTGACCCCCCAAAATAAACACAGTGTCCAAGCCCCTATTTACCCAATTCAGAGCAAATGCGCTGAATGACTCGTACTTCTGTTTTTCTAACAACATCAACAAAAATTAATATTTGTTGACTGCTTTCTCTGTCAGACGAGTGTTAATTACTTGACAGGTAGAATCCTAATTATCTGTTTCTTCAAAGCAGTTCAAAGAGATAGATATTTATTACTAATATTTTCATCACAATCCTCGTCATCCCCATGGTACACACGAGAAGTGAAATTACTTGGCCAGGTTCCCCAACCAGCAAGCAGTGGAGCCTTGTTTTGAACCAAGCAGGTGAACTTGAGCTCTCACTCCTATATTTGCATAAAGTTTTACACTTCCATCAAAGACATGATTTCACAAGAAATTTATTAAATACGAAAGGCATCTATTTGCTTTCAAACAAACAAACCAAGAAATAATTTAAAGAAGTCATCCATGGTCACAACTTGTTTCTGTGTCACAGACGGGACCGAAATCCCATCCTCTCTGATTTCAACAGGGTCTCCTACAGTTGAATCTAATGAGCACATTCTGACACATCTTTTAAAATACATCCTGGGCACCTGGATGGCTCAGTTGGTTAAGCATCCGACTCTTGGTGTCAGCTCCGGTCATGATCTCGCGGTTGTACGATCGAGCCCCTCGTTGGGCTCTACGCTGGGCATGGAGTGGGCTTCTGATTCTCTCTCCCTCCCCCTCTACTCCTCTCCACCCTCTAAAATAAATAAATAAAATCTTTTAAAAAAAATAAAATAAAATACATCATCTAAAGCCTCACAAGTTTTATGCCTTCTGACCTTCTGGCATAAGAAATATGGCAGTAAAGGAGACAAAAGGTCTGGCTTCTTTTAAAAATAGTGACAAGCTAATGACATGGACTGTTAAATTCTGGGTGCGGAGACCTTTCTCAAATATAAACCATTAGGCAAAGATGAGCGGCTTCTTTACAGAGCAGCAGATGCTGATCTGGTGACACAGCCCTTGGTTATAATGACTTTATTTCTGTGATACCAAATGAATAATACCTGTGCGACCATGCTGTGTGATGGATGTTGGTGCAGTCGAGTGACCTTGATCACCTCTCTGTTATTGAATTGTTGCCATAAAGGTTGAGCCTTCGCTTTCCTAGCCATTATTTTGAAGCAAAATCGCCCAAAGTGAAATGGCAGCCTATGCTCTTACGTACCCTTACACTGCAAATCTAATATCTCACACCAAGACTGAAATACTAAAATGGCTTTATTTGGTATCTTTCCATGGCGACACAGTTGTCTGTGGACAAAAGAAGCAGGGAAAAACAAAGTTGTCTTGTATTTTTTGAGAGGACAGCTGCTAATACCCTATTGATTATTTGTAAGTAAAATTTTGATCATGATAAGCACACACAGAATTCTACGTCTGGGGCTTTGAAACAGAATTAAATTTAGTGTCACAAATCAGTTAAAGTGACTTGCTACACAGTGAGTTTATATTCTAGAATGATCAAGCATCTTACTCAAGATAGCTGCAAAAAATAATAAACAAATCAGAAATAGTTCTAAAGGAAAAATGCCCTGCTTGGTTTTTTCCTGTCTTCCAGGGTGGGAGTTTCTCACTTATTGGAGCCAACATGCTTAAAAATTCATCCTTCGTATGATCCGGAATATGGCTCGTCCCGTTTCCCTGACAATTTGCTCTACTTGCTCTTATTTCTTTGCTTCTCCAGTCCATCTATCTGAATCCTTTTCTTTTTTTCCTGCCTTCTCTTCCCTCTCTTCTCTCAGCAATAAGATTAAGCAGATTATCATAATGTTGTTGTTTCCTCAGTGTCCTGCCAAACTCAGTCTTTCCTCCAGCCCCAGGTTTTCATTGAAAATACGGCCAACTTCAAACTACACAGAGCTCCTGGCTGTGGACATGTAGGCACATATGGAAACAGTGCTGCTCACCGTTGCTGTGGTCCTGCCTTTTCACCTGATAAATCACTGAATCAAAAAATAAGAACAAAGTACTCTGATGCTCTTTGATATTTAGTTATTTGACTTCATTCCTGAAAGACAGAAGGAAAATAACTTGGGGACTCCTTAAAGACATTTCACATGTGAAACTCTTACACTTTATTTATTTTTTTATAATAATATTTTTTATTATATTATGTTAGTCACCATACAGTACATCCCTGGTTTTTGATGTAAAATTCAATGGTTCATTAGTTGTGTATAACACCCAGGGCACCATGCAGTACATGCCCTCCTTACTACCCATCACCGGTCTATCCCATTCCCCCACCCCCTCCCCTCTGAAGCCCTCAGTGTGTTTCTCAGAGTCCATAGTCTCTCATGTTTCATTTCCCCTACTGAAAGGGATAAAGAAGGGGGGGGAATAATCAGAAACTCTTACACTTTAATAAATTGGCATATCTGACTTTTAAGCTAGGACTTTTTTTTTTCTTTTATGAGTAATATGGGGCACAGGAACTATCTGTCTTTCTCAAATATTCATCAGTTTCCCCTTAGTGGTTTTGAATAACAGAAATAAGGTCACTGGAATAAAGCTGCTTCACAAGAAAAAGGATCTTTCACTTTGATTGTCGTGGCCCTGCCTTCGTATCTTTATCTGTGATAAATGCCTTGTCTTTGTCTAGCATTATCTACCAGAGAGAAATCAACTGTATATAATTATTACAACCAGGGGATTGTTTCTTTTCGGTTTGGTATTTTAAAAAAATAAACGGCTGTTAAAATGAGCTGACACGAGGACAAGTAAGGAGTTTGGTTGCCGGGTTGCACGCATGAACCTAAGAGCCTTAAGGAGCAAAATATTCTGCTAACAAATAATCCCTTCCCACGTGGCATGATGCCGTTTTGGTCTGGGTGACTTCGTGATCCCTGAAAATTGGGAGATTATCTTCCCATCCTAAGGTAACCCTAAGGACCACTAGTAAAAATTGGGATTCTCTTCTATGTTTTTAAAGCTCTGTTTGCTTTAATCTTGGGAAAACACTGAAAATACCAAGATTTCATGAAATGATCTTGATATGATCATTTTCCTTTCTATTAGAAAGTACTGATGCCTAGTAAATTTTAAATAGGTCTCAACAAAAAAATTGGTTAACGTTAACAAATTGAAGGGGATCTGCAAAAGGGGAATGAGTAAGAGTCAGAACCAAAATTGTTTACACCATCATCTTATTTGGAAAACTGCCTGGTGGCCTATAACCAAGCTAGAGAAATGGCCCATCCACTGAAAAATCCACAGAACACTAACGTTTCAAAATGCACAGCAGGGGACTTCAGAGGAAGATGGCAGAGTTGGAGGACCCTGAGCTCACCTCCACAATGAGGTAACACCCCCATCAGTGTAAATCACCCAGGAAACAACTCGGAGACTGGCAGAAAAACTCTCCACAGCAAAATGTAAAGAGGCCACATCGAAGAGGGTAGGAAAGGCAGAGATGTGGTTGGGAGCTAAGTGGACCCATGGGACTGTTCACAGGAAGGAGGGACCTGCGGCCCGGGCAGGGAAGAGAGGCAAAGCCCCACACCAGGCACCTCAGGCATGGGGGACCCATGTGCAGAAGACAAATCCCAATTATATTTGGCTTTGAAAACCAGAAGGGCCAACTTTCATGAATGCTCACAATAAGTGGGACTTAACTCCTGGAAGTTTACAAATCAGTGGGCGTGGCTCTGGCAGAGCCAAGAAGGCAACTGAGCTCCGGCACTTAGGGAGACAGCTCAACCGACGGGCCTGCAGAGATAGAGCGTAGAGGCAGCAGTCTGAAAAGCACCAGGGCCACATGGGAGGGAGATCTGTTCACTAATCCCAGAGCTGGTCTCAGAGGGGCAGGGACTTCTCCGGGAACAAAGGAGCCAGTGGGCATCACTCCCCTCCCCTGCCCCACAGCCTAGACACACTGACACCTGCGGACACCAGCAAAACACACCAACACTCATTACCTAACTTGGTAACAGCACACCTGCTCCCCTTACGCTCCTAAGGATTCACCCCTACAGCCTTGCGGCAGTTCCTAAAGTGGAAGCTCCAGTCCTCCTCCCACAACAGCCCTGCACAGACCTTGCTAACACCACACACCCTGCCCCTGCGTTCTCCTATGGTCTTGCCCCCTCCCACCCACCCGTAGTAGGAGCCCATCCAAAGGCAGTGCCATGAGCCTCGCAAGGTACAAGGAGCCTTGATGGGGCCAGCACCACGACAAAGTGTCCCTGCCCCAGGGAGAGGGAACACAAATATATAAAGCAGTTAATAACAAACATAAAGGGAGTAATCAATGTTAATGCAATAATAGTAGGGGACTTTAACACCCCACATACATCAATGGATGGATCATCTAAACAAAAAATTAACAAGGAGACAATAGCTTTGAATGCCACACTGGACCACACGGACCTGACAGATATATTCAGAACATTCCATCCTAACACTGGAATACACATTCTTTTCAAGTGCACAAGGAACATTCTCCAGAATAGATTACACGTTAGGCCACAAAACAAGTCTCAACAAATTCAAAAAGACTGAAGTCATACCATGCATCTTTTCCAATCACAATGTTATAAAACTAGAAATCAACCACAAGAAAAAGTCTGGAAGTAACACAAACACATGGAGGTCAAATAACATGCTGAATGGTTCAACCAAGAAATCAAAGAGGAAATCAAAAAGTATATGGAGACAAATGAAAATGAAAACACAATGATCCAAAATGTTCAGGATGCAGCAGAGCTGTTCTAAGAGAGAAAATTATAGCATACAGGCCTATGTCAAGAAGCAAGAAACACCTCAAATAAACAACCTAATCTTATACCTAAAGGAGATGGAAAAAGAAAAACAATCAAAAGCCAAAAACAGTAAGAAGGAAGGAAATAATAAAAATTAGCAAAGAAATACATGAACTAGAAACTAAAAAAATAATAGAACAAATCAATGAAACCTGGAGCTAGTTCTTTGAAAAGATCAATGAACTGATAAAGACTCATCAAAGAAAGAAAGAAAGAAAGAAAGAAAGAAAGAAAGAAAGAAAGAAAGAAAGAAAGAAAAAAGGGGATTCAAATAAGCAAAATCAGAAATGCAAAAAGAGAAATAGCAACTGGAAACAGAAATATAAAGGTTTATTAAGAAAATATTATGAAAAATTATACACCAACAAATTGGACAACCTAGAAAAAATGGATAAATTCCTAGAAACATATAACCTCCCAAAACTGAAATAGGAAAAAAATAGAAATTTCAAACAGACCAATTACCAGCAATGCAATTGAATCCATAATCAAAAAACTGCCAACAAACAAAAGTCCAGGACAAGATGGCTTCACAGGTAAATTCTACCAATCATTTAAAGAAGGGATAATACCTATTATTCTCAAATTATTCCAAAAAATACAAGAGCAGGGAAAACTTCCAACTTTACTCCATGAGGCCAACATGACCCTAATACTAAAACCAGAAATTACAAAAAAAGAGAACTACAGGCCAATATCTCTGGTGAACAAAGATGTAAAAATCCTCAACAAACACTAGCAAACTGAATCCAACAATACATTTAAAAAAATCATTCACCACAATCAAGTGGGATTTATTTGTTCCTGGGATGCAAGGGTGGCTCAATATTCCCAAACCAACGAGATATATCACATTAACCAAAAAAAAAAGGATAAAAACCATACGACCATTTCAATAAATGCAGAAAAAGCATCTGACAATTACAACCTCCAAGCATGATAAAAACCCTCAACCAAGTAGGTTTAGAGGGAACATACCTGAACATAATAAAGGCCACATATGAAAAACCCAGAGCTAACATCATACTCAATGGGGGGAAATTGAGAACATTTCCCCTAAGGTCAGGAGTAAGACAAGGATGTCCACTCTCACCACTGTTATTCAACATAGTACTGGAAGTCCTAGCCACAGCAATCAGACAAGAAAAAGAAATAAAAGGCATCCAAACTGGTAAGGAAGAAGTAAAACTTACACAATTTACAGATGACATGATACTGTACACAGAAAACCCTAAAGACTCCATGAAAAACTACCAGAACTGATAAATGAATTCAATAAGTTCACAGGATACAAAATATACAGAAATCCATTGCATTTCTATACACTAATAATGAAGTGGCAGAAAAAGAAATTAAGAAAACAATTCATTTACCATTACACCAAAAATAATAGCATGCCTAGGAATAAATTTAACCAAGAAGGTAAGAGAGCCATACTCTGAAAACTATAAAACATTGATGAAAGAAATTGAAGATGACACAAAAAAATGGAAAGACATTCCATGCTCATGGATTGGAAGAACCACTATAATTAAAATGTCTATACCACCCAAAGCAAATTACAGATTCAATGCAATCCCTATCAAAATAATGGCATTTTTCAACAGAACTAGTACAAACAATCCTAAAATTTGTATGGAACCACAAAGAGTCCAACATCCAAAGCAGTCCTGAAAAAGAAGAATAAAACTGGAGGTATCACAATCCCAGATTTCAAGATATATTACAGAGCTGTAGTAATCAAAACAGTATGGTACTGGCACAAAAACAGACATATAGATCAATAGAACAGAACAGAGAGCCCAGAAATAAACTCAAAATTATATAGTCAATTAATCTATGACAAAGGAGGTAAGGATATGCAATAAGGAAAAGTCTCCTCAACAAATGATGTTGGGAAAACTGGACAGCTACATGGAAAAGAAAGGAACTGGACCATTTTCTTACACCATACACAAAAATAAACTGAAATGAAGGAAAGACCCAAATGTGAGACCTGCAACCATAAAACTCCTAGAAGAGGATACGGGCAGTAACTTTTTTGACATTGGCCTTAGGAACTACTTTCTAGATACGTCTCCTGAGGCATAGGACATAAAAGCAAAAATAAACTATTAGGGCTACATCAAAATAAAAAACTTCTGCACAGTGAAGGAAACAATCAGCAAAACTAAAAGGCAACCTATGCATACTGAACTGATACAGGTTTAGTATTCAAAATATATTAAAAAAATTATAAAACTCAACACCCAAAACATGAATAATCCAATGCAGAAGACATGAACAGGCATTTCCTCAAAGAAGACATCCAGATGGCCAACACACACATGGAAAGATGCTCAACATCGCTCATCATCAGGGAAATGCAAATCAAAACTACAATGAGATCTTACCCCACAACTGTCAGAATGGCTAAGATCAACACAAGAAACAAGTGTCGGCCAGGATATAAAGAAAAAGGAACCCTTGTGCACTATTGATGGGAATGCAACTGGTGCAGCCACAATGGAAGACAGTATGGAGCTCCTTCAAAAAATTAAAAACAGCATTACCATGTGATCCGTAATTCCACTAGTGGGTACTTACCCAAAGAATACTAAAACACTAATTTGGAAAGATATATGCCCCCCCCCCATGTTTATCGCAGCCTTATTTACAACAGCCAAAGTATGGAAGCAGCCCAAGTGTCCATCGATTGATGAATGGATAAAGAAGATGTGGTATGTATATACAATGGAATGTTAGTCAGTCATAAGAAAAAGAATAAAATCTTGCCACTTGTGACAACATGGATAGATCTAGAGGGTATAATGCTAAGCGAAATAAGTCAGCCAGAGGAAGACAAACGCCATATGATTTCACTCGTATGTGGAATTTAAGAAACAAACAAAAGAAACCAAAGAAAAGAGACTCTTAACTATAGAAAACAAACTAATGGTTGCCAGAGTGGGGGTTGAGGATGGGGGGGATGGTTGAAACAGGTGAAGGGGATTAAGAGTACATTTTTTTCGTGATGAGCACTGAGAATTGTATAAAAGTGTTGAATCACTACATTGTACACCTGAGACTAGTATAACACTGTATGTTAACTATACCGGGACTGAAATAGAAAGAACAGTAGGTCAATATGCCTTTGAGAAGGGTAGTGATACAGATACCACCTTATTTCTGCCTTCAAACACACAGGCTCAATGAGATGCTAAATGTGCCGGTAAGAATTCATGAAACATTCACATTCATCAGCTACGTCACCAGCAGAATGTTGTAGAAGCATCAGAGCACGGGCATGCAACCCGAGCAGCCGTCCAGGTCCCACTGGCTTCATGCCCCGCCATCTTTAAGCTCCCAATAATTTTTTAACAAGGAGCCCTACCTTTCCATTTTGCATGGGGCACCACCATTCACGTAGCTGTCCTGAGTCAGAGACCTGCATCCAGACAGAGGAGTTGGTGTGAGTCTAACACTGCCTTAGTGACACGGGGTTAACTTGTGTAGTATCTCTGAGCCGTTTCCTCTTTGAAAAATACTAGCACCTACTTTCGGAGTTTGGGTAATTACGGAAGGTCATGCATATGCAATGTGCAGCAAGGCCGGGATCACACATAAGTGCTTAATAAACACTTGTTCCCTGTCTTCTCCTCCACCCTCCTCAATCCCTCACCCTCACAGATGACTACCCAGAGATGGCACTGTGAGGACAACCCGCTCCTAAAGTCAATTCCCTCATGTCACCCGCAGCGAGCCAGCCTGACTTGAAAGGGAAAAGCAAACAGGTTAGCTTTAAGTCACATCTCAGCAGAGAGCCTGAAAGCAAGACAGCGGGGGTCAGTAGTGGTTCCTTAGTGCCGCCCATCCCACAGATGAATAAACTAGGGTGTGACTGGCATTAGGTCCCAAGTGCCCTCACATTCTAGAGTGACTTGCTGGGCCATCCAGGTGGGACAGTGGTTTGGAACCTTTTCTGTTGATTTTAGCCAGTTGCCCTTCTCCAGCAGATGTAAAAGGCTGAACTGAAGACTGACAGAGAATTTCTATGGCGTTCCCTACTCACGAGGGTATGAGAAGAGACACAGGATATTCATTTCCCTCTTTACTAGTTTCCAAGAATTTCTATAACAAAACACCACCTGCTGGGTCGTTAAAGCAACACAATCTTTTTTTTTTATTTTAATTTTTATTTTATTTTATTTTTTTGATGTAAAGTTCGATGATTCATTAGTTGCGTATAACACCCAGTGCACAATGCAATATGTGCCCTCCTTACTACTCATCACCAGCCTATCCCATTCCCCCACCCCCCTCCCCTCTGAAGCCCTCAGTTTGTTTCCCAGAGTCCATAGTCTCTCATGCTTCATTCCCCCTTCTGATTACCCCCCCTTTCTTCTTCCCTTTCTTCTCCTACCGATCTTCCTAGTTCTTATGTTCCATAGATGAGAGAAACCATATGATAATTGTCTTTCTCTGCTTGACTTATTTCACTTAGTATTATCTCCTCCAGTGCCGTCCATGATGCAGCAAATGTTGAGAACTCATTCTTTCTGATAGCTGAGTAATATTCCATTGTATATATGGACCACATCTTCTTAATCCAGTCATCTGATGAAGGGCATCTCGGCTCCTTCCACGATTTAGCTATTGTGGACAATGCTGCTATGAACATTGGGGTGCATATGGCCCTTCTCTTCACTACGTCTGTATCTTCAGGATAAATACCCAGTAGCAACATATTTCTTATCTCTCAGATCTGGAGGCTCTAAATCCAACATCAAGGTGTTGGCAGGGCTGACTCCTCCCGAGGGCCGTGAGGAGAATCTGCTCCGGGCCTCTCCCCTTCTTCTGGTGATTTGGGGGTAATCTGTGGCATTCCTTAGCCTTTAGAGAAATCACACTGAGGTCTGCTTTCATATTCACATGGAATTCTCACTGGGTAAGTATCTCTGTCCAAATGTCCTCTTTTTCTAAGAACTCCGAGTCATACTGGAGTAGGGCCCCACCCTACTTCCAAATATAGTCATATTCTGAGGTATCAGGGCTAGGATGATGACATATGTCAAATGTTATCCCCCAAACTTGTGAAATTTGGGGGGTAACATTCGACCCATAAAATCCTCTTTGAAGCCAAGTGAGAAGGTCTGCCTTGTGAGGCTCAAAGAATTCTGCCCTCGTCCTGTGTTGCTTGAAGGACTTGGGATGCCTGAGAACTTCTGAAGGTTCTCCTGAGCAGAATCAGCCTGATGACAGACTGAGTGGCCCGGGGATCCAGTTGTCCCTCCACTGACCGTGAGGCAAGGGGGAGTGTTTCCAGGAGCTAGCCTAGGAAGGTCATCTGAAGATCATCTGCGAGGGGATACCGGCAAAGGGTCTAAGCAGCTGACCAAAGGACAAGCGTGCCCCCATAACAAGAGCTAGTCAAGGAGGCTCCTAGCCCAAGTGTCTGTAAGGAATTTCAACCAGTGTCCAAAATGGAGGGAGTCAGCTTCGGTTACCAGCCTTAATTAGAAGGGACCGGTATCCCACAACGCCAGAACCAGCCCCTTAAGGCGAACCCCTTCCCCTGATCACACAGGGCAGCTGTTGAGTGCAGGTAGAGGGGAGCAAGCAAATGGAAGGAAGCTGGACCCGCCACCTTTTCTCAACCCAACATCCGAGCATGGCAAGGTCCAAGTCAGGGAAATTTTCAAACTTGAGTGAGTCTGGAATTTTGATATCTCACCAGTTAGAAAATTTTTATTTACTAAGGTGGGACTCTCCTTGTTACTGCGAGAGAATAGAAAGGTGGGGTAACTGTGCCAGACCTCACCCAGGAGACAGGAACAGCAGGTCCATAGAGCAAGTGTCAAAGGGAGTGGTGAAAGAGAAACATGTAGCTTTTAAGGCTACATCCTATCAGCCGGTGAAATCAACTGGGGACCCAGGCGTCATAATGCCCAAAGTGGGACAGCGTGTCAGGCAGAGGATCAACGCTTACGGTTACAGAAATACATACACAGTTTTCAAATTACCTCCTCCCTCAGCCTCAATTGTTCATCTAAATAGCATCCACATCATAAGGTTACTATAAAAGTTAGATTAAATAGAATCTGATGAAGTATGCACAGCTTACGACAAGCTTAATAAACATTAGCCAGGTTCATTCTATACATGGGACAAGTACGCATCCCACTGGTGATCCAGGCAAGGGAGAAGAAATTAAGGTCTGCTCTCTTTAACACTGACCTCCAACATCATTAACCATAGGTCTGTCATTGGCTATAATTTGGGCTTCAATGGGAAAATTTATATAATTACTCATAGAGTTAAAGATGCATTTAAAAAGTACAAGTTGTTGGGGCGCCTGGGTGGCTCAGTCGGTTAAGCGGCTGCCTTCGGTTCAGGTCATGATCCTGGGGTCTTGGGATCTAGTCCCGCATCAGGCTCTTTGCTCAGCGGGGAGTCTGCTTCTCCCTCTCCCTCTGCTCCCCCTTCTTGTGCTTGCTCTCTCCCTCTCTCTGTCAAATAAATAAATAAAATCTTTAAAAAAAAAAAGGTACAAATTGTCATAAGTGCTGAATTCTGACCAACACTGATAAAGATCCTGACTTAAATTTAGAAGCACTTCCCTTGTGGGCCAATGAAAATCCACAGCAACTCACACCGAGCACACACTTGGGCAGCTAAGGGGTGCTAATACAGAGACGCATTTAAGCAAGGGAGATGTTAACATTTTAATACCATCTATTATGCTAATACGTTGAAAAAAACAGTGTCCATTAAAATGGCATACAGTTTTCACTATTCAAAATATCGTGCTTCAAACGTGTAATATTTGCCTGGAGATCTTTGGAAGAGCAGAGTCCCTGCCAGTTCTGAATGTTCTTGGCTAAATTTGAAAGTGAAAATTGTTTTGTGCTAGGCGGCTTTTTGTTTCCTCAGAATACAACCAGGGGTATCAAAGCTATAAAGAGAGTGTGGTGAGTAGCAGAGGAAAACCTTGGCTGAAATTCAAACTGGAATTGAATTATGAAAAGCGGTGAATTTTGAGAGCCCAGAGAAAATGCCTAGGTTATACATTATTTTCATTTCTAATCTGCTTTTTGTAGGCCATACAAACAACTCCGTGTGATCTGATTTACTGGAAACCATGTCTGTGAATTGACCCAGTCATGAGAGAAAAGTCAAGGCAGGATGATAGTCACGCTCAGGTCACGATTTCCTCTCAGTTTTTTGTTTTGTTCTGTTTTGGTTTGGTTTTTGTTTGTTTTTTGTTTTGTTTTGTTTGTTAGTTTGGTCTCCGCTTTCATAAGCCTGACCTTTGACACCGTTACTGTACCAAACTTCTTGATGCCTTACAGAAAAATCCCACCGGAAAAATTACTGTGGAGAAGGCTACAGTTTTCCCCACGTCCTTACAGAAGAGTCGCAGAGCACATGTGGACGGCATGGTGTTCAGGCTGAATTTTTCACATGACAAATTTAGACAAGTGACCTTTCTTTAGCATACGATGTTTCATACTGGTAGAAGGGCCGTTAAAATCAGGAAGTGTTTGAACAATTAGGGCATCGCAGACGATCTAGTCGTACTCCCAAGTTTGAGAAAGTGGCCGTGGAGGTCCAGCAAATTCAGATTCTCCCCCCACCTTCTGCTTACACACAGCTGAACGGGACATCGGTATTAGGATCCGGATCGTGCAGCGTCTGCCACATGCCTTTTCCAGCCCTTTCATCAAGCGGCCTCACTAGTTATGGGAGTGCATGCTTATGGATACTCATCTTTTAAGTCTTAACTATCTGAATTTATGTTTGCATATATGCTAAATTCCATGTTCTACTTGGGGTCAATTTATACCCCCATATTTGTTATTCAGAGTAAAAGTGAACAAGAATTACTTTGGGGGCAAAAAAAATTTTTTTTTTCAATTATCCAGGGGCGTTTGTTCCTCCTACACTGTGTTCACTTCTCAAATGTCAGGCAGCTCACCTGGGCTTGGAGGGGGGTTATATTCAAGGGCTTGAGAGCGCAGACTGCCTGCCAGACACTCCCTTTCTAGCTTTTTCATAAAATCCCATCAGTGTAGGTGTCCAGAAGGAAGTAGAGAGAGAAGGGAGGACCTTGGAGAGGCGGCCAGAGGAAAGGGGACATTTCTAGACCTAGAAGGGAAGAGAAATCGGCATATTCCAAAGAACAGCCATATCCTGAAGAGGGGATGTCAAGAGATGAGGAGCTCCGAGGAGGAAAACCCAGACACGTGGGGCTCCAGCTGCACCAAAGACTCCTGAGCCCTGGGGGTGACCCAGAAACAGCAGAGCCACAAGGCCTAAAGTCCCCAAGCAAACTAGGGCAAAGGGTATCTCAGCAATGACCAATGGAGTCTCATTATTGATGACTGGAAGGACCTTTCCAATGTTGTCGTCAACATCCCAGGACCGTGCACGACCCCAAGAAGAGAGAACTCCCGTGACAGAACTGAACATCCCAACAGAGGCTCAAGGTCAGACACGTATTCATTTCATACAACAAAGACACGTGTTCCCGGTACAGCTGATCTCGCGGAACAGGATTCAGACCCGCTGCGCCAACCAGGCTTTTATTCTGAGTTGATAGAAGATCTGCAGGCAATTAGATAAGGAGAAAAAGAAACCATTTTATGTTTTCTCTGCTCTGTGCAGTCTGCCAAATATGGTAGAGATGAAAGCCTTTCGACCAAGGCATTTGACTGAGCTGGCAACATTTGCCCTTTTTGGTAAATGAGTCAGAATTATTAACTGAAGATAGAAGTGGGCTGGAGAGGCACAATGAATAAACAAACAGGGCGGTCTCCTAAGTTGGTAACAAGTTCTAGTAAAAGTCGTATTTGCTGAGAAATGCTCTGGGAGCCAAGAGGCTGGGTCGGTCTTTGGTAAAATTGTGAAGGAGGCATAGTTTGTCACCGGACCTCATGCCCTGGGATTCTTCCAGCCTGATAAATTATCATCAGAAACTCCAACACGGCAGTGATGCCCTCTCCATAAGATTACTTCAGACTTTGTTTTTCTTTCTTCTCTATCAAAATTTACCTCTTCTTCCACGATCCTACAAAATAATCTGAATCAACCATGAACTGTATTTGATACCCTCTAGTCTTGATGGAGTAGATTAAACTCAGTAAAACATATATTTTTATAGAGATCGTCACTATTTCAACATACGCAAACACTTAGGTAAGAATTTCAACAGGAACAGCCTTGGAACACAAGAAGCACTTTATTAAAGTGAACATATGGTCTCATCAACATATTCCACCTGTCATGTTCTTTCTACAAAGTGACATTGACTTTGCTCTGTCAAGAGATGGGATCTCAGGCTTTTGCTTGGTCGCACTGGGATGACAGCCCTTTGGGACCCAGTCACCGTGCTGGGACGCAGTGAAACAGCCACACGGAAGGGCCACATCTAGTCATTCCAGCACCCACCACAGCTGAGGAACCAATCGACATCTGGGATCTACTGTCAGACACGTGAGACAGCAAGCTCTCAGATGCTTTCAGCTCCTGGCTGACAAGAAAGGGGTAGAGATGAGCTAGAATGAAGATATCGGACCAAAATAAATGCTGTGGTTATTTTATATCATAGAATTTTGAGTGTTTTTCTTTTAATGCAGCCATAGATCACTGTGATACCATCAAACCGTAATATATGGGTGATTGATTTGCTCCTCTGTTCAAATGGCCTTCTTAGATTTAAAAAAGTTTAAAGAATAAACATTCATGAAGGTTAGGAAAATGATATAACAGTCTTAACTCACTGAAGGTTTATTTGCTACCAGAGTGGAGCTCGATCTCATAGGGAGGCAAAATCTTCCTTCCAGAAGGCAGGATTCTTTAAGTTTGAGAATGAAAACTAACTGCTGAACATAGATGTCATCATCCCTAAGGTTGTATATTGAGCACATCTGACATAGATAGCTTGTTAATATTAAGGGAAAATGGGGAATGCTAAGCAATTAATGCCTTGGGAAAGTGCTGATTAAAAGACACTGGAAGAGTTATAGATGCTGACATCTAAAAATCACTTCCTAACTGTGCTGCTTAAGTGGGAGTTCTCCTGGACCCTCAAAGTAAGTGGCCCCGTGCCTGGGTACACAAGGCCACAGGATAAACATGGTGGCACAGACCTTACAGACGGGAGCAGAGGAAGAAAATATTTTTACACTAAAATTAATAGCAACATATTATGGATTAGAAAACACAAAGAATGAAAATATATTAAGAAAAACAAGGCTCTTCCAAGATATTTCTTATTTGAAAGAGACTGCTTTGGTTTATGCCCTTGATCCTGGGTATTTTTTTGAATTATCTTTATCATCTTGCATGATTCCTCTTTACATTTGACTCAGAGTTCCAGCTGGCCACCCAAACTGCAGTTGGAAGAATGAACTGTATCTTACAGTTAGTTACGCTTTATATTTGGAATCCTGAACATTGACTTCTTCACCTTCTTTTTTCTTTGAAGAACACTTGTGGAGAAAGGCTGGTTTGGGGTGTACCATCCAGTAAGTAGCAATGAAAAGACAACTCTAAATTGAAAACCCTGCCTATACAAATAAATTGCTCTCCTTCACTTCGGGTTTATACTCCAAAACTAGGTAGTAGTACCTGGTACTGTCCAGTCCCACGACTGTTGAGCCGTCTGGTGTTTCTATAGCATCCCAGGTTTGGATGGCTCCTCATGAAATTTAGTATGAAAAACAGTTTGGCTAAACTCAACGAACACATCACTTCTGATCCACTAGATAACTTTCTCCAGGGCCCCCAGTGCACTCATGTGAGAAGCCTGCCTTTATGGGGCAAGTTGATGAAAATCCCATTGATAGAAGTGGACTGAGATTGGGGTTAACTTCTTTTTTTTTTTTAGAAAGAGAGACAGAGCGCATGCATGTGTGAGTGGAGGGGGGAGGGGCAGAAGGAGAGGGAAAGAGAATCTTAAGCAGGCCCCATACCCAGCACAGAGCCCAATGTGGGGCTCAGTCACACGACCCAGAGATGAAATCAAGAGTCAGACACATAACCGACTGAACCACCCAGGCGCCCCAAGATTGGGCTTAACTTCTCAGGCACTTTTGGAGGCTTCCAGATTACAGAATCTTTGAAAAATGCTAGGACTGTCAACAGATGCCTTTGGGTATCAAGAACAGTGCCTGACACATAGTAAATGCTAGAAAAACTGCTGAATGGATATGTTCATTGACACACGTACATATTTTGCACACGTGTGGTATACACAACACAGACAGAGACTTAAATTTACTTTGCTTGTCATGCATATTATTTTTCATCCCTAGAAAACTCTGAAGAACAAAATCCCAGCTATAATCCTTTGAAATGATTGCTAAGGAAGAGAGGGCATGAGTCTAATCTATAGACAAGGTGTAAGACACTGTTAAAGATATCAAAATATCAAAAATAAAATATAACTAATTACAAGATATTGTTCTCTCTTCCAACTACATAGAATTATGAGTAAAACATAGAGGGATATTGCAAGACCGTGATGACTAAATGTAATAGAAAGCTCAGTGGTCTGAATGAGGGGCCTTCAACTGAAACTTGGGTGCAGGAGCTGGGTAAAGGATGGCAGAAGAAAAAAACTATGTAACAACACTGGGATGCAAATCTGGAAAATCACTTATACCTTAAATTTGCTCTAAAATAATCTTTCCCAAGGGATTTTCTCAGAAGACAACAATCCTGTATATTAAATGTTTTGCATGGGATAAGAAAATTTGAGCAGGGGATGGAATCCATAGCAAAAATAAGGGAAATGCTGATTTTAACAAACTTTAAAAGTTTCTTGAAAGCAATATTTCTCAGAATCTTGCAGATTCTAACACACATCATATATTTCCAAGAAGGGAGTGTAACATACTGAGTTCCCAACTGTAACTGCTTTTCAAGGAGCGTCCTGTAGGACGAAGTCTTCCCAAACACATTTTGGATAATGCCACTGTAAATCCAAGTACAGATTATGAGCTATCAATAGTTCATCTTTGAAGGGCGTCTGGGTGGTTCAGTCGGTTAAGTGTCTGACCCTTGATTTCGGCTCAGGTCATGATCTCAGGGCCCCCAGATTGAGCCCTGCGTGAGGTTCCGCGCTCAGCAGGGAGTCTGCTTGAGATCCTCTCTCTCTCCCTCTCCCTCTGCCCCTCCCCTCCACTTACGCTCTCTCACTCTCTCTCTCTCCTCAAAATAAGTAAACAACTGTTTAAAAAAACTCAGTTAATCTTGACCTTATAATTCTAGGAGGTCATAATGGTCTTACAGGTCTCCCTGATTCTTGATGGCGTAGGAGACATGGCTAGATTATTGCAGTTAAAGGGCACATCAATAGGACATTGGAAAATAGGCAATAATGAATGCACCCCTTTGAGAGCACATGCATGAGTGTAGACAAGAAACAGAAAGCCTGTGAAGTAAGAGAAAAGAAGTGATATGATTGTGAGAAAACTCTTCGGATTTCACAGCCAGTTGAGGAATAAAGAGTTTATGTTCCTGCAGTGCAGAGAAATGACATACTAGGCACAGGGGGTGCCTGGAGGCCTATTCCTTTCCTCAATTTACTAAGCAGTATTGGATAAACTATCGATAATTATATGTTCCTTAAGTGGGGTCCATAGCCCCACAAGGCTCCTCGGTGTTTCACAAGCTGATTTTCTTAAAGCCAGTCTATCTTTGGTTTTATTGCCAAGTGACCTAACTTCACAGACATATTTAATATATGACATGAGTAACAGTTATTTACTTATAACTTACCAAATGAATTATTAAGGTTCCTAAGATTAAGTATTAATGAACCAAAATTGGTGCATTACAAGAGCTTAGGAACTTTTCTCATTCAATATTTTACCAAGAAATTCACCATTCAATGCTTGGTGTCTCCGGAGCATTAAAGTACACATGCAACATGCAGATACTTAGAATTTCTATGATTTTCTGCAAGACAGAACCACAAATGCTGCCTTGACTTTGCCACGGTTTTCAATCGCTCCTGTTCCTTTTCATATAAATTATATCGCCATTGTGAATTTCCTTTGTGATGGGTTGTTTTGGTAATCCTGCAATGATGCTTCTACATGGCTATAACTAGACACTAAGCCATGATTTTTCAAAATATTAGCTTCTAAGATATGTATGAAATGTTTTTCAAACGTGGATCATCTTTAACCCTATTGCCATAACAAATCTACAAAAATACCTGCCACTCAACCCACCCACTCAGTTTTAACAGCCACAACACTTCATTGGTGACGAGCAGCCCATGGATTCACGCTAGCTAAGTGATCTGCAGTAGAACATACAGATTAGCAGGTTAACATTTACAGAGCTATTTTTATATTTTTAGCCCATTTTTATTACATAAAATCACGAATACAAGCATATAATGCAATGTCTTATTCCATCCTTTTCTAATTCCTTCCTTTCCCAGCCTTCCAAATTCCTAATTTCTACTAGAAGGGAGACTATTTGGGGGAGGAGCTATAAATGGCTGAAATTTTTTTTTTTTTTTTTTAGTTTTTTGATAATCACAGTATTAAAATGTGAAAGAAACACTGAGTGGAAATTGTCAGTCTGGATTTCATTCTGACTTCCTATTAGAGCATAAAAAGTGAAATATATTTTAGAATTACATAACCTTTTACCTCTGTGGAGTTTATAATGACAAGCAAGGTAAGATTCCAGACTGCTAATTCTCAGTATTTTCACCATCAAGGCTCGCTTTTGTAATATTCACTCAAGAACCCCATTATTGAGTGTTCTGTCCTACAAAATGCATTTCTTCAGTAAAAGTTTATTTTCTTATTTCCTTATTTCATAATCAAATAAACATGGAACTCCCAGAGTTTCTGATGAGCAAGAGAAAACTAGCGGAACACAATGAGTTGCTTTAAATCCCAGTCAAATGCTTTAAGAAGCCTCTATATTTAGTCACTTTATGATTTACGAATTTTAAACATTAAAACTTTCTAATGGATTCCTGTTCTCTGGAGACCAAAGGAACATCAGATTAGAAACAACTGCCCTAAATGTTTGCAAGACCTATAAAAAACATAATTATAGAAAAAGTCAGGCCTGGTCCCATTCTCAGTGCTTAATGGAATTGAGCACACTGGCCTGGGAATCCAAACACCCAAGTTCACCCCTCTGCTTCAGGGTACTTGCCAAAAAACCAAGGACTAACCTTAAGGCCACACAGTAGACTGCTTCAGAACATGGCTACCAGAAAAAGAATTCCTGAATTTGAATCCTAACCACAAAATCACTTAACCTCATCAAGGCCATAGGAATCAAACTGTTGATAAGAACAAATCTTAAGAGTAGACAGAGAAAAACAAGACATATTGCATACCAAGGAACAAATATAAAAATTATCACAGACTTTGTGTCAAAAAAAAAAAAAACAATGCAAACCACAAGACAATGCAATAATACCTTTAAAGTGCTAAAAGAAACAGCCAGCATAGAATTCTATATCCAGCAAAACTATCCTTCAAAATGAAGGGGAAATAAAGACATGTTTCTCATTTGAAAAGCTAAATAATAATACCATCTACCTCCTAGTGTTATTATGGGTATTAAATTATTTAATATATTAAAATACTCCAGACAATGCCTGGCAGATAATATGGTTTATACATTAGAAATAAAATTCATATTAAAATAAGCAACTGAGGCTTTTCCAACTATTTCATTTCATCTGGTGATATAATAATGGTGATTTAAAATGACATGTTTCCAGGGACCTGGCTCAGTTGGTTAAGTGTCTGCCTTTGGCTCAGGTCACTATCCCAGGGTCCTGGGATCGAGCTCCTTGTTGGGCTCCCTGCTCAGCTTGGAGTCTGCTTCTCCCTCTCTCTCTGCCCCTCTCCCCTGCTTGTGATCTATCTCTTTCTCTAAAATAAATAAATAAAATCTTTAAAAAAATAAATAAAATGACTTATTTCCCAATGAAAAAAAAACAGTCTGAGATTAATAGACCCCCAGGAAGAAAGAAAGAGAGGTAAGTGCAACTGTTTGTTTTATAAGTAGATCATATCAATAATATGACTCTCTTAGTCAATTTGGGCTGCCACAAAAAAGTACCATAGAGTAGGTACTTACAAACAACAGAAACTTGTTTCTCCAGAGCTCTGGAGGCTGGAAGTCTAAGATCAGAGTGCCGGCCCGGTTAGGTTGTGATGAGAGCCCTCTGCTAGGCGACAGACTGCCAACCAGTCTCATTGTGAGGGACAGGGCAGAACAAGAACCACCCAGCTCTTTGATCTCTGCTTATAATGACATTAATCCCAGTCAAGAGGGCTCTACCCTCCTGACTTAATTCCCTCCCAAAGGTCCACCTCCTAACATCAATGCACTGGGGGTTAGGTTTTCAACATATGAATTTTGAAGACACACTAACATTCAGTCCATAACTGTGCCTATCGAACTAGAAGGTAAGCTCTCTCACAGTTTGAAGCTATGTCTTAGCATAATGCTTTGTTCTCAGTGATCTAAGAATATCTCATACTCTCAAGCCACTTTCGCATATTATAACAAGGTCTTAATCATTTAGTTTTCTCATTCAATCAATGGGTATTGGAACTCTACTCTGTGGCAAGTATTCTAACTGGTTTGGGGATTCAGTGAGAACCCAGACATGACGCTTCTCCTCAGGTTTTTTGAAGGACAGATTGCAAGAGACAGACTTGTGAACTGGCAGATACAATATCAAAGCCCAACCAGGGCAACATGGGTAAGTGCTGGATGCCATGGGAGCACCAGGGAGAGACAGCCGACCCAGTATTTGGGCATCAAGGAGGGCTTTTTCAAGGAGATGCACTTCAACGGCGTCCTAAACAACAAAAAGAGGGATTTAGTCAGGATTGAGTAGAGGCTCAAGGAGTTAAGTTATAAGATGTTGTTATAGGATCTTGGGCAAGTCATTTGATCAGTCTGAGCCTCGCCTTCTCAGCGTCAAAACAGAGCTATTAATACCTTCTTCACCAAGTTGTGATTAGAATTAATGAAATGAAGGAACAGAAAATTGCCTTTAAAACTGTAAAGCCCTGGGGGCACCTGGCTGGCTTAGCTGATTAAGCATCTGACTCTTGGTCTCAGCTCAGGTCATAATCTCAGGGTCGTAAGATCGAGCCCTTCATCAAACTCTGTGCAGAGTGGAGTCTGCTTGAAGTTCTCTCTCTCCCTTTTCCTCTGTCCCTCCCCCCACTCTCTCTCTCTCTCTCAAATAAATAAATAAATAAATAAATCTTTAAAAAAAAAACCTGTAAAGCCCTGTTTGGGGTTAAAGCACAAATACTGGCAAAAGGTGTTACCCACTGGCCTCTGAGTGGCTTTAGGAAATAAAAGATATCCAGAAAAAGTAGAAAAGTAACATCACATTTCCCACTTATTATGGAAGCCTGAAATGAATCTTGAGCCAGCCATCCCAGCCTGAAATAGGCACTGCACTTCCGCCAGCACATACAGCCATTTTTACTCAATCCTAATAACAAAGATTTAGCAACAATGACATAGACAAAAAACAAGACAGGGCTACTGGCTGAGAAGGACAGAGAATATAAGTTTCAAAACTTGCAGATAAAACCCACAACTGGCAGAGCATTTAATACAGTATAAGCTGATAATGCTTTAACACTTGACTACAAATGAAAGAGAGATGGTTCATTCATTTCTAAACCTATATTCCCGTCCCCTTGCCAAATGCAGCACAGACAGTGAAAGGTGTATATTAAATGTTTGTTGAATTGCCACTAATTACTTTCTGGAAGCTTGATGTCCTGCACACACACAAACACACACAAACACACATGGAAACATCCATCACCTAGAAGAGGACTCCTTACAGGAAGCTTTCCTGATGCCCCTTGGCTGCTGGGGCAAAGGCACTCTTTCCTGCTAGACCCCCGACCTCCTCCCCAGGGTGTTTCTGTCATAATCCTTACACAGCCAAAAAAAACCTCTCTTTAGTGAGCTTTTTCCACCCATTTCTGTGAGCTCCTCACCCAACCGTATCTGGATGAATTTTGTTCCTCCAGGACTTAACACAGCACCTGGAATATTACAGATGCTCATTTAAATATTTGCTGAGCTATACTAACCCAAAATAGAACTCAGATTGGGGTATTAAGGAATGGCTGTTTCTCTTTAGAGGGAGGGCTCTGGGGGGAGGCCTGTTTTCCTAAACTAAAATCGAATGGAAAAGCAAGAGATAAAATGAAATGCTTGATGCACACAGACTTAAAAAAAAAACAGCACAATCTGGAATATAGTAGGTATTAAATAAATATTTGATGAAGATACAGAGAGAAACAATGCTTAGTAATTGTAATTTGGAATGCTTGCAAGAGCCTGGGAAAGCAGTTTCACTGCAATCTGGACATTCTTCCCCAATTAAGTAAAGTCATTATTGTACTTAAAAACTTTTTCAATGAGGATTGCAGTGAAAACATTTGCTCATTTAGAAGGAAATTTTATTTAGCCAGAAGACTGTTCCATTGCAAAATGGGTGCGGTCATTCTGCTGGATCACTTCAAAATAATTTTTTAATGTATTCGACATCCATGATGGTAAAGTATTCGAGTTCCTATCATGTAGTAATCAAAGACACTTTTGCCATGAGAAGTAAAAACACCGGCCTCAGCCTATATCCCCTGAAAAACAGGAAGACCAAGAGCCAAACGTGTCAACCCAGTCTCCGTGCTTTGTTTATTTTTAGCCCATTTAAGTCACACTGCACTACGAGTCGGTCAGAACGACAGGACGGAACCAGCAAGGGCGAGGTCATGGATCGGCTCTCTCCATCCCTCACCTCGTCGCCATGGCCCTGGGTCACGTGCGCAGGAGGACCACAACGGGACCAGCGTTCCTGCACCTGCAGCTTCATCACTGATAGGGAGTCCGCTGAGAGCCTGAAAAAAATGTTTTCAAGATAATCTTTTTCCTTAAAAGCCCTGCTACTTACAGCTGGGATCTGAATACCATCACTACAGTTTACCCCCACTGCAAGCAGACAACTGGTTTGTAAAAATAAAGCTAATGCCATCTCACATCAGCTGATCTAAGAAATGGATGGTGCCCTTCAGGGCAGCTCAAACGCTGAAGAAGAGAATGCCCGTGCCCAGCGGTGGCTCCCTTAAGACAATGACACCTTCTTCTATCAACAGTGATCAATAAGCCTAAAGCCATGAAGTGCCATCGAGGATGTCAAAGCAGAACCAGAAGCAACAGGGAGAGAAGATGTGACCCATCGAAGACACAGCCCTACGGAAACCCGAACAGCACTCCATTAGCCATGTTCACAGTCAAAAGTTCATTCTCCCATAGCTTTCAAAAATGACTAAAATTTCCTTTTTATTCCTAAACAACCCAGATACTTTGTTCCTAAAAATTAGATTATTCGAGTATCTCTTCCTGCATATTACTGAGTGTTTTTTTTTTAACCTGGGAAACAGGTTGGAGCCATTGACCAAGATGGTGTAAGATAAACACCACTCAGTTCTTGGGTGGCCTCTCCCTGCTGTGGCCAAGTGGCTCACACCAACTAGACGGATAACTCAGACAAAACAAAACTCTGCCCTTTAATTACTTAGCGTATTCTATTGTGGACGTCACATTCAAAACTTTACAAGAAGCGATCACTCCTGTTTTCTTACTCAGTTCACCGTATTGGGTCTTGTTTAGAAGTTTTACACAGGGTTCCAAACTGAAAAGCTCTTCGGTGACTTTACCCTCTTAGGATAAAATCCACATTCCTTACCATGGTCCACAAGGCCGGTGGTGGTAGTAGCAGCAAACTCTAACATGCATCACTGCAAGCACTGTTCTAAGCATTTCCGTATATTAGCTCATTGAATCCTCACCATTACACACAGATGTTTGCCCTCTCATTTTGCAGATAGAACAACAAGGAAAGAGAAGGCAGTGTAACTTGAATCCAGGCTCTCTGGCTCCTCAGTCTCTGTTCTTACCTCTAAGCCCTACACCTCCCAACATGAGCTAGACCCTCTATACTTCTGGAAACTCACTACATGCCACATTCACTGCCACTCATTATATTCCAATGACACGGCCCTTCTTTCTGGGCCGCAAAGGTGCCTGTGTCTTTCTCCATACTAGTCCTTAGCACAAGTTCTTTTTTCTGTCTAAAATGCTCCCCCCACTGTTAAAACAACTGGCTCTTCATCCTTTAGGTCCCCGTTTAAATGTCACCTCGTGGGAGTTTCGTCTTCGACCATCCCATCTAAAATAGACCCTCTTCTCTCTTTTATTTTCTGCTATAGGACCTTTATTACCTTCCTAGCATTCATCACCATTTGAAATTTTACTCTTTAAGTTGGTTCCCTGAGTTATTGCTTGCTTTTATTTCTAGACTGAAGGCTACATAGATAGCACTGGGGCCACTGTACTCTCAGTGCCTAGAATAATGACTGGCACAAAGTAGGGACTGGATAAATAACTACTTGCTGAATGAATAAAGGAATGAGTGATATTTTAAAATGCATGCTTTAATTCTGAACACTGGTGGTACCTTCTCAGCCGCTCACTGATTGTGCACACAGGACGGCCTTGGAATGGAGGTGGTGCATTGCCTGGTAGTGGAAATCAGTGCAGTTGCAGAGCTAATGACTGCTTAGTATGGCGGATGGAGGGTTGTAGGAAGCATGTAGGAAGTATGGAATGGATAAATAAACATCTGTCACTGCCAGAGTAATTTGCAACCTTAAAAATGATTCTACTTTTTCACAGCCAGTTGTGGACAAATCTCTCCTTAAGTATCACCATGTATTCCCATACTACTTCCAAAGTAGCTCAATCCAGAGCCATCAGAAAGTTCTGTTAGAAAGATCACTCTTACCACTGGCAATCATTTGTCTTCACTCTTCCTGCTGAAACCTTGCAGAATCCGTGAAATGCCTTTGCTCCAATACACAAATGACTGTCCTTGTTCAAGTACCCAGGATGGAGCCCAATACCTCTGGTGGGAATAAATAGTATGAGAGTAGCACATCTTCCTTCAGTGATTCTACTCTTCTTAAGTGGCTACAAGTTTTGGGGGTTTTTTTGTTTTTTGTTTTGTTTTTTAATTGAAAGAAACAAGGTAAAAATAAAAGAAAATAAGAAAACACTTAAATAATATGCTCATGGATTTATGTACCCAAACATCTGGTCGAGCCACAGATCACACATAGACAGTCCCTAAAAGTTCAAACGCTTCCATGAGATCACTTCTAATTGTGAAATTTAGTTCATAGTTCCTTCGGGGGGAAAGTTTTTCCCTTAATTCCCCATTAAATCTCTTTTTGTTCAGTTCAGTGTTCTGAATTGAGGGTGACCGTGCCCCCAGGAGACAAGGGGCAGTGTCTGCAGACACCTGCAGTTGTCCTTACTGGAGCTGGGGACAGGGGACTACTGGCATCTGGTAGAGACTCCAGTGCTGCCCGACATTCTACAATGCACAGGACGGCACCACCTCCCACACCCCCATGACCCCACGACCCCCCCCCCCACAAGACAGAGCATCATCCCACCCAAAATAGCAAGGGTTCCAAGGTCAAACACACTCTCCATCCAGTGATTCTCAGTGGGGGCAGTACTGCCCCCTTGCGGAAACTTTGGGAATTTGTGGGGTGCTTTTCCATCATCATGTCCCGCAACCCACAGAAAACCACACACTGAAGAATTATTCTACAACCCATGCAACTTTAAAATCTCTCACTTGGGGCGCCTGGGTGGCACAGCGGTTAAGCGTCTGCCTTCGGCTCAGGGCATGATCCTGGCGTTGTGGGATTGAGCCCCACATCAGGCACTTCTGCTATGAGCCTGCTTCTTCCTCTCCCACTCCCCCTACTTGTGTTCCCTCTCTCACTGGCTGTCTCTATCTCTGTCGAATAAATAAATAAAATCTTTAAAAAAATAAAATAAAATAAAATCTCTCACTGGCCATTCCCACAGAAGAAAAACCCATATATAATCATCTAAACCTAGAACCTAAATCTCTTTACATGTAAATGAATTGCTTATTTTTGCATGGTTTTAAATTATATTACATTTTCCAGTAATGTAACTATCATGTGAATTAAGGGAAGTGGATACTTTATTTTGCTAGAAACTTCACAGAGAGTTGTTCGCCATTTTAGAAAAACTGAGTCAGTCACTTGACAGAAATACCATTAGTGGCGTTGGGGTGACCAAGACAACACACCAGGACCAAGGTATGTTTTCAGCTGTTCTATGAAATGATTTTAGGAAGAGGAGCAAGCACTTCCCATCTTAAGTTCTACATACTACACAGTCCTCTTCCTGTAACCATTTCCAACGTGGGCAATACAAGTACCTATTAAACCCCATATTATTTCATTATGCATTATTTTCTGTTGTTTCTTCTCTGGAATATCGTTGGGATACTAGGTCCACATACACACACTTATTATGTGTGCAGGTGGGTTATATTATCTATGAGTTTCATTTCAGAAGGGTCTGGGAGCACTAGGAAATGCCTGGCATGAAAAGGAGAGCACTGGATGTACTAGGATTATGACCACTGTTGTTGCCCATCAAAGCCTTCTGGGATCTTGATTCTCTTTTCCAATAAAATTACCAACCCTTAGAGCATCTTGCCCTCTGCAAATCTGATTAAGATGCCATTGATATCCTCACCCAGATAACTGAATAAATATGTTTAATATAAGGCTAATGACTGATGTTGGGCAGTGGAATTCACTTTTCTGTGCTTTTTCCATAGAATTCCGCACCTACCCTTTCAACTACCTTTATACAACTTGGTATGAGAGATAGCCCTCGAAAATTGCCACAGAACAGGGGCCAATCACCTTCCAATGGGTGGGACCCTTTGCTGACCTCTCTTCCCACTACTAAAGGCACTTGGATATTTCCAGGAAAGTTTCTATGAAATGAAATGGTCATTTGAATTATTGAGCTCATCCAACAATGAGAAGACAAACTTTCTCTAAAAAAATAAATAAATCAGGGGAGGCTTGGATGGCTCTGTTTGTTACGTGTCCAGCTCTTGATTTTGGCTCAGATCATGATCTCACGGGTCATGAGATCAAGCCTTGCATCAGGCTCCGCACTCAGCATAGAGTCTGCTTGAGATTCTCTCTCTCCCTCTGCCCCTCTCCTCACTCTCTCTCACCAAATAAATAAATAAAATCTTTTAAAATCAATCAACCAATCAATCAATCAGATGACAGATGGACAGGAAGCAAACAAAACAAAGGCATATACGACCTTGAGAAGAATGGAGAACAGACACTTCTGTCTGGGTAGCATGAGTGTTCAGATAGATTTTTCTTTCAAAAAGCCCTTAATGAGTCCATATTGAATGGTATATCATTAAATATCCGGTATCATCAAGAAGCCCAAAATCATTCCCAGGAATCTGGAATCCTTGAAGCATCTTCAAGGAAGAGTGTTGGAGAATTAAATATATTCCAACAAAAACATACCCATATTATCATCAATTGTAAAATTGTTTCCAAATGATACTTGACCTTCTTTTACGACATCATTTAAATCACCAATAGGACTAGCTAATTCACACTGTCTCTTGAGCTTTTCTTAAATATTTAAGAGGAAGTTTAAATTCTTAGTGGTAGAAATACAATTCCTATTACAGGACACATTAATGAAAACTCTTTAGTTAGGTTACAAAGTATACGTGTGTGCACTTCAGCTTGCGGTAGAAGTGGGAGAACTGTTTAAATTCGACTTTTAAATGTATAAAATAATGCCAATATAAAACAGTTTTTTTCCAAAACAAAACCCTGTTGTTTTAAAATGTATAATTTTGACTGAAACATTTAGAGCATTTCTAAATTAGTTTGTATTTTGACATTACTTAGATAAATGTGCCAAAGAAAACTTGTCTTTAACTGTAATAAGCGTATTTGCGGTTTATTCCACTTGTTCTTTGTAACCCTAACGAAACAATTTACCAAAATTATAGAGAAGTAAAGTGTTGAAATGACAGCATAAAAGATTCTGTCCCCCTAAAATTACAGGTAGGAAAACTACAGTCTACAGAAATGAAAATCACTGGTTGCCTCTCATTTTAAGCCCAATTTTGGTTCCCCGTAAATCTTTATAAAACCCATACCGCGAAAACAAGAGAACCATAAACCACCAGAGATCCATGACATTTCCTGGAACCATGAGAGACTAATACTTCCATCTGAACCAAAGGACTATCAATCAACAACTGTGTCTTTTGAAAAATAAGAGAAGGGGCAGGGGGAGGGGAGGGCAGACGGAAATGGCAGGTGACAAGGCCTTTGTGAAACCCTGCATCACTACCTAGCAATGCCCTTCACCCCTCATCTCATCTAAAACCTCTTTTCCACAGGGCTCAGCATACTTCAGAAGTCACAGCTTTATATCCTGGACTTAAAGGAAAAATTAAAAAAAAAAAAAACAGATGGTATAGTGTACTGAGATGAATATTGCCCCCCAAAACTCATGTCCATCTAGAACTTCTGAACATGACCTTATTTGGAAGTTGGGTCTTGGCAGATGTAATCAAGATGAGGCCGTCTTAGGTGAGGTGGTCCCGACCTTCAACAACTGTTGTCCTTGCAAGAAGAGGGGAATTTGGACACAGACACACACGGAGGGAAGACAGCCATGTGAACAAAGGCAGAGACTGGAGTGACATGCCTGCACGCCCAGGAATTCCAAAGACGGCAGCTAACTGCCAGAGGAGCAGAAGGGACCGGAAGCATCCTCCCTTAGCGTCTTCACGGACAGCACCGCCCTGCCAACTCTTGAATCCAACTTCCAGTCTCCAAAACTACGAGAGAACAAATTTCTGTTGTTTTAAGCCACCCAGTTTGTGGTGCTTTGTTACAGTGGCCCATGGGAACCACTACCTATCCTTACAGGCTTTGCCTACAGAGATGTTTCTCCAGATGGTCTGGAAAATGTCCTGGTCCCCAATTTCCCAAGCCTGTGAAGTCAGAATCTGTGGGGATAGAGCCCGGGAGTCTCTTGTAACAATCAGCTCCACTAGAGGTTTACATGCATTTGGTTGAAGGCACCAAGGGCGTTGGAATGGTGGAATGGTCAAAGGGTCTTCACATTTTCCTTTATACTTACTCCTCCCTGTGCACCTGCTGTGTATATATCTAATACACAGCTAGAGCCGTAGAGCCAGCCAGTCCCGGGCCAGCAAGGCCCTGAGGAAGCCACTTCCCGTGTTTGGATGAGTCTCCCCATTTATGCAGAGCCCAGGAGGAAACATGGCGTTGCTGAGAAGAGCGGATGGGCTTATGCCAATAAAGTGCTTTGCACACAGGAAGCTCTTAACCGATGCTGGATTAGTGTTTCTTACTTTCCCATTTTATCTGAATTGAAGTTCTTTCTGGACCATATTTGTCATCTGGGGACAAATTTGATTTTGTCTCCAGAACACGAGTACTGAAAGTACAAAAGCAATGGGGATCCCTTACTGCGTGCTTATGACCAGGCTTCTGCATAGCATCAGGTGACGTAGGCCTTCTTATCTCTGTTTTACAGACAGGAATCTTAAGTTCACGGAGGTTAAGCGACATGACTAAGATATTAGGGGTTTAAACCCAAGTGCAGCCTTCACTCTGAGCCTGTACGATACGTGTGTACTTATTGTCTGGAAGGGGAAAGAACACCAGAACGCTTGCTCTAGGCGTTCTCAGGTAAGGAATTCATCTTATAACGTAATCCATGTTAATGCATCATGAACACGTTAGCTTGCATTCGTGTGTCTGATTGTCCTTTATTAGTGTAAAAAACTTAACTTGTATGGAAGATAAAGAAAAAGAGGAAGGAGCCAGAGAAAACGTTTGGCCGATCCTTGGCCGTGTAAGGATCTGAAGACCAGCAGCGTCAGCATCACAGGAGAGCTAACATCAGAAACACCACCTCTGGCCCCTCCCCTGACCTGCTGAACCAGAACGTGCATTTTAGCAAGAGTCCCCAGGTGATTACTCTGCACTTTAGAATCTGAGACACCCTGGGTTTATTCAACTCAGACAGGAGGTGACTGCAGAGGGGCCGTAACACAGCCAAAGCTGGCGCAAGAATGTCACGTTTCTAATACGATGCGGGGGGGGGGCAAGAAATTTGTAGAAAGAGAACAGAGACAGCACCATGAATGAAAAATAAGTCCTAAATATAGCATGTCAGAGTGCCATCTGTGATTTGGGGAAATGACTCTGAAAATTGGGTCAGAGCTATTCTAATAAGCAGAATTAAAACCAAGTATGGAGTTAGAAGTCAGGGAAGAATATGAATGGGTCCAGAGTTAAAAGTCATTATATACTTGGTGAATGAAGTCAGAAAAAGTGAAGAATAACAATGGGAGCTCACACTTATTGAATGGCTATACAAGCACTCACGAAACTACTATCACGTGGGTGAGCTCAAGCCTCTCAACAGCCAGATGAGACCTGTAGCCACCAAGGACCCCGAGGCTGGGCTGCACAGTGCATACCAGGCCAGGAAGGCCACAACCCGGCTCTGCGTCTCCTGCACACCTCAGACCCCTTCTCACATCATGCTGAAATAAAGCCTGCAACAGTATTTGTCCAAACTGCCAAGGTCAGATACAGTCCATAGCTGCCTGTAACTTGCAAAGAGGCCCTGAGGATACATGAACGCGTAAGTTTCATGTTGATTTCGGGAGAGGCACACACAGGGAAGCTCAGTGAAAGCATTTGCACCCTTCAGGCTTCGGGCTTGTGGGTGAAGTTTACTGCTCTGCTACAATGGCTGCAAAGGGTCTCCACCCGTCTCCAGCCCTGCAGCTCCACTGGATAGGGAGACTTACCACCACTCAGGAGCACTGAACAATGTCGAGGCAACAAGAACTGGAACACACAAGACCCTGGGGAAGGAGCTTGGGCTGAGGGAGTATGACAGCTGTCAGTAGCCCCTGGTGTGGGGATGCTCCCTCCCACTGAGCAGGACCTCCACTCTGAGGAGCTCCTGCAGAGCGTCCAGTCTCTCCCAGAGCCAGAGGCAGCTGATGCACTCGCTCCGTGTTCCTGCCTTCTCCTCAGACCTCATGAGCAGTCCCAGGCCCTGGTTCATCCCAACCCACCACCTGTAAGAAACTTACACAAAGGGGCTTCTAGATCAGCAGGGTGCTGCACTGGGCCCCCTGTTGCCTTTGACCTACCCGATCATCCAGCTACATTTTATATTTTTCTAAAACCAAAGAAACAGCATTGTACCCATCTCCTTTCCACTTGTGTCTTGGTACGTAAAAGTCTAGTTTCCCGCCTTTCAGTCATCACTGTGGATCTTTCAGACAGGTTTAAGGAGGGCTGCGATGGCAAATAAGAGACATGGGTGGTAGGATCTCAGCATTGCTACGGACAAGCTTCACGTCTTTGGCAAATCATCATCTTTCTGAACCTCTAGATGTTTGCTTGATCGTCTGCCATGAATGTCTTGTTAATCAAAGGGGATGAACAAAATTATCTCCTAAAATCCTTTCTAGGCATGAGGTTCTGGAATTGTTAATACCAGAACTGAAGTTTTTAAAAATCCCTACAACTTTTGAGCCTTGAATTGGCACACACTGGCTAGCAAGTTTACTTAGCAGTCTGCACCCACCTTCTGTAACTCCATAAACAGGTACGGAGTATCTCCTGTCTACAAAGCCCATGGGGAGAAGTATCATTATCCCTATTTTATAGACATGGAAACCAAAGCTCAGAGAGAGAAGTAATTCATTGAAAATCACAAGACCAGTGTGTGCACGAGGAACCAGAGCTCAACCCCAGGTCCATGACTCCAAAGCCCGCTGTTTTAATTATCATGACATGTCCTGAGGTCATTTCTCTATAAGACTAAGCTAAAATTTCTGGGATTGGCTCTTCCTACTCTCCAAAAAGCACTTTCCTCTGTAGCTTCGACCCCATGATTGATTACCTTTAATATGTCTGAATTCTGACCCAAATAAATATTTGCAAAGCCATCTTTCAGTAAATCTAGTCCAGTATTGTAACAATGATCAAAAAAAAAAAAAAAAAAAAGGAAAGAAAAGAAAAGAAAACTCTACCAGAGGTGGCCATCTTATAAAAAGAAAGCTCCACTGAGTAGTTCCAATACCATATATGTCCAAATCTTCCCACTAGCCTTTAAAAAAAAAAAAAAAAAAAAGTAGCTGAGTGACTTGGAATTTGTTATTTTCCCAAGTGGGGGCAAGTTCCTCAGAATCCTCCAAGTATCCAAAATGTATTTTAATGAAAGAAAAACAAATCATTGTAATCCTTAAAGAAGGATTCTCATTATTTAAGAGCAGTATATGCAAATATTTCATTCTTACTTGCAAAATCATTACATTGTAGCAACTCAGGAATTTTCTTCAACTTTAGAGAAGAAAAAAAAATCAAGCCAAAAGCACAATATGGACTTTATAAATCTGAAATGTAAACATTACGTCAAAAAGAGTGTTCTCATGAAAGCAGCTCAAGTATAAAAAAGAAATCAGTAAGAACCTTGCACACGTGAACTGCTACGGTCGTATGTCTGATTTTTAAAACTTCTTTCTTTAATGTAGAAAATTAACTCTGTCAATGCCACAAGCATGCCTCTTATTTTTACTAGAAAGGACTAGGGCTCATTTATCTGACATAGAAAGCTGACGCATAATCACATAAACTAAAAAAGTCACACTGAAAATTAGCAACTTTTTTTTTGACCTAGCACTCTCGCTTTTTAGAATCCATCCTTACATAAATAAAAGACAGTTGAGAAAACGTGTACAAGTATACCAGAGGCAGTGTTTATTATGCCTGCAACCAGACAAAGCCAATAACCACCTGTATCAATAAGGGGAGTACAGGGATGCTATGTAATGTGTAGGGCCATTAAAAAAACCAATATGGACTCATCTGGAAAGAACCCTAGGAGCTATTAGCAAACAAACAAAACAAAAGCAGCAGTTTACTGAGGAATATTATGGAATAATTCCACTTCAGTTAGAAAAACAAGCAAGAAACAACAAAACTCCAAATGGGCAGGAAAGTTCTTTCTATATAAAGGTTTGCATAAACATACAGAAAGGCTAACGGTGGCTGCCTGTCGGCAGAGGACAAGTGGGAAACGTGGGGTGGGGGGGTGGATAGTAAATGTTGTCTTTTACTGTCTGACAACCAGCAAGCATTACTTTGGCAATTAAAACAATCAAGGAGGGGCGCCTGGGTGGCTCAGTTGGTTAATGTCTACCTTGAGCTCAGGTCATGATCCCGGGGTCCTGGGAATGACCCCTTCCCTCCCCCATCAGGCTCCCTGCTCAGCGAGGGAGTCTGCTTCTCCCTCTCCCTGAGCCCCCACCCCCGCCCTCCTGTGCACTCTCACTGTCTGGCTCTCTATCAAATAAATAAATAAAATCTTAGGGGGAAAAAAAATAATCAAGGAAGTAGACACACCCTCGGAAAAGATGAAAGTCAGCAAATCCGAGAATGGGTGCATGTTCTGAAGTATCAAAAAGCACCTCCAGATTTGAACACGGTGAATATGAACACGGTGGGAAAGAAAGAAACTTCTTTCTGTGATTGCTCTCATCTCAAAAGCCCAGCAAGCCCACAGCAGGTCTCCGCTACTGTGGGCATCCCTGTGATGCCTGAGCCAGATGCTGAGGCTGGGTGACCGGCAATGCAAGGCAGGATACGTCAAACCCTGCCTCTCTACATGGGGATTTGTCTTGCCTTGATAACCAGCCAGGAAGATCAGAGAACACGAAACATAACACAACTTACCTCCTGCTTCTCCATGCCTGACAGTGACTAGCTGTGCTGTTTTGGTCCTTACACACAACAGAGGGAATACCCTACATTCCATCTACCCTTCATCCTGTCTCAGGGTCCTACACTACGTAACATTTTCTTCCCCTGCCTAGAGCAAATACAAATTCTTGCCCCAAAGAGCATGTTTCACATGCTGACAGCTTCAAATAAATACACCACAGATGTTCAAAACACGTCTCACAAAGGCAATTTGTTGTCAAGGAGGAGATCAGTATGTGCACTGGTTTAAATTTTCTCTATTTCCCATCTTGCAAGCTTACGTAAGTACAACCTGACACGCTATCTGAGCAAAGGAACCAATTAAAGAGGCCAAGTCATCCCATTAATTCAAAACTGACTTCTTTTGACCCAAAGTACAACTTCATGTTGGCACCGACCCGTGGTCACTGAGGCAGACCAAAATAAGTACATTCCTCCTCAGCGTGAGATCACAAAGGATGCCATCAGCAAGACTACTTCCCTTCCAGTCCCCTGGGGGTCTTCACAGAACAGGGGTCACAGACTGAACGGAACAGCGTTTTACAGGAAGTCTGAACGGCACTTTCCAAGAGATTATTGATTCAAAAACGTCCAGTCCATTAGCTGTGACCCACCATTTATCCCTTTGGGGTAGGTCAGACTACACTAGTTCCTCTATACCCTAAAATTGTTGAAAGGCAGTTTACATTTAGGGCATCTCAGCGGAGGGGAAAAAATCACATCGTTTCGCTCTTGCAAATATTCAGATGTGTATAAATAATCATTAACTGGATTATTCAAATGTTTTTCTAAGAAGGACCTTACCCTGCAAGGGGCCATATTAAGATTTACTTAATTATATTCTAGAATCACAGAAGTACCCAGAAGATCAAACAACCTTCTAAAAAATTAGAAGCTACTAGAAGTTTCATCTAACAGCTGCTCTAACTTTTTCTTATACTAATTGTCTTTTAGTTCTTTTGGGGGCGGGGAGAGAAGGGAGTAGAAAATCTCAATTCTGTCTCCTCACACATATATTTCTTACCACTATTAATTTTCCGTTATTTCTCTCGGTGGTCTTCTCTCAGGCAAATCGGAGCCCAGAGGTCTCAAAGGGGTTTTAGGAATTTCCCTCAGACCAATATTAATGTTCAAAGACCTCTCCCTGCCAGGCCCACTATTTGCCTCCCTTTTGTTAAAGGCAAACACTACAAAAGAACATGGGCGCTTTGGCTTTTTCAATACATTCCCCAAAATCACTAATTGGGAAATGATAACACTACATTCATTCAATGGTAACACTTTCCAAACACTTGAATGCTGACATTAAGAAAGTTGTTTGTTTGGGAATATGTTTTCAACGCCAACCAAAAGCGGTTCCCAAAAGCTAGACGTCCAACTGACTAAATATTATACTTCTGCTGCCATCTTGTGGTCAATCTTGAAATCTCACCCTCTCGCCCTTCCCTCTCCCTGCAAGGCTTTCTCTCCCTATCTTTTGGAGGCACCTACACCCAGATCCTAAGGATTCCCATTCTTCAGAAGACGGGGGTACAGTCTGCATTATGCCCTGAAGGAAGACTGCACTAGTGCTAATTCCTCCTCCTGCCTATACATTCTCTCCTTTCTCGTCGTATTTTTCTCATTTTTCCACTGGCATTCTCTTCACAGTAACAGCTTTCAAAAAGGTTTTCTCCTCATTTAGATTAATCTAGTTTCCTACAAGTCAATGAAATACAGAAACACAGGAAAATACATCTGTCTTTGTTTTAAAGATTTACCCTTCCAAACTGTTTCCAAATTGCATTTTTACAAAGAAAGAAAGAAAGAAAGAAAGAAAGAAAGAAAGAAAGAAAGAATCATCGTAGTCTTTCCAGCTACAAAATGCCACACTGCCACCCTCCAAAATGCCACACGGCCACAGATGCCACCGCAGAGTCTCCAGATCCAAGGAAGAGCCCTGGGGGGAGTGGAGAGGCCACACTGCACTGCAGACACTGCAGGACAGAGCCCCCCAGGGCCCCGGGGGCGGGGTGGGGACTGGGGCCCAGCATTCTTCATTCTTTCCCAGTTGTCCTGGTCACCTGTGGGCCCTGCTGTGGAACGGCAACGAAAGTCACAGGTCTGGGGGGAAATCCAATGTTTTTCTGATGATATATTGGAGTAAATAATTCTTAACCACACTGCTCTGTCATCAGAGCAAGAGTGTATTTTATAGAATAGAATAGAATATAGCTCTATGTCCCCCCTCTAGCCCTTGTGGAGAAACTGAGTCACCAAAGACGAGCACCCAGGTAGCTCAGGTAGCTAGAATCTTCCAAATGAGGGTAAGGGTGAGTAAGGAAATAAGCATGAGAACAATCTTTCATTCCCGTTGAAAATGACTTCAAGGGGCGCCTGAGTGGCTCAGTCAGTGAAGTGTCTGCCTTCGGCTCAGGTCATGACCCCAGGGTCCTGCGATCAAGTCCCAAGTTGGGCTCCCTGCTCAATGGAGAGTCTGCTTCTCCCTCTGCCCCTCACCCCTGCTCCTGCACTCTCTCTCTCTCAAATAAATAAATAAAATCTTTAAAAAAAAAAGATTTTAAAGCGATCTTTCCCCATCCTCTTCCGTATACCCATCTATACACCATCAATATGTTTAGACTTTTTTTCTTAAAACTTAGCTTTATCATAAGCGATCATAGCTTTGATGTGCTTGTTACATGTTTTCCTCACTTCGTGAAATTCCTAATTGTTCACATACAATAAACTCCCTTGTGCACTGCCCAGTAAGCCTTCCTTGGTGCCGCCAAGAACACGGACATCACACTTGGGGACACGTTGCTCTGCAGTGGACGTGCTAAGTAGAGTGGAGTAAGTCTAACAACTGTTGTTTATCAGTAAGTAGCTTTGAGGTTCACGGGGTCAAGATTTTGACTTTTTAGAGGCATGGTTCAGATCAGAAGTTCTCAGACATTTTTTCTGCAGTGACTCACAAGACGGGTGACGTTCCCAAGTGCAACACTCTCCTGTGAACAGACATGACCGCTTGTGGATTCTGTGCAACTTCCTGCCATATACTTGCAATCCCTCCAGTCCAGAAAGCCCACCAGAATGCTAGAAAAAGGCTCTCCCCAGAGAGGTCTGCGAACGCTCTTATTTCCTAAGACACAAGTAATTCACCGGTTTTGACTTTTCAGCAATCACTGACTCATTTTAACCTCCAACTAATCAAATGCACAGCCCTGGGTGTCGGAACCCCCCAGCTGGAAGCTGCCTGAGGAAGACAAAGGATGCTGTCTTGACTGCTTCAGAGTGGTCTTGCTCTTTGCCAGGAGACTGAACTGAATAGGGACTGGTTTTACTCTCTCGAAGGTTCACACCTTAATGTATAAAAGAATTTTCTATGTTGAGGATTTGGGGCATCTGTAGCCAAGTTCCTCTGCGGCAATGTGATGTACGAAATTAGCATTATCTACACCACATGGGCAATGAGAGGCATCGAGAAAAATATTAACATTTACCCAAAGGCTTTAGATTGGCTCCTCAGACAATAATAGTAGCACACAGTTGAATAAACAGACCTACAAATATTTGTAAGCAGCAAACACAGAAGTATTTTGAGGATCCCCGTAAGGTTTACTAGCAGCATTACTGCAGTGTTTGAGGTCAGAGTGCTCATATAAAGACACATTCGAGGATTAAAACACATTTCGAAGCCCTGTCTAATTTGGACCAGAAAGGAAGAACAGTTTGAATTAGCAACAAATCTGAGCGAATATGTTAAGAACTATAGTTGGATACTTTTTATCACAAGTGCAAAATTTCAACCAACAAGGTAATTCCTGCAGGTGTCTTACTGGATTAGCTTAATATAGATAAACACTCAGAAGAAACCAGTACATCCGGGTTATCGCCTTACAGGCCAAAGTGCTATCAATGTGTTCATACGCACAACAGAATCAACAGAAATCAACTCCTGGTTCCACAAATAAAAACAGATAAAACACAGCTAACACAGTCAATTCACTGGACAGGACAAACTACAGATAGTATTTTAAAACTTTCTAGTCCACGCAAACTTTATATCGCTTGAATTTAAAACTACACTATTTCTCCAGGTAGCATGGGTTTCTAGTACATTCATATATAGCAAACAATATAGACTAAAAGCCAAATGATGCACAATGAAGGCTGCGATCCTCCAGTACTGTTTAGTGAGGGGTAAGGTTGAGAGTTTTTAAAAAGGGATCTGTTGTTTAAGAACACTACGTAAAATAAGGAGACTACGTCCACCATCCATCTTCACATAATAAAACAAGTCTATGTCAAAGATACAGTTTCTGGAAATACCCATTTTTTATAGAGCCAATATTCTAAAGCGTTTTATATTTCAATATGAACAATAGATATTTTTTTAAACTTTAGAAAATTCAAATTGCATAATACCTGAATCGTTTGAAGTTATGATAGGTTTTTCGAAGTTTAGAGTAGCATTTTGAGCAAGAAGTCTGCTCTATGTTTGCTGTTTTATGATTTTTGCAAATGAAACCGATCTGGCAGGAGTTAGAGAGGTTAAGGTGGAACAGAGAGACACGGGGACCCAGAGAGAGAGAGACAACACAGGCAGACCCAAGGACAAAGGACGGGAGGTGAAAAATCATCAGTGGGTGAAAGGAGGAGGTGCACTTCCACAAGGAGCAACAAAGCCTGGTGCTCAGAGCCGGTTCTGGGAAGCAGTCTTGGGCTGCGTGCCCAGGACCAAGAGCAAGCATCTGACAAACCGCGAGGTGCCACGATCTATTTTATCCTAACAGCCCAAGCAGTACATCTTCCGTTCCACAAGACACTGATTTGGGCCAACCTAGAGGAATTTTAGAGTAAGAACTTCTGTAAGCATAAAAGGCATAAAATGAATCAAGTGGCAATGTGTGTGTGTGTGTGTGTGTGTGTGTGTGTGTCTGTGTGTGTACACACACAGACACACACACAGACACGCATACACATAACCATACACAAATAGCCTTTGCTCTTCAGGGACCCAACAGCGTGGCAACAACAAAGGAAGACTCAAGGTCAGGACTCCTTTTTGACAATTCCCAAACTTGAGAGCTTTCACTTTTGTGAAACAGGATATGCTATCCCTGGTTTATCTCCAAGCTCACAGTAACGTCCAAGAGCTACAAGAACCCGAGATAAGACAGCGTCCTGAACTCTGATAAGCCCATTCTCAATGGCAAATGAAAATAAGTATCCATGCTCTGAGCAACTACAAAATCACCTGAAAATCCGATCAAGGAAAGGGTTTCAATGCACTCTCGGCCTCCACTACACTGGAGGGAGAGAGGGCACTTAGGAAGAGAGGAAGAAGATAGTACATCGTTTGTTGTTTCAGGTCTGTTAGAAATAGTCTCATAAGGGTTGGTCCAATTTCTAATGAATACGTGATTAAATGTGAACTTTCAACCTACACGTAGATCAATGATTCAAATGGAGCAAGAATTCCTGGTACATTACAAATACATCTGGAAAATGCATGATTACAGACCCTGAGCCAATCTCGAAGCCAAGTGAATGGGTCGTACATAAGAAGCACAGACAGATGATAAGCTGAAGAAATCAATTCACCAAGTCTGGTGCTGATGCAAAATTAAGAAACCTGAACTTTCGGGTCCCATTTCTAAGATCCTTTAAAAGGCACTTCAGGGACAGTTTGCTCCGTTTTCTCATCACTGAAAGCAGGGTACAACTTTGACCAAAAGGAGATGTGAAGTGCTCACACTCTGTCCTCTCCCAATGACGTGTGGTGAGACCGCAGGGTGTTGACAAGCCACCTTGCATAAAACCCTCCCCTGCCCTCCTCAGCCTGACTCCCCTTAAATTCTTGTCATAAATATTACTCATTTGAGCAAACTAAATGAATGTCCTCTCCCAGAAGCTGTTAAACTATTACTATGTTAATCTGGAAAGGATAACCAGTTAACATATTGATATATTGTCACTTAGTAATAGATTCCTTTCAATGGGAGGGTTGGTAGGGACGAAGGGATTAGCATGAGCAGTCTGCAAGGCAAAAGGCAAAGGGTATAAGGAATGGTGTCCAAAGGAGGCAACCATGATCACTGTCACAACCATCCAATTCATCAGCCCCGCCTATGACATGAGAAAGGTGGGAAGGAAGCAAAGGGAAAGACTGGTATATGACAGTCTCAAGAGCAGGACTGCCTGAGAAAATCCCAGCCAGGTGTGTGTGCTGGGTACGAGAGCTCGTTGGCCACTTCTCAGGAGGTCCACTGAGTGACGGCTCTAACACTCTTTTAACGAAAATCCTATTCTAATTTAGGTTCGGTGATTTCTATTTGAAGGGACTCACCCGCTCCTAAGATGGAACTTGCCCAGTTCCAAGGGGAGAGAGTGTTGCCGCTTAGAACTTGGGCTCTGGAAACGTCAAGGTTTGGGTTTGAAACTTGTGTCTCACATTTCCTAGCTGTGAGATCTCAGGCAAATGACTTCTTCAGGACTGATTCTTCAGTTCACTCTCTGTATTACCCTTGCTATTTTAAAGTACTGTGGATTTTCTCTACGAACAGTTAATAAGCAGGGCCCAGAATTCAGCTGGTACTTACTCACTTCATTGAAGTTGCTTATGTCAAAATTAGGCCAAATCCCTTGATTTAGTCTGAAGGTTAAACCAGACCCGAATTGAATGAGAGATGCAAAAAGCAAAATGAGCTTTCTGGGGCACCCATCCCAAAGCATCCATGTCCCAGTGGAGGGAAGTTCAAGTTCCAAATGATGAATTTACATCATCAAAAATCAAGGGATTTGTGACAAGAATAGCTCAAATGTCTTTGGAATACAATCTCTTGTCCCCGTTACACATGAATATTGATTCCAGCCTGAGCTTGAGTTACTTTAAAAAGAACAACAACAACTGTTTGCAGTCCTCTGAGCCAAATGGGCAGCCAAAATAAGGAGGTGTGTAAAATTTTCGAGGAAAGAATTCAGGATATTAGGTAATTCTTGATGTGGGTATATACATTCAGGGAACTGAGAGTTCACAGAAAACGATGTAAAACACTTGGACCTAACTAGCAGAAAGTGATACATAAATTCAAAATATCATCATCGTCATCCAAAATACCCTACAGTTTTCCAACATAATCACTTGATCCCTACTGGGCATTTCTATGGGGTCTGAAAATGAGGACTGCAGTAAGCCGGACATTTTCTTTTTGAACATGATTATCATACTGTACACTTGATACTTACGCTGAGCACTCAGATCTTCCCTTTCCCTAGTATAATTTTCATCTAAGCATTCCTTGGATACTTAGATCATTCTTAATGGAGATTGTGCCGTAGACCCTCTGTGGACACATGGAAGTCTGGCTAATTGGACTGACTTGATTACAACAGTGAATTCTCCCATTTCCTTCCACTGCAATAAATGCTTAAGATATTTTTGCCACCTATTATGTAAATATTTTAGATTGCCATAATTTTCTAAAACGGTGCTTGGAGGAAAAGCTCTTTTATCATTCTGCCCACCAGACTCCTGTACTTTCAACGTACGTGTCTTGTTCGTATAAACACTGCATGTCCCAGTAAAGTTTGAAATGAACTCCTGAATAGCTATCACTCAAATTCTCTAGCAACTGCAAATGAGCATTTGCTTTGCAGTAAAGCAGTCCCTTCGGCCCCAGCAAGCCCATCAGGATGGCACAGCTTTCCACAAAGGGTGCGTGAGGTGACAGAATGTCTCGACCCCAAATCTAAGTATCTGAAAAGCAGAAAATACACTTTATCTTGAGAGCCTCTTGTTTGCTGTAAAAGGTTGGATCTGAGAAATACTTTTTAAAGGATATCCTTTCCTGACCAGAATGAAGTGTCCGACCAATAATTAAGTTGCTATCGTCTCTTTAAGTGCTAGGATGAATACCTGATTCCAATGGTTACTCTCCCCATTCATTATACCAGTCAAAATCCTTTAAACTCTAATGAGTCAGCCTCCCTAAAATACACTCCAGGCTCCATTTGAAAGTCTAAGAAACTAAGTGCTGAGTGGGGGAAAGTTTACCCTCCATCCCTGCGTAAATCAGAGCACAGAGGAAGCAGGAAAAGGCTCCAGAGACTTGCTTTAGACCCAGACACGCGCTGACCTCCACTGCGCATGATCCACGCCGAGGCCGAAGGCTCCTACCCCTAACAGCACAGCGCAGGGGCGGGGGTGGTCGGAAAGGGAGGATGATGTGTGCGAAGCAAAGACCAGCCATTTCCTCCCGGTGCATACAAACCCTCCTCTCTTTCCTAGAGAGATGTGCTCGTCAAGGAGAATAAAAGCGCCTCTGAGCGAGCTCCCGCGGGAGAGTGGACGCGGGGTGGGGAGAATTTCCTCCCGGGCCCTTGCAGAGCCTGGTGGAACCGCCCCTGTGCTGCCGAGGGGCGCTGGTTCCTCGGTAGGGGCACAGCCCAAGCACAGGGATCTGAAATTCCAAAAATGCGATAAAGCCCCGGCCGGCCCGTCGGCCCAGGAGGCGAGCAGCTGCCGGGTGACCGCTGATGAAGTGGCTCCTTAAGGAGGTGGGCAGATTGATTCCAGCTGCTGAGTGAGGGGCAGGGCAGCGGCCGCGGAATGCGCAGCCCGGCGGAGCCGAGCCTCAGCCCAGCCCCGGGCAGCCGCCCCCCCCCTCCCCCAACCAAGGGCAAGGCCAGATAGGAGCAGCGGCTGCAGTCTTGCCCTGGCAGCAGGAAGAATGCCATCGTTCCACCGGGTAGGGGCTTTCAGGGCAGGCTGCGCCAAAAGGTGCCATGTGGGCAGTGTCACTGTGTAGCTGGAGTGTCCCTCGGGAATCTGAAAACTGTCCCCTTAGACGTCGGATCAGAACGGGACCCACGTTCCAGAGGCGAATCCTTTCTGGCTGGTTCCTGTTTTTCTTCCCGGCCCACTCCCAGCTCCTGGCCCTCTTCTAACAGCTCCTCACCCCTCCCTACCCAGTCTCCTGTGTTCCCCTCCCCCACCACGCAGGCACACTAATCAATGCACAGGAGAGACAGACAAGGAAGGGGTGCAGAGGCAGAGTGGGGGCCCCTGACAGCGGCCTGGATGGACACTGGACAAGAACACATGCCCTTTGGAAGTGCTGGCCTCCAAGTCAGAGAGCTAAGGGGGAGGGACTCATTTGAGGGGTCCCCTGAGAGCCCCAAACTCAGACACCAAGTGATCTAAGTAGAAGAGGGAAGGGGTAAGAGGTAGGCGGGCATGAAGGCACGCCTAATGGAATATTCAATATCCTGCGAAATGCACTTTGGGCCGCGCGCTTCCAGAGACTAAAAGCCAGTAATGGGCTCTGGAGTCTGCACTTCCTTTCCCTAATGTCCAGAGGCGCTTTAATGCCGCAGCCAATCGATCAGCCTCCTCCGGTGAAGGCGGCGAGGGGAGTGCAAGAGCTTCCTACTTGCGGCCAAAGTCGCCCGGCCTCCTCTGCACACCAGCACCGCGCGACACACAACTTTGAACCGGCAGGACTGGGCTCTTAAAGTGTCCGGGAGGGGAAAGAAAGGAGCCCGGAGGCCCCCAGAGAAACGGCCCGCCTTTCTCTTTACCCCAACTTTTCCGCGGAAAAGTTTCCGCGGGAAGACAACAAGGAGGCAGCCTTATCCACCCGGGGGCACGGCTGGCCCGTAGCCCCAAACCTGCTCCAGGTACAAGGTCACCGAGCCGCCTCCAAGCCCAGGGCAGCCCCAGGTGTGGCCCTTGTGGAAGGGACACAAACGAGGCACACGAACGTCCAGAAAGTGGGGTTTCTTTGCAATTTCTTGCTGACATCACTGAGGCGGCCTGGAAAGTGACCCTGTGAATAAACTTCTCCCGGTCTCCCCACCCCGGAGGCCGGATCCCGGCAGCGGAGACGCGCCCCCGTCCCGCCTCCCCACGCCCCTGCACCGTCCCCGCAGGACTCCTGCGCTGGGCAAGTCCAGTCCCTCGGCCCAAGCCGACCCCGTCCGGCCTCCGCCGCCCCTCCCCCGGGACGCTGGCACGGCCCCACCACGCACGCCCCGCGGCCTGCGTCTGGGGTCGCCTCGGGGAGCTCCGCGGCCCCGGGACGCGCGGGGCTCTGTCCGGGTGCGGGGCGGCCGAGTTAGCGGCGCGAGCAAACTTTCCGTCTCCTCCCCACCCCCACGCCACCGGGGCGCGTCTCCCCGAGGAGCTCGCCTTTCCCAGCCCGCCAGAGCCCGGCGCGGCACGTGACGGGCAGGAATAAAAATAAACACTTCCCAGGCCCCGGGCCACGGGGGCACCCCACTCGGCGCGGCGGCGAGCAGGGGGCGCCCCGCGCCGCCCGCCCCACGCGCGCGCGCGCGCACCCCCAGCCCGAGCCGGGCCTGGGCTCCAGCCCGTCGCGCCCGGCCCGCGCCTACCTCTCGGACTTGGTGAACTTCCGGAACGCCTGTCGGAGGTCGTGGAAGGAGCGGTAGGTCTGCGGCTCGGCCGAGATGCCCTGAGCCCGGGTGGTGCGCGGCCCGATGTGCGGCGAGGGCGCGGGCAGCACGGACTGGCATTTGTGCAGCTTCCTCTTCAGCTCCTGGATCTCCTCCTCCTTCTCCGACAGCCGCTTCTCCAGCTCCTTGATCCTCTCCTCCTTGAGCATGAGAATCTTGGCAAAGTCTTCCTCCAGCTCGCTCATTTTCTCCCGGAGCCCCTCCGCGAAACTTTCCTCGGGCGCGGCCGGACGCCGGCCGGGGAGGCGAGCGCGGCGAGGGAGCCGAGGGGGCGCCGAGTGCGAGCGCGCGGCAGCGCTGCCCCAGGAGCGGCCGGCGGGCGCGGGGAGCCGCAGGCTGCGAGCCCTTTCTGCTGAGTGGCCTGAGAGCTCCGAGGGGAGGATGAGACGTCTAAAAGCGGTGGAGAGGAGAGGCAGAGTGCTAATCCCCAGCCTCTCGGGGGACTAGGTGATTATCTTTCATTGAGAAACCAATTAGAGCTGCCCGGCCTCCCCTGAGACCCCCTCCCCCGTCCCCTTTCCCAATTGCTCCGTGAGAACACCGCGCGCGCCACCCCACCGAAAGCCTGGCTTCCAGCTGGAGGGTTGGACCAGAGAGCCTGGTCTCACCCCATCACACAGTAATCACTCTTCCACGCTATATGGTACCAAAGGGAAGGGGTGGGGTGGGGGGAGCTTTATGCCACTTGATCCTTGAAATAGCAACAATTACCATGTGATCTGGCAGATGACGCAGCGCTTGTAACTGGAGCCTAAAGACTTGGTGGGGTGTGTGTGAGAGACAGTGTGAGATATTTCATAAATATTAGACTGCCTTAGAGTCAGTAACCTGCATAAATTCATCTTTGTTTTCACTTTTTACTGCTCTGGATAAGGTAGGGAGTGTGTGTGTCTGTGTGTGTCTGTGTGTTTCTCTTACTGTGCAGCCCTGTGCTTGTGACCCCATGTAATACGAATGACACGGCAATAGCAATTCCAACTTGTTTCAGCATCAGATTTTGCTGGAAATAGTGAACCATTGGTAGGAAAGTTGAATGAATACACATATGTAATGAGCCACATGTTTGGCGGGGTGGGGGGAAGGCCATTCTGTTGTGAACTTCTTGAGCCTGCAGCTTATTTCCTCTGCTACAGTTAAAATGTGTATATGGAACATCCAGATTATATCACGACATCGTCTTCCATGCTTGTGACTTAGCATCCGCTGGTGCTAAACGGCTGGCTCGCCCCACCAGCGCCAGTGTTGGGGAAAAATTCCATCTGTAATCTGTGTTTTTCCCTAACCTGTGCATCCCCCTAACCCTATGCTAAAGGGATTGTTCTACCTGTTTGAGCCTGAGTATTTGCTAATGCCTAAAATCTCTTTCTCTTATCTGTTGTGTCACAAAGAACATTTTTCATCACATTAATCATTGTGTGAGTTTATCTGTGACTGTGGGAGGAGCACGTCTCCAGGTAATGATCGACAGAACAGTAAATCTTTTTTTTTAAGGGAAAAAAATACATAGTTGCAGACTAAGATACCAAAGGACTTTCTCTGAAATACTAACTTCCCTTAAAAAGAAAGATCAATGTACAATCACTGTTGTATGTTTTTTTAAAAAAACATTTTTTTCCTACCTTGTCTGAAATGCCTAAGGAAAAAGCAGGCATATACTTTAGTTTATAAATAAATCCTAAAATATATTTTACTCTGGAGGTTTATTTATTATTTATTGTCAGTTGTACTCATCTGACTATTTTAAATTAAAAACACTCCAAAGCACATCTGAATTTCTTAATCACACCAGATGCTCAAGGCTGGTTTTATTTACTCATATTTGAGAAGTTCTCGGTCTTGATAGTTTCTATTCTGTTGTTGCATCTAGGAGCAATTTAAACTGCTATAATCCTTTTAGGAACACTCGAAACAGTTGGCCTTTTAAAATAATACATTAGAAAACACTTTATCACATTCAAAACTCCAGCAGAGGCTCAACTTTATGGAAGAGATAGAAATAGTTGTAAAATGACTCCTGGACAGGTTCTTTCAAGCTTTACATTATCTTAAATGCAGATATTCAAATGTTTCTCCTTGCTTATTTTTTAAAACGGAGCATTTAGACCAAGATTTCACACACACACACACACACACACACACACACACACATACCTTAAAACCCTAACTTCATGCCTATCTTCCAAAATTAATCTTATTTTTTAATATATCAGTTTTAACTTAAGTAGTGTTGATACGTAGTAACATTAAATCTTGTCCATTGGCTTAATAAATATTTAATTTAGAGCACAAGAAACACTTCACAGAGAGCCTGGTAGAAGGGTAAACACCGAATTATTAAAAATCATAGCATTCCAGAGCCGAAACAACATCGAAGATCATCTAACCAAATCACCTCATGTTATAAAGGAAAAAAAAATAGAGCTTGAAAGGTAAGGTCCAAGGTCACCTAAGTTAATAAGTGTGAATCCAGAATTCCCAATGCCCGCACAGAATGTTTTCCCTAGCATGCTGCTTCTAGCCTGACACCTGAAAATCTAGAAATTCTATGATTCTGACAACCTTTAGTATTCAAAGACGTTGCTTTACTCTGTGTTGTTCGCTTTTAAATATGTAGCAGTTAGTTTCAACTATCAAAGCAAAAGTATTAATGAAACCTTAGTTTTAGTTTGTGCTGTTTCCTTTTTTTTCTTAAAGGGGAAGGCCGCCATCTAGTGCCCTTGGAGAAATTTGCTAAAGAAAAATCTTAACCACAATGAAGTGAGGTTATGTCCTTAAATACCCATACCAGTGTTTCCATGCTCCTCATTTAAGAGAAATAAAGAAAATACGCTGAATTTTGTATCTGAGTACAACATTTTTAAGAATTAAAAATTTACAATCTGGATTGTAAAATTTACAATCTTTGACCACTGGATAATGACAAAAGTGATAATAAACATTTGTTGAGTGTTTAATATATGCCAGCCCAGGGCTAAGTCCTTTATGCAACTGATTTTAATGCCCATAATGACTCTATAAGGTAGGTACTATTATTTGTTCCCATTTTATAGATGGAGAAACTGACGCTTAGCCAGATTAAGTAATACGCCCATGGTCACAATGTCCAGATCTGACTAACCTAGGCTGTCTTAATCCCTGCACAGCACTGATTCAACCTGAAATGTATTAAAATGTCCACTTCTCTCTGAGCCCAGTGACAAGCAGAATTAAATTCTTTGCTAATGGGAACACACTACATTTAAACCCCCATATGAACCCAGGTAAAGCTCTAAGATTCTGGCTTCTCAGCAGTCTATTTCCCAAAATTGCTTTCCTTGTGATACTTAGAGATCTACTCTACATTTCATACGCAATTTCAAATTTTATTTATTTTTTTAAAGATTTTATTTATTTGAGAGACAGCAAAAGAGGTGGGGAGGGGCAAAGGGAGAGGGGGAAGCAGACTCCCCACTGAGCAGGGAGCCCAACACAGGACTCGATCCCAGGACCCTGGTATCATGACCTGAGCCCAAGGCAGATGTTTAACTGACTGAGCCACCCAGGAGTCCCATAAGTACATGTACTTAAAAAAAAAAAAAAATTTGAGGCGCCTGGGTGGCTCAGTCAGTTAAGCGTCTGCCTTGGGCTCAGGTCATGATACCAGGGTCCTGGGATAATAGTTCCACATCGGGCTCCTTGCTCAGCAAGAAGCCTGCTTCTCCGTCTGCCTGCCTCTCCTCCTGCTTGTGCTCTCTCTCTCTGACAAATAAATAAATAAAATCTTTAAAAAAATAAAATAAAAAGTACATGTACTTTCAAAATGTTATGATGCTGTGTTGCCTTTCTACACCCCACCAAAAGGGAACACTTTATAAAGAACCTGAAGCCTAATAGATGTGAGTAGCTCATGGGGGATTCCTGTCCTTTAATCCAGGTCAGTGTCATGGGAAGCAATGAAAGGACAGTGTCTATTAAAAAAAAAAAATTAAACTAAAAGTCAGTTTGCTCTTTGTTATCACTACATGCCACAAGTTCTCAACGTCAGTGATAAAATATTCTCCTTCCAAAAATATTTCATTGGTCTGATTTCAAGCAATTGCTGCGTTTGCTGCTGAGCAGATGAACCACTCCCATAGCCCCACCCCTGGAACATCGACCTTAGGATCCAGAGCAAAGAGAACAGTCCTGGGCTGGTGGTTGGAGGGAGGTCTCAAAGATGGCAGCAGAAGATAGGTCAGAGGAACTGAAAACAGGGATAGAGGTTCGAGCTTTTGAAATGCTTGGCCTGGGTAGGAAGGGAGGCAGGGATTGAAACCACCTCTCTAATCCCAATACTTTATACCCAAACACCTCTCTTGGTTACAAAATGACAGTGTTTGCAGAAAACTGCTTTGGATGCATTTCCCATCAAGGGCTAATAGTGAACTGAGTATTGGACTTGGAGTCTAAAGGTCTATCCTTATGCCTCAGTTCTATCACTTCCCAAGCTGTATGCTCCTGGGCAAATCCCTAAACCTCCAAGGGATCCACTTCCCACATTCATAAATGGGGCACTGGAAGCTACCTGGGGTCCAGCGCACCCTTCTACCTTTGAGGATTCTAGAGAATACTGCTTTCCCTGGGACTCATTTCTGAAATTATCAGTGTGTTCTCAGGAGCAACATCCATCCATGAACTGCAGCTGAGTTTAAAATGTTGACAAGAAAGAGTTAAAAGGGAGTCTAGATGGTCCTATAAAGATGACCGCGTACTTGGTGATGAACAGAAGCTGGGAGCATTTTCAGTTAATTCTACATCAGACTGGATGTGGCTTCAACATTATCTCCTAAACCGCGTTCTGGCGCCCATGAGTGTGGTCACACCTCAGGCGAGATAAAAGCTTGAAGTCCTGAAACATCCGCATCTGCATTAATCACATAGAACATGAAAACAGCAAACGGAATGTTGCCTCGGTTGAGCTTCAAAATTAGCTTCCGTTCATTGCATTTACTTAATAAATCATAGGCTACGTTTAAAAAAAAATACGTCCCTCCAGAAACACATGCATAAATGCTTTGTACCATGTGGTCCTGGTGTCGTACATGGAGCTCTTCCCCACGCGGCAAGCAACCGGGAGAGCACTGCCGTGTATGATGTTCTGTGATATCTCGTCTACAGGCTTGGGGGGAAAAAATCATTTTTCCTAGAAATTCTGAAAAATAAAACTAAGAGATGATGCTACTTAAGTATTGTAGAAATCAAAATCTGCAGTATATTAAGAACCTTGAAATACGGCATAATCCTCCTGCTGTGGGACTTCAGGCAGATAATACCATCTCCCTGAGCCTCAGTTTGTCCAATTGTGTATGGATATTAAATTCTCTTGTGCCTGCTCTTTTAAGGTGCACATGAAGTGAGATGAAAGCAAGATGTTATCACTTACATATGCCCCTATATAAATAAATCTAAGTAAAGTAATGCTCCCCCTGCTTTGTTTCTTGAAAGGAAAGTCGCCCAGCAGGGGGGCGGAGCAGAGAGGCTCGGAGGAGGTGGTGGTGGTGGTAATACTTACACTACGTTCAACCAACTCATAAGCTATGCTGGGCAGAATTCGAAGATAGCCCAAGATTCCCACCCTAGGTGTATCTTGTATACTGTCCCACTTACTCAAACACTAATAATCAAGGTACTACTCCAAAAGGATTTTGAAGATATGATTAAGGTCCTGAGTCAGTTGATTTTCAGATAAGACCATCTGGTGATGTTAAGATAAAATCAATCAGGTGAGCCTTTAGGAGGGATTGGGCTCCTCCTGGAGATGGGGTTTCTAAGAGAGATTCTAAGAGTTTCTAAGATTCAAGAGAGATTCTCCATTGCTGCCTTCAAAAACAGAAGGGCCACATGACAAGGAACACAGGTGGATTCTAGGTGCTGAGAGTGACCACGGATACACAACCAGCAAGGACGTGGGAACTCAGTCTTACACTGGCAGGGAACCGAGTCCCATCACATCCGTAGGAGCTTGGAAGAGGACTCTGAGGTCCAGAGGAGAACGCAGTATAGTTGGCATGTTGATCTCAGCCTTAGGAATCCTTGAACAGGGAACCCAGCCATGCTACCCCAGACTTCCCACCTCCAGAACTGTGAAATAAGAACTAAGTGTTGCTTTAAGTCTCTAAGACTGTGGCACTTTGTGAGACAAGATAAAACTAATGAATTCAACTATCATTAAAAACATCCATTAAAAAAATGCCAGAAATGTTTTACCACTCTTAAAAGCTTGACTTTACAAGAGTCATTTTTAGGGAAACTACTTTAGTACATTTCAAATAGATACTTGGAGTCATAAAAGGTTGTTATAATTTATAACCTGCTTGAAGCATACATAGCCTTCTGAGTATGACAAACTCTTTTCTATAAAAGATGCGTTTAAAGGTTTCAAAGTCGTATCTTATTATGACTAGAGTGTAAATTGTCCCACCCATAGGTTTTACAAAGGATTGAGACCATTCACTAGTTAAACTGTTCCGGGGCAGAAATGTTACTGTAGTTTACCTCATGTAGCAAACTAGCTCTGTGACCTTGGGCAAATTATTGAGCTGAGCCTTACTTGTCCCATCTATGAAACAGTAATAACTATTTCATAGTATTTTGTGGTTTTGATCATTTGTCGGGCTCTGGGAATACATTTAAATAACGCTGGATCCTTATTAATTAATTGGACATTTCTATAGTCGTCCACGGAAATTAAGTGCCCCTACATCATTCGGCCTTCCAGGCTCAGGTACTAATCAAATATTTGAGAAGAGGGGAAGGAAAAGAATACAAATCCTTTGAGTTTGAGTTTAGCTTTCTAAATGATTTAGCTTCATTATTTGGCTTGATTTTTTTTAAGTGACAGAAATTGGACTCATCTACCTGGAACTTTTTTTTTTTTAAATAAATTTCACTCATTTGTGGAACATAAGAAATAGCAGGGAGATCAGTAGGAGAAGGAAGGGAAGAATGAAGGGGGGGATAAACAGAAGGGGGAATGAACCACCATGAGAGACTATGGACTCTGGGAAACAAACTGAGGGCTTCAGAGGGGAGGGGAGTGGGGGGATGGACTAGCCCGGTGATGGGTAGTAAGGAGGGCACGTATTGCATGGAGCACTGGGTGTTGTATGCAAACAATGAATCATGGAACACTACATCAAAAACTAAGGATGTACTCTATGGTGACTAACATAACATAATAAAAATTTTTTTTAAAAATTACTATGAAATTAAGAAAACCGATATGCCTGCTACAGAATTCCAAAAGCACAAAAGGTTGTTTAGGTGGCCCAGCTACTCAGATCTTCTTTGTGGAGGCAATCATTCGCTATCACCTTTACCTGTGTATGCCTCACTATTATATTCATATATAAGCATAGTTGTACGTAAATACCTATTTTCATGCACATTTGACACAGAAGTTTCAATATCTGGTTTGTAAGCCTAACTCAGTGCTATCATCCCTGACTTTCAGAACCAGCAGTCCAATGCCACATGACACAGCTGTCCCATTGTGTGATAAAATGCTCAGTAACAAAGCGGGAGGATGACGTCATTTAGAGTGTGCCCTTTCTTCACACGGTCATTATCGATACTCCTTCTTAACCTTAAAAGGACTTGACATTTGTTGCCTTATTTTAAGTATTTTTGATAAAAACTTTGCAGTGGTCTGGTACTTTCAGAGAATAAGCCAAACATTATTACACATGTACGTTTTTAAAGGATGTGACAAATTTACCACGGTCTCAATTGTTACCACCTGCTTCTGTTGATGGAGACATTCGTGCGTGCCTATCTCACATTGTTTCAAATTAACAAGCCCCATGTAAAAAAAAGCTAACCATCGCCAGGGATAAGCAGCACTGTATTTTGAGTCTCTCGAGCCTTTATAAATAACAGGAATAACAGTGGGCTTTTTTTGTTTTGTTTTGTTTTGTTTTTGGTCTCCAGTCAAAACTGCATAGTAAGCTGAAGAGTTCACGTACTATTTCTGGTTCAATGAGGACACATTTATTTGGAAATTATTTTCTCAACATATCTAGTCATTTATTACAAAAATAAATTACAGCTTTTTTTTATATCTGTGAAAAAAAATCATTCCACGGAACCTGCAGGATTCCAGGACGCATTAAAACTCCCAGATTTACAGCCGACATTCCCAAGTGTGTATGAATCACATCTTCCCCACCTGTGCTATGTAGGGCTCCCTTTTAGAAGCCTTCCTAAAAACAGCAGAGGGCAAGAAACCCCCCAAATGCTTCCCCGTTCATTGGAAATAATTGCGTTAGTCACAACGAAGAAGTCTTTCTTTGCATGGAAACAGGCTGTGGTGGAGCAGACCCCTTCCTCCCATAGCATCCTTTTTGGCAGCCAGTGTCCGCAGGGAGCAGAGATGGGGCAGAAAGACAGAGGGTACTGAACCAGGAAGACACAACACCACCGCCCCTCATTCAAGTGCTCATCTAATAAAGGGAGATCGCTTTACAACGTGCAGGCGGGCAGACGTTACTCAGACTGTGGTAAAATCATCAGCAAGAACCTCTGCCAGGAATACCTTAGTGTCGCATGAGGTGGTGCTGGAGTGTAAGTGTGAGTGTGAGTGTGTGTGTGTGTGTGTGAGAGAGAGAGTGAGTGTGAGTGTGTGTGTGAGAGTGTGTGAGAGAGTGTGTGTGTGAGAGAGTGAGTGTGAGTGTGTGTGTGTAGGCTTCAGTCACTGTACTTTTCTTCTAAATAATTCTCTCTGGTGTGCGTAGGTGACAACAAGCTCCTCCTTTAAAAATGTCTCCGTTCAGAATGTTGGGATAGTTGCACATTCCAAGCAGACATGGAGTGAGATTAAGAACAGATGGAAAATGCCACAAGTGGCTGGGGGATGGGACTCCCGTGCGTTGTCATCCATCAGCAGTGACAACTCCCTCCCCGCCACAGCCAGACACACTGATTTACCTTTCACGCAAATGTCAAATTAGCATTCTAGGAAAGACACAGGAGAAGGGCCATTTCTGTCAGGAATCATTTTACTACGAAAGAAACCATGCATCTGGCGTTCTTCCTCTGAAAGGGAACCAGAAAGCAATGTGTGTTACCTGGGCGGCTGTGCTTGGCCTCATTCACTCCACAAGTATTTTTTGCTCACTTTCTAGAGGTGCCAGGCACACTGCTGGACGCTGAGGATACACAGAGACAAGGAAGACACGCTGCCCGCCTTCCAGAAGCTTATGAGAGGGTGGGAGGGGCAGCTGAGGGATGGACGCAGATACATAAATGACTAATGTCAAAGCCACAGTGAAAAATGAGGTTATCACAGTGGAAAGAGGAGAGGGAAGCAATAAACCATGAGTGTGGGTGTATGAATGAGGGTGAGAATGTGTGTGAGAGACAGACAGACAGACACAGTGGCCTACAGAAAGCAAAAATCACCAAATCACCAAATCACCAGTTGACGTAGTCCCACTTTGTTGAAACCAAAGGATTAATTTGCTAAGCAAATTAATGAATTAGCTGAATTTCTGGTGTGGGAGACAGAAGGCCACATCCTTCTGGGAAGCTCTCCGAGGAGGGAGGGCCTTCCGGAATGCCTCTCCAAGGACGGCGGATTTTATCCTAGGAGGCGCTGAGGATTTAATAAAATGCCATAACCAGGGAAATTTTACAGTAAGTGACATATGGAAAGTTCCAAAGTGATACTTGAAAACAAACAAATATATCTGCAGTGAAAATAAAGTGAGACTCTAGTCTCCTCACCGGCTTTTATGTTGTTTAAAATTCGCCTCCTTTTTTGCTTCTATAAAGATTGCTTTTTCCTTGGGAGTATGGCAATCTGTTCACCAGGAAAATCGGGTTAAAATAATTACATTGCTTCAAGAAATACAGTTTCCTGACAGAGCTACCCTTGAACACCCAAACACGTGTATTTGTTTCATGGAAAAGCATACCATACATTCGAGTTATCATTCTATTTGCTGGAGCGCCAAAAATCCATTTATTCTTTCTAAAAGATAAATCATTTTCTCAATAAAGGGAAAATTAATAAATAGCTAATAGACAGGATAGTAGAGAACCCTTACTAGCTTGTAGCATGTGAGAGGGCGGCTTTTTAATTGCTACTACTGATAAGGCTCCCTATGTAGGAAATTGTAGAAAAATTGGAGAAGAGTTTTAAGCATAAGCAGTTACAAAACATTTTACCAATAAGAGTAATTTTTAATAGTAAAAATTGATTATGCTATAGTCAGAAAATGAAGTGAAGTGTGATTAATCAAAATTCCCTGGATGCTAGGCTGTATCTCACCAGTTAGGCTCATCTGTAAATTCAGTGCAATTCCAACAATAATTTTCAAGATAGAAGTTGATGAGCTCGGGCGCCTGGGTGGCGCAGTTGTTAAGCGTCTGCCTTCGGCTCAGGGCGTGATCCCAACGTTCTGGGATCGAGCCCCACGTCAGGCTCCTCCATTAGGAGACTGCTTCTTCCTCTCCCACTCCCCCTGCTTGTGTTCCCTCTCTCACTGGCTGTCTCTCTCTCCATCAAACAAATAAATAAAATATTTAAAAAAAAAAAAAAGGAAGTTGATGAGCTGATTTTAAAATTCACATGAGGGGCGCCTGGGTGGCACAGCGGTTGGGCGTCTGCCTTCGGCTCAGGGCGTGATCCCGGTGATCTGGGATCGAGCCCCACATCAGGCTCTTCCACTATGAGCCTGCTTCTTCCTCTCCCACTCCCCCTGCTTGTGTTCCCTCTCTCGCTGGCTGTCTCTGTCTCTGTCGAATAAATAAATAAAATCTTTAAAAAAATAAAATAAAATAAAATAAAATTCACATGAAAGAAATACTTCAAGATTAAAACATTCAAAAAACAACAAAAACTATGGTCCTGTACTGTCAACCAAGTATACTCTAAAGCTATAATAATTAAACCAATGTGACAGTTTTAAAAACAGGCCAAGGAAAACACAAGTTTAGAAACAGATCTTTATCTATATGGAAATATAGTTTATTATAAAAGTAACCTCTCAGATTATTGGGGACAGAACTAATGTTCACAAATCAGAAGAAAATGTTTATGTAATATATGTTTTAAATGTACTGTATATGTGTCTACTCAAATACAGTGTATTTATGTTTTCCCCACTTTTCAATATGGTGAAATATACATAACATAAAATTCACTGCTGTAACCATTTATAAGCGTCTGGCTCAGTGACATTAAGCACACTCACATCAAGCAACAATCCCCACCACCCGTCTCCAGTACTTCTTCATCTTCTCAGACTGAAACTCTGTCCCCATGAAACAGTAACGCCTCATTTCTCCCCTTCCCCAGCACCTGGTAACCACCAGGGCATTTGATTACTCTGGGTACGTCATTTAAGAGGAATAATGCATAGTGGTCCTCTTGTGATTGGCTTATTTCACTTACCATAGATTCCTCAAGGTCCATCCATGTTGTAGCAAGTTTCAGAACTTCCTTTTTTTTAAAAAAAAGACTTATTTATTTGAGAGAGAGAGAGAGCGTGCGCACACATGCGCGTGGGGGGAGGGGCAGAGGGAGAGAGAGAATCCTCTTGTGGGGCTCGATCCTGGGACCCTGAGATCATAACCTGAACCAAAATCAAGAATCGGCCGCTTAACCGACTGAGTCACCCAGGTGCCCCAAGAACTTCCTTCCACTGTGTATATATATCACATTGTGTCTGTGCATTCACCTGTTGATGGACACTCAGGTGAACTTTACCTTTTGGCTTCTACCTTTTGTGAATGAATAAGACTACTGTGCACATCAGCACACAAATATCTGTTTGAGTCTCTGTTTTCAATTCTTTGAGACGCCTAACCAGCAGGGGACTTGCTGGGTCATACGGTCATTCTCTGTTTAATCACAGATAATGTTTTGTAAACATATAACAGACTTGGTATCCATCACATGCAAAGACAATCTGAAAATCAACAGAAATACCAAAATTCCAGCACAAAGTGACAAAAACAAAGACCTTCATCTTTGGTAACAAAACTCATTTTTTGCCTGTCAAATTGGCAAAACTTAAGAGATTGATAACACTCCTTGTCGAAGTTGCCACAAATGGGCTCTCCCAAATATTCCAAAGAGCCTAAGTCATTAGGCTTTAGGGCAAGCAATTGAACAGCAGCCACCCAAATCTTAAGGGTATGTTTGCTTTTACTCATCAACCCTACCTCTAAAAATTAAACTTATAACATGATTCATGTCTATATACAAAGATTTTGGGGGGAGCCTGGGTGGCACAGTCAGTTAAGCATTCAACTCTTGGTTTTTGCTAAGGTCATGATCTCAGGGTCATGATTTCAGGGTCATGAGATCAAGCCCCACATCGGACTCTGTGCTTAAGATTCCCTCTCCCTCTGCTCCTCCCCCCTGCACATGCACACGTGCGTGCGTGCACACACACACACTCTCTCTCCCTCTCTCCAAAATAAATTTAAAAAAAAAGCATCAAAAACTAATGATGTACTATATGGTGACTAACATATCATAATAATAAAAAATAAATAAAGCTAAAGTCACCCCCCCAAAAAAAAGAGGGGTTTTTTTTGGTTGTTTGTGAAAGAGAAAACATTTAACCTAAATAAATAATTGATGATACAGTCACATTATGAAATGCTATGTAGCTATCAAAAAAGAATGAGGTAGACCTGTAGGAAGATCTCCATGACATGATGAAAAGTGAAGAAAAGCAAGCAAAAGGTTTTGTGATTCTATTCACGTGACCATTTTTACCTGTTATATTAAAACATATGTATATGTATTTAAACTTAGATCAAATTGCTAACAGTTGTGACCTTGGTGAAGGGGGTGGGAGTGAGGAGTGAAGGACTGTTTTGCCAGGTGTGTGTTGTTTGAACCCTTTACGATGACAGTGTGTTCATGTGTGTTGTGTTTTTACAATGTGATGAAGGACTAATTTAGACATGATAAACCATACATATTTAAATTGCACCTTCTGATGAATTTGGATAGATACGTGCACCCATAAAACCATTGCCTTAGGATAACAGGTCATAGCTAATCTTTTAAACAAATCATTGAACTTCCAGTTTTTAAATATATAAATATGAATAAAACAACTAAGCTTCACTAACAAACACTATCCGGAACGAGCTGGAAAGCCCTCCTTCCTTTGCCGTCCCGTCCACATGGCCTGAGGATGGGCAGGCAGCCCTCGCTAATGCAACGTCCCATCCTAAGACATGCTCTGCAAACTTTAGCTTCATATCTGCTGCTTTTCACTCATTCCTTGAGCATCTTGGGTATGGCAGCCCCCAGGAGAGTCAAATAAATGGGAAGCATAGTATCTTACAGTTTAATGGATTTCAGAAATAACCTAAGTTATTCCCCTACGTGCATGCGCACGCACGCGCGCACACACGCAAATCCCTTCTAAAATATCCTGAGAGATAGCCATCTACACCAATGGCTCCATATGTAGAATTGTTTAAGAAATTAGAACTGGAGGGACATTCTTATGATATAAATCAGCATGTCCTCGACCTCAGCACTATTGACATTTGGGGCTAGATAATTCTTTGTTGTGGGGGACCGTCCTGTGCATTGTGCGATGATTAGTGACATCTCTGGCCTCCACACCCTAGAGGCCAGTAACACCCCTCCACCACGTGTTGTAAGCACCAGAAATACCTCCAGAATTGCCAAGTGACAGCTGCCCCAGCTGAGCACCCCTTGTATAAACTGACGCTGTAGTTACTCATCAGAATCAGTTCTTATGTGAAACATCTCCCATCATCTTTACCCATGTCTTTACCTTGATCTGTGTCTGCTGTCAATACACACGCGGGAAGGGTGGGGAGTCGTTTGCGCCATATTGCCACACTAACACAAGGGGCTGACCGTTGAGGCAGAGTGCGATGTAAAACCAAAAGTGGCCTTGAAAAAAGAAGGCCAGCCTGATGCTCCTCTCCTTCCCTGCCACTCTGGGCTAACAGAGTTTTAAAGAACTAAATGGAGAAGGCCAGTCCTTCCTCTGTGCCTTCTTCTTTCTCTGATGTCAAGTTAATTCCAAGAGAGCAGAGCAACCACAGAATTAATGAGCCATTCACACCGAACTCAAATCTCAAAGTTATCATTCAACAACTAGACATGACATTTAATATTTTCTCAGACTCCAGTCAGGGAGATAGAGGAGAATGTTATCAAGTAGAACAAAAACCTGTTTCTCTTTTCCTTGAGATATCCTTTCGAAGATTCTTTGTTTCAACAGGATTTCCACTTCTATTCTTTTCTCGGCGTGTGACTGGTACAGAAGTGATATGTATTCCATATGTAGAATTTAACCTTCCTCCCTCAAATAGAGCCTTTTACTTTAAATCAAAACAATGATCAATGACATACACAGAAATTTGATCAAGACATCCTTTTGTCATCATTGAAAAAATACAAAGTGGAGGCTATCCAGTAATTTAATGTTCTGATAATGTAGTTTCAGATAATGGCCTAACTTAACGGATGGTGCTTGAAAACTTCTGATTATTTAGTATTGAGCAAAGTTCTGTGACTTTTCTGCAAACTGGACTTTGGACTGTATTTGCAGTCAGTTCCAGTGAAAGCAAAACATAGAACCAATTATAGAGATGTCCTCGATGGGAAATTTAAAATGTTGGCGAGTTTTTAGTTTTATAGCTATACATGGTCTAGCCTGCAAAATAAAATTAAAAAGTAATAACTGAACATGAGGCTATTAGTATTTTACATGAATATAGTGTTCATATACTCGCTGAATACTGTGGAAGGCTCTGGACTAAGTCCCACGTACATATTAAATTAATCAAAACTTACGGCTCCCCAAATGTTATTCCCTTAGCTATGGTGACATTGGGCAAGTTGTACAACTTCTCCAAGTTTCAATTTCCTTACATGTAAGGTGGAGATAAGAGTAATACCTTTATCATTGGGTGATTATGAAATTAAATATTTATTGATGGTAGCGGTAGCATTAAGAACCATAGTTCCACATAGGATTTAATTTGAATAATAGTAAATGTCTCCAAGTAATTTCTAAGTAGAACCATTAGATTACAGTAAGCCTTTTCTGAAAGTCATGTGCATATAAACATATTGCTTTATTACTCTACATTATCATTTTGAAACTGTGTCTGTGTGGTAGGTTATTTGCACAAGTCTCCACAATAATTCCCTTCCCATAACCATGCCTCTGAGAAAGCCCCCTCTCCCAATGACTCTGAGCTTAACTGTATGACTTGCTTTGGCCAATGGGACAATAGCAAATGTGGCCCAAGCTCAGACTTGAAGAATACCCGCGCACTGGGACCACCATGAGAATGAGCCCAGCTTAACCTACTGGATGATAAGTGGGGCATGACCCAGTGACCTCCACTGCCCCTGCCAATAGCCAGCCAAGCGCCAGACATGTGAGTGAGATCAGCAGCCCCTGGCTGAAGGCAAACATGAGTGAGCCCAGCCTAAATAAGCAGGAACAGACTCATCCCAAGAGAGCCAAGCCCAAATTGCTGACCCACAGAATCATGAACAAATACAATGATTATTGCTTCTAGGTCATCAATTTTGGAGTGGTTTGTTATACAGCAAAAGTCAACTGATACAGTCCCCACGGGCAACATAAATGAGAATAAAAAAATCCCAATTCACGATGCAGCTATTACTCTAAATTTACAACCCTCACTAAAAATACTGACTTGCTACTGAAATATTGACAATAGCATTAACTCATCTAATAAACTGAAACCAGTCTTATTTGGTTTTATACTCAGTGGTAAACACTGGGCGCTGGTATAATGCAGAAACGTAGAATCCTCTTCTCCACAGAACAGTAACAGACAAGCTTCATATTTCGTGGACTAACTTCCATCCAATGAATGATGGCAAATTTCCATGTAGCGTTTAGAGATTCTGAGATCATCTGTAGCTTTGGCAGGGGGGTGGGAAGTACACGCACACCATACATTTGGAAGCTATGCCATTATTTATATGGAAGACGTGTGAGCATACGAGGTATTCATTATTTACTTGGCACTGCCCGTCTCTCTTCAGAGCTCACAGTTAAGATGTATTTCTTCAACCACTGGCACCATTTTAAACAATTTTGGTTCAGGTTATGAAGCTGTCACGAAAATATACTGTATAATTTTCCTCGCTGAAAAGATACAGAGATACTTTGATTTAAAGAATAGAGCCAAGGATGTTCTGAAGTCAGTATCCTGGCTCTCCGTTCCTGCCCCCACCACTTTAACTCCACCAAGAAGGGGCGGGCAGGCCACTACAGAAAGCAATGGTTATAGTCACAAAATTAACAGCCAGGAAGAAGGCTTATGATGAAACCCACTGATTTTTTTAAAGATTTTATTTATTCATTTGTCACAGAGAGAGAGAGAGAGAGAGAGAGAGCTCAAGCAGGGGGAGTGGCAGGCAGAGGGAGAAGGAGGCTCCCTGTTGAGAAAGGAGCCTGATGTGGGGCTGGATCCCAGGACCTCGGATCATGACCTGAGCTGAAGGCAGATGCTTAACCGGCTAAGCCACTAAGGTGTCCCAGAAGCCTACTGATTTCTGTTGGTTAACTCAGACCACATTGCCTGGGGGATGTCTGCATACTCAACAGCTGACCAGTGCCAAGGCAAGAAAGCCAGCCGCAGGGAGAACTGAAGAAACACAAAATGAAACGTGGGGGTGTCTGGGTGGCTCAATTGGTTAAGCATCTGCCTTCGGCTCAGGTCATGATCCCTGAGTCCCAGAATCGAGTCCCTCCTCGAGCTCCCTACTCAGTGGGGAGTCTGCTTCTCCCTTTGCCCGTCACCCTGCTCGTGCTCTCTCTCTCCTGCTCTCTCTCTCTCTCTTTCAAATAAATAAATAAAATCTTAAAAAAAAAATGAAACATGGCCTGTCAACTTTGAACCAGGTGTTCTTTCCCTACCTAAAAGGGCCCTTCGGTTCCAAGGTCTATTCTAACCACCCAGTGTTCTTTTCCTTCTACTGCTATTACTCTTTCCATTATTATTGCTAACTATGAGCTGACTGTCCACTCCGTTAGAATAGAGACATCCTGGCTAACTTTTCCCAGGTTTTCCATAGTTCCAAATAATCCCCTTAGTAATAGCTTTTATGGTAATTGTTTGAGTCTTCATTACGTGCCAGATAGTATGCTAGCACTTTACATAAATTAGCTCATTATCACACAGAAAAATGGAACAGGACAGAGAGCCCAGAAATAAACCCATGCTTACATGGGCAATTAATCTACAACAAAGGAGACAAGAATATACAACAGGGAAAAGACTGTCTCTTCAACAAATGGTGTTGGGAAAACTGGACAGCTATTTGTAAAAGATGAGACTGACCGCTTTCTCACACCACATACAAAAATAAACTCGAAATGGATTAAAGACCTAAATGTGAGACCTGAAACCATAAAGCTCCTACAACAAAACACAGGCAAGTAATTTCTCCGACATCAGGCATAGAAACATGTCTCCTCAGGCAAGGGTAACAAAAATAAACTTAAACTATTGGGACCACACCAAAATGAAAAGCTTCTGCACAGTGAAGGAAACAATCAACAAAACAAAAAGGCAACCTACTGAATGGGAGAAAAATTTGCAAATGATATATCTGATAAGGTATTGATATACAAAGTATATAAAACTCAACAATGATATAAAATCCAATTAAAAATGGGCAGAGAGCCTGAATAGACATTGTTTCCAAAGAAAACATACAGATGACAAACAGTTACATGACAAGGTATTCAACATCACTCATCATCAGGAAAATGCATATCAAAGCCACGATGAGATAACTCATTCTGACACCTGTCAGAATGTCTGGAATCAAAAAGGAAACAACAGGTGTCGGCAAGGATATGGACAAAAAGGGAAGCCTCATGTACTGTTGGTGGGGTAGCAAACTGGTGCAGCCACTGTGGAAAACAGTATGGAGATTCCTCAAAAAATTAAAAATAGAACTACCTTATGATCCAGTAATTACACTACCGGGTATTTACCCAAAGAATACGAGAACACTAATTCAAAAGAATATATGCACGCTATGTTTATTGCAGCATTATTCACAATAGTCAAGACATGGAAGTGACCGAAGAGTCCATGGATAGACGAATGGATAAAGAGGATGTGGTGTATACATAGACCAATGGAACAAAATAGAGAGCCCAGAAATGGACCCTCAGCTCTATGGTCAACTAATCTTTGGTAAAGCAGGAAAAAACATCTGGTGGAAAAAAGACAGTCTCTTCAATAAATGGTGCTGGGAAAATTGGACAGCTACATGCAAAAGAATGAAACTTGACCACTCTCACACACCATACACAAAGATAAACTCCAAATGAATGAAAGACCTCAATGTGAGACAGGAATCCATCAAAATCATAGAGGAGAACATAGGCTGTAACCTCTTCAACATTGGCTACAGCAACTTCTTTCATGACACATCTCCAAAGGCAAGAGAAACAAAAGAAAAAATGAACTTTGGGGACTTCATCAAGATAAAAAGTTTCTGCACAGCAAAGGAAACAGTCATCAAAACAAAGAGGCAACCCACAGAATGGGAGAAGATATTTGCAAATGACACTACAGATAAAAGGCTGGTATCCAAGATCTATAAAGAACTTCTCAAACTCAATACATGAGAAACAAATAATCAAATAAAAAAAAGGGCAGAAGAAATGAACAGACACTTTTCCAATGAAGACATACAAATGGCTAACAGACACATGAAAAAATGTTCAGAATCATTAGCCATCAGGGAAATTCAAATCAAAACCACATTTAGATACCACCTTACGCCAGTTAGAATGGCAAAAATGGACAAGGCAAGGGGCACCTGGGTAGCACAGTCATTAAGCGTCTGCCTTCAGCTCAGGGCATGATCCCGGGGTTCCGGGATCAAGTCCCACATCAGGCTCCTCTGCTGGGAGCCTGCTTCTTCCTCTCCCACTCGCCTGCTGTGTTCCCTCTCTCGCTGGCTATCTCTCTGTCACACAAATTAATAAAATCTTTAAAAAAAATTGACAAGGCAAGAAACAACAAATGTTGGAGAGAATGCGGAGACAAGGGAACCTTCTTACACTGTTGGTGGGAATGCAAGTTGGTACAGCCACTTTGGAAAACAGTGTGAGGGTCCTTCAAAAAGCTAAAAATAGATCTACCCTATGACCCAGCATTTGCACTACTGGGTATTTACCCCAAAGATACAGACGTAGTGAAGAGAAGGGCCATATGCACCTCAATGTTCATAGCAGCAATGTCCACAATAGCTAAACTGTGGAAGGAGCCGAGATGCCCTTCAACAGATGACTGGATTAAGAAGATGTGGTCCATATATACAATGGGAATATTACTCAGCCATCAGAAAGAACAATTACCCAACATTTGCAGCAACATGGATGGGACTGGAGGAGATTATGCTACGTGAAATAAGTCAAGCAGAGAAAGACAATTATCATATGGTTTCACTCATTTATGGAACATAAGGAATAGCAGGGAGATTGGTAGGAGAAGGAAGGGAAGAAGGAAGGGGGGGTAAACAGAAGGGGGAATGAAGCATGAGAGACTATGGACTCTGGGAAAAAAACGGAGGCCTGCAGAGGGGAGGCGGGGGGTGGGCTAGCCCAGTGATGGGTATTAAGGAGGGCACATATTGCATGGAGCACTGGGTGTTATACACAAACAATGAATCATGGAACACTACATCAAAAACTAAGGATGTACTGTATGGTGACTAACATAACATAATAAAAAATGTAAAAAAAAAAAAAGAAGATGTGGTGTATATACATATATAAGGGACTATCACTCAGTCATAAAAAAGGAAGCGACCTTACCATGTGCGTCAGCATGGGTGGACCTAGAGGGTATTATGTTGAGTGACGTAAGTCAGAGAAAGGCAAATATCCACTTATATGTAGAATCTAAAAAACAAATGCACAAACTAACAAAAAGCAGAAGCAGACCTATAAACACAGAAAACAAGCAGATGGTTGCCAGAGGGGAGTGTGGGGATGGACAAAAGGGGTGAAGGGGAGTAGGAGACACAGGCCTCCAGATAGGGAATGAATAAGTCTCAGGATGAAAGGCACAGCACAGGGAACACAGTCAGTGACATTGTAATAGCGTTGTGTGGTGGCAGATGGTCATGACACTTGTGGGGAGCACACCATAACATATAGAGTTGTCGAGTCACTCTGTTGTTCACCTGAAACTAATGCCACATCGTGTCAGCTATACTTCAACAAAAAGAAAGGAAGCAAGAAATAAGCTCATTACTTTAAGCCTTATGATAATTCTAAGGTAGGTGAAATTCCCATTGCACAAATATAAGGACTTATCTTAAAGAGGTAGAATAATTTGCCCAAGGTTACCCTTTACAGAGGTTACAGAGTGGGTTTTAGAGTCCAGACCTTTACGACTGCAACGGTAATGAGCTTATCCACCGTGCCCCACTGCCTCCCAGCATTACACGCGGTCCTTCCGTGTGCGCAATGTGGTCGTCAAAGCCTTGGGCTTGGACACTAATCTCCAGGTCGACAATGTTAGCAAAGTGATCTTGAGCAATCCCTTAACCTCTGTGGGCCTCAGTTTCCTTAGCGGTAACATCATTTCCACTCAGAGTCCTAGAGAGATATGGGTGACATGATATAATTAGAGGACGGCTTAACAAATGGATTATCTACACAGCTGAGATCTAAGCAGAGGAGAAATCACCAGGGACAGTGAAGGAGAGGGTCCCAGCTTGGCCGAGGCAACACCACAAAGAAGAGGCCAGCCAGTGATCCCTCCTTCTCACTCTGATTTCCTCTAGTGCCTCCCGATAGCCAAACCCATAAAACCAGAGGGAAGGGAGTCCCCCTGGAGGAGTCCTCATGGGCCAGCCACCTGGGCAGATAGCGTGTGGAGCAGGGCAGAGCGTGAGTCTGTAAGACCAAATGGAAGACACCAGGTCTAACGGTAGTACTTCCTTTCAGAATCTTCTTGACGGTGAAATGAGATGATGTTTATAACACACCTAGTACTCAAAAATGATTAGCTAGTATTATTTTAACGCATTCATGTATTTCTCCAATAAACGTTGATGGAGAACTTACTACCTCTAGGCACGGGGAACATGAACGGCGCTCCAGCGAAGCCTGTAATCCAGCCGCGCTCCTAAGAGGTAAACATCGAGTGGGGATCGCAGAGGAAGCCCTAGTCATACCTCAAGGGGGGTCAGACATGTCTGGAGAAGTCTGGCAAACTGGTGTGGTAGAGAGTTTTTGCCTCTTTTTTTAAGTGGCTTTTAGGATCTTGTCAGACAGTGGCACGTTCTAATGGGAGAAGTAGAGGCCCAGAAAGGCTCTGTCAGGGACCAAGCCCTAGCTGTCAGCAGGCAGGGGTCATGGGGGGTGCAGCACGGTGTTCGCCAAGTCAACTGATCTCCTGGCCAGACTTCCAGAACTTTGGACTGAGTCCACGATGATGCAGTTAGTTCCTTCCTTTTCTGCAAGGAAAATGAACTAAAATTTCGCAGGTGCTCAAGGCCCAAGTGGACTCAAAAGTAAGGGGAGGCATTCACCCCACTTTGCACCCCGAACATGCTTTGGCCCTGGCAGCCATGGAGCTGGAAGGCCGGGGAGGGGTGACTGGTAGAGGGCAGGCAGGAATCTAAGTGCCTCATTTCTCTACCTGGGACAAGTAGCAAAGGAAACAGCACCGATGGGCTTTGAGGTACCCACTAAGGCAGGACCAAAGCAAAATAAGAGAAATACAACTGCCCAAGCTGGATAAACAGACCAGATGTGTTTGTGAGCTCCCGCTCATGAGTTTGAGAGACTCCCAGACATTTTGATAGAGGCCAGCTACTACTGGAGTCCAGGAGAAGGAACCAGGGAAGCTCAATTCATACAAATTACGGTGACATAGAGAACAAAACAGCCAAGTGCTCTAAATCGTACCTGAAGGGACTGAGCTGCAGAGATCTTGGGATAGGAAGCAAGGAGAGAATCGGGTAGGTTCCTTCAATTAAGCTGACTTGAAGGCAGCTTGAAAGCCAGCTTGAAAGAACTGGTATAAAAAGGACACAGAGAGGCAGGAACAGGTGGAAACTCGGAGAAGAAGAGTCTTAGGGTGGAGGGACCAGTCTGCTAGACTGGCAGGGGAGTCATGAACGGAGTCTGGACCAAGACATCTGGTTCGACTGCTGGGGTCCTAGGACGCCAGCCTCAGGAACATGGTATTTATTCCATAAGCTATTGAATATCATCAGTGATTTCTCGGGGGCGGGGGGGGGGGGAAATAATGGGAGGGGAGCTAGGGACTTGAAGAATATACAGCACCAAAGTAAAATCAGAATTCAGCAAAGCAAGGCAAGTCCCTCCAAGTTTACTTTAACAGCTTCTTAATAAAAATAAATATATACATTTTTTAGGTGCCAAACACCATCATTGGTAACAAACATCACAATCACGGCTACCATTCACTGAGCTCTGGGCTCAGTGGGAGGTAGGTTCTTTCATATTGTCCTTTCTACTGTCCTATGGACCACATGTTTTTATTTCCATCTCATAGATAAAGAAACTACAAATCAAGAGAGACGGAGCCCAAACTCACATACCTGTACAGTAAGGTTCCGAACCTAAATCACGTTCTTAACCACCAATGAGCCCAAAATTCTGCTGAAAAACAATGAGGGGAAAATATCACTTTTATGGAAGTAAAGACCATAAACTCTGAATTAAAATGCTAGAAGTAGTTTTAAAAATAGCCCCGAAAGCAGTCCTCATTTCTGGAGGCTGCTGAGAACAGCCCAGGAAAGCAAATGAGAACCCAACACGCCTGAGATGAGCGTGATACGGTAACTAAGCAAATACGTCGTACTTGAGACAGACCAGGTGGAATTCTGAGCCAACAAAAGAAGGTTCACCCAAATGCAAGCTTCTTTTCTGCACAGCCACGAATATTCAGCTGTGGCTTCCCTCTCCTAGAGGAGAGAGAGCCTTCTCTAGGCATGCACACAGCAGACGTGCCGGCAATTGTCACAAGTGAATAAAGGAAGGAACAAGTAAGTCAATAGCCGATCCTTCTTAAAGCTTCCGGAAGAAAAAAGCAAAAAGGAATAGTCACAAAGTCTGTAACCCAGAATAAGCATTCATAAAATGCTTGTTGATTTGATTTAAATGAGAGTAGCTCACAGAAGGTAGCAGAGAGATACATTAGCCTCTGATCGTGCCGAGCCCCACCCGTCTCCCCCTCCAGACGCTCTCACACAGACCTCTTGGGTCCTCGGATTTCAAGCAGGCTATTTTTCCTAAGCACAGAATTTTTCCATACCTGCTGACGCCCTCACTCACAGTGCTGAACGACACAACCAAGACTGTTTAATGCTGACCGTGTCCTTAGAAATAGCTCACGTCAAAGCTGTTTTATCCACTAGGCACTACCGTGTCGCGAAGCCTATGAATTTTTCAAAAACTGACCATCGGTGAGAAAATGGGTTGACTTTACCTATCACAGGAAAAGAATGTAGAATGTGCCCTTATTCCACATTGCGTCGGTTTCATTTATTATTAAATTTACTTTTTGTTAGTAAGTTTAATGGCTTTATATTCTTCAGTTTATGGATCTATTGTTAGATGGAAAAAGAGAGAGAAGGAGAAATAATACCAGTTAATGAACATAAAGGGAATAATAATAGAAGATCATCTTTTTGTGAGCCCCGATGTAATAATTCAGGCAAGGACCATCAACAAATCCTAGATTGAACAGGAGGAAAATATGCCTTCACAAGGACAGACCTGGGGTGCCCACACTTACCAAGTGGTCAAGCTTTGGGCCCGGACACTGAGACAGCCTGAAAAGCATCTGCTCCCGGTGTGATGCAATGTGAAGGTCACAATATCCCCGTGACACAGTCTTCACAATGGCGACAAATGGTGACACTGCACTCAGTCCAGGATCTAGACATAACCGCCAGCGTATAAGACATATGAGAGATGGCGGTGAAGATACAATTTAAACAACACTGTGAAGAAACAGACGGAGCCAGAGTGAATGTGTTTTAAAACACCGGGGGCTGGATTCTTAAAAAAGTCAATGTCATGGGGCACCTGGTGGTTCAGTCGGTTACGCATCTGCCTGGAGCTCAAGTCATGATCTTGGGGTCCTGGGATCGAGTTCCGCATCTGTCTCCCTGCTCAGCGGGGAGTCTGCTTCTCCCTCTGCCTGTCCCTGCCCCTGCTTGTGCTCTCTCTGTCTCTCTCTCTCTCTCTCTCTCTCTCTCAAATAAATAAATAAAATCTTTAAGAAAAAAAGTCAATGTCATAAAGGGGGAAAAGGTTGTACTTTGGAAGGAAAAGAGAGGCTACCAAAAGCCTTAACAATAGTGGTTCAAAAAAGTCAGTTACAGAAGACCTTTGAAAATGGATTGAGTATTAAATGAGTTAAAAGACTTTTATGTTAATTTTCTCAAGTGTGATAAGAAGGATTATGATTATGTAGGGAATTTCTGCTGTGACGTGTTAGGATAGCTGGCAACTTACTTTCAAAATTTTCCGCCAAAAAAAGGGGAAAAACAGATACCGTGTGTGTGTGTGTGTGTGTGTGTGTCTGTGTGTGTATATTTATATATAAAATATATACATTTGCGTGTACAGAGTACAAATATTGCAAAACGTAAACAACTGTTAAATCCAGGTGCAGAGCATAAGGGTATAAATTCAACTACTTTATCAGCATTTCTGTGTGTCAGTTTTTCATAACAGAAAGCTGGAGGAAACCTCCCCTGCGTATTTGAAGCCTAACCAAAAAAAAAAAAAATTATATTTACAAAAATGGTATTCCCTTGAAATCTGTAAATCTGACCATTACCTCAAAAGAATCTCAGTGTAAGGACAGTGATTTCTAAGTAACATAAGTTAGATGAGTTGTCAATACTAAAACTTCAGAAAAAACAGTCATAGAAAATATTTTTAATAGTTTACCACAAAAAAAATTTTAAAAGGATATTTAATGTGGGATGTGGGTATATGTTCATAGGTTTCATAAAATGTGAGATTGAACTTACAAAAGCACCTGTGAGTTTATTATTTTAAAGATTTTATTTATTTATTTGAGAGAGAGAGAGAGCACAAGCAGGGGGAGTGCAGAGGGAGAGGGAGAAGCAGACTACCCACTGAGCAGGGAGCCTGATGTGGGACTCAATCCCAGGACCCCAGGATCATGACCTGAGCCGAAGGCAGACACTTTACAGACTGAGCCACTCAGACGTCCCAAAAAAGGACCCATGAGTTTATTAAAATGAACCTGCCTGAAACTGGACTTGAAAGTGCCCGCACTTAACCCAACCCCCCTGACCATGAACATCTCAGTCACGTACATTCTACCCTCTCGATTTCCAAGGTATTACAAAAGTGTCTATTACTTACCAGACCGTTTGTATGCCTAAGACTGTGGGACATTCTTCACAAGCATATCTCACCTAAACCGCATAACGTCTCCATGAATGAAGTACTAATGATATGCCCATTGTACAGAGAAGCAAAACTGAGGGTCCAGGTTGGTTAAGTTGCCCGAGACCACATAGGTAGTCCAGGCAAAGCAGGGATGGAAGTCTGCATGTACCCCACCCTCTGATAACTCTGCGTGGAGGCTGGTGGGCAGGCAGAACCAAAGTCTCATGAAGAAGCCACTAACACCTGGAGACTCCTGGAGGAATTTTATGGTTGGGACGAGAAGGTTCTGTGGTCAGCTAGTGAGAAAGATGGACATTTCGGAGCTGGGATCTTTTCATCGTGTCACCTGATTCACACCTGGGGATGCACTACTCTTCCCAGCAGAGAGTTGGCCCGGATCTAAAATAGCACAGAAGGAAAGGCCATCCACATGTCAGCTCTTCCAGAGCATCCCATGATGCATGTTGGGGGAGAGGCTGCTCCCGTAAGAAGTGACCAACACTCTTTGATCACAGAGACACAAGCCCACAGCACGGCTCTTGTCATTTTCCTGTTTACATTCTTGAGTGGGTTCCCAAAGCCTGCTGGCAAACAGAAACCCATTGTAGCCCACTTAAGCAGAACCGCCTGAGAGGTTGGAATCGAGGGAGACAAGCTGTGGCCAAGATCTTGCCACACTTGATGTTTCTGATGCCGTCCAGGCCGGCCCTGTGACCCTGGATGCTGAAAGCTCGGCTGTGGGTTACAACACCCCTGGTCACTCAGCCACAGGCCACTGGACCCTTGCTTCTCCATTCTGTGCACTCACTGCACAATCACCACCGACTGACTGTTCGGGGTTTGCCTCAGCCTCTCAGCAATCCCATCAGGTCCCAGTGGCAGCATTCGATTGACTAAACTCCCAGTTTCTATCTGCCAGGGAGCAGGGAGAGGAATCACCTATTCCCCTCAGCTAAAACATTGTGTCTATATATACACGCATACCTGTGTGTATGTATGTATGTGTGTATGCATATGTGTGTACGTGTGTGCATACATACTTCACAAGGGTAAAGTCCCCTTGAGTCCCCTTTGCTCAGTCTTTTTGTTCTATTCAGGCTTTCGGTCCAGTAGATGAGACCCACCCACATTAGGAAGGACAATCCACTTTCCTCAGTCTACCTATTCAAATGTGAATTTCATCCCCAAACACCTCACCTAGAATACTGTTTGACCAAATGTCTGGGCACCCCATGACAGGTCACACTAACACACAGAATTAGCCATCACGGTGGGCCTCAAGGTTTTATTTAGCTTTGCTCACTTGCCAAAATGTTCTATTCATCCAGACATAGACTTCATACATCCTAGGCTCCTTCTACCAGAGAAGTTCTTGGAAACTGGAGTGTGTGTGTGTGTGTGTGTGTGTGTGTGTGTGTGTGTGTGTGTGTGTGTGTTATGAGATGGTGGGGAGGGGGTGTCTGAGTTTCAGCTTCCCCACTCCCTCATGTGACCCAGTCTGGTTACTAGACTTCCAGCCACCATTGCTGTAACTGGGACAACAATCTCAGTGGGCAGCCAGGATTTCCCACCTGCTCACCACCCTGCCTTTGACTTCTCTGTCTTTTCTGTCAGTGAAAGAGTTGTCTATAGTTTGAGTTCAGATAGATATGTGTTGAACCTTTAACAATGGTTAACCTTTTATCTGGCATTTTCTACGTCATAGAACGAACACCGTCATAATTAGGGCTTCACCAGACTTGCCAGCAATCTCCACCTTATGTTTTAAAAACATTCCTTTACGTTTAAGGCAAATGATAGTGATATTTCATTTTTTGTAATAATAAAAATGTTTACTTTTAAAACAATCTGATTTAGAGAAACAGTAAACACTATCAGAACAGGTGTTACTCAGATAGGACTACTATCAGGAGAGGAACAGGCAAAGAGGAGACATAACCTAGCACACTGCTTAGCATATAGTGAGCCCACAATAAATATCTGATGATTAAATGAGTAAAGAGGAAAAAATACTACCCTTGTCAGAAGTTTTCCATCGTCATCGACTGTACATGCATCAAGAGGAATGCTGTCCACACTACGAAATTCTTAGAAAATTTTCTTCAACATTGGACATTTAAATCAACTGTGTTCACTAAAACTCTAACAATGCAATGTCTTTTATAAGCATGACTATTTGTTTACTGTTCAAAATAAGTAATTTATATGAAATTAAAGACAGGCAAATGTATGTAGGGTAAAAATCAGAACAGTGGTTGACCATGGATCATGGTGGACTGGAAGAGGGCACAACGAGAAATTTTGGGGGTGATATAAATGTTCCTATCTTGACTGGGGTGTTGGATAAATGGGTACATATGTTTGTCAAAATGCATCTAATAGTTCAGTGAAGACCTGGTATTTCACTATGTAAATTTAACTTCACTTATAAAAAAAACCACAATAGAGATATCTAAATTAAGAGAAAAAAGAGCAGGGGTCCAACAGAATTTTCTGTAGTAACAGAGAAGTTCTCTGTGCTGTTCAGTATGACGGCCACCAACCCAGCCACATTCGGCAACTGAGTACTTGATATGTGCCCACTGCAACTTGACATATGCCCAAAGGAACGAACTTTCTCATATCACTTATTTTTTATTTAATTCACTTAGTTTAAATTTAAGTTGATCTGCAAACATGTGGCTAGTGGCTACCAGACTAACAGCACATTTCTGGTCTCGTTCCCAGCTGCACATTGAAATCACCTAAGCAGCTTTAAAAATACACTAAAGCTCCGCCCCCACCCCCACCAGTTAAGTCAGGACCTGAAGTTGCTGTGGTCCAGGCATGGATACAGTTTAACTCTGGGAAGCTTACTCCTTTCTTTAATGTTATCTTTTTAATAAAAAATAAACAAATAAGAAAGACATTGTATCCTAGGTATAAAATTTAGCATTGTCTCGCTGGTAAAAGCCATGAGAGATCTGGTTACTTATTTAAGACGAATGTCCCAGTGGTAAATCTTCTGGATAAATTCACATGAATTTCTTATGATTTCATTTGTTTCCTTTGATGAGTTTCAATATCAGTGGTTTCCCCACTCCTGGGTCATTTAATCCTCACCCACGCGGATGGACAGAGATGGGCAGAACAGAACTCAACATCACTATTCTGTGCATGAAGATCCAGAGAGGTTAAATGATCTGCTGGTGGTCACGTGATTGATGAGGGAAAAATTAAAAGTCAGGCCTTCTAATGGCTAGTACCATGTTATTTTTATCCCACAGTGAGACAAACGACTATTAAAGTGAACTGAATTAATACAGTGTTAAGGCTGGAAATTCTTTTCCCTACTTGTGTTTACATTTACAGTTCTAAATATGGAGAATGGAAAACACATTTCCAAATCTATTTAAGAGCAATGTTTCATAAACAAAACACCACTGTTGAATGTTATATGTTCAGTTAAACTTGATTTTGCCCAGTCAAAATCAGGAAAATCTGGATTCATCTAAAAGTAAATAGGTACACATTTTTTGGAGTACAACTTGTACATATCAGAAGTCACAAATGTGATCACATCCTTTGACTTAATAATCCTCAAACATAGCATCTGTCCTAAGATTCAGTGGGAGACTGATTAGTCAAATAGTTTAGAGATTTGATTAGAATTATCAAAAGTCTTGGAAGCATAGTTATGTCAACAGCCCAGGGAGAGTCAAATACATGTAATATATTCTTAAAATGAAATATTATGCTCTAATTCAAAATCTCAGTTTTTAAGACCAACTAATGACATTGAAAACTTTTCATATTAATGTTAAGTTTTAAAAAGATACAAAATTGCATAGAATGTGATATACACATGCCATGGGCAGGGGGAAAGACTAAAAGCAAGTGGTGGAGCAACAGAATCTCTTCTCCATTCTCAGCAGGTGTAAATTACTTTGAAAATAGCTTAGCGCATCCCAGAAACACGAGCCAATATTTCCACTACTTGGCATGCCCTTAATACGTTGTTTGTTCACCTGAGCTTTAACCTATGAGTAGCTTTTGAAAATCAATTTAATGGGCTGCAAGCAGCATTATTTTTAATAAAATAGATCATGGTACATAACACATCATAAAGGGCAGTACTGCCTTGCAAATTTTTGTTTCAGTTACATACACACACACACAAACCACGGGTGTTTCAGGGTTGTGACATAAAATATATTAATTACTCTTGGTCTTGATTAGAAGTTTGAAATCCATTGATTGTCCTAAAGAAACTCCTGTACACATGCCCGAAGAAAGGACTCTTACCAGAAGACAAGTAGGAAATGTTCATAATGACTGAACACAAACCTCAATGTCCATTAATAGAAGAACAGATTACAAGACATTTAGCATGCTTTGGCCCCCACTCACTAAATGTTAGTAGAGTCAGTCATTGTAACAAGAGCAAACACATCTTCAAATGTCCCCATGGAGGGAGTTGACGACCCCTGGCTAACACTTTGTAAGCGCTCAGCGATTACTTTTTGAATAAACACAATAATATATAAAATAGCTGGTAAGAACTAATGGCTGACAAGACTAAATTAGGCTAAAGGGTGATAAGAACCAGAGTTTTATAATGAAATTTACCATAGCATTATCTGGTTAATTTCTGTAGAATTCTTTCTTCCCTTATCCTTTCGGTCATCTTTCAGAAAATATTTCAGTGTTTAGTATGGCTTAGGCTCTTCCTGTTAGCGAATGAACTGAACAGACAAAGTTCTTGGCCTCAAGGGGCTTATATCCTGCATGAGAACACATTAACCAAGGAGCAAATAGACGGGAGGATTTCCTGCTTCTGTAGACCACTAAATAGTGTTCTCCACACACTAGTCCATCCCTGTCCTCACTTTATACTTTCCACTTGCTCATGGAGAGGCAGAAACCAAAAGACCTACCTTTGCCAGGGTCTACAGGTATGGAATCCATGCAGGCTAAGCCACTAGAAATACATAATTTTTCTGGAATGAACAGGAACTTATATTTCTCAAATTCCATTAATGCCAATAAAGACTCAAGTAGCCTGCATTCAGAAACAGCACAACTAATTTTTGATGGCTAAATTGCTACATACGTACTAAAGAGATGAAGTTAACTCAGTGAAGCTAATTCGTGGCCCTTACCCACGCCCTGCTAATCATCTTAAATAGTCTGACTCTAGGTTATAATGAAGGAGAAATGTGAATAAGGCAAAGGCAACACATGAGCTACATTTTAAATTCCACCCCTGCCAAAGAGATCTCTTTAACAGCCCCCCTAACACACACACACACACACACACACACACACACACACACAGACACACACACACACACACACCAAATTAAAATTCAGGTGTTATTCTCTGTAAAGTATATTTCAACTAATTACAAAGCAACAGAGAAAAGATAGTTTATCTTATTGAATACTGAGACGGAAGCTGTTGTAGAAGTATGAATGACTTCAGGAATAAGGTAAGAACACACGCTTGGAAACTTACAGAGGTGCACACTACACCCCCCTCCACCATCAGATATATCAGCTCTGAAGGCTTTTTTCTTAGACACTACGTGGTTAGCAACATGGCCACCCTGAGTGCAGTTTCTTATATTCTTCCCTAGACAATGAAAATTTTGGACCTCTCATTGGTCCATATTGTGTCACATGTCAAAAGAATGACATTTTTTAAAAAGATTTTTTTCATTTATTTAAGAGAAACAGTGAGAGAGAATATGAGCGGGAAGGAGAGGGACAAGCAGATTCCCTGCTGAGGAGCCCAGTGTGGAACTCGATCCCAGGACCCTGGGATCATGACCTGAACCGAAGGCAGACACTTAACTGACTGAGCCACCCAAATGCCCAGAATGACATTTTTTTAAAAGATCTTATTTATTTATGAGAGAGAGAGCACATGCAGGGGGAGGAGCAGAGGGAGAGAGACAAGCAGACTCCATGCTGAGCGAGGAGCCCAAGGTGGGGCTCCATCTCACGACCCTGAGATCATGACCTGGGCTGAAACCAAGAGTCAGACACCTAACTGACTGAGCCACTCAGGCGCCCCAGGAATGACATTTTTGATTGGCCAGTATGAATCATATGTCCATCCCTGGAATAAGGAAAAGTGTCAACTCTAGTGGAAACACATAGGCTGAGAATGGCAGAGGGCCTGGTCCCATCGGACTAGCATTAGCTATTTAGCATTAACTAAAAGAAAGGAAAATATATACTGGGTAGCCAAAAAAGAGCACATGTTTACCACAGATGATAAGTTTGTGTCTCCCAGAAGGAGAGAGTAGATGGGGTGCTGCTGCAAATGGGGTGTAATGGGGTGCCGCTGCAGGAAAAGCAGCAGAACTGGATTAGAGGTCAATTTTCTAATTTGTAATGTTAGCTCATCTGATTTTAGCTCCATGATAGGCTTCTTGAAAGAAGTAAATCAGTATGTAGTGAAAGTGTTTCATTAACATCTGAGTAACAGTTTGTCTCAGTAATGATAGTATTATCATTATTATCCAAGAGGCTGAGAATATGTCCTCTGGAAAGGTACTTTTTAAAAAATATCTGAATCCCATCAAAGCAACTCCAGTAACAAAGTACATGAACACAACAAGTAGTTGGGGTTGATACTGTGTGATTCCTACCTCCCTCTCTTCTGATTGACAGAACCCCAGTTTTATTTAAGAAATCCACTCTCCTCCATAGTACCATGTGCTTCACTAAGTTATGATGGCAATACCATCTTGTGGCTCTGCCATCCACAAGGACCTATGGAGTCCTCCATAGTATCATGTGCTTCACTAAGTTATGATGGCAATGCCATCTTGTGGCTCTGCCATCCACAAGGACCTCAGAAATAATGATCATCATTTCTGCTCACATTTCATTGGTCAGAACTAGATACACATTTGACCATGATGCAAGAAGGGCCAGGAACTAGAGTCACCAGCTGGTCAACCACTTCTAAGAGCCAATTCTATTCCATGGAAGGTAGTTAGCTATGTCTACCGTCTTGACTGAGACAGTAGTCAACACTGAGACCAATTCTTGTCAAGGAAAGGAAAGGAGGTGGAAATTCTTTAAGTCAAGACACTCCCATATTGGACTCCCATGGCTGCTATAACTAATTATTATGAATTAAGTGCTCAAAAACAATAGAAATTAATTCTCTCTCACTTTTGGAGGCCAGAAGTCTGAGATCAATGTGTCACAAGGCTGCATTCTCTCTGAATGCTCTAGGGGGAGTTTTTCCTTTCCCTTTCCAGCTTTTGGTGGCTCTAAGTGTTTCTTGGCTTGGGGATGCACCACTCCAATAATCCCTGTCTTCTCTATGACTATGGTTTCTTCCCTTCTTTGTGAAGGTGTCATCTCTTCTAAGGTCACCTATCTTTGGTTTAGGGTCCCCCCTAATCCAAGACAATCTTATCTCAAGGTTCCTAGCTTAATTACATCTACAAAGACACCTTCTCCAAATAAAGTCAATTTACAGATTCTGGGTGGATATATCTTTGTGGGTGGGTGGCATCAGGGAGACCTGATTCAAGCCACTACATACCTCTGTGGTCCCTAGAATGGTTTAGGGTTAGTGGTATATCTTCCATACCAACTAAATAGCATGAATTCTACATTAAACTAGCTAAGATGCTACAAAACTAGTTCTTCACTTAGAAAGGAGAATTATTTAATATAAGAGCAATAAGCATTGCTAGAGGATAGTCTGCATATGGGAATTAATGATAGTTTTTTTGTGGCTTTTATTAGTGTATCTGTTTGTGTATGAGGGGAAGTGGTGAACTATGCAAAGGAACGGGATAGACCAGCTCAGACACTTATTAGATACGTAATCATGGGAAAGGTATTTCACCTCCTTAAGCCCCAGATTTCTCATACATAAAATGGAGACAACTGTATTCCACAAGATGTTCTTGATTGTAAAGAATAGAAAAAAATCTTAATAAGAAATGCTATTACCTCATGTAATCTAATGTTCAGAGGTGGGGCAAGCTGAAGATGTGGCTGGCATAAAGGTTCACGATTTATCCCAAGTCTCCATATTCTTACCTTCACTTCACTCTGCCATCCTTAGCATCATCTCCAACCTAACACTGGTTCCTCTCAGGGCCAAAAGAAGACTGCAGCTGTTGCAGCCCAAACCCAAATAAGACAACATCCATTGGAAGAAGAAAGACTGCCTCTTCCAATAAAATTATTTAATGAGGAAGGAACCTTTCTAGTAACCCACTGAGTGGTCTCCCCCTCATGTCCCACTGGCTGAGTTGAGTCACATGTCCACCAGCTCACATTAGCAAGGTGGATGGAGTGACCGTGAACGGCTTAGAATCCTCTAGTGTCAGAGACATGTTGAGAATTCAACCACAAATGTCTAAAACAATTACCTACTCCCACTTGCTGAATTAAATAGTGAAAGAATAAATATGCACTGACCTAGGATATCTCCTGGCACTTAGAAAGCACTAAAATCACCGTGGCCCAAACCAAAGAAATTTAATCAATAATTAATAATCATCCCAAACAGAAAACACCAGGCCTAGATGAGTTCACTAAATTCTACAAAGCATTTAAGGAAGAAATTATACCAATTCTTTCCATTCTCCTCCAGAAGATAGCAGAGGGAATACTTCCTAACTCATTTTATGAGGTTGGCATCCCCCTGGCACTAAAACCAGAAAAAGACATTACAGGAAAAGAAAACTACAGGCCAATATTTCTCATGACCATAGATGCAAGAATCCTCAACAAAATAGCACATTGAATCCGACAGTGTATAAAAATAATTATACACCGTGATCAAATAGGTTTTCTCACAGGTATGCAAGGCTGGTTCAACATTCAAAAACCAACTAATATCTATCACATCAACTGTCTAATGAAGAAAATTTACATTATCATATCAATAGATACAGAAAAAGAAATTAACAAAATCCAACACCCATTCATGATTTAAAAAACAAAACAAAAACCTCAGCAAACTAGGAATGGAAAGGAACTCTTGCAACCTGATAAAACTGCAGAAACCTACAGTTACCAACATTTACATGAAAAACTCAAAACTTCCCCACTAAGATCAGGAAAAAGGCAAGGATGTCCCCTCTCCCCATTGCTTTTCAACATCAGACCAGAAGTCCTAGCCAATGTAGTAAGATAAGACAAGGAAATCAAAGATGTACAGATCGAGAAGAAAGAAATAAAGCTGTCTTTGTAGATGACATCATCATCTATGCAGAAAATCCAAGGAATCAACACAAAAACTCCTGGAACTAAGAAGTGATTATGGCAAGTTTTCAGGATACATGGTTAATATTTAAAAGTTCATCACCTTCTTTATACCAACAGCAAGCAAGTAAAATTTAAAATTAAAAACATGTTACCATTTACACTAGCACCCCCCAAAATGAAATATTTGGTATAAATTTTTAATAGAAACAAATTTTTGATATAACAAAATATGTACCAGATCTCATGCGGAAAACTGCAAAACTCTGAAGAAAGAAATCAAAAAAGTACTAAATAAGTGGAGAGATATGCCATGTCTGTGTATTTAATTTTTTTTAAAGACAATATTGTACCATGTCAGTTCTTCCCAATTTGACCTATAGATTCAACAAAATTCCAATCAAAATTCCAGCAAGTTATTATGTGGGTAAAAACAAACTGAATCTGAAGTTTCTGTGGAAAGACAAAAGACCCAGAATAGCCAACTCAATCTTAAAGGCGAAGAACCAAACTGAAGGTCTGACACTACCCAGCCTCAAGACTTACAGTAAAGTGACAGTAACCAAGACAGTTTGGGATTGATAAAACAATAGACAACAGTGGAACAGAATAGAGAGTCCAGAAACAGACCCAAAGAAGTACAGTCGACCAATCTTTGGCAAAACAAAACAAAACACCCAAAAAACAAAAAAACAAAGGCAATGCAATAAAAATAAAGACAATCTTTTTCAACAAATGATACTGAAGTAACTAGACACCCATGTACCAAAAACTGAGTCTAGACACAGAGCCTACAGCCCTCACAAGAATTAACTGAAAATGGGTCATAGATCTAAATATGAGGCTATAAAACTTCTAGAAGAGATAATATAGGAAAAAATCTAGATGAACTTGGGTATGGCAATGGCTATTAGATACAACACCAAAGGCATGACCCATGAAAGAAATAGTTGATGAGCTGGACTTCATTAAAATTAAAACTTCTAGTCTGAAAAAGAATGTCAAGAGAGTGAGAAGCCAAGCCACAGACTAAAAGAAAACATTTGCATATGACCGATCTGATTTTTTTTAAAAAGTTATCCAAAATATATGAATAATTCTTAAAACTCATCAACCAAAAAATGAGCGGCCTGATTTTAAAATGGCAAAAGACCTGAAAATATATTCTCCCAAAGAATATATACAGAAGCCCAGTAAGGATTTTAAAAGGTGTTCAACATCATATGTCATCAGGGAAATGCAAATTAAACAAAGAAATACAACTATATATCTACTAGAATGGCCGAAATCCAAAATACTAACAACACCAAACATAGATTGGATGTAAAGTAACAGGACCCTTCATTCATTACTGGTAGAATCCACATGATACAGCCACACCCCAAGACGGTTTGGAGGTTCCTTATAAAACTAAACATACTCTTACAATATGACCCAGCCTTCATTCTCCCTGGTATCTATCACAATCAACTGAAGACTTGCGTCAACACTAAACCTGAGCATGGATGTTTATAGCAGCTTTTTTCATAATTACCAAAACTTGGAAGCAACCAGATATCCTTCAGGAGGTGATGGAGAAGCAGAGCTCCATCCAGACAATGGAATATTACTCAGCGCTAAAAAGAAATGAGCTATCAGACCATGAAAGACATGGAGGAGACCTAAATGCATATTACTAAGTGTAAGAAGCCAATCTCAAAAGCCTACTATGATTCCAGCTGTATGACATTCTGGAAAAGGCAAAATCATGCAGACAGTTAAAGGATCGTTGGTTTCCAGAAGTGAGGGGGGAGGATGAGGAGTCGGAACACAGGGGATATTTAGGGCAGTGAAACTATTCTGCACAGTACGGTGATGGATATGTGTCATTATAAACTTGCAACACCAAGAGTGAACTCTAATGTAAACTATGGGCTTTGGGTAATAATGATGTCGATATAGGTTCATTCATCGTAGCAAGTACACCATTGTGGTACAGGATGTCCCTACTGGGGGAGGTTGTGTGTTGGGGCAGACAGGTAGCATATGGGAACTCTCTGTGCCTTGCATTCAATTTTGCTGTGAGTCTAAAACTCCCCTAAAAATTAAAGTTTATTATTTTTCTGAAAATCACAGTGAATTGCATTATATGACATAAAGTTTATATACACACAAAAAAAATATGCAATATTTAATCAGCTCCCATCTCAACACTCACCTGTCTCTGTAAATCCCTTATTCATTTTCCCTTTCTATGTAGATCTTCTCCCGCATCTAAAATCCTACATCTATAACCCACAGAAATGAAAAGTGTCCTCAAAAGTTCTGCTATTATTTCAGGTTTTCACGTGTGAATGTATTAACTCATGTTTAAAACTGTAAGCTATTCTTTAAGGAATGGGACCATATTTTTCCATTGTTCTTTCTCTCCTTTAGCACCTTAACATTTCTTTAATACATAAAGAATAATTAACCATTAATGTCACTGAAAAAAATTGTTTAAAAGACAAGCTATCCAAACCACTCGAACACGTGTCAGAAGAATCATCCCTTTGGAAATAATGATGTAAGATCAAAAATAAATCTTTCAATTTCTCACCATGAGAAGTCTAAATAATATGGCATCAGTGTATTTGCTGGTAGTGTTTTATACTTACATAAATATTCACATACACAATTTAAACCTAAGGTTTTTACCCCCACATCTTATTTTCTGTGCCACATAATCAGTGTGATAATTAAAGTTTCTAGGAGTAGCACACAGCTGTTAGGTGCCACAAATATATTAAGCCACAAAAGTCTATTTGAAGGCAACATTTCTGAAAAAGGCTCACCACCTCATCTGTGGTAAGTCTTAGAGCCTTTCACTCATTATAATTAGGTTCAAGAGCCAAATAAAACCACTGCATTTAAGCCTGACAACCGAAGGTCATATTCAAAGCTGGAGGGAGGACATAGCAGAACATATGAGATGGAGTTTCTATAAAAAAACTTTCCCTTACCCTTTAGTGTCTGAACACACATCATCCATGGTTTGGGGCTGGTTATCTGTCTCACTCCGACAGATGCCGAAAGAAAATCAGCCCCAGGCTGGGAAAGTCTCATATTAGTGGGGAAAAAGATCAGCATTTAACAATTCTTAAAATTTTAAATGTCCAAACTACCCAAAGGAGTCTATGGATTCTGTGCAATACTTATCAAAATTCCCAATAGCATTTTTCACAGAAATGGACCAAACAATCCTCAATTTTGTATGGGGCCACAAAAGACCCTGAATTAGACAAAGCAATCTTAAGAAAGAATGAAATTGTATCATGTTTCTTGATTTCAAACTAAGTTACAAAGCTATACTAATCAAAATAGTATGCTATTGACATAAAAACAGACACACAGATCGATGGAACAGAATAAAGAGTCCAGAAATACACCTATGCATATAGGGTTAGTTAATTCATGACAAAAGGAACCAAGAATATACAATGGGGAAAAGACAGTCTCTTCAATAAATGGTGCTGGGAAAAGTGACAGCCATGTGCAAAAGAATGAAGTGGGATTCCCTATCTTACACCATACACAGAAATTAACTCCAAATGGAGTGAGGACTTGACTAGAAGACATGAAACAATAAGATTCTTATTGGAAATGAAGACCAAAAACTCCTTGACGTTGCTCTTGGCATTGATTTTTTGGGATCTGACTTCAAAAGCACAGGCAAAAAAAAAAAAAAAAAAGCAAAAAGAAACACGTGGGATCTTATCAAACTAAAAAGCTTCTGCACAACAAAGGAAATTGTTAACAAAATGAAAAGTCAACCTTCTGAATGGGAATTAGTTGGACAGAAACAATAAGATTCTTATTGGAAATGAAGACCAAAAACTCCTTGACGTTGCTCTTGGCATTGATTTTTTTGGGATCTGACTTCAAAAGCACAGGCAAAAAAAAAAAAAGCAAAAAGAAACACGTGGGATCTTATCAAACTAAAAAGCTTCTGCACAACAAAGGAAATTGTTAACAAAATGAAAAGTCAACCTTCTGAATGGGAGAAAATATTTGTAAATTATGTATCTGATAATGGGGTTAATAACCAAAATATATAAAGAACTCCTACAACTCAATAGCAAAAAACCCAATCAATTTAATTTAAAAGTGGGCAGGAGATCTGAATGGACATTCTTCCAAAGACGTATTGTTGGCCAACAGGTACATAGAAAAGATGCTCAGCAGCACTAATTGTCGGGAAAAAGCATATCAAAACCACAGGCTATATTACCTCACAGATGTCAGAATGGCTAAAATCAAGATAACAAGAAATAAAAAGTGTTGGTGAGGATGTGGATAAAAGGGAATACTTGTGCACTGTTGGTGAGAACATAAATTGGTGCAGCCACTGTGGAAAACAGTCTGAAGATTCCTCAAAAAATTTGAAATAGAACTACCATATGATCTAGGAATTCCATTTCTGGGTATTTATCTGGAGAAAATAAAAATACTGATTCAAAAAGATATAAGCAACCTTATGTTCATTGCCGCATTATTTATAATAGCCAAGATACAGAAACAACCTAAGTGTCCACTAATGGATGAACAGATAAAGAAGATGGTATACACACACACACACACACACACACACACACACACACACACACACTGGAGTATTGTTCATCCATATATAAGAATGAGATCTTGTCGTTTGCAACAACATGGATGGACCCTGAGGGCATTAAATGAAGTGAAATTAGTTGGACAGAAATACTATATGATCTCATTTATACACAGAACCTAAAAAAATAATTTGAAAAACAAGCTCACAGACACAGAGATGGTTGCCAGAGGTGGGGGTTGAAGGTGGACAACATGAGTGAAAGGGGGTCAAAAGACACAAACTTGCTGTTACACGTGAGTCATGGGGATACAATGCATGACATGGAGACTACAGTCAATAATACTGTATTGCATTTTTGGAAGTTGCTAAGAGTAAATCTCAAAAGGGAAAAAATTTGTAACCATATATGGTGACAGGTGTTAACTTACTGGTGTAGTTTTTGAACTTCTGTAGGCAAGCTTCTTTCTGAAAGCCCAACCTTCATTATATCAAAGATATTAAGACATACAACTTTTAATAAAACCAATTATTGAATTTTGAAAGGAATTTTATCATTTTATTAACATTTTTTTTCAGGTAAGTCCATGAAAAGCTTGTGAGCTATGAGCATGAACCTGAACTACTTCCTGAATAAAAAGGCCTGTCTACCTCGGGTGATTTGTCAATGTTGACCCTTAAAGTGGGATTATTTTCTTCATTGTATAGATACACTGAACTAGAAGAACCTAAAGAACATTCCCAGGATTATCAGCCCATAAAGAGCAGAGTTAAGGTCCAATGTGGTCTGGCCTCAAAGTCCCTGACTTGTCTCCATCTTCTGCCTTTCAAGAAAAGGTAGGTCCTCACAAGCCTGCTTGGCCTGTATTGGAAACTGAACATTGAACCCAGACTTATTGCCTATAATTCAGTAGCAAATTAGTCATCTGCCTGGGAGCTGCCCCGCATGGGCATCTGACTTTGGACACAAGGATCATACCTTCTCCTAACTGCACTGAAAACAACCTTTGGGAACACCGAGCTAATTCAATCATCCCTCCCCTCCCCTCTCTGGCATCAGACCTGCATGCCTTGAAAAGGTAAGGCAAAATGACACTGTGAAGGAACACACAACTTTTGCTAACAATAAATTCAAAGTTTCCATGGGAAAGTCAATGGAAGCCCATTTTCTGTAAATATCATTCTACTGAGTTAAAAGTAAAATGATAAAAGACAAATTATTGTATAGATCACAAGTTAAGCTGTACAAATATAAACACAGTGATATAAAGACTATCAAAACAGACCACCCTTCATCCCCTTGAGGTTTAGCTGAAAGAACACAACCTCAGTAGCCTCCCAAAAGAGGCTGCGTTTGAACAGAGGAATGAGACAAAGATGATCGTTTCTCTGATGAAGAGAATCATTCTCAGGCAGGTGGGAAAATATTAAAGAGACTATGCCTCTAAAAGCCTCTAAGATAAAATAATAGGTAATGTCTATTTTTCCCTTAAAATGTTGATTTTGACATGGTTTCAGATTTAAAGTAAAATATTGCAAAAACCAATACAAATTCCATATATCCTTTTATCCTTCACCCAGATTCATCAAATGTAAACATTTTACCATATTTACTTTATCTTCCCTCCCTATTCCCAACCCCATATGTACAGACACACACACTCTTTTTCCCCCTCTAAGTTTGAGATTACATGTGGACATAAGACCCCTTTGCCTTAAATATATTAGGGTGTACTTCTTAGAAGCAAGAGCATCTCTTAGTTATGCACAATATAATGATCACAATTAATTTTTTAAGACTTTATTTTTACTTACGTAATCTCTGCACACAACATGGGGCTCAAACCTACAATCCCCAAGATCACGAGTCACATGCTTGACTGAGACAGCCAGGTACCCAATGAGAATTAATTTTTTAAGAAAGTAGGTCCTTCATAGGAAAAGAAGGTCCCAGATCATGAGTTGCCTTCAGTTACGTCTTCTTAACTGGGAATAATTTCTCAGTATTTATGTTTTAGGATACTGATGATTTTTGAAGAGTCCCCACCAGACCTATTAGCCTTCATCTGATGTTTGATTATTTGATTCGGGTTTGCACTTGTGGCAGGAATTGGTGATGCTGTGTTTGTCTGGACGCACCATATCAGGAAGCACTTGATGCCAATTTGTGCCATTAATAATGAATGGTTAACTGTGGTCGAGGGTTAAGGCAGCCATTGCCAGGTTCCTTCACTATAAAGTTACTATTTTACCCTTTGTAATTAACAAACATTTTGTGGAGGAGGTATAGACACGTTTCTAAAATCTTACTTTAAATCCTAGAAATTATCAATGAAATGCTTTCCCCCCTTTTTTGTTCTCATTAGTATAAGCTATCCACAATCCTGAATTCTCAAGAGGTTTACCATTCTATCTGAAATACTCATGTGTTTGAAATGATATTAGATATATGTATTCTATCTAAAATATAAACTTTTCTCATACATTTTTAAGGGCAAAAAGACTCTCATGGTTCTAGGTTAATAGCCACTTGATGAAGGATAAAACATTTCCATTTTTATACTCATTCTTATTATTCTTGAAACTAGACTCCTACTCACCCCAAAAATTTGCATGGCAACTGATTATAGTTCAAAGTAAGGCAAGGTCTGGTAATACTTTCTAAGAAATGTGTACTTTGGAGAAGTGCCCATTGGCACATCTTATCCCTCAGCATTAAATATAATCTAATTGCAGAAAAAAGCATTGGGGATAGTTCAGAATAATTGTGACTTTCTTCTGGATAAAGTAGCAAAACCACTTGTTTAGAGACATGTCTCATTATTTAATAAAGAAATCTATGAGTTTTGCAACAATGCCTCTGACTGTTCGATGCAGAATGGTTTGGGGAGGAGGAAGGAGCAAAAACAGATATTATATGGGAAGTTGTTGCAGTAATCCAGAGAAGAGATACTGATAAACCCATTCAAGACACAAGTCAGAAGAGGGGCACCTGGGTGGCTCAGTTGGTTAAGTGTCTGCCTTAGCTCAGGTCCTGATCCCGGGGTCCTGGGATTGAGTCCCGCATCCAGCACAGTGAGGAGTCTGCTTCTCCCTCTCTCCATGCTGGTGCTTGTTCTCTTGTGCTCTCTCACTCTCTCTCTCATGCTCTCTCTCTCAAATAAATAAAGTCTTTTTTAAAAAGATAATTCAGAAATGAATCAGTAGGAATTGATGAATATATGGATAATAAGAGTTAAGATAGAGAGATGTCAGGACAATCCTCTGGATTCAGTCTGAACAACCATGTGGACAGGTTGTCATTTACTAAGAGGGGGAGACTGGGGAGGTAGGAGGAGTTTTGCACATGTCACTTTTGAGATGCCATCAAGGCATCCCAGTGGATGCTCAGGAGGCAGTGGAATGTACAAGTGTGGAGCAGAAAAAAGGTCAGGGTGGGACCACTGGGCTAAGTGCTCCCATGTGTTGACATTAATCTGGTACTTTCTATTTTTCAATTAGTTTCCACCAAATGGAAGCTTTTTTAATACTCATAACCACCATATTAAGTAGCGGAAGTGAGCCTGAACCAGTTTTAGAGCACAAGAAAATACTACTTAGCAATCAAAAGGAATTGTTACACTTAGGGTATGAGTCTCATATACATTATGACAAGTGAAAGAAGGCAAAGCCAAAAGGTTATATCCTGTATCATCCCATTCGTAGGATTCCTTGGAGAGACGAAACCACAGAGATGAAGTACAGATCAGTGGCTGTCACGGGTTAAGGGCTGGAATTGACTACAAAGGAGCAGCATGGGGAAATTTTTGTGCAGGTAAGGGTAACTGCTTTGTATCCTGGTTGTGGGGGTAGCTACAAAGCTCTATGGATTTGTCAAAACTCACAGGGCCATGCAAGTAAAAAAGTGAATTTTCATATATGCACATTTTTGAGTGTCCATTTAAAGGATTTTGAGCAAAGGAGGGTGTTTAGGAAGATATGTCTGGCTTCAGTGTGAAGAATGGTCAGACACATCAAACACTAGAGACATGAGACTTGGTTGGGGGTCTGTTGCATTAATTCCAGGAAGATCTGGCTGCGGCATAAAGTAGGATGGTGACAATGAGGATGCAGAGAAGCAGATGGGTTTCAGAGATAATACAGGGTAAAATTGGCAGGAAGGGAGGAATACGAAACAGGCTCATGTTTTTCACTTAAGGAAGTGGATGGATAGTGAGGTCATTCACCAAGAGAAAACTGGAGATGAGGAAGATTTCAGAAGGAGGGCAGTAGCTCAGTTTAGGATATGCTAGACCTTGTAATGCAATTGTAAGTTTTAAGGCTGATATTTAAGGGTGCCATGGCTGAAGTAAAATACTTGTATTCTGTCCAAGTAATGGGGAAGAATGACATAATACACTATATTTATATAGCTGATATTTCCAGGAACCCAAAGCAGTTAATAAAAAATGCAAAGTGTGTGTTTTTTTTCAATTCATTGAATTCTTCTTCCTGGAGACACTTCCAGCTTGGGACCTGGAGCCTTTTTACATTAATTGTCGTCCACACTAAGGTACAAAAGTGATGACTAGAGTTTGAATAACAAGGGCCAACACTTGGTTCCCTACCATAGCTTCAGCCTCTCGCTAGCTCATGCCAATGATTAACTCTGCTGAGAACAGACTCTTAAAATTAGAAAGGTGAGTAGAACAGATGTTTTCAGAAGTCTTTGAGAGTCTTTCTTCAACTAAGGAGGCTCAGGTAATCTTTAATTTTACAACGCAAGGGCAGTAAGAAAAACATCTGCCCACATCACATAATATTTTTCAGTAGGTTTCATTATGCTTATGGTGCTTAATGCTTAAAAAGACTGGTTGGATTTTTGTTCTCATCAGGCTGCAAGAGTTGATACAAAGCCTCCACGGCAGAGCTGGAAATAGTCATTTTCCTCACTATCCCCTCCAACAAAGCAAAAAGAAACCAATAAAGCATAGGGGTTCTCAAAGCCAAGAATGACGACGATACCTCTCCTATGTTGCTCTGAGCTCACATGATCTTCAAGAACATCGAATTCCTTAAAAGTGTGTATCTGTTATTTCTGGTTGGTTCTTCATTAACCTTGACACAGCACTGGACAGGCATTCAGCATTCAAAAGGCACCCGTTGATTGTGACGTACAATAATGAATCTTAAAAGGTTTGGGGGTTTGCTTTCCTTTGAGTCAATATGTAAATATCTTTCTTTCTCCATCTTACAGTCTGCACCATTCTTCAACCTCAACCCACACGCAAACTATTTTCTTTACTTCTGTGTGTCTCTCTCCCTCCCTCCCTGTCTTGTTCCTAAAGGGGAAGAGCCTGCTATGCATGTGAGGGGATAAATCAAATGCCTGATGACGGATCATTTCAGTATGTCTGGGGGGTCCTGCTGAGTCTAAGTGGGAGTCAGAGTCTGCCTCAATGTGAGACCGTGGTGTTATTGACCTCTCTGGAGAGTCGTCCTTGGTGGGGAAGTTGGGGAAGGGGAACAGGGCCCAGAGGAAAAGATTCTGTTAGGGTGGAGGTAGAAGTGCCCTGATGGAGAGAAGACGATGATGTCAGTTGCCTTGCCCACACCTCAGGAAGAGGTGTGATTCTTGAGAAGAAAGAAATATACAGTAGTTCTGCAGTAAATTCATTGTGTGATGTATTCCTGAATGACTTCATGAGTCATGGGACACAAGCAGAATTTCTTTGAAACCACAGTGACCAAGTTTATACCTTGATTTCATACGCTCATGGGTTTTTTTTTTTAAAAAAACATCACCGGAGTCTTTCAGAATATGATTCCAGGCACTCCCCCTTCATGGAAAAAAAAAAAAGAGAGAGAGAGAGAGAGAGAAAGAGACTAAATGGTTGAATAGCAGTTGACCAGGTGAAGCCTGGGGGTGGGGGGGATGGGGGAGGACATTTCAGTCAACGCAGATGGATTAAGAAAAAGCACAAGAAACCAGAATCGCAAGTAGTTCATTACTGATGGAGCTTGAAGTTACAAGATAGAGTAGTAGCAAGTCAGCTCTGAAGCTTCTGCCTTGGCAATGAGGAGCCATTGATGGTTCTTTGCCCCCCTGGCAGATGTGGCCTTACATACATGAATTTTATGCCACCAGAGTATATTCGTTAAGTTTGGCCCATTTTCCTAGATCCTGAGATATCACTGATCAGTATTCAGTGATTACATTCACAGCATTTGTTGTATCCTGGTTCATTTTAAAAGGCTGAAACATATGCTGACTTAGCCAATAACATAGGTCCCCCTGTCCAGGCAGATGGGGTGAAATGTGAAGCTAGATCTTCACAGAACACTCTGTGCTAGAGAGAAACCTGAGAGCCATCTAGAGAAAGGAGAGAGGGGGAGGGGGAGAGAGAGGGAAGGGAAGAGAAGGGACGGGAAGGGAAGGGGAGGGGAAGGGAGAGGAGGGGAAGGAAGGGGGGAGGGGAGGAGAGGCAAGGGGGGAGGGGGAAGAGAGGGGAAGGGAGGGGAGGGAAGGGGAGGGGGGGAGGGGAGGAGCTCATGTGGAATGCCAATATTTAAAGGACAAGAAGAGAAATTAAGATCCTGGGAAGGCAGCTCAGAAAGATAAGTCACCCAGAGACAAGAGAAAAACTAGGTCAGGGTTAATATCATAAAAATCCAGAAAGAGTTTCAAGAAAGGACTGATAAAGAGAAGTCAAATACTGTGAAAAAGTCAAATAAAATGAAAGTGAGACATGTCAATGATGCAACTTGGACAGTTAGAACTTTACTGCTTGGTAGCAATATTTTCAATAAAATGATTAAGAATGGGGCGCCTGGGTGGCTCAGTCCTTAAGCGTCTGCCTTCGGCTCAGGGCGTGATCCCAGAGTCCTGGAATCGAGCCCCACATCAGGCTCCTCCACTGGGAGCCTGCTTCTTCCTTTCCCACTGCCCCTGCCTGTATTCCCTCTCTCACTGGCTGTCTCTCTCTCTGTTAAATAAATAAATAAATAAATAAAATCTTTAAAAAAATAAAATAAAAATATTTAAAAAAATGATTAAGAAGACAAATTATAGTGCATTAAAGAGTAAATGAGAACCAAGGAAAAGGGGAAAAGTGTTTAAGTCACAACACACAGAGAGACACAGAGACATGCACACACACAATGTGGTTATCACTAAGGTTTTTAATATTTTAATTTCAAAAAATAAAAGTGACAGACATTTTAGGCACTATGATTTTTTCTGTGTCTTTTCAGACACCCCTTAAATGATCTGTGGTGTCTAATGGTGGTCATATGTGTATATTTGACACGAATTCTTCAATCTCATAAATGCTATAATTCAACCTGGGATTTAATCTTCATTCCAATCCTTACTAGCGTTGTGACCTTGAGCTACGCAGTTTGTTCGAGGTAACACACCTGGTTTGTAACGTAACTGGGCTTCGAATTCAGCTCTGACTCCAAAGCTCACATTATTTACCACCGAGTGTTCTGGTGAACCTACTGGTGTATGAGTCAGCTTCGACTGTTATCAATGACAGCATAACTTTTGTTTTTCCACGTGAATCTGCCTACCCTCCCTTCCACAGCTCACAGACAAAACGAAGACTGTATGAGAAGAGATTAGAAAGAGGTCCTTGAGTCAAGAATTCTGTCAAGAGGTAGGAGTAAAAGGGTTAGTCTCCATAGCCCTAAGGATGAGAGGTCCACATCTTGCTCTTTCCCGGAATTCTCAGCCAGCTATCGCTGCAAGGCAGATAACCTGTTACACAGAGAAGTTCTCCAGCAAAGGGCTGTGTGCAAGAGAGTGTAACTAAGTGGTGTCTATGGTATAAACCAATCATACGCACGATGTGCACAGCCCAGGCTAGATTCATTGTGGAGACCTGCCAAACAGCATCATCTATGATAATAACCAGTAGGTTAATTATGTCATCATCAGAGTAAAAAAAAAAAAAAAGGTCAGGACAAAAATAACTCTATTCATTTGAAGTCAACCACTCATATTTTAAATGGTTTAGACTTGTAATGTAGGGAGCTGTTTTTCATTGGGCTGGAGCAAATAAATTATTACAAAGAGTTTCAAAAGAAAAAGGATTGTTCTTAAATTTCAGCTATTTTTTATGGGTTTTCCACGACCATAGGCTTGTCTTTTTTTGCACTTTGCTTTCTCTCTTCTACAGTGAAGAGACAAAAAATGACAGGAGCTAATGCCAGGTCCTTTGAGCAATTGCTCTATAACAAAGCAATTTAGGGAGGCAGACAGAGGATGGAGTCAACTTTTATGAGAAAGTTGCTCATGTTTTCCTCTGATACAACTTTTCCATTCGGATGTTTTATGACGACTACAGTCTCTAAGGACCAACTATGCAATGTTAAGACTGATATTTTGTAGTAAGACTTCCCTTATTATTTCATCATTGCAATGTGACAATAAAACTATCTGCCCATAAGGGGCCAACTCTGTGAACTGCTCAAGTCCAGAAAGCCAACTGTCTACAAGCATTCATTGTTTTATCCTGGGGTGCCAAGTTTTACTTTCAGGCAGACTTTGAGTCTGAATTTTCTTACGCCATAGTAGGATGAGACATTTTGCTATTTTTTTTCACCATGATGGGATTATAAAATTTTAACAATCAGAGTGGTTTTCCATTAAGTGATGAGAGAATCACCATCAGAAGTGCCTAGAATGATATAGATTCTCACATTTGGTAACCTGTTTTTGCTCCAGAATCAGCAAAACAAGAATTCCTAAGATGTATTGAACTGTCAGGCTGGGCTCCACAGGCAATTTCTCATTCCACACACACACAGAAACTCCAGGCTAAGAACTACTATCCTCTCCATTTTCCAGAGGAAAAAGCTAAGGTTTAAAGCCACTAAATAAGCTTCTGGAGTCACACAGTCATTAATGGATCACTTTTGGTCAGAACTACTTTAAGAAGACTAAAGCTTGGGAAGTACAGCACATTACTACACTAAGCACTCAGGACGTTTTCTAATACTTCACAAAAGGAAAAGTATTTGTGTCGGTGCATTTGGTTTTTAAAGACTCAAAGGAAAGAAAGAAAAATATGCATTCTGTTACTAGTGACATACTTTCTACTTAGACCATTTTTTCCTGAATCAATGCTTCGTAACAAGCTCCTTGTGTCACACATACTGTTACGAACTGATGAACTAAAGGCCCATCACTGACCCACTGACCCAGTTGTTCCAGAATGGAACAACTGAATGAGATGAAAGTCGTGATCTCTGAGGTGCCCATGCTTATCAGTCTGGCTCTCTGTTAAAGGGGGCGCTTTGGGGAGTGGAGAGAAGCACTACTGATTATGAAGAGTCAACAGACACAAAGTTCTGGACCTTGCATCACCCTAGCTAAGGCCCACCCTCTGGTCATCTCTTGGTGCTGCCACTGTCTGCTGGGGTAGGAGAAACCCTTTCTGGAGCTTGAAGGTGCTAGGAAAAAAAAAAAAACTTTTGATGAAAGGGAGTGTGCACAAAGTGCTTGGGTCCCATTAAAGAGATAAGATCAAAATCCCTATGTGGGGCCATGTCTCTTTAAATGCAAAACCACTCCAGAGGCTGGACTAGTGGGTCAATAGTTTATGAGTTTTACTAGAGTTCATACATGAAAGAATCAACAGAATATACATGGACATAATCAGAGCAAGACTGGTAGAGGCTGGAGGGGTGAAATTCATGTGAAAAACAAGAATGAGAAAATAAAAGGATGAGAAAGATCCTGGTGGAAGGGGAGAGAATGGGCAATTTAGTTTGTAAGGAACAGACTGAGGTCTCCCCTGTAGCGAAGGGTTTTTTGTTTGTTGGTTTATAGGATACATGTGGAAATAAGAATGACGAGACCCATCACTAAGTGACCTGGGCTTACATAAACTCATAAATAGCCACACAGATTGGCTTCCCATAGAAGGACATATACTTCAGCAATTAGAAGCTTGTTTAGAATCGAACATAACTCTACATACTGGGTTGTCTCCTCTCCCTGGGCAACAGAAACTCTCTGTTTCCTGCTCTGCTATGATGGAAACTCAACACCCTCTTTGCCTATGTTTTTTTCTGTAAGTCATTGGCCCTTCCTTCCAAGTACTCCCTCCTTCTGTGGGTCTGGCATTCAGCATCTCCAAGGCAGAGGATCCAATCTGTTCATCAACCCACCATCCAGTAGAAACCTCCCTCTGAGAAGAGAATTTGTGTCGAAAAACCTAATATGCTTCTAGTTAGCCAGAGGTCAGCTGTCTTTAGGTCAAATGCCTGCCTCTTGTCTAATAGCTGTGACCAGGGTAATGGGATCATAGCAAAGGGAATGTGGTCACTCATGGTGCTGGGATACCACATTGTCCTAGATGTCCCACCACCTCTCTGGCTATTCCTTGGGCTCTTTTTCAAGCTTATGCTCCTCTGTCTAGGCATTAAATGTTGGATTCCTTGAGGTTGAGCTTTAGGTCTCTTTCTTTTTCATTATATTTCTCCCTATATAATCTCTACCATTCCCACGGCTTCAGTTCACACAGATGTGCTTATGATTTCCAAGTGATTATCTCTTGCCTAGATCTCTCCCTTGAGCTCCAGATTCGAGATCTAATTGCCAACTTGATATTTCCACTTTTCTGTCTCCGAGGCATCTCTGTAAGGCCAATGTTTTGGACTTAATTTGTGTTCTATCTCAAACCTGTGTTTTCCAGCATACATCACTATCCATTCAGTTGCAAAGCCCATAAACTTAAGAGTCATCCTCGATATATCCTGCCTCCAAACCATTTTCAACCTATCCCCTTGTTCTGTCAACCTCACTTCCTAAACATCTCCTAAAGCCATCCACTTTTCATACTTTTCATGGCCACCCCCCTAGTTCATGCCACCATCACTGCCCTGCTGGACCACTACAGCAGTCCTCACATTGATCCCTCTCATCTATTCTAGCCCTTTTCAATCTATCTCTAGTACCACAGTGAGCTTTACAGAAGTCAGTTCTTACCATGTCACCCTCCTACTTTAAACCCATCAGTGAACTTCCTATTTCCCTTGGAATTGAGAACAGCATCTTTAATGTGGCCCTGAGCATTTAGTCTATGTCCTATATACCTCACCACCTTCATTTAGCTATCTGTTACTTTGTTCTAGCTACAATGACCTCATTTCAGACCCTCTAGTATGCCAGGATCCTTCCCTGTAACAAATCCTTTCAATGGGCTGATTCCTTACATGGAAAGCTCTGCTTGTTCATCTGTGTAACTCCTACCCAATCAGAACTCAGCTTTTTCTGATCCCCATCTATGTCTGGATTCTTTGCTATACACTCTCATAGGCCCATATTTCTGTCCTTACAAAGGATACACTAATGATGCATTTTTTTGTTTGCTCCCCCCAGACTCCAATATTCATATTAGCTAAGATCATGTTTATGCTTATTTGCCCTTATATCCTCAGGGTACCTAGTAAGTGCTGAAGAATATATTTTGAATGGATGGATGAATATATAAACGCTTAAGAAACCACCAACAGCCATTTCCCTCAATAGGAGATTATAGGAATGATACAGTTTTTCTTTGAAGGGTTTCTCATCATGTTAGTCATTCAAAGCATCATAGATTTCTCTAAAGACAAGTTAAAAAATAAAGAAGAAAGTACGTAAGAGTTACCCACTCGTACACTTACTGTGGTAGCAACAAAATTAAATTCCTACATTCAAAAATGTTATTAACCTGAGGACGGAAAAGAGTGGCAGCCTAAGCTCCAAATTGAACATGAATTTAGAAAGAAGCATGACGTAAGAAGTGCAATTAAGAAGATGTTGATAGTTAAAGCCTTTGTCTAGATGAGGTACCTTGAGTTGTGTTTCTAGAGGTCTCTGTGTAAGGAAGACAGTGGCAGAGAAGAGATTTTTAAAATTCTCAATCTTGGGACATCTGGGTGGCTTAGTTGTTTAAACGTCTGACTCTTGACTTTGGCTCAGGTCATGATCTCAGGGTCGTGGGTTGGGCTCTGCACTCAGTGAGGATTCTGCTTGAGATTCTCTCTCTCTCCCTCTCCCACTGCCCCTCCCCCTCCTTGCACTCTTTCTCTCTCTCTCTCTAAAATAAATAAAATCTTTAAAAAACAAAATCTCAATCTTAACTTGAAGTTGGAAGTACAGTATGCATGTGGTGGATAGCCTATTCTAATACCAAAGACAATAAACTAAACAGGTTGTATAGTGCAAAATATAAATGAATAGGAAGACCTAAATATATCAATATATCAAAAATCTATAATTGGCTGATAAAAATAAACATGGAGTATTTGTTATAGTTATTTACTCTCTGAAGAACACATATGTCTCTTATTCAGAGACCAAATTCTTTTCTAATTTCTATGTGGTAAGGTAATCACAACACCAAAGTATGAAATATTAATAGATAGAAATATTAATAGATCTGACAGTGTAAAAATGTCAAACACCTTTGTGCCACAAACACATACCAGCAAAACACCAACAAATACTATTGGCAATTAAAAGAGAACAACAAACTGAACAGAATTTGCAACACATAAAACATGAAGAATTAAAGTCTTGAATCTAAAAGAATATAAAGTCTTAAAAATACATGAAATGGGATGCAGCAAAAGCAGTACTTAGAAGGAAATTTATAGCATTGAATGCACATATTAGAACAGATGAAAGTCCTAAAATCAATAATCAAATTTTCCCCCTGAGGAAACTAGAAATAAATGAGCAAATTAAATCTAAAGTAAGCAGAAGAAAAAAAGAAGGAGAATTAGAATAGTAATCAATGTAATTGAAAACAGGAAATCAATAGAGAAAAACCAAAGAAACCAAAAGCTGGTTTTTTGAAAAGATCAATAAAATTGATAAGCTTCTTTCAGGCAAAGTTAGGAAAAAAAAGAGAGAGGACACAAATTACTAATATCAAAAATGAAAGAGAGACATCATTAGGGATCCCATGAACATTAAATGGATAATTAAAAAATACTATGAATTAGCCTATGCCCACAAATTTTATAACCTAGATGGAATGAACCAATTCCTTGAAAGCTACAACTGCCAAAATTCACACAAGAAGAAACAGACATCTGAATGAGTCTACACCTATTAAAGGAATTGAAGCAATAATTAATCACCTTCTAAAACAGAAAGCACCAGGTCCAGCCTGGCTCATTGGTACATTCTACCAAACATTTAAGGAAGAAATACCAACTCTCTATGAGCCGTTTCAGAGGACAGAAGCAGATAGAATACTTCTTAGCTCATTCTATCATGCCAGCATTATCTGAATACCAAAACCAAACAGAGACATTATAAGAAAATTACAGACCAATATCTTCCATAAACAAAGATGCAAAAATCCTTAACAAAATATTAGGAAATTGAATCCAACAATGTATAAAAACAATTATACACTGTGATCTAGTGGAATTTATCCTAGGTGTACAAGACTGGTTTGACGTTTGAAAATCAATTAATATAACCCATCACATCAATAGGCTAAAGAGGAAAATTCATATGATCATATCAGTAGATGCAGAAAACCATTTAATAAGATCCAACACCAACTCATGATAAAAATTCAGGAAATTGGAAATAGAGGGAAACTTCCACAACTTGATAAAGAATACCTACCAAAAAAAATCTACAGCTAAAAACATATTAATAATGAGAAACTCAAAGCTTTCCTACTGAGATCAGGAACAGGGCAGAAACATTTCCTCTTGCCACTGCTTTCCAACATTGTACTGATAGTCCCAGCCAATGCAATAAGACAAGAAAAGGAAATCAAAGTTACACAGACTGAGAAAGAAGAAATAAAACTCTCTTTATTTCAGATGACATGATTGCATATGTAGAAAATCCAAAAGAATCAACACAAAAACTCCTGGAAGTAAGTGATTATAGCAAGGCTGCAAGATACAAGGTTAATATGGAAAAGTAAATCACTTTCCTAAATACCAGCAGTGAATAAGTGGAATTTGAAATTAAAAACATGTTACCATTTACATTAGCACCCCCCAAAATAAAATCCTTCGGCACAAATCTAACAAAACATGTGCAAGATCCATATGATGAAAGCTATAAAACTCTGATGAATGAAATCAAAGAACTAAATAAATGGAGAGATATTCCTTGTTCACAGATAAGAAGACTCAATATTGTCAAGACATCAGATCTTCCCAACTTGATCTATGGATTCAATGCAATTCTTATCAAAATGCCAGCAAGTTATTTTGTGAATATTGGCAAACTGATTCTAAAGTTTACATGGAAAGGCAAAAAACAAACAAAATAAAAATAAAACAAAAAAATTTTTCAAAAAAAAAAAAACAAAAAAAATAAACAGAATAGCTAACCCAAAACTGCAGGAGAAAAAGTCAAAGGACTGACACTACCCAACTTAAGACTTACTATGAAGCTATAGTAATCAAGACAGTGTGGGATTGGTCAAAGAATAGACAGATTAAGGGACAAAAAAAAAAAATCCAAGAAATAGACCCACAAAAATGTAGCCAACTGATCTTTGACAAAAGAGCAAAGGCGATAAATGGAACAAAGGTAGTCTTTTCAACAAACGGTGCTGGAGTAACCGGGCATCCACATGCAAAAAAATAAGTGAATCTAGACAGAGTTTACACCTTTCATGAGAATTAATTCAAAATTGATTACAAACCTCAACATAAAATGTAAAACCTTAAAGCAGCTAGAAGATAACATAGGAAAAAATCTACATGACCTTGGGTATAGTGATGACTTTTTAGACACAACACAGCATGATCCATGAAAGAAATAACTGATAAGCTAGAACTAAACCATCAAGCCATGAAAGGACATGGAGAAATCTTAATGCATATTACTAAGTGAAAGAAGCCAATCTGAAAAGGCTATTCCAACTATATGACATTCTGGAGAAGGCTAATTATGGATACAGTAAACAGACCAGTGGTTGCCAGGAGTTGGGATGATGGGGAGTGATGAATAGGCAAAGCACAGACAACTTGGGGGGGGGGGGCAGTGAAAATACTCTATATGATACTACGATGATTTAATGATGATACTACATATACATTTGTCCAAACCCAGAATGTAAAATACCAAGAGTAAACCCTCACATAAACTATGGACATTGGGTAACTATAATGTGTCAGTGTAGGTTCATCAGTTGTAACAAATGTCCTGCTCTTGAGGAGGATACCGATAATGGGGTAGACTATGCATGTCGAAGTAGGAAATTTATGGAAAATCGCCACACTTTGTCTAAAACAAAAACAAAATCTTTTTTAAAAAATCTGTGGAAAAAGTAGGATGCCTGCGTTGCTCAGTTGGTTAAGCATCTGCCTTTGGCCTGGGTCATGATCCCAGGGTCCTAGGATCAAGTCCCACACTGGGCTCTTTGCTCCGCAGAAAGACTGCTTCTCCCTCTGCCTGCCACTCTCCCTGCTTATGTGCACGCTCTCTCTCTCTCTCTCTGGCAAATAAATAAAAAAAATTTTTAAAAATCTATTGAAAAAGACAAACATCCCAAAGAAGTGATCAACTAATCATACAAGCAGGTGATTCACAAAGGAAGAAATATAAATAGAAAAAATATATATAATCTCAACAGTGCTTTTTCTAAATCTATAAAATAAAACAACTAGATATAATTTTTTCACCTCTTATACTGAAAACACTTAAAATAATAAAAATATCCAGTTTTGGCATCAGTGTTGGGGAAATGGGCATCTCAGGCACCATTGGCAGTAATGGCAATAAACTGGTCCAACAATTCTTGTGGACAATCTGACAATGTATGTGTCAACTTCTTAAAGATTTATACCATTTGACCTAGAAATTTAAACTGAGAAAATAGTCAGAAAAGTATTTTTGAAATATTGAGAATAAGGATGCTAAACTCAGCATTGTTTAGAACAGTAAAAATTCCATGGGGCGCCTGGGTGGCTCAGTCGTTAAGCGTCTGCCTTCAGCTCAGGGCATGATCCCAGAGTCCTGGGATCGAGCCCCACATCAGGCTCCTCCGCTGGGAGCCTGCTTCTTCCTCTCCCACTCTCCCTGCTTGTGTTCCCTCTCTCGCTGGCTGTCTCTCTCTCTGTCAAATAAATAAATAAAATCTTTAAAAAAAACAGTAAAAATTCCAAAAACAAACTGAAGTTACAATAATAGATTGGTTAAATGAATGATTACAGTAAATCGACTCTATGGAAAACACTGTAAGCATAAATTTTTTTATGTTGATATATATTTAGTGACATAAAATATGTCTGTGGTTTATTCAGTAACATTCACATTACAAAATAACATTTCCCATATATCTACATCTGTGTGTCTATAAATATTTATATGTGCATTAAAAGTCCCCAAATCTCAGAAATGTTTACCAAAAGGTTAACAGTGGATATTCGTGGATAACGAGATTATGAGACTTTCACTTTTATTGCTTTCTATACTATTTAAATTTTTTTAATAAGCGTTATTGCTTCTAAAATAAAGTTGGAAAAGGGCATAGAATACACTTGGTTAACAGTTTTGAAAAGCATGGAGATAGTCACACTTGTACTATATCAAAGCTTTATCTTGCTACTTCAGATGTCTACTTTTCTCAAGGCAGACCATTTCTGTGCTTTGGAGTATACTTCCCTTGCCTAGAATAGTATGATAACTCCATCATGCCATCTAGTGTTAAGAACTTGTGATGATGTCTTGAGAAAGATTCACTACTCTGGAAGATTTTTAAGTATTCTAATCCACAGTTCTATAGGCAATTTGAGCAATACAAGTACATCTTTTAAAAGGACACAGATTTGTTGTGAGTGCATAGTTAGGTCAAAGACCAAGTCTCAAGTCTGCAGCCATGTCCTTTTAACTCAGCTGTAACTGAAGAAATGACAAAGAAATAACTAAACTCCAAGGTGGTTAATATTTACAGTGGTAAAGGAGGAGAGTGAATCTCTGTCCTCACTCTCACCTCACTCCTGCTCTTCCAATACACCTACCACCACTATGTTACCACCATCACCTAGAAAAGTTGAGGATCAACCAGTTTCTTTAAAAGGTTACAAAAACAACGATTCGGTTTGAAGATATACCCAAAGTGAACTTACTTTGCTCTAAGGACAGAAAAGCAAAAAAGGTGAATAATAGATTTATTTTCTTCTGTGCTACTGATACAAATTAGTACTCAAAGGAAGTTGATGTTCTGTTGATAGCTTGGCTTCAGGCTCATCTGGAAATAACCACTACAACTCTTAAGTAGAACCATATGTCAGTTAGACAAAAATACTTATTGAGTACCGATATGCTGGGCTGTCTTAAGTGTTAGAAAACTAAACTAGGTGTTAGGAAACAGTTGTCTAAAAAATATAACAGTCTCTGCTATCAGGGAACTTACAGACTAGTATGGTTTTCTTAACTCAACGAGACTTTCCTAATTTGAGACCATGTACCAAGTACCTTAAAATATTTCCTATCCCATGACTGGTCATTTGACTTCTGAGAGTGTATCATAAAGAAAAAAAAAATACAAGAAACTCATCTCAGAAATATGTAATAGTGACAAATTGGAAACAACCTAAATGACCAAAAATAGAGGGGTAGTTAAAAACCATTCATGCAATGGAATATTATGCAGCCATAATGTGTCAAAAGATTTTTTTAAATTTATTTTTTGTATTGTGTTCAGTTAGCCAGCATATAGTACATCATCAGTTTTTGATGTGGTGTTCAACGATTCATTAGTTGCGTATAACACCCAGTGTTCATCACAACACGTGCCCTCCTTAAAGGACTTTTTATCACTTCTGCAAATACCCATAATATCAAATGAAAGAGGAAAGACACAATAAAATGTGGAAGATCAGAAGAAGCTTTTCTGCAAGTGGAGTAATCAGCTCATGGATGATTTGACCCGTTGGAGTTTCAGTGACTCTTATGAACAACGGGCATGGCAAAATCCCAGGGTAAGCTTGAATGGTGAAGCTATCAGATTCACGGGAGTCCCTACAGAAATCCTCTAATACTGTGAGAGATACACAGACAACCAGGCTCCTTCACAGTCATTGGAAAGGAAGTTTGTACAGACGAGGTGTGGCTGTACCTTATCAAACCTTCATCTTTGACTGAGGCCAAGCTAGATGGGTCTGAAGAATTTGAGGGCACCCCCACGTTAATAGCTTTCTGAAGACCAAGTATTGTGGTGACAGTAGACTTCCCTTCCCACTCCAGTTTTCTGACTATTTTAATGTACTGAGTTGAAGGAAAGCAGAATATACCTCCCCGAAATATGCCTCTTTGGCATAAGGATGATCTTGAGCTGGTTATTTTTAAGAAACAGCAAACATAGAAAAAAGCTACGAGAGAACGGAGTAACAACTACCCTTTTGTAACAATCACATTTCAAAGGGACATCTCCATTTGTAAGGGTGTCTCCCTCTCTGTGCTAGGAAGAAGTTGAGTAAATCTCTAGAAACTCTTATCCTTGGGGAAGACAAGGGACTTCAATCTCCATAACAACCATACCTCTGTTTATTGTGCCTTTCTGGTAACCTCCCACAGCTGGCCTTCCCTTTGCCCCCATCACCTTTTGTCTTTAGCTTAAGAGGGTATTTAAGGTGGTAACTTGGGGCATTTAGAGGAGTGACTGTGTTTTCCTGGGCATCTCCCATGTATACAGAAGACAGACATGTTATTAAACTTCTGTTTGTTTTTCTCCTGTCAATCTGCCTTTTATTATAGGGAGGTCTCACCCAAGAACCTAGAAGGGTAAAGGGAAAATTATTTTCATCCTCCATAGACTGAGCAAGCGAGGCTTGTGTCTTAGTCTATAGGATGGATTGGTGGACCAGGGGTTTTATAATGCCTTTTTCAGCTTCAGTAGTCTATTGTATTGGTCCACCTGTGCCTATGCTGTTTAGCTATGTGTGCCCTTGCCAAAGCACTGGAGAATGACCCCACGGGTGATGAAGCCAGCGATCACAGAGTCGAGACTAGCAGTCAGCAGGGACTTTGAGTTAAACTACGAAATAGACAAAGCTTGTCTCCTAAGCAAAAGTCAATAGAGAGTGCCTTCTGTCTGTTCTTCCTACATCTTCTTAGTAACCACAGCTGGATCCAGACTTCAACCACACCAAACCTGCCTCAGTGAAAACAGAATATCTATCCACAGCTGTTACTCAACAACACATGTTGGGAATGTGCTGTGTACCAAGCACTATGCTAGGGGTAGAATGGAGATGAAAAATGTCCGACAGGCTATGCCCTTCCTCAGCTTACAGTCCTCAGGGTGGAAGGGAAGATGGGAAGATGATGGGCATGAATTGAATAAACAGATAAAAACAAGTAGCATGAGAACCACAGTGCTGCGAAGGGAGCCTCTGGTTATGAGAAGCAGCGAGAGCTGGGCACATGAGGCCAGATTCAAGATTACGGTCTTTATTCTGTTACAAAGAAAACCACGGAACCAAAATGGAGTCCCTTGTGCTAAGCCATGTCACCAAATAGGGGATTAAAACCTGACCTAAATGCAGTTTCAACCTTCCCCAAAAAGGTAATCTTAGGGGGTCACTCTGGAATTTCCTGGTCAACCCCAGTGATGTAATCTGCCTACTAACACCTTTTGTATCCCAAAATTATTCTTTTTCTATTTAAGACCTCCTTGTTCTGCCTTTAAAAACCTGTCCCTTTTGGGGCACCTGGGTGGTGCAGACAGTTAAGTGACCAACTTTTGGTTTCAGCTCAGGTGATGATCTCAGGGTCATAGGATCAAGCCTTGAGTTGGGCTCCACACTCAACACAGAGTCTCCTTGGGATTCTCTCTCCCTCTGCCCCTCCCACATGTGCTCACTCTCTCTCTCTAAAATAAAATAAAACAAAATAAAATAAATCTTTAAAAACTGGTCACTTTCAATAGCCCTTTGGAGCTCCTTTCTATTGCTAGATGGGATGCTGCCTGATTCATGAATCATCAAATAAAGCCAACTCAATCTTCAAATTTACTAGGCTGAATTTTTGTTATTTAACAATTACAAGAGTCAGAGGCTCTAGGGTCCATATACAGCACAGCTTCTGCCTTCTGCCTCGTTTCATGACAAACACATTGTCTTAGCAGTCACGGTTCCAATTATCTTTTTCTCCTTTGTAAAATGAAAAGGTTTAATTAAATGAGAGCTAGGTTTATTCCAGTCATGAACTTGTTCTTTTAATAAGCTCTGCAGTTGACTTCTTCTTAAATCACTAGAATATTATGAAGATTCCCAAAGATTTGTTGTGATCATGGAGTCATGAGCCTTTGCACATCCTTTCTTATCAGAGCTTGACAAATGCCCCATATGGGAGTTTACACTGCAAAGCAAGTATTCACGAGCATCTCGAAAAGCTAACTAATCAAGGATAGTGAGACTCAATCACTGCATTACCGTTTGTTTCTTTAGGATGAAACACAATACAGTCAACTGCAAGAAAAGTTTCAGCAGCACAACCAACACACTCTAATGCTTTGTATACTAAAACAGATTTGGATCGATGCTATCACTGCTACACATATCCATTTTCTTCTAGCCTTAACCTTCTACTTTAGCAAAATGGGCTCAAATGAACAAAGAACGTTCTTTAGGATTCTATGCCCCATGGTGTCATGTTTCTGCAACTAAGATGTTTAGCTTTGGCTCTAACTCTAGTCCAATATACTCTTCTTGCATAGTTTCGAAGAGGGCTCAGTTTTGCTTCCCCCTCACAGCGTACTTCTTCTTTTTTTTTTTTCATTAAGTTCTATTTTTTTTTATAATGATTTTTTATTATATTATGTTAGTCACCATACAGTACATCCCCGGTTTTCGATGTAAGGCTCGATGATTCATTAGTTGTGAATAACACCCAGTGCACCATGCAATACGTGCCCTCCTTACTACCCATCACCGGTCTATCCCATTCCCCCCCCCTCCCCTCTGTAGCCCTCAGTTTGTTTCTCATAGTCCATAGTCTCTCATGTTTCATTCCCCCTTCTGATTACCCCCACTTTCTTTATCCCTTTCTTCCCCTACTGATCATTCTAGTTCTTATGTTCCATAGATGAGAGAAATCATATGATAGTTGTCTTTCTCTGCTTGACTTATTTCACTTAGCATTATCTCCTCCAGTGCCGTCCATGTTGTAGCAAATGTTGAGAACTCGTTCTTTCTGATTGCTGAGTAATATTCCATTGTATATATGGACCACAACTTCTTAATCCAGTCATCTGTTGCAGGGCATCTCGGCTCCTTCCACGATTTAGCTATTGTGGACATTGCTGCTATGAACATTGGGGTGCATATGGCCCTTCTCTTCACTACGTCTGTATCTTTGGGGTAAACACCCAGTAGTGCAATGGCTGGATCATAAGGTAGCTCAATTTTTAACTTTTTAAGGGACCTCCACACTGTTTTCCAGAGTGGCTGTACCAACTTGCATTCCCACCAACAATGTAGGAGGGATCCCCTTTCTCCACATCCTCTCCAACAATTGTTGTCTCTTGCCTTGTCTATTTTTGCCATTCTAACTGGCGTAAGGTGGTATCTCAGTGTGGTTTTGATTTGAATTTCCTTGATGGCTAATGATTTTGAACATTTTTTCATGTGTCTGTTAGCCATTTGTATGTCTTCATTGGAAAAGTGTCTGTTCATATCTTCTGCCCATTTTTTGATTTGTTTATTTGTTTCTCGTGTATTGAGTTTGAGAAGTTCTTTGTAGATCTTGGATACCAGTCCTTTATCTGTAGTGTCATTTGCAAATATCTTCTCCCATTCCGTGGGCTGCCTCTTAGTTTTTCTGACTGTTTCCTTGGCTGTGCAGAAACTTTTTATCTTGATGAAGTCCCATAAGTTTATTTTATCTTTTGTTTCTCTTGCCTTTGGGGATGTATCATGAAAAAGGTTGCTTTGGCCGATGTCGTAGAGGTTGCTGCCTATGTTCTCCTCTAGAATTTTGATGGATTCCTGTCTCACATCGAGGTCTTTCATCCATTTGGAGTTTATTTTTGTGTATGGTGTCACAGCGTACTTCTAAATTCACATTTCTAGTGTTTTATTAGCTATGAATGTCAAGAGTAGGGAGCCTGAGCATTAAACGGCAGCTCAGAATAAAGTAATTAAGCATTTTTACAAAAGCCAAGTGATCATCAATACCCATAATTATCACCTTTCTCATTTTAAGACATTCTTGCCATCAAATTCAACTGGATCCTTTTAGGATGTTGCAAGTAATGGAAATGTATTATATGTTGACAATGGATTGAATTCAGTAAAATACACCAAATTTCTTTCTTCCTGCACAATGAGCTTATTATATCTCAAACAAGAAGTTGTGACTTGAGACTTGACTTTGAAGCAAAACAAATTCCTTGGATCTTTCAGTTTTGTCTAAGTGGTTGGTACAACTCTACTGCTTTTGTTGGATGGGAGAGAAGGGCAGTCTGCTCTGTGTAAAGAATCTGGCAGTTAAAGTTCAAAAAGCAGTGATTTTTTCAGATGTCATGAAAAGTAAATGACTTCATCAATGAAAATATCATAAAAAGAGGCCAAGGTAATGATACAAATATGAGAAACAGGTTTTACACATGAGGAGATAACAGAGCATTTGGCTATTTAAGCCTAAACTTTTGTAGATTCCCCCCTCCTTTGATTAGTTGCATTTTTTGGATTTGATTTTTAGTTTTTTAATTTAAAAAGATAGATATTTGCAGCCTTTCAGGGGAGGATGGGGGGAAGGCAGCAGGTGGCATGGTGATAGACCAATGGGTAGTGAAAATCAGCAGGCTGCCTCCAAGAAGCAACCATGGTGTGGTGTAGGGACGAGCCAGCTCCACCCCGACCTTGTCTGCCTTCTGTAGGCTGTGGTAGCCTTACACCCATCTCCCTGTGGTTCAGATTCTTCACCTGTGATACAGGTCTAATAGTACCTACAGCCTAGGATTTTGTGAGGGTGGACAGTGAACCAGGTAGCAATTTGGGAGCCTTCCCTGCAAATATGAGAAGATGATCAAGCAAAGTGAACAGGGCCAAAGATGAGCCTTTTGGTCAAATAAAAAGAATATTCCAATAATATACTGCTAGGTAGATTTTTTTTTTTTCTGGATGGATACTCAGGAAGCTGTTTATAATTCTTACCTCTGAGGATGAAGAAAGGGGCCAGGAAAGGGGGTACAGAAATTTACTTACCATTCTGTACTTTTTATACTTTTTAAATTATTTCTATCACAGGCATTAAAAAAAACAGGGATTACATAGATATTGAGATAATCAGTCATTCTTATTTTCTTGTTTATACTTGTCATACTTAAAAAAGAAAAGCATAGTTACTGAAGCTATGATGCAGCAATTGCACTACTGGGTATTTACCCCAAAGATACAGATGTAGTGAAAAGAAGGGGCACAAGCACCCCAATGTTCATAGCAGCAATGTCCACAATAGCCAAACTTGGAAGGAGCCAAGATGCCCTTCAAAAGACGAATGGATAAAGAAGATGTGGTCCATATAAACAATGGAATATTACTCAGCCATCAGAAAGAACGATTACCCAACATTTGTGGCAACATGGATGGAACTGGAGGAAATTATGCTAAGTGAAGTAAGTCAACCAGAGAAAGACAATTATATAGTTTCACTTATTTGTGGAACATAAGGAATAGCATGAAGGACATTAGGAGAAGGAAGCAAAACATGATGGGGGGGAATCAGAGGGGGAGAAGAACCATGAGAGACTATGAGAAACAAACTGAGGGCTTTAGAGGGGAGGGGGTGGGGGAATGGGATAGGCTGGTGATGGGTATTAAGGAAGGCACGTATTGCATGGAGCACTGGGTGTTATATGCAAACAATGAATCATGGAACACTACATCAAAAAAAAAAGAATAAAAATACCTAATAACAATTTTTTAAGCCATCAACTAAACAAAAAGGCAACCTACTGAATGGGAGAAGATATTTGAAAATGATACATCCCATAAGGGATTAATATCTAAAATATATAAAGAATTTCTACAACTCAACATCAAAAAAACAAATACTTTGATTAAAAAGGGGCAGGGGGCCTAAACAGACATTTCTTCAAAGGAGACATAGAGATGGCCAACAGATACACGAAAAGATGTTCAACATCACTCTTGCAGTTGACTGTATTGCGTTTCATACTAAAGAAACAAACAGTAATATAGTGATTGACTTTCACTATCCTTGACCAGTTGCCTTTGTGAGATGCTTATGAATACTTACTTTGCAGTAGAAACTTCCATATGGGGAATATGTCAAGCTCCTCAAAAGAAAGGATATACAAAGGCTAACGGCTCCATGATCAGAAAGAGAAGGCCACAGGATGGTATTTTGCAGAGAGTGGATAACCAATAAGCATTATTAAATTGACCTCCTAGGCCCTGCTATGTAACCCACCACCAGCTCAGAAGGAAGTCTAATGTAAACTTGTATAACTCTATGATTACTTATCTTGTTAGGTGCATAATATATTCCAGAAGAAAGATGAGGAAACAATGCTGTCTTTAAGAGTCAAGGAAAACCACTCAAGATAAGTGATATTTGAGATGTGTATCGAAAACTGACGAGTTTCCCAAGGAGCGTGGACATGAAAGGCATTGCACACAGTGAGGGTAACATAACCAGAGGCATGGGATTACAGCAAGTGCATGAGGCTATTCTGGAACAATATTCTGTCAGACAGTGAGCTCTCCAATGAAGCCTGGACCCAAGATTTTAAAACCTTATAAATGAGATAAATCAAATTAAATGTGGTAATAGAAGCGAAGCTGCCTAACACTGTGCCCTAAAGCACATGCTCAACAAATGTTGCTTTATTTCACTTTATCCTGTAGACCAGGAGCAGGCAAATTTGTCCTATAAAGGGCCAGATAAAAACTGTAGATTTTGCAGGCCATAAAGTTTCTGTTGCAACTAGTCAACACTGCTGTTGTAGCATGAAAGCAGGCAGACACAACAGATGATGTGATTATGTTCTAACAAAATTTTATTTACAGACAGTATGGTGGCTGGATTTGGCTTGCACACTGCTATCTGCTGAGCTTTGCTGTCAACCAGTGTTTCCCAATCTTTGTATCAAAAAACCCACCAACCAAGAAAGCTCAGGATACAACATTATGATGATGCCCAGAATGGAGCCATTTAATTTTTAGTGCTCACTGATGGAGAAAATACATAACACATTACTCATACATGTACTGTCCCTGTTCAAGAAATCTCTACATACATAAGAAGAATAGTCACACTTTACATATATGTTTGAGAGATATCATTAATTCAGCCTAGAGATCATTGAAGTGTGCATTTTAGGGCTTTTGCAATGATGTGCAGATTGTCACAGCTGTGATCAAATGGAAGAGGATGCAAAGTGCTCAATTTGTGCATTTAGAAGGGTAGAGTAGAGAAGAGACTGAAGGAAGGGCATGATTGATATAAGGTTTTGCTATTGGAGCACTTCCTGATGTACAAGTGAACGCAGGAAACAAGCAAGAGAGCTAATCCCTCCAGCAGTCCTCATAGCTGTGGGGTCATGTAAAAGTCAATGATTTCTGGGTCTATGAGCTAGAAAGCCCACAGAATTTGAATTTATAACACTAGGAATAAAGAGAGGAGGAGCCTAAGGGCACCTGGGTGGCTCAGTCGGTTAAGAGCCCAATTCTTTATTATGGCTCAGGTCATGGTCTCAGGGTCGTGAGATCGAGCCCTGCATGGGGCTCTGTGCTCAGCATGGAGTCTGCTTGAGATTCTCCCTCCCCTGACCTTCCCCCTGCCCAAGCTCTCTAAATAAATGAATAAATAAATAAATAAATAGATAGATGGATGAATGAATGAATGAATGAATGAATGAATATTTTTTTTTAAAGAGGAGGAGCCTTAAGGTAGTAAGCTTGGGCATCTGTGGCTTTAGGAAATCATGCATGTAGGCAAGCAGAAACCAAAAGTCACCTGGTTCCACCTTCCACACTCAGAAAAAGTAACTGTCATCTTTCCCATTTGATGACCAGGTACCTGAGGCTGCCAGCAGTTAGATTAACAGGTCTAAGGTCATGAAGGTGGGAAAAGGATGAGGAATCTCTCAACCCAGTACATGGTTTACTTTTCCTATTACATCTGAATAGAGAGAAACTGAGGCAAAATCAAATAGTGCTGGGGGTAGATATGCCATTGCTAACATCCAAAAAAGAAAAAATCATAACTGCTTAATTGCCTTGGTCTGATAATTGCTCTTCTCTTGATGTTGTTGTTTTTTGACACCATCAAACCCCCCACCGTGGAGTTGAGGAGGACACTGAGACACGTGGCAGATAAGCAACTTACTAGGTCCCATAGTCAATGTCTGGTGGTGCTGCCTGCCTCTGGAGCATGCAGTACTATTATCCTAACAACTCCTGGAAGTGTCTGGGTTCCAAATGACTTTTCCACCTTTTTGTGTGTGTGTGTTAGTTTAGTACTCACAGGTATCAGACTCTCATCCATGCTACTCATGTTCTTTAAACATGCATCTGCATCTGTAAATATATTACTGATGAACAGAAGAGGGGCGTCTGCAAGTCAGCGAGCACCATAAGCACTATCCTTGCAAATCCAAAGCATGAAGAACCTCTAGAACTCTACACAGCTGGACATGGTCTCAACTTCCAACGTCCCACTTCAACCAGGATCCACTTCACATCCAGACTCCACTTGAAAATGAACTCTGTCTTGTTTTGTGGGTTTACTGCATCTATTATAGTGGAGAGGACACAATCATGGTGAACATATACCCAAGATGTCGGTGGGGTCTATATGTTTCTTACATAACCAGCTAAATTATCTCTGAAAAAGAGCTGGTTGAATTCAAACAAGAGAAGACTGAGAGACTAATTGTGAAGTTTCTATTTACACTCAATTTGGGTCTTTCCTGGTCCTGATTCCTTTGAACTTGAACCCTGCACTCTCAACATCCACTCCATCCTATTCCCACATCCCACCCAGCACCATGTGGAGCCACCAACCTTCCCTGTTACTCAGGACACAAGACTTTGAATATTAAAACCAGGATAATCACAGGTAAATCAGGACTATTCACCATACTGCCTATTGTTTACTGAAGAAAAGGCTGGTAGAAATACGGCCCCAAAGACCCCTTCCCCAGGGAGCCTGATCCACGGAGCTGGGTCCCATTGCTGAGAAGTGAGCAGACTTAGAGTCTAGAATAACTTTCATGATTATAATATCCATCACTAGCACTGTCCAAACCATTAAAAAAGTTTTTTTTTTAAATCTCACGCCCCACTGATGGTGGGTCAGTAGTACTGTGTTTGTGAACCAAAGGGAGAATTATTAATAGCTTCTGGAGCAGGAGCAAGGTCTACCCATTAATGCTTCAGAAAGAAAAGCACTAATGGAAAAGTGCCACCTTGTTTCCAATTTTCTTTGTTAATGAGCACATATCATTCTCAGCCCAGCAATGACTGGTTCAGAGTCCCTGGTGCCGCGGAACTCTAATCTAAAGGCTATCTTGCTCTGTCGTGAGATCACAGTGTGGATAAACGCTTAGATGTCCAGGCTTGAAAACAGATCTGGAAATTACAACTATACAAAATGTTTTAAAAAGTGTTATCTCTTAAAATCTCAAGTCGAGCGCAGTGATTCAATGCAGGAGAAGACGACAATCATTTATTAAAATCTCAGGGTCTGCCTGAGCCCCGAGTTGCCTCATACTCACCAGGGGTAAGGCCGGTTCTCCTCCTGATCCCTGTTGCCTGCCTCGGTCTCTCCCCTGCAAGGATAGAGGAGTATGAGTCACAAAGAGACAAAGAGAAAGCCCTATCCCTAGGGAAAGCAACACATTTTGAAGTAGGAATTGATTGTGAATCTCACCACTTGCTGATACCAACCCAGTGCACACCATGACCATCCCTCAGTTTGATAGCAATGGCCTCCTGATTCATTTCCCTGCTCCCTCCATTTCCCCCGGAGCCAAGTCCTCACCAAAGAGGCAGACTATGATCTTTTTGAAACCAGACATCAGACTGTGACTCTTGACCTCAGACACTGTTGATTCCCCGTCATACTCAGAATAAAATTCGAACTCCTTACAATAGCTTATAAAGCCCTATGCCCTGTTGCCCCTCCTCTCTTCCCCAACCGTGACCCCTACCACTTTGCCCCTCACTCACCGAGCTTTAGTACCCTGGCTTTGGTTGTACTTGAATGTGTTGAGCTCATCATTCTTTTAGGGTCTCTGTATGAGCTGTGCATTCTGCCTGGAATGCCCTTACCTCAAATCTTTGCAGAGATCTTCAGTGAGGTCTCAACTCAGCTGTCACTTCCTCAGAGAGAACTTTCCTGCCACCCTATCTAAAATAGCATCTCTGCCCCAACCCTGTCACTCTCTTTCCCCTTTCCTGCTTATAGTTTACAGATAGCATGCATTTCCTGACTGCATGTGTGTGTGTGTGTGTGTGTGTGTGTGTGTGTGTATTATCTATGACACATACACACATGTTTTCTGGGTCTGAAAATACAAGCCACTATTCTATATAGTAGGGAAAAAGCAGAGTGTGAGAAGGATTTTGGTTGGAATTTAAGTTACTGTTGATATTGTCTGTCTCCCTCACTAGAATATAAAATCCATGAGGGCAAAACCTTGCCTCCACAAGCACTGTCATATCCCCAGTTCCTGGCACACAGTAGGTCTGTGATTGAGGGAGGGAATGAATGAATACATGGATGAACAAAGAAACAAAACACACCTAAGTTCAATGTCTAGCTCTTCCACTTCTAGGCTATGTTACCTTTAGCAATTTACCCAACTTCCCTGGACCCTAATTTTCTTCACCTCTAAGGTGAGCGTAATTACCTCCTCCTTCAAGAATTGTCATGAGGAGTAATTGAGATAATTCATCTGAATCCTCTAGAGAGTGGGCTAGAACTGAGTAGGTGCTCAACAAATGTTCCTGACCCTCACCCATCCCTCCACCTTTCCAGGGCTACCAAATCAGAGTAAGGCGATGCTTCACAAGTCAACAGAGTAGCCACTGGGTTTTGCGTCACGAGTTCATGAATCCACCCAAGTACTGAAATTCTACCATTTATTCAATTAGATTTCTGTGTCCCTGCTTATTCCTATAAAAATGCAGCTATTCCTGGAAGAAATATTCATCAGGTTATCGCCATCTTGATAAAAATCATTTTTCAAATAGTTTTTCTTTATGACTGAAAGTCCTGCAGAAGAAATAGAAATCAGAAACCAAAGCTGCCAAAGAGCAGCTTTCTAGGTGCCTAGAGAGTGTCCCATCGACCATCACAGCCTGAAATCGGAGTCACAGCTAAATCAGCAGAGATAAAGTAACTGGTTCTTGAACAGGAATGATGAAATCGATTATCTTCAACACAGACATCCCTCGAGGTTAGCAGGTTTGTTGCTAACTCATCGATGGATACTCCTGGGGGAAAATTCGTGAGTGGCCAAGCCAGACACAAACTGAATTGTTTTATTGGCTAGAGAAATGATTGTATTAAATTAAACTAATGGTGATATCATTCCGAAAGACCTTAAGATTTCTTTATAATGTAGCCAAGATTGCCCCAGTCCTACCGTGATTCAGCTTTATACTTGTGCCTTCTGTTCTGCTTTTACTCCTAGAGGGAGAAGGGGGAGGAAGAGGCCATAGTCAGCTGCTTTCTCTTTCTTTCCACCACCCCTCCTACCAGGATGCTCTGAAGCAAGCTCACCGAAGCCACTCAGGACACCACCAGAGCCTCTGACCTAGTCTGAACCTCTGCTGTTGGTACCCCCTCCCCTCATCTCCCTTCAATGGCCCTGAAGTACCTCACCAACCCTGTCTCTCCTGGCCTTATAGAGTCAGTAGCCTCAAAATACCTGGGGTCCCTGGATTATAGAGAATTTAGAATCTGGGAAAAGTCCCCAGAAGCCTATCACGTTGTGGGTAGGGTCTATGACATTGGGGGATTTCAAGGATGTAGCTTTTACTCATTTAATCTTCTTCAAGGACATGCTTCCCTTCCAAACCTCCATCTGCCACCCCCAATCCAGATAAGCTTTTGAAGTTGAAAGCCCTTTAGAAAATAAATGAAATTCTATCATTTTATAAAATGTATTCTGTTTGGGTTGCCAAGAGATATTTTAAAGTCTATCATATTCAAGTATGTGCAGTTAAGGGTAGGTTGTTACTGACCAACCTGGTTTGGCTGAGATGTCGTAGCTTACTTTTGGTTCCCTACATAACCCCTTGTATAGTTTTAAGCCCACATTCCTAAAATAAATGGCTCTTGATTCAGTAAACAGACATAAATAAGACTGCTCTTTGGATAAACATAAACCTTATTTTTATGGAAAGTGTTGTTCACTCTTTATGCACCCATACCTGAAATTCAGCCAAGATGGTCTCCTCTCTTACAGAAATCTGTGCTGCTGCTATTTCTTAGAGAAAGACTTCTAAATCAGGGAGCTTGGAGGAATGACCTAAAATCTCATCAGTGTCCTAAATTCTGTGCTAGTAATTTTGGAACCATAATTTTAGACCATGAGATTGCACTGAGAGCTAATAATACTACAAAAACTTGTTGCTATCTTTTCTAAGCCTAGATCAAAGGTTTTATAAGCAAAGAACATTAAAGCTCTAAAAAATGAATCATTACTACGCCATTTTCAGGACAACCCAGATTAATCTTTTGTTTTGAGGGGCCTCCTTGTCCTTTCTATGTACTAAAGGCAGAAGAAGGGATGGACAGCAAAGTCTTGTTTAATATCAGCTTACTTCAATGGTTAAAGAAAGATTTTTCAAGTAAAAATTTCCTGACCTGTGGCTTAATATTGTATAACAATCTTCCTTGCTGTTAAATCTGCTGGTGAAGAGGAAAAGAAAATAGGAGACGGCTCCTGGGATCATTGTTTATTTCAAGGTCTTCCCAGGAACTCTCGCAACACATCAGTGACAACTCTGCCCCATTGGTTGTTTTCTCTATTTTCAATTCATTTTGTAAGAAATTGAGTGTGTGCTAGAGGCTAAGCACTTTGCTAGGATCTGAAAGGCAAGTTGACCCCATTCCTACTCTCCACGTAAGAGCTCAGTCTTAGAGCTCACTTATTATGATCAGTGCCCTAGTGAGAATGACGAAGTCATCATTATTTGCTTCTGGAACCCCTCCACCTTCCTCTCAGGGCTTTGCTCTCTCCAAAACCTCAGTTCTAAAGCATTGCTTGGAAAATAGTTCATATTTATATGAGTAAATCCATCATTAACTTCTCCTTTATCTTTACCTACAATCCATCTTCCCCAATAAACTAAGAATTTACCATATGGAAGAAATACAGTAATATATGAGTATTTCATTTCCAGGATAACACTTTTTAAAGAAGACCCCAAGAGAGGATAAAGTTTAGCTCAAGATATGCAGTCTCCAGCAAAGAACTTTCAGGCTATGAGGCATCCAGTAACCTCGTGCCTTTCATCTCTTCTGGTTACGAGAAGTAGAAATATACTAACATCAACACAAAGTAGAATTAATGAGTACACATGTTTCATGGACCAAGAGCAGAGAGTGAAGAATAAATAAATGGCCATCTGGTGGCATCTTAACTGGAAACTGGAATGATCAAAGGCAGTTATTGTTCTCCATCCCTCTCTTTCTCTCTCAGGGACAACAGGATTTCTAACACCCATTCCCCTGAGTTTGATCCATCTTCTGTCCTCAACCAGCTTCTTCTTCCGATGCATCTTGCACATGGCTCCCTGTGGCCAGCAGGCCTAACTGTATACAGTTTCAGCCCTTCTAGCCATCACCAACTATTATCAGTCTTAGTTCCTCTATCCAAATATGAAGGAGGAAAACAGCAAGAGAATATATGAGTCAGAGTCTGACTGGTCCGATTCATCTCTTCAAGCCAAGCTATACAATTTGCTGACTAACCAATGCACAGGCAGATACTGGATAAGGTACTCACTTCTAATGCAATTATCTGGACCCATAAAGTATCAAGATACCAGAATATGTAGGGTTGTCTACATGGGATCTGGATAGGGCAGAATGTTCAAGAAGTCTGGATATGGGCCAGGAATGAAACATCCTTCAGTGGACCCAGCCTCTGTATTCCTAAACATGAAATATCTGTAGGTTGTTATACACCAGAATCAGCCCCTCCTCTCTTCCTCCTTTCCAATTATTACAAATGTTTTTTGTTGTTTAAATCCATTTCACATTTGTTTGTTTGCCTCCCACATCTCTTTTGTTCTCCTTTACTTTAGGCTCTCAACCTTCAGAACGTACTTAGCATTGAAATGAAGCAAAATCCACATGGATTGTCCAACAACCATGATTGCCCACTTCTGTGGCAATCAGGAAAGAGGGTCCTCAGACAACCTCCATCTGCAGTTGGCCGTAACATCGAGTATCATCGAGACAAGTGGGCAGAGAGAATTGGATGTCCCAAAATGCCCTTCACCATGGATCCAGAGAGGAGCCCAGGGGTCCCTGCATTGCCCTTTTTTCAGCTTACAAGATTGGACTGACCCTGTTTCACAGCAATATAATTTGGTTCCTGTTTTATACCTACATGATCTCTTTAAGTCCCGCTCTCCCTTTGTCTTTCTCTCCCTCCTCCCAGTATGTTAGCCCTAATCTCAGCTATTGGTGGGGGGGGGGGGAATTCACTGCTGATAGCAAATTCTCCACTTGCGCACAATACAGTGGCTGGACAAACTATGCCATGGGAGATAGATAATAAAATCTTCCCTGATATAAAACCTCATTATAAAATGCTCCACTAGTCTACAAATTCAACTATCCTTTGGTGACGTCACAAACGTCATGTGATAGTGATGTATTGGATAGCGTGGAAAACTTGCAAAGTAAACATTTTTCTTCCCTTCAGATATGACTTTTTGATGGATAGGAGTCCCTTGAATATTACAGGAATGCTAAACAGAGTGGAAAGTACTCAACCAAGTTCCCTGGCTCTATTATTGCATCTATTATTGACTAATCTTGTGACTTTGGACAAATTGTCTAACTCCTGCTACAGCTCCGTTTCCTTGAAAGTCACGTGCTGAGTTGGATGCTAAATCAAAGACTGTTGGTTGCCAGGAGTAATTTGCCCCACCCCTTTCTTGCTGGTGGAGCTCATCTCCCACAATAGAGGCTGAAAAATGACCATCTCACTTCTCTAGCCTCCTCTGTAGTTAGGACATGAGCATCTAACCAGCCTTGGCCAAAAGAAACTGATCATTCTACATGGGGTCTTCTGGGAAAGGTGTCCCTTCCTACTGAAAATAAATTTCCCTTCTACATGCCTTTGGAAGCTCTCATGTCCAGAGCTGTGGTAGGCCATCATGACTCAAGGATGAGGAGGAGAAGAGGATTATATAGAATCTGATCCAGAGACCTGCCACCTTGTGAGCTGCTGAATTACAGACCCTAGAAGTTATTAAACAATTTGTTCTCATTCTATTCTCAGCCATTTTCACTTGGGAATTCCATTACATACAGCCAGAATACATCCTTATTGACTAGATACCTTGGTCTCTAAGACCCTTTCCAGCTTTAACAACATATGATCAGATAAGAGACAAAGAAAGCTGTCCTCTTGATAGATAAATTTGCAGATCTTGATTTTAAGGATCAATAGTGAAGGGACTTCAGAAAGCAACCTCAGACTCAAAAACATTAAGAGCAGAGTTGTTGATATGCTGTGGCTTGAAAAGCACAGACACGAACCCACCCCAAACATCTCCCACTATCTATACCTTGGTTGGGGGAAGGAGCATCTTTAAGTGCGTGTCTGTAATATTCTGACTGCCCATCAGTTGAACACCCTTCCTATTTTAGGAATCTGCCTTCCACGATGGAAACCCAAGGGAGATTTACCCTCTTCCTATGCCTGGCTGCCAGAGTAAGAGAAGATGGTTAAGGCCTAGCCAGTTGAATTCTCCTACACAGAATTGTGAATCTTGGGAAGTGGGGATGAGGGGTACCAAGGCAATACTAAAGTTATTGACATCCGAGTCCTTGGCCTTGACAGGGCAGTGACCCTATCACCAGTGTTGACTTCCCAAGCAGACTATGTCTGTGGTGTGAACTTGAATAAGAATCCCAATGCCCAGTCTCCCTTGGTCCTGCCTGCATTTTGAGACTGGTCCTTCCAAAAACTTCTGGGAGCTATCCTCAATATATTTCGAAAATACTGTTTTTTGGTTTCGGCTAGCCAGAGCCTGCTTTTGTTTATCATAACTCAGAAACCCAACTGACACAGTCAAAATCTTGAATGTGAAGAAATATATCTTCAAAAGTCTAGATTTCATACAAACCTGTGAAAATAGAATTTGGAAGAAGAGCTGACATGCTTGAAGGACATCTGGGACTTTACAATACCTCCGGTCCTACTAAGAGAGGAATATCAGCGTTTGGAGGTGCTGAGGGAAGGAAGTCAGTCCTCCCTGAAGCAACCTCAAACATCCCTGAGAACAGCCTCCCCAAAGACTTCAGAATATCATTAGTGGTCATTTATGATGTCAGCAAACACTCTTCATTTCTCATTGCCTCCCTTCAGGGAGAATCATGATTGTCCTTCAAAAGAGTTTTTAACATATGCTTAGTGAGGTGCGTGTGTTTGAGAACCAATGTTGAGTAGAATATGACTTTTATTAAGAGTGACACCTGCCAGGATGCCTGGGTGGCTCAGTCGGTGAAGTGTCTGCCTTCAGCAGACCTCAGGGTCTGGGATCAAGCCCCACATCAGGCTCCTTGCTCAATGGGCAGCCTGCTTCTCCATCTGACTGCCGCTCTCCCTGCTTGTGCTCTCTCTCTGACAAATAAAATCTTTAAAAAAAAAAAAAAGAGTGACCCCTGCAGAATTGGCTTGGGACAAAAAACCCTACACATTCTCCGTTCATGGTGGAGTGGTTTCCCTATCCCCCAAAGACCAGACTTCCTGCTGCAATTATAAAAACAGGTTACAAAATTAAATAAAAGGAAAACATAAATGGGAGCTGTATCAAAACAAAGATAATAAGTTCACTGTAGGCTAACATCGCTGGTAAAAAATACAGTGAACAAAATAAGAGGGAAAAATATTATCATTAGAGAGAAAACAGGCATCAGTACAGTTGAATTATCATATAGTGAAAGAAAAATAAAAGATTCAAATCAATAAAAGAAATCAAAAGATCGGATTAAATGGATAGTGAAAAGGAAAATAAGGTCACAAATAGAGATCAGAAAGGTAAACTGAATCCAAATGGAAGCACTAGAGTTAAAAACTCTAATTCAAAACAAGGAAATATACCAATGGATGCAAAGCTCTAAAATGTGTGTGTGTGTGTGTGTGTGTGTGTGTGTGTGTTTTAAATAAAAGCCACTCCATTCTCAGTAAAGATAAGAAAATGGCAAAAATCAAAGCACCATCTCTATGGGAAGCTTTAGTCTCTTGAGTGGGCTTCAGGAACAAAGACCGAGGGAACAAAGACAAAGCAAGGTCCATCTATAACCTCCTGGGATAATTATCTTGTTCGTTCTTACCCTTAATTAAGCTAATGCTCTGTCTCAAACAGCGAAAAACAGCCCCGACAGGTGAGCACTACAGCCGTCTCCATGTTTGCTTTTGCTGTCACCTTTCAGTGAGCCCCTCCTGCATACACATGAATATAAAGCCAGTCACTTTCACGTAAGTTCTCTTATTTAATTCCGTCCACAACCCTGGTTCAGTGATTCTCAAGCAGTATCCACACGCCGGGTATGAGCTGCCTGTTGCTGCTGTCAGAAATTACCAGAAATAGAGTCACCTTAAACAATACTAATGTTTTTCTTACAGTTCTGGAGGCCAAAAATCCCAAAAGAGTTTTATAGGGCCAAAATCCAGGTGGTGGGGTGGGCTGGTTCTTTCTTCTTGTCTTTTCCAGCTTTGAAAGACTGTTCTCATTCCTTGGGTCATGACCCTGCGTCAAAATGCCTATTGTCTCCCTACTCCTAGCACTACACTGTCTTCTCCAATGCTGAATTGTCTTCTTTCGTCCCTTATAAGGACCTGTGACTGCATCAGGTCCATCCAGACAATCCAGGGCAATCTCTCCACCCCACAAGCTCTAACTTAGTACATGTACACGGTCCTTTTTCCATAGAAGGTGGCATCCACGGGGTCTGGGGCCATCACTCAGCCTCCCACACACCGGTTGTGTCAGACTTGTTCGAGGTGTAGGTAGTTTAGTTAATAATATCGTAACCGCATCACTTTCCCCATTTTGATGATTATATTAAAATGAGGTGAACTGTCAGTGTCGGGAGAAAGTGGACGAGGGGCATACATGAAGTCTAGCTTGGGTAACATTTCTGTGAGTCTACAATTTGGGAAACCAAAAGGATATGAACAACGGCAACAACAAAGATTTTCCTGGGAGTTTTAGGAAAAACAAAGGTCCTCAGGTCCCTCCCAGGACGATGGAATGACGTCTCCGAAGGCAGAGCCTAAGGGTCTGAGACTGAGACAAGCACGTGACCCTGCTTCACGAGAAACTCCTCCAAGCAGAGCTCATTTGAGATTATGCCAGGACGCCTCCCAAGGTTATCTGGCATCTTTCAGAAATGTCAGTGCTCAGGCCTACCCCTGACTGACCAGTCAGAACGTCCCCTGGGCATGCGGTCTGGGAATCTTGTGTTTTAACACGTTCTCCAGGCGATTCTCTGGCACATCGTACTTTGATCAGCACCTGACTGCACTTTTAAAGGGTGGGATGTAACTATTATTATTTGCAGTCACTTCTAGCCTGAGATCGCTGAGGATCAGTAAATAAAATACTGAAAGTAAGGTAGCTACTAGGTTCCAAAACCAGAACAAAATTCAGCTGAAATCCTCATCAAATTGTCCTTTAATTCTGAGAATTCACTTTTAAGGGTATAGCAGTAGAAAGATTTTACTGATCTTTCCCACAGTGAAAATATATTACTCTGAAGGAACAAATCATTAAGATGAGCCAATTACAGGGGTACTTGGGCGGCTCAGTTGGTTGAGCACCTGACTTCGGATTTCAGCTCAGGTCATGATCTCAGGGTTGTGAAATCAGCCCTGTGTTGGGCTCTGTGCTCAGCATGGAGTCTGCTTAAGATTCCCTCTCTTCCTCTCCCTCTGCCCCTCCAGCCCACTCATATTCTCTGTCTCTCTGAAATAAAATCTTTTTAAAAAGATGAGCCAATTACATTCATTAATCACACATGAATGAGGTAACCTGCTACAACCAGACCTGAATGAGACTCAGGATCGTAGGTCTGACAGCCAGAGGGAAAGGTGGTATCACTGACCCCACCATATACTTCAAACTATCAATCCAAATAGTCCTTCCTGCAATTATTTATTCTACTGTCTACATAAGCACACTCATCGTTCTCAGATATAACTCTCCAGTAATGAGATCCAGAAACTGCCACAACAAAGTCTTCTGAGAGACCGACCATCACAGCAGGTGCCAGGTCTGGTCGCAGGCTGGGGGCAGGCCTGCAGGGTCTGAGCACCCCCTCGGTACCACTTTCCACCTTGGCCCAACCTGGGTGGAAGAGATGGAACCTCATGTTTGGCAGCCGGCTCCAGAAGCGAGGCAGGGCCCCAGGAAAGCAGAGATAGACATTTAAAAGCATCCGAAGGAAGAAAGAAGTTTCCGCCAGGACCTTGAGGGGAGTAGTGAGCTGTGGAGTGGGAGGGGCAAGCCAATGAGCCACTCACACCCGCCACCTGCCTGCAGACTCCATGTGAGTTAACACGTGCACATTGAGGCTCAGTTATGTTTTCCTGGACCAGGATGTGTCCAGCTGATTGCAAGGATGTTCACTAATGAGCCGAACCCCCATCCTACCCACAGGCAAAGAGAACTCTGAATGGGCCGAAGGGCAGGAACAGACGTGGGGCTAAGCCCTGAGTAAGCCTTGGTGGGAGAAGAAAATCAACTTCTCCAGAGTCTATGGAGGCTCTGTGGGTGAGCCCAGAGCCACCATGTGGGCCTTAGGCCCAGGCCATCCTCTTCCACCAGATTCTAGAACTTAGCTCTGTGCACTCCATGGGAAGCTGGCCGGCCTCCCTCTCTGAGCTCTTGCAAATACTAGAGACCTTTCAAAAACGTGCTGATTTCAGATCCTCATTTTTCCGGCCCATAAAACCTCAGGCTATAGAGAAAATCTATTGATTTTTGAAGGAACAAAGGTGAGGGAAATAAATTCTAGAAATTATTCCGGGGCCTCTTTGACACTTCCATCAAAACCACCTACAGCCTGATTTGAATTAATTTTAACGTGCTTTGTAAACCACTCAGGTCCTTAGTAGCTCTTGCTGAGGGATGGAGGCTAAGAGCCTCCAAGCAGAATGCTAGGAGGGGAGAAACACACTTTCCCGGCTCTCTGAGCTGTCCTGCCTTGCTGGCCAGCTTCCACACTACCTGATTAAATCAGGACCTAAATTTGTCACTGACCTGTTTTCCCATCTCTGGTGTAGTAAGCTCATGCAAGCCCAGTGCTCTGCGGTTATTTCTACGTGAAACTTAGAGTTAACCTAGTCTGTCTTTCATATCTGAATTTTGCGAACAGTACTAAACTTCTAGTTATCATCAGAAGCAGGGAATGACCCAATGGTGTCGGGGCAAAAGACGCCCAGGAGAGATTCAAGCCAAGAAAAACAAGATGCCCCTCCGTGAATGAGCTCATACACGTGCTATTTCCAGATCCCTGCTGGGGACACAAAAGGCTAAGGAGAAATCCGAAAACTCACGGAGCTGACCTGACTCCATTCAGCATTTTTGAAAGCCGTGGCTCTGCACTGATTGAGAACAAGTCTCACCCCAGCACCATCCCAGCCCCTGGGATTGAGAGCTCTTTGGTGAGGTGTTCGATGCCTAGAATTCTAGAAGAGGGCACACAAAAATAAAATACACAGCTCCTGGTCCCCAAGAGGAAAGACGCATGAACATTGACAAGGGAGCACAGCAGGTGCCTAGTTGGAGGGGAGCCCTTGCTGGAGGAGCAGAGACGATGGGGGGCCTACCCAGACCGACAGGGCGCAAGACCTGAGAGGAAGGTCGGGGAGGGAAGGATACTCAGAGGGAACGAAAGGGCCAGAAAAGGAGAGAAATCCTCCACCGCGAGGACAGTTCAGTGGGCAGAAGCAGCACCAGAAGGCTTTTGTCCAAATGCAGATTCCCAGGCCTCACCCCCTCTTGAGTTTATTGTCAACTGGTCTCTCAGTGGATCCCAGGAATCTGATTTTTCGCAGCATTCGCAGACGATTCTGTCACATGGTCCTAGTCTCCATTTTGAGAAACACGCTGCTGAAGCCAATCCAAGGTCACAGCCAGTCTCTCAGGCACAGTGCTCCAGCAACGCAAAGAAAAGGTGTCAGGACTCACTCTGCCTACTTTTTCTGCTCTTTCAGCCGCCATCCGCTCACACCCCACTCCTGTTCTCCCGGGCACCCTCAGGCCTTCCTCTGCAGACACGAGCTCTCTGGAAAGTACACTCTTGGCTTCCCAAGGTCAAGGGAAGGTCTTGAGTTACTTGTGACCAGGATGCCTTTGCTTTTCATCCTGACCTCCGAAGAACAAAAACCTTTGTCTTTTATGAAAAGATTGTGAAACATCCTCGGGGAGGCAGGATTACTTGCAGGGGGGTCAGGGAAACTTTCGTGGGGAGCAGAAAAATTGTGCCTTGTGGGGGGGCTATTTATTCAGTTTGTGGGAAGAGCTACCCTAGAGCTGTGGGAGCCGAAGGCTCTCAACTGCTCACCCAGTCCCGCCTCTCACTGCCGACCCTACCCCACTCCCGTCTCTCAGTGCTCACCCTACCCCACTCCCGCCTCTCAGGGCTCACCCTACCCCACTCCCACCTCTCAGGGCTCACCCTACCCCGCTCCTGCCTCTCAACTGCTCACCCTACCCCACTCCCACCTCTCAGGGCTCACCCTACCCCACTCCCGCCTCTCAGTGCTCACCCTACCCCACTCCCGCCTCTCTGGCTGATGCGCACTGGGCCAGTCATCTCTGTGCAGTCCAATGAGTTTTAGGCCTCCCTCCCTATTTTCAGAAGATAAGGTGTGACAGCCTCTGATAAGGCCCAGGAGAGTCTCCCCGAAGGGTTCTTGAGCAGGCCTGTACAAAGCATCCAGAAACATCCAGAAGAGGAAAGAAGTTTTGAAGGGCTGATGGCGACAGGAGTCCCCCAGATGGATACAGCTTTGTAAGACAATTCACACCGACCACCCAACCCTGTAAGGAGAAGCTGCTCAGGACACACCACTCGGCACTACCTTCCCCAACCAGATTGGTCTCATTTCTTCTGTCCCCTGTGGTGCCTTTCCGTATCGCGTCCCTCCATAGCTGGTGCATTCCCTGACTCGGATGTGTCCGCCTTCCCAGTCTCTCCCACTCCCATCCTTTGGCCTGTGCTCCTGCACAACCCCACTCAGGGCCTCCTTATAGGTCCCCGGGTGCCCCGCAGTAACCACAGGCTGAGAACCAGCCTCCCGACCCCCATGCACCCCGCCAGGGCTGCCAGGGGAGTATCCGCCAAACATGGCTACTGCCTGGGGAATCCTCCGTGCAGTGGCCCCCAACAGCTCCATGAAAGAGCTTCTGCAGCATGCCTCCCACCTTCACCCCACACAACAGCCTAACAGATCTTCACGCTGGTTCCTTTCAAAGCCTTGTTTGAACTGTTGGGGCTGTTTTTAAACTTTGTTTTCAGAAATGTTCTAAGTGTATGTGGTCCCCATTCAAACAGTGCAGAAGGTATGAGGTAAAAAGTATGTCTCCCTTTGCCTGCGATGCCCCTCTATGCACCCCTTCCCAGAGGCAATAACGCTGCTGGTTTCAGAGCTACTTGCTGCATCTTGATCTCTGTGGATACATGTCCCCGTTTTAAAATAAATAAGAGCACACTACCGACACTGTTTTGCACTTGGCTTTTGTCACCTACTAGTGTCTTAGACATTGTTCTGTACCAGTACGTAAGATCAGATCGCCTTCATCCTGTTCAACAGCTGTGTAATTTTGCATTATAAAATTTATCACAATTTGTGTCACCAGTACTCTAATAAACAATTTCATGAGTGCAGACTTTTGGTACTAAAAATTATGCTAACTCACACATCTAGCTCCAGTCAGACGCAAGTTTACACTGAAACTAATGAGGCCCATCTTCCATGTCTCTCCCTTGCAGGAGTCCTTCAGTATACTTTTTCCCCATAAAGAGGGAACCACAAAATTATATATATGCTTCAAGACCCACAAAATCTGGAGCACCACCTGGGTATAATATAAATTGTCTATGGGAGCAGAGGCCAAGGGCATATTTTACATTTTGAATAATGTTGCTGAATTCCAAAATTAAGTCTGTAACCCACTATTCTCACCACCTCCCACAATAGCCCTGGGCTTCTCTTGACACCCCAGTAAGCTACAACCCTTTGCACCTTGCTTCAGTTACTCCAGTGCTCATCCTTTCTTCTTCGTGGGGCTGCAAGCACCCTGAAGTCAACACTCAGGTCCTCTGTCTACTCTGCCCAGCACCCGTCATAGGGCCTTTGCCCAGCAGACACTCAAAAATGTGTTCCATCTGCTTGAAGTCCTTTTCAGATGCGATGGATATATAATCAGTCAACAAAATACTTATTAGGTGAATATTAATATTCTGCATCGCCTCAAATACAATTTAATTTTAGATCTTGTCCATGAGATACCAGCTCTGCCAACTTCACAGATTTAATGACTATGCTCTTTCTCATCATTAAAGTCATGTAAAAGATAGTATGGAGTGGTGGCCCAAGGCCAAAGACCTACAAAATACTACCTAATATGTTCCTTTCCCTCTTCGTTATTAATATTAAGCCACTGATACTGTACTGTCAATAGAACCTTGCAAAGAAATTTAATTTGCAAATATGAAGAAGAAAAGCTTATTGAAGCCAACACATGCTGGTTACTTCATTCTCATTATTTTCTATTACTTTGCCACGGAGGCAAATCTCATTTGTTAGACAGAGTTGGTTCTTGACAAAACAGTACCAGTATTAGAAAACTCCTCAACTTGCTTGCAGTGTTTGCCAGTAAGTTCGGAGGCATTCAAGTTAAGGTGACCAGAATATGCAGGCAGTTCAATCGGCTGGGGTACATCATTTCTCATTTTAAGCAATATTACGTTTAGCGATGTTGGAATCTGTGCTGAAGGCCTCATTTCTCCTTGATCTAATAAAAACTTATATGAGAGAATCCCAATTCCATTTTAGCATTACTGTACATTAATCTGAGCCTCTTTGACTACCATTAGATATTTCCTGGATTCCAACCCAGGCAGTCCCTCCAAGCTTCCTAAAATCTCTTTCCCTTTCATTAACACCAGTACCCTATAACTTTGATATGCCTCATAATCCCCCGGGAAGTTTATTAAAAATACAGCCCCCTAGTCCCATCCCTACAGTGGGGACTCAATCATTTCTCTCGTCAAAGTCTAGTCCCTACCACATAGCCTTGACATCACCTGGAGCTCGTCAGAAATTCAGACTCTCAGGCCCCACCACAGCCCCACTGAGTTAGAACCTACCCTGTTAACAAGATCCCTAAAAGATTCATACGTGCTCTAAATCGAGAGAAGCACTGAGCTATACCCCTCTTCTTTGCCCTCTTTTCCATTTGTTTCCTTGACTCCAACCCCTCTTTGTCTAGTCAAAGACATTATTCCTTAAATCACATCTTTATTTTCTTCTGCTGTCACCATGTGAGATACTGGAAGCATAGAAGTGAATGAGTCAGAGGTCCACCACTGTGGAGTTTATGTTATCTTCAGGAGGACAGATAATAAGTAAGAGTAACAAATGAAAGAAAATAGGGAATGACTGGGATAGGTTAAGAAAGAAAGAAACACAGCAGAACAAGAATGAGGCAGGAACCACTATTCCTATTTTACAGACGTGGAAACAAAGGTGAGAGGTGACAAAGTAAGGAGAGAGTCACCCAGCTAGGAAGTGGCAGGTCTCTCTAAAACCCGAGTCTACTGTCATGACACCTTTGCTATTACGGCATCATGGAAAACCAGGTGGGATTCATCCACACCCCCTTTTTGGCCACCAATGAGATTTTGCTCTTATTTTCCCAGGATTTCTGACCCCTTTGCTCCCAATTCCACAGTGGGGAGGAAAAAAAAACCTAACCTTTCACCCCAACCCTAGAAGGTCCAACTGTCCCTCCCATAAATAAGAAATAGACCATTTTGTCCATAATTTTAAAATTCCATCATCATATCTCTGGGGAAAAAAAAAACACCTACTTCTCTATATCGACAATAGGGATGTATCCGTATCACCGATAGTGTCTCCTTGAATCTTTTCCCTTAAGTGAAAGAGGTAATAAGCTAAAACACACACCTAGCTTACAGAAGAGAACCCAACTCTTCTCTCTTCCAAGTTAGAAAGACACTTGGCCAATACCAGTCAACTTTAGGCAAATACCTTCCCAAAGAGCAGTGTTCAATTTTCACAGGCACTATGCTAAAATATCCTCACCCAATGCTGATTCTCTGAAATGTTGGTATCATTTGTGATACAATAGAAATACTCAAGTTCTAGAATATTTTAACCAACCAACCACAAACACCATATGTGTTTGTTCCAAGAAAGTCTTTTACAACTTTGTCCGTATTTAAATGTGACGACTACAAATAGATTTTATTTTATACAAATATTTAAAAGAAAATTTTGTGCTTGGGGCTCCTGGGTGGCTCAACTGGTTGAGCATCTGCCTTCGGCTCAGCGAGCCCCTCTCAGCAGGGAGCCTGTTTCTCCCTCTCCTTCTACTCCTCCCTGCCCTGCTCATTCTTTCCCTCCTCCTCTCTCTCTCTCAAATAAATAAAATCTTTAAAAAAAAGAAAATGTAGTGCTTGTTGTATCAGGTAATGGGAAGAGATTTTGGTTTCAACAATAGTATTAAACTTGAAAAGTGTGCCTTGAAAAAAAAAGTGCCTTGGCATTAGTTTAATGCACAGTAAAAGAAAAGCATTGTATACTTGCCTTTCAACATTTTTTCCACCTTCCCCCTTTGTGTGTGATCCCACGTGGTTTTCAAATTTGACCCTGATTACTCTTAATCATGAATATTGCCAACAACTGGCTTATAAAACCAGACGTGAGCCATGCAGTAGATGGCTTTTCCTTACAGACAAAGGCTAACTGAAGAATGGGCCCATGAAGATTTTTCTCTTCCTCTGGATTTTGCTGTGTGGGCATGTGCGGCCTGAGCCAACCTACTGGTAATGAGGCTGACACATTAAACCAAGAGTGTTGGCTGAAAAATGGAGCCAGAAGTTCTAATACAAGCAGAAAGCCTACGCTACCTGAGGACATCCAGCTACCATGTTTTATCAAACCTAACATGCCAACCATTGTAAGATACACCATTATTTATGCACCACTCAGAAAAACCTCTATCCCTGTGACATAATGCTTTCTTACATTTAGATTTTTTCAAAACTCTGTTATTGAAATAGTTCCTGTAGAGTTATCTGGGCATAGGTTTTCATTATATCTCTTTTTTAGACATAATAATAGGACGCATGGGGGGCGCCTGGGTGGCTCAGTCGTTAAGCGTCTGCCTTCAGCTCAGGGCGTGATCCCGGAGTTCTGGGATCGAGCCCCATGTCAGGCTCTTCCGCTGGAAGCCTGCTTCTTTCTCTCCCACTCCCCCTGCTTGTGTTCCCTCTCTCGCTGGCTGTCTCTCTCTCTCAAGTAAATAAATAAAATCTTTAAAAAAAAATAATAGGACGCACAGAAACAAATTTAAGTTCACCTCAACACTTCACACTTAGCCTGGCTCCCCTTAGATCTAGGTTTCTCCATATATCATCCTTTTCTGGGCATTAAGGGCACTGATGATGGCTTGTTTTTTTTTTTTTAAAGGAATGGTCCACTACCTTCTTCAGGACAGTCCTCCGACCCAGTGGCACCCATTTTTCAAACATTGATAATGCACGTCAAGCAATGACCATGTCGCACTTACTGCCTGGCCACTGGTGATTGTAAGACATGTTGAAATATTAGAATATAGAAAACATGTCTTAGGGTCACTGGAATACAAAAATATGCCAATTCTTGTCCTTCTTGTTGTCGTGAACCCTAACCATCAACACAGGACCATGACCGCCGAGAGGCCACCCTACCTCCTGCTAACTGCAGCTTCAGAATCAGATCCAACAGTTGGAGAGGGAGGGACAAGAAGAGGGTCTGAGTTGTGGGATCCTATAAGGCAACAGTGATTTTTTGCTTGAATGATGAAACATTGGTGAAACATAGCACTGTGTCAGAAAGCAATTCTTCAAGGCCATGGAAACTGGCTGGCAATCGAGATTATAGCCACATTATAATTCACTATCCAACACACCCAGCCTGACTGAATAGTGTCTGACATTATTTGCCATAATACAAAGAGGAATTTGGTATAACTGGTTTAGAATAAAGTGTTCTTAAGTCAGTGCAGTAAGTGATGGTCTATGTTCAGAGTCATTAAAAAAAGATGTGTTTATCACAGACTATGAGGGATGCCAGGTAAACAGAGCCTAGAAGCAATCTTTATTAATTAGAATATAATTTATATTCTAATTGAATATAATATTGAATTATATTCTAATTGAATATAATATATTCAAGCTAATAATATATTCACAAGAAAAATAGAGACTCATCTTGAAATTAAACGTGCTCCAGAATCAGTTGTGGGCCCTGAATGAGTCCTCAGCTTGTCTCCCTATATTCCCTATCAGTCCTCCATTAAAATAAAATATTTAAAACACTCTAATATACTTTGATCTCCAGAGGAGAAAGGGAACAATATTAATAATAATAAAAACAAAAAATAGCTATCGTGCCCTGAGTTCCTTGTGACAAGCATTGTATCATGCCCTTAATTACACAATGCCCCACTTAATCCTCACCTGTGAGGTGGGCGTTTTGAATAGCATCATTTCCTAAGGGAGAACACCGAAGCTTGCACCTACGTGTTAAGGAACTCGCCCGAGGTCTCTAGCTGGGAAATGTCAGAGCCATGATGAGTCAAACCTGGTCTTTCCATCGCCTCAGCCTAGTTGCTTTCCCTTACACCTCACTGCCCATTGTCGCTAACATATAAGGTGATAAAATAAACCCAGGGGTCCCAACTGAGCCTTTAATGAAGATCAGGAGGGTTCCTTATTCAACTTTCACCAGGACAGTAGAGTCACCCGCATGGATTTATATGCGTAGCTTACTCAAATTGTGGAGTTCCTCATGTAAATTGGGAGATGTGGGAAATGGTTGGAAGATGCGTAATTTGCACATCGAGGGAAGAATTGACAACATTTGAATATTTTCTTGGGATTTGCACTGACCCTTTTGTTTCCATTGACAGCGATAGACAGTACCTGGTTGTATGGAAGTATAAAGAGAGAGAGAGAGAGAGACAAGGAAGGAAGGAAGGAATGATGGCAGTGATGACAGACACACGGACATAACCTATAATTAAACTTTTTGGAGACACTTATCATTTTTCTCAGTAGCAATATTCAGGGCTGCCTATGGGCAGAAGGTGAGGCCATCTTGGGTTCAAGCTCTTGCTTACTGGCTGAGTGACCTTGGGCATATCTGTAAAAGAGGGAATTATGTCTTCTTTTCAGAAGTTTAGGACTGGTATATGCGCTGTGCTGTGCTGTACACGGTGTCTGACACATCCTTTCACTCATTCATTCATAGATTTTTCCACTCTATGTTCACTGAGCACATCCTATGTTTCAGGAATGTCTCTAAGTACCAAGGATACAGCAGTAAAGGGTGAAACAAAGTAAGACACATACCCTACTCTGATGAAGTTCATGTTTTATGAGGAAAACTTCATTAAATAAAGAATTAACTATGAAAACCAAACTCAAACAGAGCAACTAACTAAAAGAGCTCCCAACAGGCAAAGCTGGAACAATAGGAGCAAGAAAACACCTATCTGATTAGAACCCAAAGTATAAAATAAATATTCATGAATCCATACAGATGTAAATGAATGAATGAGTAAACGGGGGAGAAAAGACTAATCTCCCATGCAGAAGATTTCCAAATGTGGACACCGTGGCTTAGTCAGTTGGAACAACCAACTCTTGATTTTGGCTCAAGTCATGATCTCAGGGTTTTAGGATCAAGCCCCACATTGGGCTCAGTGCAGAGTTTTCTTGTCCCTCTCCCTCTTTTCCTCCTCTCCACCCCGCCCCCCACTCTCTCCTCCAAAATAAATACATACATGGCACATTACCTCTGTCATCTTCCTAAAAACCCATCACTCCAGTCTGATCATGAGAAAAACTTCAGATAAATTCCAATTAAGGGACATCCTACAAAATTATTGATCAGGTACTCCTCAAGACTGCCAAGGTCCTCAAAAACAAGGAAATTTAGAGAAACAGTCTCAGCCAAGAACTTAAGGAGACATGATGTGTAAATGTATTTGGTATTCCTGGGTGGAATCCTATGACAGACAGGTCAACTTTAAGGAGATCAGAATGAAGTATTGATTTTCATTATAAATAATTTATCAATATTGGCTCATTAACTATAACACATGTGCTATATTAATATAAATGTTAATAATAGTAAAACTGGGTGCTGGATAAATGGAAAGGTACTGTCTTCACAACTTTTCTGTAAATGTAAAACTGTTCTAAAAATAAAGTTTAGGGGCGCCTGGGTGGCTCAGTCATTAAGCATCTGCCTTCAGCTCAGGGCGTGATCCCGGCGTTGTGGGATCGAGCCCTGCATCAGGCTCCACCGCTGGGAGCCTGCTTCTTCCTCCCCCACTCTCCCTGCTTGTGTTCCCTCTCTCACTGGCTGTCTCTGTCTGTGTCAAATAAACAAATAAAATCTTTAAAAAAAAACCTTTTTTTAAATTTAATTTAAAAAAATAAAAATAAAGTTTAGGGAAACACTTGTAAAAAATCCGGAATGCACTTGTTCTAAACTCTAATGATCAGTCTTTTAAAAGCTTTTTAAAAAATTGCTCCTAAAGACAGGCCTCTGGAACTAGAAGAAGAGGCAATTGCTAGATTTGACTTCTGGCTTCTGTTTTTGCACATTTATAAATGGTTTTCCTGAGGCCGCGTTGGAAGAGCTGAATCTGGGCTCATTAAAGAGTAGCTAATGTTTTAATTCTAAGATTTGCTTGTTAAAAAAAAAAAAAAAAAAAGGATCTCCTTCCTTAGCCAGAAATCTATACCACTGACTATTGAAGTCACTCCTGTGAGTCAGGCTTGCCCAGAGCCACTGCCTGGGGAGGGGACAGTGTCCCCCCCAGAGCATGATGGTTCTGTCCAAAATGTTGCCATTAATTAGACCATCAGCCTATGAAGGAAACTAACGTGTATTAAATGCCTGTGTGCTCAGCACGCTGGTGAGGTCCTCAAACAGAAAATCCCTACTCTTCTACAGCACTTCTGAAGATAAGTATGAAAACCCCCATTTTCCAGATGAGGAAACTAAGGTTCAAAAATGATGTGGCAGACTGGCCAGAGCTGACTCCCTGCTTTTTCTATCAGACGTGAAATAACTGTTTATTTTATATGCCACAGGACAGTCCTAATGAGATGGAATCAGGTTTAAAGGCCTGTCCTAGCTACAGGCATATGAGAATGCACAAAGTTCACAGAATGGTAAAAATGTCAATCTACTTTTCCTGCTAAAAATTAAGAAAAAAAAGAAAAGAAAACAACTCCTCTGGCATAGTCAGCAGTCAGATGTTTGAACTCAAAGGAACTCAGCAAAGTAGGTCTTGCTGAATTAAATGTGCCTTTAATTGGTGTTTTGGTTGAATGTCCCTTTTGCAGCAAACGAATCCGAAGTAAGTGCCGTTAACATGGAGCTCGTTTTCCAACTGAGTGAACGGAATTGGGGAGGTTGTAAAGTTTGGTTGTTCTATTTTCAGTGGTGCTCTGTTGTCTGAAGTTAATGGGTTAGAAGTAATCTGTGTGGACAGGCCAATATATTTCCAGCAACCAAATCCAAAAATACTCGAGCTGGCCAAAGCAAACACACAACCTGTTCTGCTTTTTACAGCGCGAGCCGCCTTCTCTCAGCGCAGGGCTCGGGCATCCCAGAGCCCCCCACCCCCGCCCCCCAACACCAGGCAGGGCTCGGGCATCCCAGAGCCCCCCATCCCCGCCCCCCAACACCAGGCAGGGCTCGGGCATCCCAGAGCCCCCCACCCCCGCCCCCCAACACCAGGCAGGGCTCGGGCATCCCAGCGACCCTCACCCCGGCCCCCAACACCAGGCAGGGCTCGGGCATCCCAGCGACCCTCACCTCGGCCCCCCAACACCAGGCAGGGCTCGGGCATCCCAGCGACCCTCACCCCGGCCCCCCAACACCAGGCACACGGTGTGTGTTTTGACACAAACTGCATATACTGTGAGCCCTGACCCGGTCTCTTTTCTGTTTCTGTCAAACAACAGCATAAAGGAGCTCTTCCCTTCCCGCTTCCTTAGTAAACCTTCCTGGATAGTGAAGTAAATCATTGGAACTCCGGTTTTGCTTCAATAATCTACGGCTAATAGCCTCTGAATACTTCAGAGTCCGCCAGACAAGGGTGAAGCACTTTATATAATAATTCTCAAAATACCCCATTTTGGAGAGAAGGAAATTAAGCATCAAGAATGTAGGGGCACCTGGGTGGCTCAGTGGGTTAAGCGTCTGCCTTTGGCTCAGGTCATGATCTCAGGGTCCTGGGATCGAGCCCCGTATTGGGCTCCCTGCTCAGCAGGGAGTCTGCTTTTCCCTAAGCTGCTCCCCCTGCTTCTGCACGCTCTGTCTCTCTCTCTCATAGATAGATAGAACATAAATAATTTCTCCAAGATTTACAGGCACCCCACCTTCCCACCGGGTATGACCACTCGGCCCGGCATCCCAGTGAGTCCTGTCCCAGCAGAAACTTAGAACCCACCAAGTTCTGAAGCTGGAATTCAAGTTTGCGAGCTGCTTCTCCATTTGCCAGCCTCACCTCAGGTCACTTCTTTCTCAGTTTTTTGACTGTAAAAGGAGAAGGTCAAAGGCTCTTCAAATCTCATTCTTTCTCCCTTCTTTCCGTGGCTGGGAGCTGCTCCCGGGCGCCCCACAGGAAATCCGCTCGGCTTCCCCGCCTACAGCTAGAGCCCCACCCCCACGCCGGCCCTGCAGGGGCTCAGACCACGAAATAAACGGAGTTTGGCTGCTGGGAGGGAAGCTAACACTTAAATGGTGTGGGGATCATGCCGGTGGTCAAGGGCAACACCCCTCTTCCAGCGAACAAAATGTAAAGGGAGCCCTCTCGCCCTTCTCTCTTTTCTTGACCAACTGCATTTCAACACAACAAATTCAGTTTTAATAAGTATTTTTTCACCAACCAATGCATTTAGCAAACACTTTACCAATAGCGGTATGTAGATCTTACATTAATAATTACTATTATAAGCAATAACCAAATACATTCTTATATCAAAATGCAAGTAATACTGAAGTACTTTTAGCTGCCCATCATTTCTTTTTCATGGTAACCTATTCTTTGTTTTACTGAATGCTAATTTCTTTCAGATCTTTCCGGGGTAATAATTCTTGGACATTCTATGTTCTGAATTGGCTGCTCAGAGCTGCCTCTTCTCAAATGCTTTTGGACCTTGACTGTTCATTTCTTAATTTCCTCATCACTGTTTTACGATTATTGAATATCTAATGTAGGTTGTCTAGTGAACTGCCTCTGGCGTGCGCACACCATGTGTGTATGTGAGCGTGAACGCTGGCTGGTGGTGGTTCCTTAGTCTGTTGCCTGGATGCTGGGTTTCTGTCTCTCCCAGTCATAAGGTACGTGTGTCAGTCCTTTTCTAGTGGCCGCTCCCACGTGCTGAGCCTTGAGAGAGCGGCACCTGCAGCTTCATCATTTCCCTCTCCCAGTGATTGCCCACGTCTGTCCAGCAGCATCTAGACCCCCTCCCAACTTGCATCTTCCATGATCCTTAAACTGGGAAACAGAACCAACAAGACGTGTGTGAGTGTGTGTGTATAAATATGATTAGAATTATATATGAGAGAGAGAGAGAGATTTTAAGGAACTAGCTCACGTGGTCTTGGAGCCTTGGCAAGTCCACAGTCTGCAGGGTAGACTCTCAGGCTGGCGCCCAGAGGCGGTCTGCATTATGGGAAGTGGTCTGCTTTGCTCAAAGTCTACTGATCTAAATGTTAGTCTCATCTAAAAAAATATCCTCACAGCAACATCTAGAATAATGTTTGACCAATTGTCTGGGTACCATGGCTTAGCCAAGTTGACCTATGAAATTAACCATCACAAAAATTCCCTCGGTGGGTGCAGATAAGAGAATTGAGATTTGGAGACATGACATTTCTCCCTAGCGATTAAGTTACTACGTATAGCACAATATACCCCTTGGGATAAAAGTCCCATGAAAGCAGAGACTGTGAGGTGCCTGGGTGGCTCAGTTGGTCAAGCATCTGCCTTTGGCTCAGGTTATGATCCCAGGGTCCCGAGATGGAGCCCCACATCAGGCTCCCTGCTCAGCACGGAGTCTGCTTCTCCTTCTCCCTCTGCCTGCAACTCCCCTGCTGGTGTGCACTCTCTGTCAAATAAATAAAATCTTTAAGGAAAGAAAGAAATGGAAGGAGGGAAAGAAAAGAAAAAAAAGAAAAGAAGAGACTGTGCCTGCTGCCTCCAGTAACCCCATTATCAAGTGTGATATAAGCACTCAATGAAAATTGTTCCTTCTGCTGCCATCCTATAGGCTAGACATCTTGATAAACTTCTCATTATGGAAAAGACTAGTTGCCCACCCCAAATCTGTCTTCATAGTAAAAGAACTTTATCTGATTTGGGCCAGCCTTGGAAGGACAGGTCCCCCAGATAGAATCTAGGCAAGGCCATATGACCAAATTTTGACCAAGGAGATGTAGGCAGAAGTGTTGAATGGAACTTTGGGGATTTAAGAGCGGGACACAACTTCTAACTCCTCCTGCCTTGCAGTCTGATTACATAGATGACAATGAGCTCAGTCAGGATCCTGGCACACCACACTGAGGGTCCCATCCTAGCTGAGGGCAGGAAGGAGGCTGGGCCCCTGATCCAATCTCACAGCCACCCTGCCCCCTCTCACTGCTTCCTCTGGATTTACGTTACATAAGAAAGAAAGAAACTTTTGTCCTGTTTAAATCACTGCTATTTCTTATTAGAAGAACCCAAACTTAATTCAAATTAATATAATTCCCACTAAAAGATCTGGAAATGTGGATAGAACATAGCACATTCATGTCAATGCATAGGTGATCTCACACGAAAGAATACAAATTTAAGGAGGGTAAAAAAAAAAAATCAGGGAGCCAGGACTCTTAAATGAACGGCACCAACCAATATGAAACATAAACTGGAAAATATTTGTCCCCTTGCAAAGGGAAATGAAAGTGGAATTTGTCTCAATCTTCTCTCTGAATGAGATAAAATTTCTGCTATTTTTAACCACTGACCTTTCCTTACACAAGTGTTAGGATCTATATAAGATGTATCTTACATCTCTATATAAAATATATGTACTTACACATGCATACACATATACATATGGCTCACCTACATTCCGCGTTGTCTCAGAAATTCCAAGGCAAGAATATTTAGAAATGTGTCCCAGAAATACTCCCTCACAACCCCGTGGGCAAACTCGGGTGGCCCAGGATTCCCACATATAAAAAGCACCTACTGAATATAACCTCACAACCTGAAATGACAAACTTCGAGGACGGAAGACACTTTCAGAGAGCGAGGACAGAGACAACAATTCGACCGCTAATTGCCTCATGTACTGTAATTATCATGTACAGTCTAGAAAAGAAATATGCTCACCATGTTTATGAAATAAAAGATGGAATTTAAAACAAAGAAAAATAAACAAGACTGCACAGCTCTGTAAAAAGAAACCAAACAGAACTTCTAACACACACACACACACACACACACATGTGCATCTATGTTTATGCATATTTATTCAGCCAACTTTAAAAAACTCAATGGATGGATTAAATGGATGGTTCTAAAGCAGATTACAGTGTGGGGAAGGGAATTTATGAACTGGAAGGTGTATCTGAAGAAGTTACCAAAGTGTAATCCGAGTTGTAAAGAGACGAGTAGCTCAGTCCAGGAACACCTGAAGACATGAAGCTCCAGAATGTTATAGAAATGAGGAAAGACACACGTCCCCAGCTGTGGGAAGCAGAAGGCTTCTTGAGCAGTCTGTGCGAAGACAGATCTGGCAGTGGGGAGCCATGCAAGAAGCCAGGTCTGCCCCATCTGGATGGACCACGGTATAGCCCAGAGTGTCCTGAAGAAGAAAAGGAATGTACCAAGTGCTGGGCATGACACGAACACATGGCTCATTTAGTCCAAACAAAGTATGGTAAGCTGCAGATAATCCGTTCCATCTCACAGAGAGAAAACCGATGTTCAAAGACGTGAAGGAAGCTTCCAAGGGCACTCAGAGTAAACAGTAAAAGCCCGTTCCTTTTGCTCCAGCCCTGTGCCATTTCCTGGTGTGAGACCCCTTTGCACAAAACATGAAACCCCTTATTATCTCATCTTCTCTTCTTCAAAACAAGAGGAAATCTCCCTCCTGCTCTAATCGCTTCCCAGAATGGCCACAAGGATGAAACACAAACAACACATACAACATTTTAAATTCTAGAGCTCTGCGATTCTCAAAGCACATTCACGTAGACGACCCTCCAATGTAAACGCATGCTGTTCTTAACCAACCGTGCCAATGATCTTGGAGCTCCTCGCGGGAGGCTCCAGTTTTCAGAGCCGTACAATGCAAGGTCTCATAAAAATCTCAGTTTTCTGTTTGCTGGCAAAATGGAAGGACAGTTAACCTTCAAGATGCCTTATAAAACTGATTAATATAAAATTAATATAGATAAAAATTTTCTATGAATCTGGCACTGGGCTAAGCATCTTCTGCACTTTCTCTCCTGTGAACCTCACCTGGACCTAGGAGATAGGTATCCCTGTTGTCCCCATTTCCAGACAGGAACACAGAGGCTCAGGGAAGTTAGAAGACACGATTGAAGTTAGTTCACTCGTCAATGGTTAGTTGATTACTTCAACCCAAGCAGCTGGACTGCAAAGTCCATGCATGTCCTTAAACATTGTACTCCACCAGCTCCTAATACTGATACTGACTTGGTTCTTGTGAAGACCCAACAAAAGTGCTTTGCAAATGGCAAATGCACACTTGAAAGCTAAGTTTTCATTTTGCATAAACCACAATGAACACAAATTAGGAATTAGGCCAGTTATGGTCACAACCTCAATTTTGTTTGAAAAGTTAATGCTCTCTTTACAATAATCTCACCAGTGACTTCAGCCTTATCATTTGAATAGGTATGAATGCACACAATTAGCATTTTATTATTCTACTTCTGTTATTAATCCCCAAGTTCTTTCAGTCTTTACCAAGGAAATTTTTAAAAATCACCCTTTTTAGTTCATCGATCAATGTTTTCTTACTTGAATGTGTAAAGCCTGGGTTTGCTGAGCTATCCAGAGGTGGTGTTATTGCAAAAACATTCAAGATGCCTTATATGATGCCACATACAACTTCTCAGGTCCTTTGTTGACCTGAAGAATTCAAAATATCAGTTGAGCGTGAGGAGTAGTATATTTGTGTGAAAGGGGAGGAAAGATTATGGTTAGGCCTGGGAGTGCGTGTGGGGGATGCACAGGTGCACACAGATGTTTTTAAGTAAAACTAAATCAAAAGTAAAGTAAACTCAAGGAAATAGACAATGACATGATCATTAAAAAAGATGGGAGGTGCCTGGGTAACTTAACCCATTAAGTGTCCGACCCTTGATCTCAGCTCAGGTCTTAATCTCAGGGTCATGAGTTCAAGTCCCATGTTGGGCTCCATGCTGGGTGTGGAGCCTACTTTAGAAAAAGAGAGAGAGAGACAGAGAGAAAGATGATGTAATAACCCCTCTGAAGAAATCTGAAAGCTAGTGGAGTTTTTTCTGTGGGAAGTTCTTCTTTACAGTAAAGAAAGTAGAGCACAGCAAATTACACAGATTAAAGACCCAATGATTAGTGTTCTCTAATATTAACAAAGGAAAATACCAGATTGGTACTGGATTTTTTTTCTAAAATTGTTCTTTTACAAAAACCAGTATTTGCTTTTGCTTTGGGGCTGAACTAATAATATTGCTTAAAAAATGATGCAATGCGACATGTGGAAACTCTAATTTCAAGATCATTCATCAAACCCAAGAATGACTATGAGAAAGAACAGGAACTGAGAAGAGGAAGATACTCCATTCATGTTTAAAGGACAGAGTGTGGAGTGTCCCACTTGCTGCCATGATTTTTAGAGGGAACCTGGCCTAGATGAATCCTCAAGTCATTTTATCCTACGGTTAGGTCATATTGAAAATACTATTCAAAGGTGTCAGGAGAACCAAATACTATTCCCTAGAGCACAAAACAGTGTGTGTGTGTGCACGTGTGTGTGCGCACGCATATGTGCGTGTTTTAATCAACTCAACACTAGATGGCTCTAGTTGCAAAACCAATAGGTTTCACAAGTCTAAAATCCTAACGTGACAGCAGAGAACAGATGGCTTCTAACCTCGTGAATCAAATTCCGCTCTCTTCCCACATGTTAGAGGCATTAAGATCAGCACCACGCTTTCGGGTTTAAAATGCTGTGCACCTTTGAAAGAGCAGACTTACCTCCTAGAAGTCCTTATTTCACAGATTCAAACATTGCACTGACACAGCCTTGAGGATGTAGGTTTAATTTGCTTGGTAATTATTCCACTCAGCGCTCTGATAGTACTCTATTATTTTCAAATCACTTTCACATATGCCAATTCATTTGACCATCTCCATAATCATGAGGCAAATGTTGTCCTCATCAAAGGCTAGGACACTGAGACTCACACGAGGGGCAGAAAATTGCTCAAGGTTACTCATAAGTGATAGCTCCTAGGTGATATAGCTCATAAATGATAACGGTAGCACTGGCTTCCCCAAATACCAGCACCTGGCTCAGAGTTCTTTCTATACCATAGACAAGGAGAGACAATGAGACATTTGCCCTATGTAGTGTGTCTGGTGTGACCCTTTCCTTTTCTAGAACATTCCATTCCAGTTCATTAAATACCCCCATCAAATACCCAAAATGCAGTTTGACATCGTAAGAAATTGGAAACAGTGAAGAAATCTTTTATTGAGGTAGGAGAGGGAGGAATTTGGCTAGGAGGGGAACTTCTTGCTCTTGGTAGTCTTTGGCTTTGAATTACATTTGAAGTTTTTTTAAGCTTCATGTTTTACCTAAGCCATCAATAAATAATCAATGCTTTTTACCCAAATATGCCAGCTCTGCTGGGTGGCAAAGTCAGTTTGATATTTAAGGCAACATAAGTTAAAATCCATAAGTCAAATAATTCCCATGCAAATGAGCACTCAGGATGGACCCCTCTGCATATTTCTTCCGTCATGTTCTTTCTTGCTCCAATGCCAACACCTTAATCTCAATCACCATTACTGGCCACCTCCTCTCTAACTGGTCTGTCAAATACTTCACCTGCCTCAAATCTGAATCTCCAGCTCTTATTTGAATATATATGTGAATAAATAACCCTAAGACAAGCATACACTGATTTTTGAAAAAGGAGAGAAGTAGGCAAGGTTATCCCATGACAATTTATTCTCAGTGTTACACCCAAAATACACAAATAGGTCATGTGGTTCACTTTCTTAAAATCCTTCCAGTGACTTCCCATTGCCTGGGGACAGCACTGGAAATCTGCGGCACCAGCCTCTTCCCCCCACTCACCCCCACACCTGGCCTTTTATCAGTTATTTGAATGTGCCGAAGTCATTCAAACTCAGGACGCCCACAGTGCTCTTTCCAACTGCCGTAATGTCCACCTTCATGCCCACCCCTTTTAGGTCACAGATGTTCTGGAAGTTTCCTCAACTCCCTCCCAGTTCCACACTAGCTTAGGTCCCTATGTCCAATGTTTTGTTTCGCATCCTGTACTCCTCCTTTGTAATACTTATTCCAACTCTATGTAATTAAGTATTGTGGGGACTATTTGCTTAATGTATATACTCTGCATCCAGTCTGTCAACTCCTGAACCCCTAAAGACTAACATTATTTTGAAGCTTTTAAAATTGTGCTTCGCAATAAATTTTAGATCATAACCAGTACACACACACACACACACCTGAAAAGTTTCAGGAATATGCCCCTTCTGAATGTGATTCACTTGATAATTTCTACTCTGTTTTTAAAATGTTGGCTACACCCCAGTTTATTGAGTTTACAGCCTGCTAATAGACTCAACCCTCATTTGAAATAACCACTCATCTAACACAATAGATAGCAGATAGTAGGTCCTTGGTGATTATTTATATAATAGACAAATGAAAAAAATACTTACCAGCCACCACTTAAAATGATTTGTTTTTGTTTGCATTGGATAACAGTTGAGCATTTATGGGTTTGTCCCTCCCCGGAGAATGGGGCCCCAGAAGGCCTAACCCTGGCCATTCTGAGTCCAGCTATTTCCCTTGACTGGTCTGACGGGATCAGGGTCATGGGGTGATTTCCCCTTGGCCCCATGCCACAGACTGTCCCCTTAAGTACCCTCCAGAAAGAGAGATTGTTCGTTATTTCCCTGTTTACTGCGACTGTTATATCCCTATCGCTGCAAAAAGAGAGAACTTAGAAAATAAAAAAACTTATCAGCAATATCCTAATGACACCAAATTCATTACTGCCTTTGCTCTTATGATTCACATGTCAATTGTCCCACTTTATCAGACTTTAGGGCTATTTTAACTTATTTTCAAACACTTTGGTTTAACGTGAGTATAGCCCTATCTTGTTGAATGCAAGGACCCCTCAAATAAGAAACCAATTATTTTTAATAGCTAGTTAATAAATGCCTTCTTTTACCTGTTGCATTTTTCTGTTTCCACCAGATACCTAAAGTCCCGGGCTTTTCTCTCCTCATCTCTACTTCTCACCATCCAGGCACTGACCACACAACACGGCAAAGAAAACCCTCCCAGGACTGACAGTCTTAAAATATCCACCATTCTCTGCAGGACCAGGCAAAGTCAAGTCAGAATCCTCCATCCATGTGGGAACCACTCGAGGCTGGGCTTTCTCCAGAACCACCCAGCAAACTGCTCGGTGGGGGTCCGGTCCCAGGGGCTCATCCAGAGATGTGTCCCTCGTGCAGCTGTGTATCTGCAGGGGGCATGAGTGCCCCCACCCAGCTCACTCCCAGGGCACAACTCCAGGGGAAAGAGTGTGTTCTGTCTCACCTGGTCATGCATCACTTTGGAAGAAGCAGAGGAAAATCGAGGCTTCCACATGTCTGAGAACTGGAAACTGGAAGCCGTATGAATATTCCTGCAACAAGCTTTATGTCCTGCATTTTAGATTCCCATGTGCTTGGTTGACACCTCTTCCTCTACGTCCATATTATGGAAGGATTGTTCATTCTGCACTTTCCCGTGGCCCACGTGCTTCTGTTAATGGTGGCTCCTCGAAAATTAGATTCCTCTTACTGGAACTGAAGCCAAGTGAGAGTAGCCTCTGGTTCTAGGGGGCTGGTGGCTTCTAAACCCTTAAGCCAAAATGTACTCAAAATTGGGAGGGCTTTGGGTTTTGGGGGTTTTTCATTTGTTTTTTCAAGCGGGCTTTATACCTTTAAGAAGTTCCTCTATAGACTTGAGCTCTTAACAGAACTTAGAATCTCGAGGTTGTATCTTTGAAAATGTCACTTCCTTTATTCTTCAAGAAACACAGTTCCACTGAGGTTTCAAGCCATGAACAAAAGCTTGGGATCTCAGGTAACCCAGTCCGTGGCTGACAATTACGTGGTCACGGTAATGTGAAGTCCAAATGAGCAGCTTGCATAAAAAAGAAGCCTGTTTCCTTATCCTGATCCAACCCTATTTACTTGGTATATAAATGCTTTGTGTATTTCATTCTTAGAAGCCAGCATTTATCTGCATACTTCACCTGAATCTCCGCACCTTATGCTCTACAGTGATATAAAAAAGCACGAACAAAAGGAAGAAAGACTCTCCCAAATGTACCTTAGACTTCAGATCCCTTTGACAGAACAGAAAATAGGGGAGCTAGCATAAATTAAAGGCTAGTTACCCAAACTGCAGTGAGTTCTGCTTTTTAAATATGCAACTCACAAAAAACGGCTTCAAAAGGATATTCACATCAAGGGGTTTTAACACAAAAATGTACTTTAATGTTGTAAACAAAGGAGCCTGGCCCTTTTGTAGATTCTGTGGGGCTGTAGTGACCCAGTTATCTGGTCAAAGGGCTGTATGGATGCGAGGGACAGAGCGAGTTAAAGTTTAACTCCCAGGAATTGTAAACCAAACCTAAAGCCACAAACCTTTGGAGTTTGATATGTTGATTAGAGCATAACCAGAGTGACACGTTGAACTCGCCATAATCAAGGAAACCTTTTCCGGGTGGGGATCTCTGAAATCACTCAGGTACGGTCCATGTGTTTTGCTTTTTCTTGCTTCAACTCTGTGCAGCTGTGCGGTGTGGCTCAGTGGGAACGCAGTGACAACAGCTTCTAACCTCTTCTATCTAGAGCCTAATGCAGGGCACTTTCTGGCTGTTTTTATGCTAACGGAGAAACATGGAAAACAAGAGAATATATTGGAATAATCCTATAATTTCAGAATGAAATGGCAGCCGGCTTCTGCTACTTGATTTAATCATTTCTGAGGCTAAAAAGTAGCCTTACCCCCTCGGGTTCGAGAGTAGGGCTAATGTTTCCGAGAAGTTTATCTAGCAGTAGGAAGACAGCTGGGAGTGTTGTGGTTGGCTATCTGTCCCGGTCCTGCGACCCCCAGAAGCATAAAATATGTCATTACAGGAGGAACAGCATTAACGTCACTGGCAGATTCTGACTTCTCCGTATAGGTCGTAATTCCTATTACACCTTAGATTTCATATTTTCAATTCTCTCCTTCCCTCTCCTTTGTCCTTCACAACCACCCAAAACCAAAATCTAAAACACAAAACCCCACAGAAAAGAAACCCACACAAAATCACCTTGGTGAATTCTCGCTATCTCTTTTGCCAGGATCCTATTCACCTAAGGAATGCCTTAAGCTATTTGCTTTTCGTTCTAGCAAAAGAAAAGAAAAGAAAAAACAAAACAAAAACAGACATGGAAAATGGCTTTGAATGTGTTAAATCTCGACCTTGGGGGGAGCTAATTATTAGATCTTTTTCTCGGGTTGGTTTGGGCCACGGTGCTGCAGAGGCTGTATTTTCACATGACCATTTTGTTCACCCCAGAAAGGCGATTTAGAACCAAAATATGCTATGATTGTATCTTAATATTGCATGGTGCGCTGGGTGTTACACGCAACTAATGAATCATCAAACTTTACATCAAAAACCAGGGATGTACTGTATGGTGACTAACATAATATAATAAAAAATTTAAAAAAAAAAAAAGAAAGAAAGGTGTCAGAGCACTTAACGGGAATATCCATTCCTACCAGAAACCTTTCAAACTCTGACTGAAATACGTTTGTTCCATGATTATGAGAACGAATCCCAAGGAGAATGGGCTCCAAGTTGGACAAGTGTATTGACGGTAGGCTGGTCAGATGTTGTGCATCTTCAAGAAGGGGAGGAACCCAGCGTTATTCGTGCACCGTGCAGGATTGGGGTTTTGCGACATATACACTGACAAGCTCAACTTAGGTTAGAATTTAGAAGCTTCAAAGATGTGCTGGTCTGGTCTGAAACATCCTTTATGATCATGTGCTGAGGTATATACAGTAAGAGCGTAGGTCTGGGTAGTAACCGTGCTTACTAGATCAAATAAGAGCATTTACTTGTTGAAGGGCTGAAGCCTTCCCCTGCTAAATACGGAATAATAGACAAATGACTTATTGGTTCATATTTCAGAGCCATATTTTCCAGAATTCTATGATACTGCCCATTTGACACAATTCTCACATTTTACTGTCCCAATTTATTATTTATCAGGTGAAAGGGAAGGGGGGAAAAGAATTGGGAAAAGGAAAGGAAAAAGAAAAAACCTAACTGACATGACGGATAGGAAAACACTGAATATTTGGTTATTATTTTTAACCAGGCTAATACCAAGTTGTTTGACATGATGGATAGGAAAACACTGAATATTTGGTTATTATTTTTAACCAGACTAATACCAAGTTGTTTGGTGGCATTTCAAATACAACATTTCCTGCACTGTATTCAGTGGATGTTCATAAATGTGGCTTAAATAAAATGACCGTATTGTCAAGTGGAGGAAAGGTAGTCAGGTACTTTAAAGCAGGTCTTGTTATTACGTGGACGTTTGGAGTGATATTAACTGACAGACGTTGACTAAGTGCTCGATGGCCAGGTGTAGCCCTGAGCACTTTCCATGCATTCATCTGTATTATTCTTAAACCAGTCACATAAGGTAGATACTATTATAACATTTTACTAATGAGAAAATGGAACAGAGAGTAGTTACGTAGCAGGTTCAACATCACCCAGTCATGAAACGAAGAGCCAGATTCCCCAGCCGGGGGGTCTGACTCCAAAGCCCGAGCGTGTCACCATTGTAACTGTCCTCCCAGGGACGGCGGATTTACTGTGTGTGAATGTACGCACTTCTTGTGAGCATCTAGGAGTGTGAGATGTTTCATTTCCTAAGCTTCCTTTACGACAGAACACCTTTCAGGAGCATCTATTAACACGCCTCAGAAATGGGATTCCTCAGAACACAGATTAAGAAAGAATAAATCCCTTTTAGAGCTCACATTCTGCATTCATAAAACCAGAACCAACCGAAATCACCACAGCTGAACACATCTGAGGGACCTGATGGCCTAGCTATCTTCCATCAAACAGGACCATGCCTCTCTTAGAGACTTTCCAAAGCAATTCTAGAAAGAACACCGGACTCCTCTCCTGACAGAGCTTGGCTGGAAGGCAGGTTCCCAAACTCCCGAGCTGTATGACCTCGAGCACACTACTTAACTTCTCTGAATTTCAGATTGAGTGTGTTGTGGGGATAGAATCCACCCTGCAGAATTCAAAGAAGTTGAAATGAGATCACAGAGCCAAATAGTTAAAGCATGATCCCTGACCCGTGGTAGGAATTCCGCAAAACTCTCTTCCCCTTCCCACTGCACTATCCCACAGTCTCCAGAAAAATGTCCTGATACTTTCCAAACTTACCCATTAGTTGCTCTTTGTCAAAACTCTACAGATACAGTTTAAATCAAAAACTATACACAAGTAATAAAGTTCTGATTAGTTACCAAGAGTAACCGTATTCTATTTATCCGAACAAAAAGACAAAACCTCTTTTTTTCTTTTATTCTAAAAAGACAGCAGGAACAACAACAAAACATAGTATGCTTTTGTTTTAGAGAACGTTGTTCAAGGAAACTCGTAGCTAAAAGCCCAATGCCCTTTTCAGCGAAACCCACAGGGCAGCCTGTGGCCATGTGTGTTCATTTCATCACACAGCCAGTTGATGTTACAAATCTGTTTCAATAACTGTCTTTTAAAATACTGCCATCCCTTAGCAAGCTGGGGAGTACGCTGGGTACTGTTGCACAATTGTTGTCATTACCTTATGTGTCTCTGAATGACTCAATCAGTTCAAACAAGACGGTATTGATCGATGGAGGATAAACACCATTTGATCTTATTCATGGAAACAGTAACCAGGCTCCTCTAAAGTGCAGTTCTAACAGTCCCAGCGCCCCCTGGGAAAGCATCTGGAAAAGGAAAAGCACCACTGCAGTGACATTACCTATTAGAAATCTAAATCCCATCTGCTCCTTGGCAGATACTTAAGATCCAGCAGCTGTTAACCAATGTTTCCTGCTGATTGGTTCAGGAGAGCTAATCTATCATTTGAGTCCATCCAACTTAATCCAACTAGAATCTCAGTCCCAAGAACTATGTAGAATCTTTAATAAATTAAGGTTTTGTGTTGAATATTTTTGATTCATCCAAATGGAAAATTTAAATATTTCCTTTTATAATAATGGCTGCCTTGACTAAAATATGCTGGTACCTTGAGCTCCCTAATTTGATTTTTTTAAAGATATATAAACTTAGCTTTTTTTTTTCCTTATATGTATATATAAGTGGAATTTTATCTATGTGGAAAATATTTTCCAGGTTTGTTTATTCCAATAGGGTTCCGTCCCTGGTAATAGTAGGAGGAAGGCCATAATGTGGACTAAGATACTTCCCTCCAGTTTACAAAGGTACGCACAGTGTTCTGCTCCCAGGAACAATATGGCTAACAGAATCAGCACATGACATTTTGGCCAGAGAGAACGGCTAAGTGAGCAAACTGGTTTGCAATTCTATAAACTCCCACCTTCAGTGATGTAGTAATGTCTCCTCTTCTTCCAGTAGTTAAAATTGATCATTGTTTTGGGATGCCCAACTCACTCAAAGAACACTACACTTAACATAGCAGAATTAATTACTGTTAATACTTTATTTCTATGGAATATTCTAGTTTACAAAGCATTTTAGACAGAAGCATTTAGACTTTTTAAAAAAAAAGATTATTTATTTGAGAGAGAGAGCCTGAGCGGGAGAGGCAGAGGGGGAGGGAGAATCTGAAGCAGACTCGTCACTGAGTGTGGAACCCAGTGCAGGGCTCAATCTCACCACTCTGAGATCATGACCTGAGCCAAAATCAAAAGTGAGACGCTCAACCGTAGGAGCCACTCCAGCAGCCCGAGACTTTTCTAATGCCAAATTTCGTCATGCTCAATTCAGCATGCTGACTTTCTTCAAGGTAGGTCAGTCATTATACCTCATTCCAGTTGTGCAAAGCTGATTAACTGCAAGATGTGCGTGCAGAGTCTAGAAGCCCAGCTGGGCTCATGCAGGGGAGGGCGGATTATGTAAGCTTCACCTACTGTACTGGACATAACTGCACTGGCGATGAGTTAACTAAGACGTTAGACGAAACTAGGAAGAGAGGATGAGAATCCCCGTGGAAGGTAGAGGAAAACTAGTCCCATGGAAGTCCCAGAAGGAAACGATCCTACAAAGATTTAAGGCATGGCACGTGAAAGAAGTGAAGGGAGGGACGCCGGACTATCTCCTGGAACACTGGCTGGGCGTTTGCAGGGTTTTATGTATCGAGGCAACTGTCTTTCCTTCCTCTCAACTCATCTTTCATATTCTTCTACCCATCTTTTCTGTTAGGGTTGCGTTTAGTGCTCCTCTTTCCAGAAGGGGGTTTCTGCATGAAGGAAATTGGCTTCTTATATCTGTTTAAACCTTAATCCCTCTGGTTACTTTCCGAGGCAGTCAGAGATCAAAAGTTGATACCATGGGGGTGCCTGGGTGGCACAGCAGTTAAGCGTCTGCCTTCAGCTCAGGGCGTGATCCCGGTGTTACGGGATCGAGCCCCACATCAGGCTCCTCCGCTATGAGCCTGCTTCTTCCTCTCCCACTCCCCCTGCTTGTGTTCCCTCTCTCGCTGGCTGTCTCTATCTCTGTCAAATAAATAAATAAAATCTTAAAAAAAAAAGTTGATACCATGGAGCGAGAGTCTGTGTTGGCACATGGCAATGACTGGGTCAGGAATCCTCTTTCCTGAAGATCCCCAGCAGTGCCTCACAATGCGGGCATTGACTGCCAACCAGTTAGAATCGGCACCCTACGATGATGAGGATGATAACAACGATATGAGTAATAGCTCTTACATGCTGACATAGCTCCCGCCCCATGCTGGGCACGGAGATGAACTCATTCAACCCTGTGGGATTCTGTGGAGTGGGTGCTATCGCTATGCCATTTCTCCAATAAAGAGGTCAAGTCTTAGGAACATGGAGAAACTTACCCAGGGTCACGCGGCTAAAAAGTGGTAGAAACAGGAGTGAACCCCAGCAGTCTGGCTCATACCACATGGCAGACAGGGTGTGACAAGAGCATGGAGAAGTGCTGAATCTTGGAACTGGAACTAAATTTTGAGTCCTTTATTGGACAGAGAATAACTAAATGAGTTTCCCAAGAATAAAAGACATTTTTTTTAGTTGTCGTTAGGGTAAGAACCCAAGTGCAGACCCCCAGCCCTTAGGCAGGTCCTGCTCCTTATAACACCCCCCTCCCCCAGTCAGAGCACTTCTAACTCAGCCCGAGTCTCTACACAAATCCTGGGAGACGGACTAGCAGAACCCCTAGGATTACCAGGGAAATTCCCTTCTCTCTGAGTCCGGCCCTCCTTGCTCTGCATGCATGCCGGCACGGCCTTAACTCAGTTAAAGGAGACCCATATCGTGACTTCAAGAGAGTGCCAGGCACAGATCACAGAAGAAACCTGCAGGCACCATGAACACAGGGAGGTATCTCCAAAAACGCAGAGTAGTTGTGTTTGAATGATTTGGCTTCCACACACCCAAATTCTACTAGGGTCTGAAGACACAGCACCTCCCACCTGGAGGACACACCCTTCTCCCAGGGGGGAAAGAATAATTGGGCTGCTAGGTCTATACATGCTCAGGGAGTCCCATATTTAAACTGCCCTAATTTGGAGCTTTAAATGCAGACCCAGATGTTCCCAAATAGCAGCTCCGCTAGCCTCAATGGAATTATTCATTTAGGATAAGAGTGTGCTTCCAGAAGTTCCTTGTTAAAATACACACTAGTTGGGATATGGGGTATAAGTGATAGAGACACTTTGAGGTATTGACGTGCAGGAACACATTAGCCTAAAATCACTTAGCAAATTAACTAGTCTGGCCAAGCTTTCCAAGAAGGGCATTTAGGATAAGTCCATTGTGACGGCAGGGAAGAGAAGATGGAGAAGAGGAATGACCAAGGATGGAGGTGTCATAGGGAACCAAGAGGAAAATTTAAGGTGTTTGAATGACAGCTATTTGTCTGATCTTTGAGGAAGAGTTTACTTATTAATTGCGAGTGATTATTAAAGACATTTGAATACCACACTTACCAGTTTCCTCCATGTCTCTCCCTCACTACAGAACAGGTACTTAAGACAGGTGTGCTGACCAGAATTGGAATCATCCAAGAATGTTGGTACATGGCCTTTTAAAGATATTTTAAGATAAGAGAAAAACCTATAATCTAGAAACTTCTAGAAACTCTTATTTTCACTTGCCTCTCAAAACAAGCTATAACGTCAAATACTTCCTATAATAGTAATTTAGTATTTCAATATTTCAAAGGATCCCCTAAAGCACAGTGATCTAAAGGACAGATTCATAGCATGGCATATGGTGAAGAGAAGACATTTGCTCTGCTAAAGCAGGAGCCTCAGACCCAGAATGCCTGGGCCTGGATCTTGGCCACAAAGCAAATTAGTGAACTTCTGTGAGCCTGTTTCCTCTTCCATAAAGTCAAGGTTATTTTGTGGATTGGATCAGAAATTACACACGAGATGCCTAGAACAATAGCAAACGAGTGTGCACAAACCTTAGCTGATGTAGCTCTAACAGTCATCTCATTCCTGTGTTGCTTTCCCAGAAGAACATGGCTAGAGACAGAGAGAGGCTATGAGGTCAACGTGTAGAAAATTGGAGGTCAGATAGCTGAGAAAGAACTCTCCCCTCCACTGGCCTGGTGGAGCAGATTAGGGACAATTTCTCCTTGACACCGTTGCAGTTTTTCCAAGGCAGAGATGTTCTCTGTCACAGGCGGGGTCTCCTAATCAAGTCAGCATAAAATGATTTGAAGGAACCTGGGTCATTAGCAAGGTAAGAGAATAGAAATTCAGATCCTCACACCAGAGCGCAAGCCTCTAGGCCTGTGTTATTTTCATGGTTACAACAAACAACCTATCAGGACTCAAAGCCACTTACAAAGATGCATATTAAAGAATAACAGGGTTATTAGCATGAAAAAAATGCAGGAATGAGATAATTCAACCTGTCCCCAAGTCAGTCCCCTGCACAGGCACAGCAGCAGACCCCTGAAGAGAAAACTATGGCGGGAAGGCCTAAGGGAAGCATCAGGACTGAGGAGGAAAGGACTAGGGGTTAGCATCTACTTCAAGGGGAGTGGCTGGATGGAAGGGAAGGAAGGAGATTGCTTGGGATTACTGTGTTAACCTGTCCCCTGGGACTGACTGATGGACACTCTCCACCTTGCTCGAGTTCAGCATTATTCTAGACACTGTGCTGGATACAAAGATGTATTATACTTCTGTCCCTAACTTCAAGGGGCCCATGAAGAGTTCCCCAGGGTTCCCATTGCAGTCTTAGGATATTTGATCTCTCCTTCTCCAAAGTCTCTTACTTTGCTGGAAAATGAATACTATTTACTATGCTGCATTGAAGGTTCCTGAAAGGCAAGAAAGTTATCTTATTTCTTTTTCAATGCGCAGACCTAACACATTGCTACGCATATAACAGATTCATCCTATTTGCTGAATAACAGAGTCACCTAACTGGGCGGAGCAGGACAAGAGGTAGAGGAGGCCAAGAAAAACAGCACTGAGTACCCCGTGCCCTATTCTGTGCTGTGTACTTGTCCTATCTTTTTGCACCACTATGGCAACACCGTGAGGCAGGCATCATGATCCCCAATTTTGAAATGAAGAAGTTGGGATCTGGTTAAACAACTTGATCCAAGTTTACAAAGTTCTTAAGGGTAGGGCCCCAACATTGGCACCTGAGTCAGTCTGAATCCATGATCCCATGGTGTGTCTGCTGTGGCACCTTCCCCACTTGGGAATCAAGAATGAACAACAAAGGGCAAAATACTGTGTGTTGTATTATTGTGTGGTGAGACTAGAAAATTAGGAGAGAACCAAGTCTGGAGTAGTCAGAGAGGCTATACGGAATTTCCATTCAGTCTAGCAAATACGTGTGAGGAAGTGTCTACTGAGTGCCAGGCTCAGTGGAAGGGCTGGAGCTAAAAAGATGAGTGTCCATCCTTGGGAAGGGATGATCCTCCCTCTCTTCATTTTCCCACCTGTCCCTAAACTAGTCCTTCTGCCTCTAACACATTCTCAGCAACACTCATGGAGTCGCCTTCCTAAAGGGCACAGGGACCTATTAGAGGAGTTCTTCCGTGCTGACTTCATAATAAAGAACACCCTGTCATGCCGGGATTGACGGCATTCTTGCCTGCTCACCAGCCTCACCTGTTGTCCCTCCCACTCCCGATCCCCTCCATTCCACTCACATTCGGCATCCCAACCATACTCAACTTCTCCATCATCCATGCTGTTTTCACTTCTATCTCAGTCCCCTAGAGTCCCTGTCTCCCTTCTTCTCCTGACTCCTAGGCTTCTGGACTGGTCTGAATAGAGAAAAGTTATCCACTGGAAATTAATATAAAGTTGGATACATTTGATAGGTGATGACATTGGTTGATAGGGTTGTAGAATATGGGGCCATGTAAAGTCTTTGAATAGGAAAGTAACATAATAAAATGGTCGAGAAAATTAACGGGTGTTACACAGAGGATGTTAGAGTTGGAAAAAAGGCTGGAGGGCAAGGCAAGAAACAATCCAGGTATGAAATGATGGTTGCATACCTGATAATTAATGGCCATGGGAATTCAAAAGAAGGGCAAAGTATCAGAACTCAGTAGCTGACTAGATGTAAGGAGAAAGAACTTATAAGGACAATTTATGCCAAGGCGTGAAAGTTAGCATAAAATCAGAACCTCTATAATCTAATTTTTTGAAAGGAAACATAAGGCTGTCTTTCATTACAAGTGTCACATTGCCTCAGGGCTACTGTAATATACAGCTTTAGATAGTTGTATTTTTGTAAGCTCTACTGGAGGATCAAACATATTTTATTAATCAGTGGTTGGCAGTCTTGGTGAGAATTGAGTGTTCAACCTAATTTTCCCAGATTGGTCTGAGGAAACCAGATGCAGCAATTAAGCTCAAAAGGACAATCTCAACTAGAAAAAAAAAAGAAACATAATAACACGAATCCAAGAGTGAATGAAATACAGCACTCACAGCTCATCAGGCCCTGTAATCGGCCACACAAATAATTGGTCCCAGAGCTATTGAACAAACATCTGCTTTTCGGCTAAGAAACATCTACGTGGCATGCTGTGATTACCACTTTCCCAATTTGTAAGTCAACTTAGAAATTAAACATATATGCAAAGACATTCTGTTCTTAAGCTATGCCATTCTAGAATTTCTAACCTCTGCCAATTCGCTTCCCAGGGATCCTTAAGAGAGTGGGGCATGGTGGGAAGAGTTGGGTATCATTACATAACAGCCATCTGTAGCCTGATCTTACAGTTACTGGAAACATGACCACACTGAAGCCATTTACATATGTGTATTGGCCAGGGTTCTCCAGAGAAACAGAACTGGTATTCCAATCAGTACATATACAAAAATGGTTTTGCTGTTGCCATTGTTCTAGTACCTGTAAGATACCAGTACTAGTGAAGAGCACCTCTAAGATATATATCTGTCCATCTAAAAGGATTTATTGTAAGTGGTTGGCTCACATGATTATGGAGGCTGAGAAACCTCAAACCCTGAAGCTGGCGAGCTAGAGACCCAGGTGGGACGATGTGTATTTCCAGCCTGAAAGCCAACAGGCATGAGACGCAAGAGCCATTGTTTCGGTCCAAGTCCAAAGTCCAGAAAAGATGTATGTCCCCGGGAAGGCAGAGTTCTCTCTCACTCAACGTTTTTGTTATAGTCTGATCTTCAGTTGACTGGATGAGGCCCACCCACATTTGGGGAAGACAATTTGCCCTCCTCAGTCTATATTTAAAGTTAATCTCATCCAGAAAGATGTTTACAGACACACCCAGAATAATATTTGTCCAAACATCTAGGCACCCTGTGGCCCCGTCGAGTTGATACATAAAATTAGCCATCATAGAACCTTAACGGAGTGTAGAGTTCATATGTTGTCTGGCTGTAAATCTCCTCATTGCTTCCCCACTGCCCACTCTGCCCTCTGACACATGCAGTTTCCACCTGTTGTTCAAGATTTCCCAAATCATTCTGGGATTAAAAAACATGTTCATCTCTCAATCTTCAGTGTTACCAACAACAGATCACGTATGAGGGTCTTTCAGAGTTTCTGATAGTCTTATCCAAGCTGAGCCAAGGCTGAAGGATTTGTAAAGGAGTTGGCGGGGTCAGAGCCAGTTACAAAAGGAAAGGGGTGGATGGAGAAGTCTCCCGTGTGATAGCATGGTACCACCACTGGCCGCCAGGAGTTGGTTCACACTTGTGTGTTTATACACATTCATGTCCACACACGCATGCTTGGGAGTTCAGATATATATATACCCATATACCTACACACCCCCAGAGGGAGCAGCTTGAGTTTGTCCAGCCAGGGAGACTATGGAAAGAAGCATGGGAACTAGGCACAGCAAGTCACAGCAGGAATATAAACAACAAATTGGTCAGTCCTCACGGAAACGGAGTTGAAAACAAACCACTTGAGCCAAAATCTAATAAGAATGCGATTTTTTTTTTGGCATTTCTAAACACTAGCCATTAGGAAAACATTTATTCATTAGGAATGATGAAAATGTAAACAATTATTAGAGAAAATATGGAATCATTCCCCCTTTTCTCTATCACCTAGTGTCTACCTTTCTTTTATAGGCTTTTTCTTCTCTTTAATACAATCTTCTTTACATGATGTCTCTTTAGCAGGCGGGATAAATGCAATTATTGTCCACTGTTTTGTTTTGACATTTAACATATATAGACTCGAGCTTCAATCAGCAGTTCTCAACTCAGCTGCCAATCAGTGTCACTTTGGAGGCTTATAATGTAACCATTTCCAGGGTCCCCGCCCAGACCATGTGAATCTGACCCCCTCTGGGGTGGGGAGGATGCTGCCCCAGTATGGGTGACTATAATGTAAGGCCAGGCAGGGAGTCTGCTCTTTCTCCAAAGCTCCTGCATCTCGTATCTGCTGTCAGCTCATGTTGACTAAAGCTATTCTTAAATGATTTATTTTTAGTGCCAGTTTGGAGTATGCTGTATAGCGGTACAATATTTTAAGGATAGGGCCCTGCTTAGCAAGTTATGGCAAGTCACAATTAAGGAATTTGTTCAAACGGGACACATCCTCTCAGCAGGAGATTACAGTGAAGTTGTTTTTCGGAGTATGATAAGGGGCACCTGGGTATCCCAGTCAGTTAAGTGTCTGCTTCGGATCAGGTCATGATCCCAGGGTCCTGGGATCAAGCCCTGCTTCGAGCTCCCCACTCAGTGGGGAGTTTGCTTGTCCCTCTGCCCCTCACACCCACAACCCCCCCACACTTGTGCTCTCAAGTGTGTGCTCTCTCTTTCTCTAATAAACAAACAAAATCTTTAAAAAAATTGAGGAGGGGGAGATTTAACAGAGTGAATATGACTTGCTAAAATCCAGGAATGCTTGCAGTTAAATCCGAAAGTTCTATTTTGACAAAGCATGCGTCCTTGCCTGCACATCCTTGTGTAATTTACAGTTTCAAGCTAAATTCCAGGGATTTAATGGCTTCTTGTTGATATTTAAAGGGCATTTTAAGCAAATAAATGTGAAATGTCTTTTGAAATGGATCAAATGCTCCTACTCTATTCTATCTACTTCAGAACATGCTAAAAAGCGAGAGGTGGACCTCATTGGACCACAAATTATGCAGTTTTAAATACAAATTTTAAGTGAAAATATATGGTTCTATTTGAAATTAACTTTTCCCTCAAACAAAACAAAATGAATGTCTAGGCGTCAGGCCTGTTTTGCAAGAATGATGATCTGTGCTCCAGATGGACATGTTTAACTCTCCCAAGAGTTGGGTAATTTTTTCTTTTCAAATGAGATTGTATCTGATTCTTAATTCTAAATTAGTACTTAAAAAAATAAAAAGAAGAAAAAAATTAGGAGGACACACCTTCTCACTCCTTGCATGTTCATAATGCTAAGATTTAGTCCAGGGGTGTAGGTGTATATAGAGAACACACACAAAAATTACAATACAGTCACTTGTCTATTATACGTGTGCTTGCTCCTTTTCTCTGATAATTTCAAGTCAATAGTTCCAATGGAATTTTGTCTGGTATAGTTTTAGTTTCTCCATAGATATGTTCACAACAGTGCAATTTCCCTAGTGTCTCAGGTTTTGCTATTTTAAGTTACTCTGTCTAGGACTTCACATGACTCCAAATAAGACGGTATATAGATTTAAGCATCAACAAACAGTCATCAAAGTATCAGCTGGCCCAAAGCATCTTTGCCAAAATAACAATTTCTTGACAAAACTACATCATTAGCATGGCTTCTCTATGGCTGTTAACACCTTGTCTTAAAAGTAGGCTGTACCTTCCAGGTGGAATCAGCAAGTTCGTTAGTCAGGGCTGTCACCAGGGGAGGAGAGAGAACAAAGTCAAGGATTAAAGAGAGTAAGAGATAGGAAAAGGAAAAGAGAAACTATAGGGACATTTGAAGGTAGAGGCAGAGGGACAGAGAGGCTACCCCACCCCCAAAATTGTTGTGTTTGGTGCCTATTGGAAGTACTTGTGTCTGTTAGCAACCCATGCCCCCATCAGATGTTTGGCCCATAGCCGCTCCCTCCTCTTCGGCTATCTACAATCCAGAAGAGCTAAAGGTCAATGGGAAGAAGGAACCAACACTTTAAATGGAAGAATACAAATTAACATGGAATCCAAGTCACATCCTCCCAAGTGATACATCTCCTGATCATCTACGAGGGCTCTGCATTCTGCCAAGGAGCATGAAGTATGAGGTTTCGGGGGGTATGAGCAAGTGCATAGCAGGGAGCTGGCAATGACCATGTATCCATTTTGGACCATGTCCAAAGGGGGTCAGATCCTGAATGTGTCCCAATGAACCATCACACAGTCTACCCACAGCACTATCAGATGATAATAGCTCCTTTTCTTTCTAGCAAAGAAGCTGTTACCTGTGCTTTTGATGACCCAAACCACCTGTCCCTATGAAGAAGACACAAACTCACAGTATCTGCCTCATCAGGTTCCTCATGGTCATGGGGTTCCTCACAGAAACTCTTTAGGAAAAGCTGGACAGATATTATAATCTCCCTACTCCTTCTGCACCATGCACCTATTTTTGACTACAGTAATGAGGAGCACAGACTCTGACCCCAGAGTACCTGGATTCAAATTATGTGTCTGCCACTTGCACCTGGGTGACCTTGGACAGACACATTAACCAACCTCCCTAACTTATTACCTGCATCATAGGAATGATAATACCTACCCCACTGAGTTTTTATGAGGGTTAAATGGTTTAACATATAATAAGTGTTCAGGAAAGGTTAGCTCTGTTCATTATTTGCTGTGTAATAGGCAAATCCAAGGTATCTTGATTTTTTGTTTTAACTTACCTTTTCTGATCTGATGACTATATTTAAATAAGTTTACAAACTCTTTTTATTTCTTTTTTTTTTTCTGTGAATTGACTGCTTGTGCCCTTATTTGTCCACTGATATGGGCAAATTATTATTCAATCCATTTTTATTATTGATCTAAAAGTATTCTTTGTATATTACAGATACTGATTCTTGGTCTATTATATAAAAATAGCAATCATTTTCTTCCTGTCAGTGGCTTCTTTTTAACTTTATCATAACATTACAGATATTTATATTTTTTTTAAGATTAATTTGAGAGAGCATGCGCGTGATGGGGAGGTGGGGCAGAGGGAGAGGGACAGAGGGAGAATCCCAAGTAGACTCCCTGTTGAGCACAGGGCCTCCATAGGGGCTCTATCTCAAGACCCTGAGATCATGACCTGAGTTGAAACCAAGAGTCAGATGCTTAGCGGACTGCACCAAACAGGCTCTACAAATCTGTTAGTCTTTTCATTTGTGGGGGTTGAAATGCCTGGTTAGGAAGCCCTTCAGATTATAAAAACGTTCCCCCATCTTTTCTTCCGATAGTATACAGTGTTTTAAAAGGTTTTTTTTTATGAATCCACTTAGAATTTTGATATATGCTATGAGATGATAAGCCAACTTTTTTCTCAAAGTGTCTATGATCTATCCTTTGAAATAACTTCTATCGGCAAATTCCAACATAAGCAAAACTATAGGTCTAGACTTCTTTTTTCTTTCCGTTAATCTGTGTATTCTTATGCCTGTTTTAATTTTAACTTTTAATTAGGTGGGTTCCCAGCAACGCTACACACTCAGTACATGTTGTGGCATTTCCTGAATGTTTTTCCTGCCAGATGAACTTTAGACCCAATTTGTCAAATTTAAAAATAATTTACTTGAGGTTTAAATTGGTATTGCATTAGATCAATAAAATGGGAAGAACTGAAAATTTTCAATAATAATGCTTCCATGCATCCAGGCCTTAGATCCTTCAGTATGATTTTATTATTTTCTTCATAAAGAGTTTGGATACTTCACGTTACCATTATTCTTACAAGTTTTGTTTATATTGTTCAGATCTTTTCGTTTCATTTGCCATTTCTGCTTCAATGACAAACTTGTTTTTACTGTTCTTGTAGTATTCCTTTATTCTAATTGTTCTGCACTGTTGATTTACTGTCTTTAATGAGAATGAATGATTGCAGTGTTTCACTATTAAGTATGTTTGCTGGGTGTTTCTGATGCTCTTCATCAATTACTAACTTAACAAGTTTTTTTTTTTCTAAACCTATAGTGGGTGTTGAATTTTATTGAGTGCCAGTTTTAATTTACTGGGATAATCGTATTTTTTCTTCCTTATCACTGAAATGAATTCATAGAATCCCTAAAGTTGAATAGTCTTTGTATTTTGGTGATAAATGCATTGTTTATTGTATAGTAGTATTTTGATACTTTGTTGTATGTAGTTCATATCTAGACTCATATGTGATGTTGGGGTCCTTAGTTTTCTATTTTGTGATATATTTGTCTGGTTTTGTATCAGAGATATGAAATTGACGGATTTAGTATAAGTTTTCCATTATTTTGTATGTTCCAAAAGCTTTATATAATGAAAGAATTATTTGTTTCTTAAATGATTTATAAAACTTGCCCAGTAAAACCATCTGGACCTTGTGCTATTTAGGAAGAAGACAGTGAGTTCTTTCATTACAGTGTGTGGTTATTAGCTTATTCAAATTTTTATTTCACTCTTGAGTTTTCTAGGTAACTGATCACTGCATCCATATTTGTGAATGTAGTGATAAAAATAGCAAGAGTCTCTCGTCTGTGGTTACATCCATTTTTCCCACCTGTTTTTAAAATAGTTTTCTCCTTTTTACTTTGTTAAGGTGGCCAGAGGAGCTGATTCACCAGTCTTTCAATCAGCTCTTACATTTATCAAGTCTACGGATTTTTCTGTCTTACTGATTTACTTTTGATTCCTTCTGATTTCATTACGTCTACTTTGTTCTGTTCCTGGCCTCTTTAGCTAGATCCTTGTAGTAATTTTCAGTATTTTTTTCTAATTAATGATCAACACTTTCCCCAGAATAGAATCTTGATCACATCTGAGTCTTTGTTCTCATTGGCATTCATTAATTAGCAACATTTAACTTACTTTTTAAGTTATTAGAGTAAGAGCTATATATTATACAAAGCTAAAAATAGCCAAAAGAGAATGACAAGCTGATTTGTTTCTCTAGTTAGCCTTTTATAATGCCTTACGAATATCAAAGTTAACACAAATGAAATCAGACTACTCCTGGTGTTTTTAACCTGCCTTTTTTTTTTTTACTTGATGCTATTCACAAATATCTGTCTGAACTATATATTCTACTGGCACAGTTTTATTAGATGCACTGTACCACCACCTGTTCAAATATTTCTTAATCACTGATATTTAGATCATATCTCATTTTCATTACAACACTAACATGCATGCTCTCTCGCTCTCTCTCTCTCTCTCACACACAGACACACACACACACACACACACACTGAAGACTTTAAGGATTTTTCCTACTGAGAAGTGACAACAAACACAAGAAACCACCAGATCAATTATTAAAGCAACATGAAAGAAGTCAACATAACACATTCAAAACTGCATTTCTCTGTCCCTCGGACAATTTTTAGAAAGGAGAATAACCTTGCCGAAGACCCCAGATGATGCTAAGATGAGTCAACCCAACAGCAGACAAGGAACAAGAAGGAAATATTTATTGAGAATCTTCTGAATACCCAGAACTTTATTCGGTGCTCTCATATCCATTATCTGATTTATTTGCTCCTTTGCTAAAAGATAAAACAAAACAAAACAAAACAAAACAAAAACAAAAAAACAAAACCTTCAAGTTAGGTATCAGTGCTCCTGTTCTTAGAATAGGAACCAGGGTCTTGGAAAAGTTACAATCATGGTGGTAGGATGGAAATTTCAATGCAAGCTTTTGTTTCTCTGAAGACGTGCAGCCTATTATAGACAGAGGATTTTTTTTAATAATTGTAAGCTAAAATATCTACTATGAACAACTGTAATTTTTCTTTATTTTAAGCCTTGTCTAGGCCCAAATTGACCAGGCCCAAATTAAGGTAGGATTCATTACTAATGCCTTAATAACACAGAAGGGATTCTGGTTAACTTAATTTGGGGGCTGATAATATATTGATTTTTCAAAATAAGATGCCACATATTGGGATTTGGTGAGATGTTTTTATGGCCACATTTTGGAATTTTATGTATGCATATTCTCTGTTAATTTTGCTATGGTTCGTGATACATGGCCAACTAAACAGCTATCACATGAATTCACTTCCAAAGTAAACTTAAGGCTGATTGTAAACGTTTCCAAGGAGAACGTTAGAGCTAGTTTCTATTTTTTTATCAAGTAATGTGCAATAATATTTTCTTAGCATCAGTAGGGAAATGCGTAAACTTTGGTCATCAATCCTTCTTTCACAGACCATGTCGATACAACTGGAACTCCTTCTGTGTAAAATTCCCAGGAGATACTAGATGCTTGGAACGCATGATAAGCTTGCATGCTGTGAGAGTTATCATGCAACATCGGTGTACAAACACTGGGGAAGCCCGGATTGGGTCTGGAGAGGTCCCAGTGGCTCGCAAACACCCCAGTGTCTTCCGCCTGGTTACAAAGGAACATCTCTCCTCTGCTTACCAAATCAGAAAGAGTCTTTCCCTCCACTCTGTGTCCTTAATCATCCTCTTTGGAAAAAGTCCATAAAATACATACAGAAACCCTAACATTAACAAAACTACTCGTTTCCTGACTTAATCGCCTAGCTTGGTGCCCGGCACGTAGTAGATATTCCTTTAAAACTTGTGGACCTTTTTGTTAAAGTTGAGGACAATTACTTCATTGCGTTTTTAAACCAAGGAAGCTGCTAACTTGAATCTCTGTCTTCAACCTTCCTCTCCATGTTGTTCTTCTCGGCTTCTCCTTCATACCATCAGGCCTGCCTTTGCTTTTCCAAGCTTCTCTTTCTGCACACATTCAGCATATTTTCCATCCTGCCCTTCTTACCTTTGTCTGTCTTGCCCATTTTACTATTTTAAAAAACAAACTTGTTTTCCCACTTTCTCTGTTACCACGCTGCCAACTTATGTCCCACCAGGGCTCTCGTCCTCCAACACTGCCTAACTTCGGGCAAACCTAGGTGACAAATATCACTCACAATCCCCTCGTAGTTTCCCTTCCACGACTTGCAAGCCCATCAATATGTACAATTTTTCCATATGCTTTTCTTCTTTATAGCCCGGGATTATAAAGTAAGGGCAGCATAGAGTATCCCCCTCACAGCTGTAGAGGCAGAAAAGTCAGCATTTGCTTGCCTACCTGCTTCTCTCTCTTGTCACCTTATCTTTGTCTCCCTGCCACCTTCCCTGAGCCAGGACCCACTGGTACCTCAGTCACCAGGGTCAAGTGTCAAGAGCAGCAGCTCTGACCTTGCCCAGCAGTGAACTCTGGAAATTTCTACTGAAAAGTCTCAACCAAGTGGAATGAAATGTTCATTTCAATCCACCTGTGACTTTCAGGAAGGCAGAGATCTTGAACCCTCAATAATTTCTAGGTCCTTCTTTCCTGAATCAAGTAGGCTCCAATGTTGCAAATAAAAAACGAGAAAGGCATTGAAAAGAAGAAAAGTGAATTCAAATTGTCAACTCTAGTTTTCATCACTTTGTACTTCTTGGCTCTCTCCCAAAGTCAAGAACGTATTTGTTAATGCAGTGAAACCACTGACATTGATTTCTCACAAAACACAAATTCACTCCAGGACAGAACTTTCTGAAAGTGATTGGAACAAGAAGAATAAAGAGTAGGAGATTAGAGGCAGATTCAATTAACTTCAGATCAAGTGTAAGTTACTCTCATTTATAAAATGCTAGTCCAAGGTCTTTCGTTTGTTCTCCAGGTTATTTATTGAGCACTTAGCATAATGCAAGGCTAAGCCTTCTGGGCAAAGAAAGAGGAGTCCTGCATAGTCCCCACACTCAGGGAGCTCACAGTGTAGCAAGAAAGACTGCCGAGCAAGCAGATAATTACAGTATCATGTGCAACAGTACATGGATGTATGGGCTCGCTTGAGAGCATTAAAGTAGCAGCACCTAATGTGACCCAGAGAGGGTATTGCAGGAAGGCCCCCAGAACAGACGTTTCCATCTGACCTGGAAGGATAACAGGCCAACATAGTGAAAGTTAGATGTGGGAAGGGAAGGGGAAGGAATGACATTCCAAGCAGACAGCCGACAAGTGTTAGACAACATGGTAGCCCCCAGTGGCAGGAAAGGGAATAAGATCACCAGAAGGGAATGTAGGCTTGGAGGGACGATGTATCATGCCAAACACGCGAGACTTTATCTTCCCAGAAAGTAATTTTGAAATCTTACCCCTTAGAGATTAATTATAATAATAATAATTAATATAATAATTAATATAACAGATAACCCTCATTGAGCTGTTATCAAATACCAGGAACCACTTTAAATATTTTAAATCTATTCCTATTTAATCCTTAAAACAACACTGTGAAGTAGGAACAATTATTATCCTCACACTTGATATGTAAGGAAATAGAGACTCAGAGTCTCCGCTTGAGTGACTGGACGCAGAGGAACAGAAGAGGGGAGCATCTTTATATAGAAGATTTGCTGATGAGCGTCCATTTGAACCAAGTATTCCTTTGCTAAGAAAAACACGAAGGACCAGGACACATCGATGGCAGAGCAGTGAAAGTTGGCAGAGCTAGAAGAGTCCTCCGGTTTCCTGGATTATGAGTCCCTCCCTCACCCCATTTTCAGACTGAATACAAAGAGGAAGGAAGGGAAAGGGACCTATGCAGGATCCTGCCTCATCCAGTCGGGGGGGGGGGTTCCCCACAGTCACTGTGCCGCTCCTGCTTTGCACCAGCTCCTCCCTCCAACAGGAGTTACTAAAAGACGTAAACTAAGCCCTTCATCCTCCCAGTAGCACTGCTTGCAAGCCCCATTCACAAGGGAGTGAACCAATGGGGGGTCCCCGATTCTTTCCTGTAATGCTGACTCTGACAGTAAGTTTTCTCCAGTGACTTCCATTCACTGCCCCTTTCTTCGCTCAGCCATTCTCCTCAGGGTAACAGTGCCTTTCCACGAGTCCATGTACTATCTTACTGCAGAACCGGGAAGTTGGGGTGCTCAGTGATTATGCTGTCTCTCCCTTTCTCCTTTTTTTTTTTTAATGACAAATATCTGTGCCTAACACTAATCTAGCACTATGTGCCAGGAACCCTCTCAAAGCTCGTTCAACATATTTATACACGTAGCACTCACAAACCCTGAGAGAAACACTACCACTTCCTGAGTTGAGGATGCACGGACGCCAAGAGGTTAAGGCATTTCCAGGAACACAGCAAGAAGCAGAATGAGGATTTGAATCCAGGGTCTAGCCCCAGGGTCTGCATCCCTATTCAGTTCATCTTCCTTGACATGACAGGGCGTGCACATCTCATCACTCATTTATTCTCAAAATCCTTTCTGTACTTGGCTTTCCCCATCCACCTTCTCCTCCTGGGTCTCCTCTCCTCTGGCCTATCTAGCTGTTCCAGTTCATTCTCCTTTGTAGGTTCCTCCTCGTCTCCCTGACTTCCAAGAGCTGGAGTGCCCCAGAGATCAGTCCTTGGACCTACTTTCTACACTCAGCTCGTAGATAATCCCACCCAATTTCACAGCTTCAATATCATCTCTAGGCAGATAGCTTCCCAACTAGTCTCTCCTGCCTGGAACTCTCCCAGGAAATTCCAGCTCATGGACCCAACTGTCCATCAGCCTCTCCATGTGGCTATTTACTGGGCATCTCAAAGTCAGCATGTTGACAGTGGAGCTCCTGCTCTTCCCCAAATTGCTCTTGCCCATCTGAGCTAATAGCAGTTCTAGTCTTCTCATCACCCAAGCCAGAAGACTGGATGTCACCCTTGACTCCTCATGTTTTCCTCTCATGATGCATGCAGTGCATCTGGAAAACATATCCAAGATACCCGCTCTTCACCACCCCCGTCCACCCCTGCTCCCTCTTCCCCAGAAGGTGCAGTGGTTTCTGACTGGTCTCCCCACTTTGCCCCATGAGCCATCTGCTGACTAGAGTGAGGTCAGAGGTGAGTGAGGCCCTGCCTCCAATGTACATGTAGGGGTATCAAAAAAACTCAGGAATCAAGACAAGTGGTGTTTTCATGCAATATTTTTTCAAATCAGAATCCATGCCAAAAATATCCTAATGAACAAAATCGCAAACTCTTTCATGAAAACAAGATAAGAGTGTTGGCATCACTTCCCTGCATCCCAGCCCGGCCGGAGTCTCTTCAGTGTTAGAGGGATCTTGTCAAACATCGTGTTGATCCTCTGGCTTCACATCTCAGAGCAAAAACCAAAGTCCTCACCGTGACCTGCAAGATCCTTTATGGTCTGGGCCGCCATTATCTCTCTGATAACTCCCACTTCTGACCTCATTCACTCAGCTCTCCCCTCCCCACAGGTCTGCTCCCTGTTCCATCAAGAAGCTCCCACCTCAGGGCCCTCATGCTTGCAGGCTCTCTGTCCCGAATGGTCTCCTCCAGACACATCGCTCACGTCACCAAGTCTCGTCCCAAATCCACCCCATCGGGATCACACCATCTAACATTTCACTCCCTCCTCCCACATACACACTTCATATTCCTTATCTCTTTATTTTTTTTCTCCTCAGAAACTCTCCTCGACACCTGCATGTTTCACTTGTTTATGGTTCTCTGTCACCCACTGGAAAACTCTGAGATTTTGGCAGGAGAGGGGTTTGTTTTGTTCTCTATTTCCCTAGTGTCTCAAAAAATTCTTGACCGATAGTAGGTACTCAGTAAACTTCGTAATGAATAAGTGATACTTGCTGAGAAGTATATTCATATACTTATTACTCGTGAGTGCTCGCCTTCGGTGCCAATGTTCCTAATACCTACTTTGTGTCGGTTTTGAATCCTATTGCCTCCATAAATTATACTGGGGACTACTCTTTCAAAACGCAGTGGTCTCAGATCTGAACAACTACGGGATATTCAATTAAAAACTGTATTGCACAATCTTTCTTCCAAAATGACCAAATTTAACATAAGTTTGACTTGCTTAAAAAAATATTTATCTGGGATCCAAGTTCATCCCTCAGATTAGATCAATGTTGGGAGAGGGGATTGTTTTTGAGAAATAAACATTGAAGATGAGGTGTCTCTTGCAGCAAATTCTGAATTTTATTTCTATACCCTGATTTCTAATGACTTGGTGCTATGTCGAGATGTTATAGAGATTTTCTCAACAGTGTCAGAGTGAGTTTGTGTGATCAAAAGACTTTCTGGGTAACAGTGTCTTTAGTTACCTTTACTAATCATTAACCAAAACTAAAGGTAGGTCTTGCAAATAAAACTTGTCGCTTCACCATGAACTGTTACGTTTTGATGGAAAAGATGAGGCTCAGCAAAGAGCCAATCTGCACCTTGGCCAAAAGACAATAGACTTTGCCTTCAAACATCTGGAAGACACATGATGACCAAAGTGACTCGCCTCACCAGATCCCAGTCCGTTGGTGGCCTCCCTGCTTTTGCAGGTTAAATCCAGCACTGGGGGGGAGGAGTGGTGGTGGGGAGTTGTTGAGAGTTTCCTGATGAAAAGACAATTTTAGCAACATTTGGGGGAAGTGCAAGAGTTACATTTTGTCCTAAAGGCTAGTGTTCTTTGGAAATATTCCAAATGCCTTTTGTAGTTTTACTTTTTAAGAGGATTTACTTTGCTTCATAGTGTTTTCTAGAACTGGAGTCAGCAGCAGCCAGTTAGCCTTATAAGCTGAGTACAGATTTCCTTTCACGCCCTACCCTGTACATCCGTAGAAAGATGGTTCATATTACAAAGTTGTCAGTAAAGCTACGTGTCCCAACCTGGATGCTACATGGGTATCAAATCGCCGCCATCTGAAACAGTTTCAGATTTGCCTTAGCCAAGGTAAAAAGATAGGATTGGGGGAAAAAATTACTTGGGGTGCCTGGGTGGCTCAGTTGGTTAAGCCTCTGCCTTTGGCTCAGGTCATGATCCCAGGGACCTGGGATCGAGTCCTGTATTGGGTTCCTTGCTCAGTGGGGAGCCTGCTTCTCCCTCTCCTGCTCCCCCTGCTTGTGCTTTTGTGCTTTCTGTCAAACACATAAAATCTTTTTTTAAGAAAAATCACTGCCTTTTGCAAAGGATAGCGACAGAAACTGGTACATTAACTTAATGGGCGTTCCTTAACACACAGCACCTTAAAACAGGGCAGGGGGTGAAGCTGGTATGTGGACAGCACTGACTTAACACTACTTGAGAGAATGAATGAGTCCAAATGGAACTGGCCAGGGTGAGAAGAAGGCAAGAATTACTAGAACAATCAAGGGCCGAAATGGCCATGCTTATATGTGAGGCATGAAATTATTCTGTCCCTATAAGAGCTGATGAATAGTCCCTCTGAAATCGTATTTTTCTTTTGTTCTCTATGTTTTATTGAAAGTATTACTTTCTAGACAATGCTAGATGCTGCTTGTCTGGGAGTTTGTCTATTAGTTAATATTTTAATAGAATACATTGAATCTTTTATTGACATGATCACCTCAGCTTTACTTTTCACCCATTTTTTAAACCCATTTCCTACACTATTAATGGTCCATTCATTCTGAATCTTTAAATGACCACCAAAAGTAGTGTAGGACAACTCAACACACACACAGCACCGAAAAGTCTTTAAAGGGCCTATGATGAAAGGCATTCAGTCTGCATGTGATTCAAAGCTCTGTGAAACACTTCTTTGGTTTTGGTTGGCAGAGGACAGTAGGCAGAGTGAAAGCCAAGCACAGAAATTTCCTGAGCCCCGACACTAAGCAAGCAGGTCAGTGTAAGCCCCTATGCCCCCTGGGGGCCTCCAGAGCATCACACGACCACAGCCTGGACCATTCAGGATGGCCACACCCTTGCCCTGCGAACCTCAATTATCACATTTGCAATGGGGTTCAAATTATGTTCCCAAATAAAAAGTACAGACGATAAAATGCTGAAATCGCATCTTCATCTCTACATAAGCATGGAGATGTGTACACATTAAGAATTTCTTACATTTTTTGCCAAGGGCTTCCTGTCCTCTCCGGAGTGGTCTAAGTGATAGGTGATCCGGGTGTTAGCAGGACCTTCTAGCCCCACGTAAAAAAAATCTATTGTTCTTGTTTTGTTAAAACCCAAATGACACCTTTATTACACAGACTAGTTTGCAAGATGACTCCTATAGACCTGACACCAGCACACTCCGTTCTAGAAATTTATCTTTGGAGGATAAGTAGATAAATGTCTGAGGTAACACACTGAGTAGACAGATAAAGCTCACTCTCAGGATTTTCATACTTTACCCTCGTTGGTTTGACTTAGTAACCACGCTCTCTTCCCACATCTGCAAGGACCATTCTGCACATTTGTCATTGACATGAGCTAATTTGTTTTTGAGCATTTGGTGACATTCTAAAATAATTGGATTGCGATTTACTGATCTGCATTCTAATTGAAGGAGTATTACTCCTTTGTGACTTCTAAATTCCAACTAAAATGGAACCTTCCTAAAAAATTCTTTTTTATTGAGGACATTTCACCAGCCGTGTTTGTGTGTGGCTGTTCGTTGCTCTAACCTGAATGACTTATTTATAGAGAATGTTTCCGAAAGATGTCCTTCATGAGAAGGACAAGTCTGGCAACAGTAATTTACTTAATTTATCTTAAATTTGGTTTCAGTGAGCAACCCTAATTAACCTGATTTTTTGCTGATAATCACTCTCAATGGAATCAAATCACAAATCCGGGGATGGATTGAGCGGCACTCAGAAGGAAGCAGCCCTCCGCGCCCTGGTCCAGCGCACAGGATATAGCTTGGTCCAGGTAGGCACTTGTGACATCTGCTGAGATCCACCATGGAATTCACTGAATGGTGCAAATATGTCCTAAGATGCAAAATGTGAATGGTCAGCTGTGTAACTCTTGATGAATGTTCTTTCCCGGGGGGGTGGGGGGAGAAGTCACATAATTTCAGTGTTACAGGTGCCCCTGCACGTGATGTTCCTTCTACTCTGGGTTATGAGCTTCACCTCAACTGGTCATTTGAAAGCAGAATCCGCGTTCACAGTCATAAAGACAATCGTAGCTTTAAAAGACCACTTTGATACATGAAATGTCAATTGGAATTTACTACCCAAAGCTTTCTCTGAAGTAGAGCCATGCTAGTCTTTCAAGAATCAGCAGAGAACCAACTACCCCTGAACTAGCTTTAGTTTCCAGAGAGATTCCCTACTGCAGATGCAGGAAGACTCCTAGATGTGGGATCCCAGGACCGACCCTTTGGTCACCCCCTCGCTATTCCATGATGTTTTCTCATAATACCTACCCAGCCAAGTTTAGGATCTGTAATAATTTCTATGTCTAGCATTTTTAAAAAGGAAAAAGTCCTACAACTGACTATTCATAGATGTAGGTTGTTAAGAATTATCTATAGATTATTGCTGTTTCTATGGAAGCCTCCTTTAGAGAGGTTAGGACACATTGAAAAGAAAGCTAGTATTAGGCATATTAATGACCTTACTTGAAGAAATAATGTTGCCTTTTTACAGTAAGACAAAGTATTTTCATTCCCAGCTGTAGTCTTTCACCCACATACTTTTCAAACTTAACCAAACCCATATGCTATTACAAATACAAATTTCATTTAGATAACAATAAAACATACAGCATCCTTTTATTACATATTCCTTTGTCAGTTTGTTACAAAATGTACTACATCTAGTTATGTTAGAAATGTTATCAAAAATACTTAATTTCTTTTTCTTTTCACCTTCTTTGTATCTGAAACACTAATGCAAAGACAGTGGTAGTAGAAAGCACTTAACCACTTTTGAAAAGCAATTTATTAATATTTGTATATAAGGATTTTTGCCTTCTGGAAATAAATCTGTAATGGTCCAAAACATAATGATAGGAATACATATAAACCTATCGTCTAGCATGGCATTATTTTTAATACCTCAATATCACAAACCTAACTGTTTAAAAGAAAATTATTAAGTAAACTATGAATATATAATCATTATATGCATCAAGTAGAACTTTATGAGAATTAACCACCAAACATGTAAATTGTCTATTCAAAGCACTAGTTCCTCCTTTTCCCCCAAATGAAGTTCAGGGCGTGTCTCATGACTTTTCTGGTAACTTTCAGGTAATTAAAAATCTTCCATTAAATAATAATATGTCTACAGCAGTATAATAAAAACTTCAAAGTTAGAGCTATTTCCTTCCCCAAGTATGTCAGGGTAGAGGGTGATTTCTATGTTCTTCCTTTATGCTTTCAGAAGCATAATTTCCCATGCCAGTTCTGCTAACTATGCTTTCTGACTCAGAGCTGAAGCAGAAGGAAGGGATCGAAGCAAAGGAGAGGGGGCAGTGTGTGCTTGACCCATAGTCAGTACTGGGCTTTCTGGGCCTGGCAGGTAGGATCATGAGAGACATCCTTCATTCCATTGTTAGGCATCTCTCACCTGGCTTCACTCTCCTCTGGCAGGCCACTTTCCTGGGCCTCTGACTCCTTCTGCAGAGCTCTTTTTTTTTTTATTAAAGATTTTATTTATTTATTTGACAGAGACAGCCAGTGAGAGAGGGAACACAAGTAGGGGGAGTGGGAGAGGAAGAAGCAGGCTCCCAGCGGAGGAGCCTGATGTGGGGCTCGATCCCGGAACTCCGGAATCACGCCCTGAGCCGAAGGCAGACGCTTAACGACTGCGCCACCCAGGAGCCCCTGCAGAGCTCTTTTTGACACTCCAAGCAGCCCTCTTGGGGAAGACGGAAGAGAACCCCTGATTCCTACATGTGGCCAAAGTCTAGTTCCCTGGAAGGACTCACACATTCTCTGACCAGTAAAACCTGGAGGTACGGTTGCCACAAAGCAACCACCTCTCCTTCTCACCAACATCAAAGCAGCAGAACCCAGTGCTCTCACCATTAGGTATTTCAGGAGTGAGTTAGACCTCCCAGCCTGGTGTGCTCCCAAACACAGGGGATGCGTGTCGAACTCTCTGAGTCGCTTCCTTGTTTCCCCTGCCTCGGGTAGACTGAAATGCACCTCACGATTCCTCTTACTTGGGGGATATTAGGATCCACAACTCACCAGCAGTGGTCTCTAAATGTCTTTGAATGTACTCCAAAAACCCCTCTCAGACTCCCCCATTGCTTTTCTAAACTCAGGGATGGGGAGCAGGAGCAGGGAAGAGGTGCTCAGTCAAGGATGTAAAACTATAGCAGTTTCTTGCTACCTCCTCACCCTGCTTGGTGGTCCAGTGACTTGGTTTCCTATCCAAGCCAGAGGCCAAAAAGAGTCCCATCCATCTTAAAATCCTATTGCAAATGAAATAGCATTCAGTCATCAAATAACCATTTTAAAAAATTCTGGCTAACTGAACATAATAAAAAAATAATAAATATTATTCAAAGTTTCAAACAAAATCTGCAGGACAGAAAATTGTAACATATTATTATAGCTATGTAAAAAGTTTACAGATAGCATATTTTTTAAAGACTCAAATAGTGAAGGAGATGATTTTACAAACCGAAAGCAAGGATTTAAGAACATTTGCAGTGTAGAGGGAAGGAACCGATAGGGCTCTTTAACTTTTATAATTAAAAATGTTTCCCAAATAACCCTAAAAATATATGGCCGATCTGCATATTATTTTGAACTTAAATATTCAATTACATTCAGAAAATGTTAATAATGAAATCACAAGTTAATAGCAACTAAATAATAGTAAGCATTTAGTGGGCACGTCTATTCTAGGTGCTTTGTATAAATTCATTCATTTAATCCCTACAATAACACTATGATCATCTTCAGTTTCCAGATAAGAAAAACAAGGCACAAGGAGGTTAGGTACCTTGCCCACCATTTATAGGCTATAACTGCACTGCTATTGGGCAGAATTTCTGGCAAGATTTACAGAACTAAGAGCTGTTATAATATTATCTTTACGATGCAATCTTAGAGATTAGCATGACAGGGCATGCAAAAACTATTTTGTTGAGCCTAAACTTTGTAGTATGATTCACTTTGAGTATTACTATTTGTTAGCAGAATGACTAATTGAGCCAGAAATTCTTCAATAATGTAAAAGCTAGAATTCTAAAACGTAGCTCTCCAGATTGAAAGCCTCTAATCAAGGTCTAAATACATAACATGACTCGGTTCAAACATTTTGGATGAATTGGAAAATCCCTCCTGATTTTGGCTGCAAAGTATAGGAAGTCACCCAAGACTTCAAATGGGGGACCTGTGGTTTAACCTGTTCCTTGCCACATACAAGTTGTATGATCTTTGACATGTCCCCTAACCACTCTTGGTCTTAATTTCCAGAATACTGGCTAGGTCCTGCCCCCACTCTACTGGTCATGATGTGGCAATCCCGGGATCTGCACACTCTAGTCACTGGTCAGCAGCCCAGATGAACTGGCTGGAAAAGGAAAACCTCATGTTGGAGGCACAGTCTCAGCGTTTTGGGACTTAGGGGAGACTCTTCAGCCTTCCCCTACTTCAGCCTTCAAAAAGAGGGCAACATCAGGTTTCCTTTTTCAAAAATCTCTGTACAAAAAAAAAGTAAGAAAGAAACAGCTCAATACAATTCCAGGAACATACCCATAAAAAGACCATTCAAAATTTGATGGTATTTGCTAAATTAGGTTTTGAAGGATTTATTTTTGTTGGATCTTCACAGCCTTGGAGATTGAACGTTGAATACTTGCAAAAGGAGAACTCAGAAACCGGAGGGTGACTAATTGGTGCTCTCTTATCACTAGCAGGACAAATACTGCCATCAAAAATAGAATTTTGCAGGTTACTTAATAACGTGAGCCAGTCTTTTATATCCCAACTGATGCAACACTTTGTGCCTGTGAGGGTTTGAATCATTGTTAAAAAAAAAAAGAGAGAGAGAGAGAGAGAGAGATCACAAAGGACATCTTTGCATATTGATAGCTGGAAATCTCATCAAAGTACCTTGAGAATAAAGGAAAGTCAATGCTGTACCCTGCATTTAGTAGACATTCAATAAATATTGATAAAAAGTGATAGAAATTAACATTGACAAGTTAAACTTTCAACTTTACATCTGCATTAGCACCACATAGAAATATTTTGGAAGGAAGTCTGCTGCAATGTTGTTACTTTGTCAACAGCCTTTGTCTCCAGACGATGGAATTATGTGTGGTGCTTTTCATTCCTACTTTTTCATTCCTAACTGAAGTTGCCAGATTTCCTAAAACAAGGGTATTTTTGAGAGTCAAAGGAAAAAAATCAGATTATGCTGATCCTTTCTTCAAGAATGCTTTAATGATGTGGGTCATAAACTCTGATCTATGATGATCCTTCCATCTGGAATTTTCTCCCTAAAGCCAGAAAAATCCATTTTCATAGATGAGCATTTTCAGCAAACTTCCCACCCAACATGTGATTAGTTTACATCAATTTTAATTCTAGTAAAACTAAAACGAAAAATATATTTAATTAAGATCACCCTCGAGTAGTCCAAATATTTTTAAAAGGATACTTTATCACATATTATTTTAAAATAATTACCATATTTATCATGTATTTACCATACTTATATGGTATATACTTATATATTATTTTTAAATAATTCAAAATACGGTCTGTATTAACACTGTTGTCCAATCACCCTGATAATCTGTTTTCTAAAAATCATTATGACACAAATTTTTATGAAGTATGACAGGCCCATTGCTTTCTTAATCCAGTGGTTGTCTTTAGTATGCATAAAGGATTTTTTTGTTTTTCTGTTCATTTCCTTAGTCCCTCTAATTGAACACAGTGTGTTAATGGAAGGCCCTGGGTTTATAGAAGATGCAGCGACTGCCCTAAAATGCATAAAAAGTAGTTGCGATGAAAGTGAGTTCATCCAAAATTAAAAATGGTAACATAAGAGCCATTGTGTGAGCAATACAGCTATGGGTGCCTCCTTTCTGTATGGAGCCATAGAACAGACCATACCCAACCTCATGAGTGGGGACAAATATTTAGACATAAGGATGTTCATCATAGTGGAATTTATAATGTCAAAAAAATAGATATACCCTAAATGCCCAATAAAATATTACCAGTCACAAAAAATACGGTCACCCTTCTATTTCCCAATTATATAGTCACGGAGAACTAGGATTTCAAAGAAAGACATGGAGAGACATCCAAACATGAATGTTGACCTAAAACTGAGAATGCAAAGCTGTACATAGTTTCCATATAATAGTCTGAGAAATTCTTTACACACAGGAAAAATACCAGAAAATAAAATGTAATCTCTGATTAGAGTCAGCTTTTCTTGCTTGATGCTCTTTTTTTCCCCCAAACTTTCTATAATGAGTATGGACTATTTTTATTATAAGGGGGAAAAAAATCTCATGAAGTTGAAAAATGTTCTACGCAGCATTCAGTCAGCAGTCAACAAATTGGGAAATTTTCATGGAGAAAACCTCATTATTAAAGGTACAGGATAGGTCCCTGGGTCCATTAGGCTGGTCTTTCAAATCTTTGTAATGCTTGAAATTTGCTTAATATTGATATCGTCCAACCCTTTCATTTTGCAGTCAGAAAACAAGCCCCAGAGTTCTACAATTCAGTAGAGACATGAGCTAGAGGTCAACATACCGAGCCAGGACTCAAATTTGGCTACCACCTGTTTTTGTTGTGATTTTTTAGATTTTGAGGTTTTTAAAGAATTGTCTTTTAACAAGCCAAAAATATCAACTACCTGGCCCTTTCCAGAAAAAGTTTGCTGACCTCAACCTAATGCTTACTCTAGTACTTTGTTGGAGAAGCTAATCCACAGTGTTTAAAGAAAATTCCCCATAGCATAAATAAGTGTTTCAACTTCCTTAATAGAAGCGGGCACACCCTCTTTGTCACCCACTCCTACCAGCTCACGCCTGAGCCTCCTTCACTCACTCATTGACTCCACAAAGAGGGCCACAGTTCCCGCCTTCATGAAGGCTATCCTCAAGGGGAGGCAGAAAATAATCAAGTAAAGAAACCAAAAAATTACAGATGGTGGTAAGTGCCATGGGTATCCTAAACCGGGCAGTGTGACAGAGCGTAGCAGGGGACCCTCTTCAAGCAAGAGGCCGCTGCAGCTGGAACTTGGAGGATGAGCACAAAAGCCCTAGACAAAACAGCGTCCGTGGCAGAGGTGGCCACAGCACTTCTGAACAGCAAAGACATTAGTGTGTCTTCATTCCGAAGACCCAGTAGGATTGCACCAGATAAATAAGAGAAATAAGTGGGCTCCCTCCTTCCTTTCTGCTATGAACCAGCCATGAGGCTGGGTTCCTGGGAACAGCACCCTCAAAGTAGGAACAAAATGCAGCTTCGTTCCCACCCCTCAGACTTTGCTTGCATGTTCTCTTATGTGGAATTTCAATGCAACCACATATTTTAATTCTCATGTGCTCATCTCAACAAACATGTACAAGTCAGAAGGTAGAAAGGATGGTGCTAGATCCACATATATGGGATTAGGATACCATCCTTCTCCTAAGTGTGCCCCAAATTAACCCCCTTCAGCTCTCTGGTTTTGGATACTGTCCTTCACTAATTTTACTTGGGTAGTTAAGTTGCAATTTTTTCTTATGAATAATGCAATGAAAATAAGCAACTGAGGATACCCGTGTTTACAACCGGCTTCATCTAGATGAGCACAGGGAGAAGCAGAGGGAAGAACACGGCGGCGTCGACATTCTTTTCCAACCACCACACAAAAATCCTGGGGACAGAAATAGGAATTTGACTTCATGGTAAAATATAGCTCCTGGGTCCTACTTCTTCTTCCATTGCCTGGTACCACCTGCTCACGCCCCTGCTATCCAAGGACTTAAGTCATTCACCAAGTGTGTTAATACTAATTCTTTAAATAGGTAGACTGAGCATGAGAACAGGACGGGGCCCGTGGATCATCACAGACACGTGTTTCCCCAAGCTTATCGCCCCAGCCACCCACAGACCAGCTTTTAAACTCCTAAGAAGAGTTTGCTCCTACTAGCCAGAAATGCCAAAAGCATGGTGTAGAAGACTCCAAATGAAGGAACAGCTCTGTGAAGCTTTTTGTGGAAAATGTATGCCTGACAGGTGATGGGAACTTCGAGATCCCAAGAAATGGGAATGGATTCCCAAAGCTATTTTCAAACAGCAATGAATTTCTTCTCAAATCGCCTAATAGAGAATTGGTTAGATGTGAGCTCTTCAACTGAAGGTTCAAAATCTTTGCAAACTATGTCTGAGAGTGTCTTCCCTTTAACTAGAAGCCCATGGGGTTTTCCATGTAAAAATAGGTGTTGATTTCGTGACTTAAGTACGGGGAAACATGGACAGCTCTTTGGGACTATGGACTTGGCTTGTGGACAATTTCAGCATTTCTTAAATTGTTACTTTAATACTGATCAAAATAAGTAGTATTATCCAAATAAGTATTTTTTTAAAGATTTTATTTGACAGAGATAGAGACAGCCAGCGAGAGAGGGAACACAAGCAGGGGCAGTGGGAGAGGAAGAAGCAGGCTCATAGCGGAGGAGCCTGATGTGGGACTTGATCCTGTAATGCTGGGATCACGCCCTGAGCCGAAGGCAGACGCTTAACGACTGAGCCACCCAGGCGCCCCTCCAAATAAGTATTTCTAATAGTGAACCCAAAATAAGTGACTCTTCATCTTCAGAACCCAAACTTTATCAGGAGATTCAAAGATAGCTATCTAATGTAGGCAAGGACAAAAATAGTGAGATCACAGCACCATACAATCCTGAATTTGCATAGGATGTCAGTAGTTGTGAATCTTTTTAATATTGTTTCAGAGGTGCAAGGTAAAGAATGGAGACGACGTTGAATGGCGCATTGACACAGCATTAAATGACTCTGAATCTCAGAGGAAGAATTTATTTTACAGCTGACCCCTGAACAATATGGGAGTTGAGGTGCTATCCCCCACACACAGTCAAAACTGCCTGTTAACTTTTGACTGTCCAAAAATTTAACCACTATTAGCCTACCGCTGAAGCCTTACCAATAACCTAAACAGTTGATTAACACATACTTAGTATGCGTATTATATACTGTCTTCTAACAATAAAGCTAGAGAGATGTTACGAAAATCATAGGGAAGAGAAAATATATTTACAGCACTGTAAAAAATCAGCACGTAAGTGAGCCTGTGCAGTTCAAATCCGTGTTGTTCAAGGATCAACTACACTTTGGATTCTCTTTCAAACTATCTGATAAGTTAGTTGTGGGAGATACGTCTTCAACACCTCCCCTTAAACACCTTCTTAAACACAGAGAACAGGACTTGGGCTCAGAAGTTCTAGAAAACAAACCTCGCTAGAAGGTGATCATGATTTCCCGCTTTGCAATTGTTTTTATAATTATCTTCCAGTTGTGAGAATGGATCCTGGTATTTCACTTATAAGAATGATTGGGTTTTTTTTTTATAAATTTCTATAAGAAAGGAAATTGATGAAAGAAAATCATTTAGTCATAGCCTAGGTGGCAAGCAATCAGAGACATATTGGGAACTTAAGGGTGCTTTTGACTAACTCATAAAACAGTCTCTGAACATTTGCCCACCTTCAACTGTGGGGTCAAGGGCAGTCTCCCTATCATCAGCATCCTACCACCCTCACAAGACCTTTGCCATTACCCGGTCAGCCCTGTGCTTTGATAAACGAAGAATTTAAATTCAGGAAAGTTTAAGTGCCCTGCTAAATCCCTCAGCTCATCAGAAATTAAAATTCATGGCAGATTTGGTAAGGAGAATAATTACTGTATAAAATTCTTCTCATGCCAAAAAACAAGTGCATTAGGTGGAATTCTTCTTGGCCCGTGTTGAACTCAGTAGGACAGGACAGGAGGGCAATCACCCAGACCAACATTCTTCATCTGCAGGTGGACAAATGTCTTTATCTGTATGTGCACAGCTTTCTATACTTTAACCAAATCTCCATCAACTATAATATTACTCAATTTGAAAAGGCAAATTGTATCTATAATAAAAAGTTGGATGGGCCTCTTGAATAAATTACACTTTCTGAAAGGTAAAAAGCCCAAATGGATAAAGGAATCACCAAAGCGTTCACCTAGTTATTTCCTGGATGGGATGGAGAGGCTCCTGCAGACCACAGCATCGTCAACAGACATGCGCGGAGCCGGAAGCCGGAAGTGAGCGTGAGCACGGCGAATCCAGTCTCGCTCGGATAGATGCTGTGCGGCACCTCGTTAGCTGGTCTTCCTTGCAAAATGTGAACCCAGGGTCTTAGAAATGAGTTGGCATTTTACTTTTCTTCTTTTGTAAAAGCAGATACACTCCAAAAAGTTTTACTGATTTTGAATTGTGTGTAAGGATAACCTTGAATTTAATATTCCCATGAATTGGCCAAAAACTAGTACTATAAAAAGCTCTACAAAATACAAGCTATGCTTAAAAGCCTGTTTGCTTTTGAATACTTCCAATATTGAGATACCGAATTCCAAAAGAGTAGTTTGCCACACGTAATCCTTTAAGGGAAAGGGCAACTATTACAGATTATTAAATGCATCATTTGATAGCACAAATTAGTTCTGCCTTTACAAGACCATGAGCAACCTGAGATGATATTAGGAATATTTTAGTAGGCAATAGGGCTTCGGTAGTCAGCTTTCCAAAGTGAAACAAGAACATGATTCCTATTTTGCTAAAAGTCATTTTCATGGAATAACCATGTCACACATTTTTTTATAAAGATCAAATGTAAGGGCTCTGTGGAGAGTGAAACAAATCACTGTCAAGAGCCCAAATCTATGTGCATTTTTCATTGTGACTTTTGCCATAAACATAAACATAAACAATAACACTATTCAGAATTCATTAAATCAGCTCTTTCTATTCTAGTTAATTCTAAAAGTAAACTTTTTCTCACGTAAATGGAAAAGCCACAGGTTTTATATAGCAATTACATGTTTTCTATGTACAATAAAATGCATAAGTATTAAGATAAACCAATGGCCTCTGAACTACCTCATATCTCACACACTGTACTTTCAGAAACACTAAGCTATATGAGGATAAAGCTAAATTTATATTTGTCTATTATGTTCATGCTTTAGCTTTTCCTCTCAGTTTTGAGATGTAGTCTCGCAGTTCTATAAATTTTAACATCCTATTTATTCAGCCTTTACATCACAATTATTATTGTTCTTCTTTTTTTAGAAAAATGATACCTGACATGCCTATTAGATATGTTTTGTAAGGACTGTAAAAAATATAGCTAATAAGGGTAATGTCAGGTTCTACAGTATATAAGTTAAATAAACTCTGCTTTCTAAAATTTCTCAGCCTAAGAGAGATTTAGCCAACCTGAGGTCACTGATCTTATGATGTAAAGGTAAATAAATAATACACAAGACAGATCATTATCTTTATATAGTATTAACAAAATGTTCCCCCATAGCACTGTCTGTTGGCTTCAGGGGACAAAAAGGTCATAAGCAGACCAATGGTAAAATCACATCTAAGAGAATCCTTTTGGTCCATCTCATTTAAGTACTCTAAGATTCACACTGAACTCTATGATATATGAGATGTATAGGTGGTAAATAGATGGGAATAGAGCTCATGTCTAATAGAGAAGTTTATTCACTCTCACAAATCAATAACTGGGAAAATATGGTATTAAGTCACAAACTTCAAAAGACTAAGTCCTGAAACATGTTCTCGATACACTGACATCGGCTGTTGAGAACAGTGTCCAAGAACCAGTGTCCTGGGCATGACCCTGGTGACTGCCATACTTGTGAAGGTGAAAAATGCCACCAAGCATGAGTGGATTATCCAGCACTAACAGGAACAGAAATAAATATAAACATAGCCCGTTGGAAATTGGGCAGGAGAACATCTGAAAGCAGTTTAGTAAGGGAATATACACAATTTCTTCTCCTTGGCAAGAAAAAACAGGGACCAAAGAGAACCACAAAGAGGATTATAGATGTTTTCCAAAGACTCATTCAAGGAATGCAAATTGTTGCTCAGGAAACTTAAAAAAACCAGACTGTATGAGGGCTTATTAATTAATCTCCTCCTAGTTTGTAAATGGGCTCACTTAGAGGTCTGGTCTCCAGGTTTGGTGAAACTAAAAAGTAAGCATAGCACAACATGAAGACTCGTGAGCCTGAGAAGAATGCCACCATGACCTTGAACAGTATATATGCCATGAAATTCACCAGAATGAGAATCATAGGACCCTCATTCTAGTGTTTCGTCCAACAAATTAAATCAGTGTGACTTTAAGTAAGTCACATAATATCTCTGATCGCAGTTCCTTATTTGTAAAATGAGCATATTGGGTTAATATAAATACCAAAGAAAAATATTATTACAAACGTGGGCTTGGGATTCAAATTTTGTCTTTGGCTCTTACAGCTTGAGTGACTTTGGACACAGTCTGTGCCTTGGGTTTCTCATCTATAAAATGAATAATATCACCCCCATAGGTTTGTTGAGGAGATTAAATGACTTAATACATCGAAAACCCTTAGCACAGTACCTGACTCAATTAGTGTTAACTGTTGTGGAGTGGTTTTTTGTTGTTGTTGCTGTTATTATTACATGTAAGTAACAGACGTCCTCTTTCATCAATTATACAGGAAAGGAGTTTATTAAAAGAATGTTTGCGGAAACTTTGATTTGGAGAACTAGATTTAAGAGTAAGCTTTTAGGAAGGTTTTCAAGGTTTTTTGATGGTGAGGTTTCAGGAAACCACATCACAAATCTGGAATGATAAGAAAATGTATCACGGGGTGTTCAACATTGAAATTTGCACCATTATGATTTCTGCACCAGAACTCAATTTTACTTTATTGGAACCATGACTATCCCAGCAGCAAAAGAAGCTGGAATAGCAAGTATTTGGCCTTTTTTTAAACTCCTGTAGGAAAATGCAATTTGTCTCAGATTCCCCAGATGTATAAAAAGGTCAGATGCCAGATGGCCAAAATGAACTCAGTCCATTTGACCTCATGCTAAGATTTATTGTTTACAATCATTTAAGAAAGTTTGGGTGGTTTTATTCATCATCAAGGAGATGGTATACATCATTTTTTAAAAGACTCTTGTTCCATAATGAAATGCTTAAAATATCTGTGACAGAGAGACTCTCAAATACTCTTGATATATAAACTGAGTTACTAGGTAGGCTCAGTATCCAGTATGTGAATTACACCCACTGGATTTATAGTTAGAATTAGGTCTTCATTTTTTAATTTACGTAGTTGAAGGTTTCTATCTATTTATGTGCTACGAGAGTAAATGGTTTCCAAGTCTTTGATTAGAAAAATAAAAGTTCCCAGAATTTAATGAACATTCTCTCATGAAAAAACCTATATTCTTTTCTCTCTGAACTATTAATACATTTGTGCTACTGGGGGAATGCATCCCACGAGAAGGACTTCAGCCAGGAGGGGAAAGAGCCATTATAACTGGGCTTTATCTATTTTAAACTCAACTATAAAAACAGTGCCAAAAATACTAGCAATCCAGCTCCCAACTGTCCTTTCTGAGTAATGGACAGCTATTCTAATCCCATGACTAAGGTCCCGCGCTGTCTTAAATTGGCTAGACTGCCACCACTGGTGCATTCCAAGCCCAGCGGGTGGTTCGTAGAGCAGATCTCCCCCATGCATGAACTTTGTGTTGTCTCTGAACCAGCCAGACTCTGTAATCCCAAAAAAATACCCTTGGGGAGTTTTTGTCAAATGTTTATAGAAACCATGAAAAGACAATAAGCTTTCCTGCCCAATCATTTTGGCTCATCAGCAGACGAATCCTCCTATTCACATGACGAGCACAAAATAGTTCGGTGATATTTTTAGCAATTATAGCAAGAAAGAAAGTTGAAGGGGAAATTTAAAAGATCAATCTATTGGTTGCCTATTTATTTTCAAACTATCAGACAAAGCCTCTCAAATCAGAAATTCTGGAATGGCTACTTTAATATTATGGGATGAAAGTTTGGTTTCTTCAACCTAAAGAATAAAAATACTGCCAAATTTCTACTATGTTTATTCCAATAATCCACTGAATAGACCTCTAGACATCTAATACATACAAAAATGGCCTCAGAGGGATCATTATTAACCAAATGGCAGACCAAGCAGGTGGATTTTGGTTTGGCGATAGAAATATGCCTCCTTGTAAGCAACAGACATCAGATATGTCCTTCCAAAATTTGTGTAGGAAAATGATTGGAAATTGGAAAGGATTTGAAATGTAGCAGAGTGTTTGCAATTTAACAGCATGATAATTTTTTCACAAATGAGTATGTAAACGTATGGATCTGTTATTAACAATTAGACTTCCATATAACAAGGCAAAATGTGGGGATTAAGCTGATGGTCTCTGAAACCAGACTGCCTGGGGGCAAATCCCGGTTGTGCCTCTTCCCAACCATGTGACCTCAGCAAATTACTTCATCTCTCTGGGCTTCAGGGTTTTCCTTAAAATGGGGACAGGAGTAGTCCTTAACCTCTGACACTGTTGAAGGGTTACAACAATGTCTGGCATGTGTTAAGTGTCATATAGGTTTTTGTTAGAAAATAAGTAACTAGAAGTTTTAATATATCTCTGAAAATATCAACTTCATATTTTTCAGAAAATTCTTGGTTGAGATAGAGTTCATTTAATTCTTCAGGCATTTTTTTCCCCTAGAAGTAATTCTCGGTGCTACAAAATTCTGCTGCTAGATGATTCTGTGAGAATATAGGGGAAGAAAAAAATACAGGAACTCTTGAGGCAAATATTTAAATATTTAGTAAAATAAATAAACATCCTGTTGTTGGAGAAAAAACAATCACGACAACATAGAACACCCATCTGACACCTTATTTTTTAATTTAAAGTAATATTATATAAATTAGGCATAAAAAAGTGATCCCAACCAGAGACATAATTTATAATGTGATCTAAAAGCCTTTGAGCTAATACTTATAAAATAATTGAGAAAATTCCGAGTTGGTTTATATAAAGATTTAATAGTGAAACTGGAAGCTGTTTTACCTTTGATTTTAAACAAACTATCATATAAAACAATGTATTTAAACAACTACTATATGACTTTTAAGAATACACATAGAAAAATATTTGCAAAATTGGAAAAGCAAACAAATTTAATAGGAACTACTTCCATAGATGGGCAGGGTGACGCATTGAGAAATGTTTCTCTTTATCTGATACATTACTATGTTTTTCGTCTTCCGTATTACTGTTTTTTCCAACATGTATCATTTTATAGTATAAAACTTCTTAAAGTATTACTTACAGAAGTTAGCAATGAATGCTGGTATTTGGTCCCTTATAGTCACTTTTCTCCAAAAATCAGAGTAAAGTCTAATGATCAAGGGCTCTGTCTGAACTTAAGCGGGAAGTAAGTGTACCCTTCCCCAGAAAATATGCTATTTCAAATCAGCAGCAATGGATCAGACAATACTCTACTTGGGGCCCCTGAAGTTGCTTTCAGGTCTTTAACCTCCAGAAAAAATAAAGATAGCACTGCTGTCTTTAATATCTAATAAAGAGAAGAACCAGAACTACTCCTCCCCATAAAACGCCAAGGGTTTTTACCAAAGGTTGGTTGGTTTTACCAAGAGTTGGTTGGTTTTACCAAAGGTTGGTATTCTATTTGGACTGAGAACAGTACTGGTCCCCACAAAGAGATCTAACATCAGTAAACCCCTCTCACCATATTGTCGGCTTTGAAAACAGATTGAAGTCCCTCACTAGCTACCCCCAATATTAGCCAGTCCGGTTCTTCGAATGTTAATCTTTATAATGTTTCTATTTAGGGGCTCACATGGCTTTGCTTGGCACATGAGACAGCCCAAATCCAAGGAGGCAAGAAGAGAATTAGTAACTGCTGACTATATATCACATGCCTAGAACAGTGCCATGCATATTTGATGTATTATCTCCTTTAATCAAAAAGCCAATGTTATCCCCACTTTGTATATGATAACACTGAGGTTCTAAGAAGTCATTTGCCCAAAGTCCCATAGCTAGTGAGTCATGGAGCCAGACAGCCCCACTCCGGAACCCTCACTGCCATACCACAGAGACTCCATATTACAGCAGAGCCCTGGATTCAAAATCTAGTCAGATCCCATGATGATCAGGCATTGGTGAGGTTGAACGACAATAATCATAATTAATTTGTCCAGCACTTTACATGTTTTCACAACACTTATCGCAAGCAAGTTGTTGAAGCACAGAGCACGGTATTCAAATCCACATAAAGGAGACCTCGACTTTATGTTCTGCCCAGTTCACTACTACTCGTCAATGGTAAATAGGTTCCTTATCATGATTTTGAAAATAATTGAGGAACACAAACTAAAAGTTTTATCGTTTTCTTCTCTGCCTCATACAATCCACCGGGATTTGCAGGAAAATGGACAAAGAAAATATGGCGGCCCTCCACCGGGCTGGGATGCTGCACCCCCAGAAAGAGGCTGTGAAATTTTTATTGGAAAACTTCCCCGAGACCTTTTTGAGGATGAACTTATACCATTATGTGAAAAAGTGAGTCCAAATTTAATCTTTTCTTATCTTTCAAGGGAAAAATATGACACACTTTGCTTAGCGCTCATTTTTCTTGGTCCATAATGCCTTCTCTTCCAATTGCCATTCCTCAACATGGACAAAGTCAAAACCTTCCTGTTAGTGGCTGTCCCCTTATTGTCACTGCCTTGATGTAACTCCTCCTGCTACTGACAGCTTGACCTACCACTGCTGCTCACTTTCAAGTTCTGATCCTTGATCCTCACAAGTGCACCAAGTTTGCAGCAAGATGACTATCAATCTATAATAATACTACCACGACCTCTCCAAAATAAGATATTGCTCCAACTTAACATTTTAATATGGTTTTCTAAAGTGTACCATTTCACATTCAAAGAGTGTGTGTGTGTCTGTCATGGCTCAAATGTGTACCTATACATATTGCTTCAGAATGAAATTTCCCTCTACAGGTTTGATTTGGCTGCCCTCATGCATCAACAAGATTAAGAATGGGGTTTCTCAGAGTCATTATATAATTAAGGAACACCTTTCCTCAGTTTTAATTCCAAGTCATATATTGTAACTAAACTCAAAGCTAAAGGGAGAACAGAAAATTAAAATTTATTTTCAATATTTTACCAAGCAGTGCTTCAACAACCACATTCCCGGGAAATTTAGAAAAATTAGAGTCTAGCTATTTCTTTCCCTAAATGCCAAAGTCAGTTGTGTGCATGTGTTTAACTCAGCCTCCGATTCAGAACTGCTCCTAATTTTATACAAACAATCTCATTTGGCATGTGCACAAATTATGAGGATTTAATTCTGGAAGAATTTTATATACTGAACTTGAAAATAGCCCCAAGAAGCACCTGAAACTGATGAAACATGCTTGAACTCTTTCCTAATGAGCCCTGAATAGATAGGTGTCCACCACTGAATACCGTGGGGTGGGGTGGGGTGGGGTGGGGTGGGGTGGGGTAGGGTGGAGAAGGCTGACACACGGGGTAACCAACCACTAAGAAACACACATTTAATGACACCTCTTCTTCCTGCACATGCCTGTCCTATCTATTAGGGCCACTGATCATATAGCAGCCAGCAAGAATAAGTTACTGAGTCTGGGTTGCTGGAGAACATGTGGGGTAGCAGGAAGAAACAGTATATAGGCAAAGCAAAATAGTTATACTCAGAAGAATAGAGTGCCCTCCTACTGTGGAGCTCCTGACGTTGGGCTGATTGTGTAAAACTAACATCTACCTTCAGCCTCCAGATCAAAACAACAACAGGAATCCCCAGATGATCCTCTGAATCACATCTTCCCTGGGCATCTTGAGGTCATGGTGGGAGAAAGATAAGAAATCAGTTAGCAAGGTTCCAAGTGAGCGTCCCCTTCAGTGGTAGAGTATGACCAAGTAAAGATGAAACTATGGAACCTTGAGAGGGCAAGGCAGAGGACAAAGACAAATCTATCAAGAAATTGTGCTTCTGATGACAAATGTGTTTTCAGGTCCCGAGGACAATGGATAAATCCACAGATATTTGTGTGATGAAAGGCCATTTGCTCTGTTGAAAACATATTCTGTTAAGTCAAGCTGAAATGCACTTGTACACGTTTTCTTTATTTAACTTGACTTTGCCCGTGAGTCAGATAACAGATCTGAACCCAGCCTGAAGATATGCAAACCATTCCACACGGGATGCAAATGCCAAATACGGCGAGATAAGACTTCAGAAAACAGTGTGTGTGTGTTTTCATCTGGAAGTACAGATGTACAAATGTGGATTCTCTCTCTCTTATTTATAGATTGGTAAAATTTATGAAATGAGAATGATGATGGATTTTAATGGCAACAATAGAGGGTATGCATTTGTAACCTTCTCAAATAGACAGGAAGCCAAGAATGCAATCAAGCAACTTAACAACTACGAAATTAGGTAAGATCCGCCTCTTGTGATTAAAAGTGAAGCAGACACTGCACCTGTATCCATTCTACCATCAAACATATCTAATAGAGTATATGCAAAAGACAGGCAAATAAGAAATTAAAAAGCTTTCATTTCCTTGGTGAAAATCAATTTGATGAAATATTTATTTAATGTCAACACTATATAAAATGTCAAACTAAGTTTTGTAAAATGCTCAAAGAAACAAAAATCATTAACTCATCTGTTTCACGAATATATTCGTGGGCACTCTTCAATATATTGGAAATATCAAGATGCCTTTTCCTAACCTCATAGTAAGCAAATGGATATAGATTTTTTTAAGAGAGAAAATCATATGAGGACTCTAAAAAAGCAAATAAAACAAACAAAAAGCAGAACAAGACCTATAACTACAGGGAACAACCTGATGGTTGCCAAAGGGGGGGCAGGGGAGGATGAGCAAAATGGGTGAAGGGGAGTGGGAGGAACAGGATTCCATTATGGGATGAATCAGTCACAGAGATGAAAGGCACAGCATTGGGAATAGTGTCGTATGATGGTGAGCAGAGCATAATGTACAGAGAAGTCAAATCACTGTGAAACTAATGTCACATTGTGTGTCAACTATACTCAAAAAAATTAAGGTATGAGAAAACAAAACCATCTCTGAGGAACTGGCTACTCTAACTTGGTGTATTGAAGAGAATACTCTCCAGGAAAGTACACTTTTACCTGACACCTGAAAGAAAAGAGTCAGCCGTGACAGCCAGATATGGAGGAAGATTATTCCAGAGAATAAGAACAGCACGTGCAAAGTTCCCCAAAAGAGAACAAGCTCGAGGTGTTAGACAACAAAGCCAACAAGGTAGAAACAGAGAGGAGAGCTGAAGGCAATGTACTCCGAGAGCCTTTACTCCACGATTCAAAATTTGCCTTTTATTCTAATAAAAAGGAGGAAACATTTCATTAGATTCATGCTTTTAGAAATGTAATTCTGGCTATTGGGTGAAGAATGGACTGTAACATTGCAAGAGGGAAGCCAGAGGGGAAGCTACAGCGGAGAGGAGTCTAGGTCTAGATAAGGGATGACGGCAGGTGCACAGGGGCCGGTGGAGCAGGTGGCCAGAGAGGTCAGACCCGGGGTATGTTCTTCAGGATGAACAGACAGGACTGGCTAAATACTGGATCTAGAGTGTGAGCAATGTATTAGAATTCAGGGAGAAAGGCTAGGATGTTGGTCTCAGTATCTGTGGAAGAGATAGTGTCATTGAGATGGGAAGACCAGGAGAATAGCCGGAAATGTGAAGAGCTTAGTTTGGGGGAATTTACATTGAGATTCACATTAGACATCCCCAGAACCATCCTAAATCATCTCTTGAAGGAAGCCGTGGGCCACCTGGAAGAAAGATCAGTGCAGCAGTTGAAAAGCAACAGCTTTGGGGTCAGACAGGCTTCACCTGGGTGTCATTAAGTGGCTTCACCTCTCCAAGCCTCAATGTGTTCATCCCTAAAGTGGGGCTACTCGCCCTCATGTCAGAGGTGTCGTGGTGGGGATAGTATTGATTTTTAAATGTTTATCCCAGTGTTTGGAACATGGTAATAGGTCAATCAATGACAGAACTCTTACATATTAGCACATTCGGCAATTCTAAGATGTAATTGTCATATACGTCCTTTCTGCATCTTAAAATTAATGTCATCTCAATGTGAATACAGAGAGATCTCCTACCCTTTATTGTCTCTCACTTCCTACAGGCCCCAAGTAAGTCCTTCATTATCCTGAGAATTCTGTAAGTCAATCAATTACTGGGTCATTTTTCTTAAATCCCTTAGTCGCAAAAAGATGGACTCTTCAGCAACCATAGTAGCTTAGCCACTCGGTCTCAAGGTCGGATCTTGGAACAGAGTTTTGGAGGAAAGTATAAAGGAAGTTCCCCTCCCACACATGCCTCCATAAATCCAAAAGAGCTCTGTCTGGTATGTGGAGGGTTGTCTGGCATGGGAACCAGGCGATCAGGACACAGCTTTCTTTGGACAAATCCTGGGACCTCTTCCAGCAATGGTTTTACCGTCAGCACCCAATTACTCACACCTTCTCAGCGTCTGTTGTAGGAGATGACATACACCAAACTGTTTTTGGAAAGGGCTCCAGAAAGCTCCATTTTAATATAGCTTTTTAATGGATAGGTACAAGTTTTCAGGGATCGGGAGAGTTCCCATTCCTTGGTCATTCATGGAGCCTAGACATCTTAAGAGTGAGGGTTATTCTCAAAATGGCTTTTCGAGTGAGATGGATGGAGACTTGGCCACGCAGGGAATCAGCACGGTTTGCTGTATGTACTCAACACTTTGTACACACTGGGGCCTGTCAACGCTTTCTGAGAACAGATAGGGTGTGAAAAATGAGCACAATGAATCCATTCCAGTCACTGATATGTAACAGTACTCTCTGAATTTCAGTGTCTTCATCTATAAAAAAGAGACAGATATACTTACCTCATGGGGGTATTATGAAAACTAAATAGATAATGCAGGCAAAGCTCACATGGTCTGTGAGTGTTTGCTGATGATCACGGTGCAGGAGGGGGAGGAGGGCAGGGAGAAGTGGGAAGAGGAGGAGGAGAAATATTACAAAGCATTTGGAAAGAGCAAGCTGGTGGCCACATTCCAAAGTTCAGGTCGGATGCCAGAAACAAGGGGGAGGCACAGAGGTACTTTAAAAATCAAGGTGTATGATAAATAGAACATGAAATAGTAGCAGAATAGACACCCCAGAGCCAACGTCACCTACGTCCACTCCGCCCGAGACCAGTCCTGCCAGACAGAGAACCTTGCCTGTGGAGGAGAGGATTATCTTCGATTTGCTTTTAGCCACTATTTCTCAGGGGATAGATAAGGTTCTTATCCGGAAAAGACCCGTAATTGTCCTATCGTCCTCCTCCTCATCAAATATTCACTAAGATTTGTCGAAAGGCCTGGCTTCTGGAGACATTAAAGCCTTGCCCTCAGCGTGTGAGAGACGGCTTTTTGTCTCCAAGCAGTTCTGGGAAAGTGCCTGACAAACCACATGGATTTAAAAATAGGACACGGAGACTCCAGGCTCCACCTGCTGGTCACTGATACCTGATGGGCCCTCCATCAAAAATAATAGAATTTCTAAAGAAATAATATTTTGGAATAGAAGGGCTTCTTAAGTAAAAACAAAAACAAACGAACAAAAAAACAAAGACAAAAACCCTGAAAGAGGACTCTATCCACCCTTTCCTACCCACAAGGAAAAGCACATTCCTCAGGCGACGTTCACCAGACTGTAACAGGCCTGTCACAGATCTGATCGGTGGTCCTCAGTTCCTCGGCAAAGCCTAGAGGACGATTAGGACAGGAGCCAATCCTGGTGAGCATACCTGCCACCCCATGAAAGCCACTAGTTCCAAGAAATCAGAGCAGCCTCCCACTCGCCCAGCTGAGCACTTCTCTCCATGACATGCAAGTCGTTTCTGTGAAAGGAACTTTACCCACTTTAATAACTTTGTGTTATTACGAAAGTCACACAACAAACAGAAAAAAAAAAGGCAATAAAAATTCAAACCATTCCTCCACAATCCCACTGCCCCAAGATACTCACTACGTTGGATTTTTACTTTTTAAAGTGTCTCTAGTCCTAGATTATTGGTACAGTGTTCATCAAAGTAGTCTTCTCACATACTTATCTTAAAGTCTTGGTTTTTTTTTTTTTAAGCCAGTAGCATATGGTGAGCTGGTTTTTTAACCAATAAATATTTTTCTGCATTACCATGTTGAAATGACTATCGAGCATTGTACAGTATAAATCCCCCACGTTTGATTATCAGTGATTCTCAGCCAGGAGCAGTAACGTCCACCCCAGGGGACACTTAGAAACACGAGGAGGCATTTTTAGATGACCTAACGGGTGGCTATTAGCATTTAATTGCACAAGAACCCGGGGTGACAAAGATACTATGGTGCACAAGGAGGAAAGTTCCAGCCCCACAGTCAATGTGCACCTCAGCCAAGATGCATTAAACTGGTCCTGGATGGTGGGATATTTTGGTTATTTCCAATCCGGGGACTATTTTAAATAATAGCAGTGAATATCCTGATACAAAAATGTTGGTTCATCTCTTTCCTAAAGACAATTTCCCAGAAGAGGCACTATTTGCCCCAAAATTGTACAAAAGATTTATGATACATTTCCCCAAGTGTCCCCCAAAAAAGCTTAATCTGCACTCTCCCAGTGAAGGCGGACATGAACTTGCCCATCAGCAACCGTGTGCAGCAGCATCAGGAATGGACTGAGAGTCTGGAGGCCAATTTCATCCCTTAAAATCCATAAAATCTTAAGCAAGTCATTCGATTTCTCAGGGTCTCAATTTCTTCATCTGTAAAATGGAAACAGCACCTGCTCGGCCCATCTTCCTCATGTAGGGCAAGGAAGAGAATATGTGAAAACTTGTTCCATATAAGGGACAATTTCTAAGAGCAGTCATGTCAGAATCGCTTCCCTGTTTGGCTGGGAAGGAAAGCGAGCAGCGGGCTCTCGAGCTCATGGCCGTCTGGGGCCAGGCAGCCTACGTGAGTAACGGGGGGCAAGGTGCACAGGCCTCGGGAGCAGGGATTATCCTGGGTAGTGAGGAAACAACAGGAAGACCAAACATCCCACATCCTCAGGCCATATCAGGTCCAGGGTCAAACATTTTACAACTTCCATCTTAAGCCTCAATCACACAAGGATTCTTGCCAAGCAGAAAGAATGCCTTTTTTTTTTTCCAGAAATGGGCGGCTCTTAGGGGTGTGTGCCAGTGTGGACAACTGCCGATTGTTTGTGGGGGGAATCCCGAAGACCAAGAAGAGAGAAGAAATCCTAGCAGAGATGAAAAAGGTCACCGAAGGCGTTGTCGACGTCATCGTCTACCCGAGCGCTGCAGATAAAAGCAGAAACCGGGGCTTCGCCTTCGTGGAGTACGAGAGTCATCGGACGGCTGCTATGGCCCGAAGGAAGCTGCTGCCAGGTCGGCACCCCCTCCTCAAGGAGGAGACCCCCCCACTCTGCTGCCTGCCCCAGGCCGCTGCACACCTTAGCAAAGGAGACACATGCTGAGTGTTGTGTGTTTGCTCTCGAGCTCTGCTTATGTGGTACTTAAACCCCTTCCCCTTCTTATCTAGGTCACACTAGATGCAGCTCCCCGAAGTTTTCACAGACCAGGTTCTGAAACACATGCACAGAGTCTAATACATGTGTGCTAACCCCATGACGAAGCATTAAAGGATCTTCTCAAAAGTGAATCTATCCGATGTCCTTCCATACAGAGGTGGTTACCAGGCTTACTAGAAATAGAGTGGATCGTCCATTATGGTGTAGAGTGCACCTGCAAGGGACACATTACCCCGATGACAGCTAAATGACATGAACTCGTATTAGGACTCCCCAGGGTCTAATATTTGCTGATGTGGGGGGGATAGAAGAGCCCTCCACAGAAAGACACCTGCTAGGTGCCACCACCACCAGGTAGGTCCCATTTGGGCAATGACCATCAATTCCTGAGTTTAAAAGACTCCACACCAAGGCCCTGCCTCGGTCAGAGCAGCTTAGGGAAATTGTTGAAAAGCCTCCGTGCATTCTCAAATATTCGCTAAAACTTACACAAAGTAAATTATTAAAATGAATCAGTATAAAAATAAGAGGATTTCAAGAATGACAGAGTGGTGACAATGGAATCCACTCTTCTCTTGAACACCATGGGAGAGCCACCAGAATGAAAGACAAGACCAAAACCACCTAGATTTATACTGTCCCTGTGCACAAGCTTAGAAAACAAACCATGAATGAGTCACAGGCATGAAAGGTACAGCATAGGGAAATAGTCAATGACATTATAATAGCGTCCTATGGTGACAGATGGTAATGACACTTGTGAGCACAGCATACGCATAGACTTGTCCAAACACCATGTCGCGCCCCTGACACTAATGTAACATTTTGTCGACTCTACTTCAAAACATAAAAAAAAAAATTGACTCGATAAGAAGGTTAGCCCTCTATAAGTTTTCAAAATTAGAAGATGGCTTCTGATCTTGGGAAAGATTTTTTTTTTTTTAAGATTTATTTATTTGGGGCGAGGGGAGAGTGAGAGGCAGAGAAAGAATCCCAAGCAGACTCTCTGGTGAGCACGAAGCCCAACGCAGGGCTCGATGTCATGCCCCTGAGACCATGACTTAAGCCGAAAGCAAGAGTCGGTCAGAAGCTCAACCACCTGAGCCAGCCAGGTGCCTCAGGGAAGATTTTTATTAACATTTTCATGAAGGCAGCTAACGTGAAAAGATAGGAGATAGCCCCCAAAGTTGCCAAATCCGTTAGAGAGATGGGTATTTTTAAGGTCGATGCTCCCTTTCACTACTCTTACCCCCCGGCGGTCAGACCCTGTGCCACATAGGCACAGAGAACCCCTGACACTCCTCATGAGGCGTCCTTAGCCCCTCGGTGACCTGAACTTAATCTTTGGGGTCCATTTCAACTCTTCTCTCTTCAACAATTGTGCCATGAAAACGTCCCTTGTATCCATCCTGATCTCAGACCATCACTGGAGTCTAAAAACATATACTCTTGAAAAGAGACTGTTTTCAAAAACTCCAGATTATTTTCCCAGCTCTGCTCTCTTTTGCATGTACCCCACTGTCTCCCCCACCCCGAAGATCCCCACCAGATTAGTGTTCCCAAAATATCATGTCATCCTTTCGACAATTCTGGCAAATAGTAGGGCTGAACGGAGCTGCTCACTCATCAGTTCAACAATCATCACCCACTGCTTGCTGCAGGGGAGACGGAGAAAAAATTGAGCCTGTTACTCAAGGCTCCAGTCCTTTCCAGCCACGCTAGCTACCTTCCATTTCCCAACAAAACCCTTCTTTCTAGCAGGACAAACTCCCCTATGTATCAGACAATGCCATGCTGATTTTTGTCTCCTTTATTCCAAAATTGTGTCCCCCACTAGAATGCCCTGCCCCCTCCCTTCCTCCGCTGAACTATGGCATTCAAAGCCCCAGCTGAGCCGCTGCTCAGCTGAGAAACCGGCCACCACTACACCAGCCCACATTAACCACTTCTCTCCATTACCTGTGCAATCAGATACATGCCATCTTTAGGCGGTCAGGGAGGCTAGCAGTGAGAGAGGGTCCAAAATGGAAGATAACTTTCAGGGGCCAATCAGTGTTCCTAGAGAACCAGAACTTTCTCTCAGCTTCCCCTCTTCTAGGAAAATAGCATACTGACCCACGAAAGGGCTCCTCTCTACCTGCCCCGAGCGGACTAGGCCCGGCAGGACCGGGCAGCCAGCCTTCAGGAAGTCTCAGGAACTTTGTTAATGCCTGCACCCCAGGCTGACTTTTCCTTAGAGGTCGTGCTGCAGGAACCGGCAGCATCCAGGCCAGCTTGGTCTCCCCAGCCGCTGCTCATCTTCCTGAGAGTCCGAGGCAGCCCGCCCCTCGCCTCCCTCGGCGCCGCTGTCAGCTGAGCTGAGCTTCTCCAGCTGCATGCGCGTCTCAGGGCGCCCAGCAGACGGAGCGTGAATAAGGCAGCCAGGGACCGTCACTTCTGCTGTACCTTGTGAGCCAAGCCTGCTACCCACTTGGCCACCCGACCTACTACCTCCCTGGAGATTCAACAGCAACGAAGGAGCTTGGTCACTGGCCACTCTCTGGGGAGCCTCGTTTGAGAGGAGGCGATCTTTAGCAAGCATGATAAGCAAGAGCCGCACGCAGATTCTCCTTACCTGAGCCAGACTTGTAGACAGAAAACTGTCCTCTAACATGACCCATTGCTCCCCCAGCCACCTACCTCCCCTGCAAACAGTGGCAGCGCTCTCCCGATGCCACGTCCTTGCAGACGTGTGTGTGGACCACAGTCCAGGCGTCCAACTCCGAGGCTGGCAGGGCATGGTAAGGACGCTTTGAGGAAAGTTCTCGCAGCAGTTCCACTGTCCACTCCAGGATAGCCTGGAGGGCTCGTGGAAGTGCAGAGAGCGGGGCCCACCCCCAGGGCTCCTGAGTCAGTGGGTCTGGTGTGGCGCCTGCTCATTTGCATTTGGAACGAGTTCCCAGGATGCTCTGCTACCGAGACCCAAGTTTGAGAACTGCCATCTGAATCAGTAGCTACAGATCTGCATAACCTGAGGAGGCGTTTAAACAAAACCAGAAACCAAGTCAGCCTCTGATTAGCTGAATCTGCTTCCCTGGGGTGCAGAGCTGTGGCCCTGGTGTTTTAAGTTTGCCAGATGATTTTGTTGTGCGGCCAATGTTGTGATCCACTGCTAACGCCCTCAACTCAGGATACTGGCCGTCACCTGCAGGGGAGGCCAGTAAGAACGCCTGGGGGAGTAAATGGGAACCTTTACTCAGCACGGACAGTGGGCATTGCTCCCTCCCAAAGGAAATCCTTAAAAAGAAAAAAATGCTAACTATTGCACCCAAAGAGTAACTCCGAAGAAACTGTGCACGCAAGAAAAGAGACCAAAAACCCCAAAGCAGTCAAGGGGAGAGTGCATCACTGGAAAGTGAGTAAGTCCCTCACGTGGATCATCTTTTGTTTCCACAACAACACTAGGCAGTGACTTCTATGATCCTGATTTTCTAGACGAGGAGATTGATGTTTAGAAAAGTGGCTTTCTAGCCAGGATCGTGAACTGATGTTTGAAATTTTTCAAAGTCCACATTCAAAGCCCATGTTCCCAAATCCCTTGGCAGCCCTGACTTCCATGGGGATGTTTGGGGAGATCACTGCTAACCATACCTGCTCCAATTCTGTCCACTGCAGCCTTCTGCCGACCTTCAGGCTGGCCGACCGCTTCCTGTGGTCCCAGGCCAGGATGGCAAAGGCCAATGGGCTAGACCAGTGTTCTCAATTTTGGCTGAATTAACTGAGCTGCTTTTAAGAGTCCTGAGGCCCAGATCACTATATCAAATTTGAGAAGGAGAGTCCTGGGGTCAGTGATGAGCTGGTCAATCTTTAATAGACAACTCCCAGGGTAAATCCAAGCCCTGACTTGTAACATTGCAGATCCCCATGGAATGAATGTTCCCATTGTGGCTGATTCCAAGCTGCCAAGATGGCCTCAACTGGCTCACAAAACTCTGAAAATTTAACAGTCTAGTATAGCGTGGAAAGGAATTGGATCTAGCATACCAATGAATGGGACTCAGGTTGGGTATTTCTTAAAGCTCTTCCAAAACAATTAAAAAACACGCAAGATTTCCAATCAAATTTAGAAATTGAGTTGACCACCCCACCCTATTCCCTCCCCACGGAGTGACTATGAGTGGGAACTGAGGTAGCGAATGGAAAACACATTATATAGGGCAAGACGCTCAATAAATTGCAACTTTAGAAATGCAAGAATAGATGTAGTCATGGGTAACAACTACCCCCTTCCAAAAGAGTTCAGTTTCTCATCACAGACCCTTCCATTGCTCTTTGTCTTCTTGAATGCCATAAAATATGTTTCTGCAGGCTCCCAAGTTGTCCATGTGCTGTCAGAGAACTAGGAGGGAACACAGCTGATGAGAGCCCTGACCAAGTATAAGGGACAGAGAACAAACTGAGGGTCCCTGAGCTCTGCTCATTCTTGCCCGCACACCAGTTCTTAGACAGCTTGGTGGTAGCAACTGGTCACGCAGATCCCAACAGCAGCAGACCTAATTCCCAATGACCTCCTTAGTGCTTTGTGAAGTGAGACTCTGTGTCAGAGCCCTAAATCTGTTTTTTCCTTTCTCCCCTTCTGCCACCTCCCTTTCAACGACTACCTTCCTCCCCTTGTGGAGACCTGGTCGAAGACCCAAACCTGCCCACTGCTGCCTCATTTCTCTTCCATTTCAAACCACATCCTAGTTGCCTTTATGCTCAATCATTACAATAAGCCATCTGTCACACGGAACTCCCCTCTAGCCAGCTCTTCCATTTATTTGGAAGCTTTCTTAAAATCAATCATCACCTCTTGTAATATCGGTCTTCATGCTCAATCAAGACCTCAAAGCATCCATTGCATTTAAAAGGCCATCTCAGTGAACCGAGACGATGTTGTCCTGATTTCTGTGTGACTAATCATACTTGTGATCTCTTGAACAGGAAGGATTCAGTTATGGGGACATCCTATTGCAGTAGACTGGGCGGAACCCGAAGTGGAGGTAGATGAGGACACGATGTCTTCAGTGAAAATCCTCTACGTGAGAAACCTGATGCTGTCTACCTCAGAAGAGATGATTGAGAAAGAATTCAACAATATTAAACCAGGTAGGACATACCAGAGAAGATTAAGTTTTTGAGATGTACTTTCAAAACACATGTGTTTGAGAGGACTTCCCGTGACTTTAAACACAATAGCTTTCATTTAGCATTCTTATAATTGCATGTGGACTACAAAAACCATATTCCAGGCCTGGGAGTTGAGAAAAAGGGATACATGGTTCTACATCTATCGACATCATAACTCTACAATTATCTGTGTGATTACTCAATTAACGCACATTTCCTTCACTAGACTACAAATCCCATAAAGGTTTCTTAGCTTCGATCATCTCAGCCCCTGTCTCTGGGCCTGGGTCATAGTAGATGCTCAATAAACATTTACTGGGTTGATGAATGCATGGCCAGAACTATAGATCTGAGGCAGGGTTTCTCAACCTCAGTGCTCTTAACATTTTAGGCCAGTAATTCGTGGTCATGGGGGGTCTATCATGGGCATTATAGGAATTTTAACAGCATCCGATGCCTCTATCCACTAGATGCCAGTAACAAGCCCTAAGATGTAATAACCAAAAATGTCTCCAGACATTTAAGCTGAAGAGCAAAATTGCCCCCAGCTGTACCCACTGGTCAAATGGAATATGATTACAACTTCAGGTACATCAGTAGGGAGGTGAGGATTAATTCTAGGAAACTCATTTGGGTGAAGAGGAAGGGAAAGAACAGCGGGAGGTGGAGGGGGATAATTATTGCTGCTCATCTTGTCAGTACTTTGCAGCATCAGTTTTATCCCACAAGACTCAGCCCTTGTCGCTTTTTTCTCCTATAGGAACTACAATAGTGATACAGGGAAAGCATTTCAGGAAGCAATGTCCAAGCAAGCATTTCCCAAAGCCAATTCCGGAGAACAGTAATTCTGTGGGGTGTCAGTAGATGCTACTGATAAAAGGGGTCTATGGTCAAATAAATCCGTAAACACCAGATTCAGGAAAATCAAACAGGTTCTTTTTTATTGCAGGACTTATCAGAGTCCTTAACCTTCTAATATGCTTTGAAAGTCTCCAAAAGGAGATGTAGGATGGCTCATTTCACAAATTTTTAGACCATGGATCTCATTTTTTGGCAGCCATCTTGCAGAATTATCATGTTTGGGAACACGCTCTGGTCTGAGTTTATCACTGTAGTAACATCTTTCCACTTTCATGGCATGAGTCACCTACTCAGCGCCATGACCCTAGGATGTAAGATACTGTGTCACTTCCATTATTGTAAAGGTGAGAACACCAGAACGCAGAGCAGTTATGGTTGCTAGCTCAGGGTCATACAACTAGCAAGTGGCAAATCCCATATCTGAATCCAGGTCTGGCTAAGACCATGTTCTTAGCCACTCTGTGACCTCCATGCCCCATCCTCCTTCCACTCACTCCCTCATTCATTCAACTATCACTACTTTAGTAGGTCCTATGTGCCAGGAACTGTGGGAGGAGTGAACAGGTGTGATGTGTGTGTGGAAGAAGTTTAAGATGTTCCAGAAGAGGGACACCTGGGTGGCTCAGCCTGTTAAGCATCCAACTCTTGATGTTGGCTCAGGTCGTGATCTCAGGGTCCTGAGATCAAGCCCTGTGTCAGGCTCCATGCTTAGCAGGGAGCCTGCTTGAGATTCTCTCTCACCCTCTCCCTCTGCCCCTTCTCCCCCCCCAAAAAAAGATTCTTCAGAAGATTAACAGCCATGACAGCCTACCCTAGGGGCACAGACAAGACTCGTGCTTAGGAGAAGTGATGTGTGAGCTGAGATCTGAAAGTTGATGCATTTGTGGGCAGAGGAATGATATGTGCATGTGTAGATGTTACCACCTCCCACTTTGTGTTGACTTATTCCCTTATTTTTATTTGATACTTCCTTTTTTTTTTCAATCTTTTCAACAAACTATATTGAGAGAATGGTGGGTCCACATGCAAATAATAAAGTTGGACTGAATTTATATAATATGTAAAGTTAACTCAAAATGGATGAAAGACTAACCAAAAAAAAGCTAATTTATAAAAAACGCCAGAGGAATATATAGGGTAAAGCTTTGTGACATTGGATTTGGTAATAAATTATCTGATGGTGATAAAAGTACAGGCAACAAAGAAAAAACAGATTAATTGAACTATATCCAAATTAAAAACTGCCTCAGAGGACACTTTCAACACCGAAGAAGCAACCCACAGAATGAGAGAAAACATCTGCAAATAATACATCAACCAAAAACTAAGTCAAATTCAAATCTATATTTGTCCAATGAACAATATTGTCCAATTGCCACAGACACATGGCCAATATGCACATTAAAAGATGCTCACCGTCACTCGCTATTCACCCTGGAAATGCAACCCCCAAAAGCCATTTTCCACCTGTCAAGATAGCAATAGCAGTAGTGGTAGTGATCATTGAAGAAGACGACGACAAGGACACAGATGTTGGAGGAAGCTGGAGCAGTGAGAACCACGTGTCCGGTAGATGGAAACACAGAATAACACCGTCATAGAGGAAACTACACACTGGGTCCTAAAGAACAGATAATCACCATATCATCCAACAGCTCCACTTTAGGGCACACACGCAATAAACACAAGCAGGGACCTGCTCCTTGCATAGCATGCTCACAGCAGCCTTAGCCTTCTCACCCCCGATGTGGAAACCACCCAGCAGGGGCTGGAGCAACAAAACGTGGCGTATGCGTGCAGTGGACCAGC